>NW_026575140.1:4987981-5635481 GCF_905146905.1 Nyctereutes procyonoides | reverse complement strand
GGCTTACTTGGGGCTGGGGCTTGGGGCCTGCTTGGGGCTGGGCTTGGGGCTGGGGCCTGGGGCTGGGGCTCAGGGCTGGGCCCGGGGCCTGCTCGGCCGGGCCGCCTGCAGCAGCCTTCCTTCCACGGCAAGCAGCCACCCGACGTGCAGCCTCAAGTCCAAGAAGGAAATGCGGAGCACTGAAGGCCGCGCCTGGAAGGGGTGTGTGGGGGGGTGCTGCGTGGGTGCTGCCTTTGCTGCCCCCAGCCCTGCAGACCCCTGCACTGGGCTGCACCGCGGGGTCGCCCGAGCCCTCCAGGGCGCAGGAGGAGCCACGAGGTGGCCGTGTCCACGCAGGAGCCGGTCCTCCGGGCCTCACCGGCTCTTTGTCCTCTGCTGATGCACGACGGGGCCCGCGGGCCAGTGTCTCGGGGTTCCTGCCGGCTCCTGCAGCCCAGGTCGCCAGGGAGGTGGCGCCGCAGGCCAAGGCCTGCCGGCTCAGCCATGGGCTCAGATGGGAAACGTGGCTTTGCGCCCTGTCGTCTTTAGGGGCCTCCCCTGGCCCTGCGGGGACAACTTGGCCGCTCGGAGCGGCAGCAGCCAGCCCCCCTGCCGGGCTGGCTAAGTGGGGCACGGGGGGTGGGGGGGGCACCAGGCGCAGGAGCCCCAGGTTGGGATTTTGTTTGCAGGGGGTGGAGGAGGGATAGGGAGAGGGAGGGAGGGAGAGGGATGGGGAGGGACAGGGAAGGGATTTTCCACAGGCTCCACCCTCAAGGCAGAGCCAGAGGCAGGGCTCCAGCTCATGGCCTGAGTCAAAAATCAAGAGCCGGATGCCCAACTGACTGAGCCACCCAGGCGCCCCTCACTTTTGTTTTTTAAACAATTCAAATGAAAGTGATAAAGGCAAGCTGCCCCCCCACCCCACCCCACCTCACCCCACGGCGCCAAAGTGATTGCAAATGATCTGTTTCTTTCAAAAGGGAGGACTAGACGTGTGGAAGATCCGAGTGTTCCATTACGTCGACCGTGGATGTGGGTAAGTGAACACACCTTGTGTCTTCGTGTGCGTGCACATGTGCCCCTGTGGGTTGGGCCGTGTGTGCTCGGTGTGCACCTCATTGGCCGAGCTGTCGGGCCGCCCGCCGTGCTCTCTCGGGCCTGACTGTGGACCCTTGCCCCTGTCCACGGGGCTGCCACAGACCAGGGTGCTCCCGCAGCAGATGTGCACTCTCTCCCGGTTCTGGAGGCTGGAAGGCTGGGGTCAGAGTGCCAGCAGGGTCGATCTCTGAGGCCTCTCCCCTTGGTTTGCAGACGGCTGCCTTCTCGCCGTGTCCTCGCATGGTCATTTCTCCGTGCGTGTGTATCCCTGGTGTCTCTCCTGTGTCCTCATCCCCTCTTCTTGTGAGAACACCAGTCGTATGGGATCAGGGCCCACCCGAGTGGCCTTCTTTTGACCTAATGGCCTCTATGAAAGCCCTATGTAGAGATGAGAGCTTTGACGTCTACGTTTTGGGGACATAATTCAGCTCCTAACAGTTGTCCTGTCCCCTACCCCCACATTACCAAGAGCCAAGTGTTTGAGGTTGGAGGTTAAGTGAAGGCCTGTGAAGAGCCTGGGGCAGAGATGCTCTTGGGGAGATGCGTGGAGACGGATACAGGATCCTTCCCTTACACGGGCTTCAAGCTGCCTCCACGTGGCTCCAGCCCCGCACCCCTTCTTCTGTCCAGGAGGTGCCCGAGGTGCTTGGCTTTAGAGGGTGCCAAGGCTTTTCTTGCCCCCTTTCTGCCAGGACACGTCCTCACATACTATGGAGGGGGCCCGTCTCTCTTGCTGAATTTTACTGTTGGGTTGATATTGTGAACAAGGTTTTACTAGTGATGATATCTATCATTTGGGGATGGAGGTGAAAAAATACAGAGACCCTGGGGGGAGGTTAGAGCTCAGCCCTTTGTTTTGCAGTTTTGGTCCTTGATCCATCAGAGCCCTCGGCCTTCTCCTGTCCCCTCCCCTAATGGTGCAGCTGTTGGAGGCTGCAGGGCCTCTGACCAGCAGATGCAGGTAGGAGGGCAGCAGGGCTGCGGCCTGGCCCCAGGTGCCTCGCTCTGTGCAGCTTGGCTTGGCACAGCACCTGGCTGCTGGAAGACAGCTTAGGATTCACGGCCTCCGGGCAGGAAGGAAGGGCCGGGACCACCGGGACCACTGGCCACATCCCCTGCCCACTCCGGGCCCCTGCTTGGGCCTGTCCTGGTTTCTGTCTGCTGGGGAGGCCTGGGGACGGCTACCTCACGGGGAGCCCGCTACCCCAGCACCCCGAGACCTGTCTGCCTGCAGCTGTGCTCTGCCCAGGATTAAGCAAGCAATGCCCTGCAGCTGAAGGCCACTCAGCACATCGCTCCTTACCCTTGGAAGCCCAAAATAGCTGTTCTCGAGGGGTCATTGCCCTCTCTGGTTCTATTCTTTTTCTTTTCTTTCTTTTTTTTTTTTTTTTTTTTTTTAGATTTTATTTATTGTTTCATGAGAGACACAGAATGAGAGAGAGGCAGAGACGCAGGCAGAGGGAGAAGCAGGCTCCCTGTGGGGAGCCCGATGCAGGTGTCATCCCAGGATCTCGGGATCTCGCCCTGAGCCAAAGGCAGACACTCAACCGCTGAGCCCCCCAGGGGCCCCTTTTGTTCTATTCTTCCCCACAGGTGATAGTTCATTTTTGAAGTCATGTCTAAGAGAAACACTCTAGGCCAAGAAAAGTAGAAAATGCAACCAACCTGCCCGTGTGTCTCCCCTCTCCCCTGGCTTCAATGTTGCTCTCCCCTCCAGATCCACATTCCCTCTTCCAAGGCCTCCCTGACTACTGTAGGCCCACGGCTTTCCGAGCGCTCTGGGACAGACCTGCTTATGCTGTGGAGAAACTTTTGGGGACAGAGCCTCTGACTCTGAGCCTGGCCTTCAGAACCTAGTGCGGAGCTGGGCAAACACAGTCCCTCAACGAGCACTGGAGTGATGTGGACACCGAGTAACAAAGCTCCTCCCTCAAGCCATACCTGCTCAGGTGTGACTGCCTTGGCGAGGCCATCTCTAACTTGAGAGTTCACCCCTTCCTTTGTCGAGTCTTGCACGTTTGTCAACTTTACGTGCGTATCATGTGGTAATTATACTGAGCTGCCTACATCTCCTAGGTATTCCCCGAACCTTGAGCTAAGTGTGGCCCCGTGAAGGCACCATGACGTGACATGATGGTTGAACTCAATTGCACTTCACTAGGCAGAGAAATGATCGTATTACTTAAAGTAAGCTGGATTTGGCTCTGGCTAATTTAGAAGCAATTACTTACTTTATTCTCTCATTATTTGTGGAACCAGTGTTATATGTCAAGGCCTGGTCCTGGGCATTATAAATGAAACAACTGTATGTTTGTTGGGTTGAGTAACTTCCACGGACTAGCTGCCTCTAAAGAGGCTATCTCTCGATGCCTCCCTTGAATAGGACCAGGACTCAGGTCTATTTTGTTCACTGCTCAATCCCCAGTGCCTAGATCTGTGACTGGCAAATAAGGTACTCCATAGTATTTGGAGAAAAAAAAATGAATGAATAGACTATGAGGTAGATAGTATTGTACCATTTTATGGAGAAGTTGAATCACTTGTCAAAGTCCATTGAGCTACATTGTGTGGCAGAGCCATGATTCTCATCTGGTCTGTTCGACTCTAGTGGACATGGCGTCTCCATGTCCGCATCCTCTCCCAGTCTTGCACGATGAGAGTGTGCTCATTGTCCTCAAGTAAGGGCATAGATGCTGTCATCTGAACTGGGCCATGGGTGTGAACCAGGAGTTCTAGGTGGGCTGGAGGAAGTGTGCGTCGTTATTGTAATCACTATTATATTTTTCTGCAAAATACCGGAGGAGAACTCAAAGAGAAGGTGGCAAGTAGGTGGGCCCGGTGGAATTAGAGCTTTGTAACCTTTATGTGATGGTCAGCGACAGACCTTGAGCAGCGGGTGGGTGCCAGGCCTGCGGGAGAGGCAAAGTTTGGCTTGACCACCACTGACTCGCCTGAGGAAATTAAACAAACGTGGTTGGGTCTCAATCCTGCCGTAGACGGAGCGTGTCCCGTACCTTCCGATAACCCGTGATCTACTCAGGGAAACGGAAGCGGCTTCACACCTTGGCCATGTGGTGGCAAGATGGTCACTATCCCCTGTTCTGAGGGGGTCATTTTGCAGGTCTGTGGTATGGTCTATTTTCTGGATCTTTCTCTGGGAGAGAGCCCCAAGTTCAGGGGTGTTTATTGGCCAAGGTCTGATGAAAGGAGTCTTTGTTTTTCCACCAAAGTAATCATCTCTAAGTGAGTGGGAACTCAGCTCCTGCTGCCAACCCAGTGCTAAGGAGAAATTAAAGCTCTTGATCTGCAATTGATCAGCTATTAAAGTCCCAGCATGGGGTGTTTCTGCGCTTTGTCTGTTTTTTGTTTTGTTTACTATTTGCTTTATTGGTTGGAATGGCACTCCTTCATTTAAGGCACACGGGAGGTGCTTCTTGATGATTTATACCGTGGAAGGCCCAATTTGTGGGATAGATAACAGGTGCTCTTTTGGGAGCATTAAAATGACATTGTTGTGGAATATTTATGCTAATGAATAGCTCAAGTGATCACTCCTGCGCTGATGGCTCAGGAGTAGCTGTCACTGCCTGAGGAGCAGGTTATGATGTCAGCCTCCTCCGTGTCCATGTTCCCTGACCTTTTATGAAAAGGCAAGAGAGACGACAGGCTCTCACTTGTTTATCCCCAATTACGAATCTGCTGTTTTCGATGTTTAAACACATTTATTTAATCCCACTGCAACCTCTACAAGGAGCCATGGCTACCTCCACTCTCCAGATGAGGAAATGGAAGCTCAGAGAGCTCAGGTGATTTGCCTGAGGTCACACAGCTTGTCTGGCTTGGGTTTGTCTGGTTGGAAAATCGGTGTCTCTTTTCTCTATAATACATTTCCCCTCCTCGGCCTTAGAATCCCACTCACTGATTTTCAAGACGGCTCTGACTCTTGTGCGTTTTCTGTGGCACTTGGGGAAGATACAGGATTAAGAAAGAGTCGCATCTGATCTCACAGATGAGGGGAGGTGGGCTCCCATAAGCCTCTTCTCCTCCTCTAGCTAGGCCTGATTTATAGAGACTCCTCGGGACCCCAGGCGGCAGGGACTGGTGGATAGTATGGGAGCAGATACGGCGCCCTGACCTTTATCCTACGTACCTGATACGGGCTCAGTTTTTACTTTGCAGAACGTGTGGTATATACTATTCTTTCCATCGTTCAGAGGACGAAGTAGAGAGACATAGAGGTGATGAGCGAGTTACCCAGTATCATTTGACAAGCAGGAGACAGGAAGAGACTTTAAGCCACTGGCATCTAACTTCAAAATCCATGGGTCACCATGTCTCCCCTTTGGGGGAGGGGAGGGTGATGAGGGTCTGTGAATAAGCGAAGGTGATAGTAAGTGAGCAGCTGTGTTTGGGAAGGGAGTGGCACATCATGGAGGAGGCCAGCTTCTGGGAGAGGATTTGGCCCAGGAGGTGGCCTTCAGGGAGGGCAGGGCTGCGGCTGAGCCCATCTGTGCTCAAGCAAACCCTTGTCCTGGCTCAGTGTGCGGCAGGCCAACTCCAGACTCGGAGAGAAAGTAGGGAGGTCCTCTCACCCTCCATATGTGACATTAGAAAAGATGGAATTAAAGGTAATTAATGAGCGTCTTCTTGGAGATTCTCATGCACCCCCTATGTGAAAATAAAAAAAAAAAAGAAACAATCTTCATATTTGCCCTAAACATTCTCCTTATTTCACATTCCCTGCCTCCCTTTCAATATCTTGAGAAAGGTGATGATGGTGGGACAGACACCGGGTCTGGGTCTCTGGATCATGAGATCGAGCCCTGCACTGTGCTCTGTGCTTAGCATGGAGTCAGCTTGAGATGATGTCTCCCTCTGCCTCTCCTGCTCATGCTCTCTCTGTCTCTCTGAAATAAATAAATGAATTAAAAAAAAAAAAAAAACACAGGGCTGAGGTAAAAATAGAAGTTTTGCCCCAGGGGTCACATTGGAGCTCTGGTTGCTGCACAATGCTGCTTGCTCATCCTGAGGTTAGCCTGCAAACACCAGGACCTCACAGGTTGGGCTGAGAATAAGCCAGCAACTAGTAACCAAACTTCAAAAGTTAGGAGGGTGTTTCCTGAAGCCAGAAGTGGGCAGTCCAGTGCATACAGAGCACAGAGGAGAAGAGTCATTCATTCAAAGCCTATTTGTTGAGGGCCTCCTAGAGAAGGGGAGATGAACCCACTGCCCTTGGAGCCCACATTTTTTTTAAGAATTTATTTATTTACTCATGAGAGACACATACAGAGAGAGAGAGAGGCAGAGGGAGATGCGGGCTCCGTGCAGGAAGCCAGATGTGGGACTCGATCCTGGTACCCGGGGATCACAACCTGAGCCAAAGGCAGACACTCAACCGCTGAGCCACTCAGGTGCCCCTAGAGCGCACTTTCTAAATGCTGATGATCCGGACTGGAAATAACTGCAGCCTCCCCTACACGGGTTGCAGATGATCAGAGACTTCTTAGGGCAGCACATTCCAAATGGGGGTCTTGTTGGAATGCAGATTCTGATTCAGAATGTCTGGGCTGGGGCCCAGGAATCTGCATTTCCCCCAAGTCCCGGCTGCCACCGCCGCTGCTGGTGTTTTCCCATCCTCGATGTTAATGGTGAAGCTTGGGCTCAAAGCCCACCGTATTTTCTATGTGGTCTATTTATTTCAGTGTGTGGACTCCCATGAATCAAGTTCTCCTTCCGGAGCCTGAACTTCAGCATACTCAATAAATCCATTTATCATCTCGAGGAAGAGGCCGGAGATAAAGATCCCCTCTTGGCGCAGATAGAGACCTCGAGGAGGTACAGTCATCTGAGTCTTGGAGTCACGACTCTTGCCTGCAGTGGAGCAGATTGCAGGAACAGGCCTCACTGCTGCTGGATATCCTGCCGTTGCTAGATTTTGAGGGCCGCCCCGCATGGTGTAGAACTTGAACTTGTCCAAATTCATGACACTTTTATCACTTTGTGCTTTTAGGAGAAGCTGTCAATCCACAATTCACTTTTCGTCTCAATTAAAACAAACAAACAAAAAAACAAACAAACAAACAAACCATCTACCCCCCAGGTCGGGACTGTGTTATCACAGACGGGCACATGCATTCTTCATCTTTTCTGGTCAAAATTTTCAGATCGGTTCACATCTCGGCACACTTGGGCCTCGCTTAGTTCCCAGCACCCTCCCCCCCCCCCCCCACCGCCGACTCCCATGTAGATGCTGGGGCCGTGAGCAATGTCCAGACGCCCGGCTCAGGTTAGCTCGGGCAGCTGCGTGCTCCGCGGTCACCTCGTTGTAATCCACTTGCAGAAGCTTCGAGAATGCGGGCATCAGAGCAGGGAGCCGAATGGCAAAGCACCTCTGGAAGTCAGAAACCCCTTGAAAACGGGCGGCTGCCTGGTGGGCACGTTGGTACATATTAGGGAGAGGAGGTGAACCCCAGAATGAGCGGGCGGAGAGCAGCGAGGGGCGCCCCGCGCTTGGGAGTCAGAGCTGATGTGCGAGGGACCAGGAGCGGGAGGGCGGCCTTTTCCATCCGGCCCTGATCAGCAGCCTCTGGCCACCGAGCTGTCCCGGGCGGGATCTCATTTCACTGGGGACAAACGGGACGCACGCACAGCCCGCAGAGGCAGAGTTTCCGAGACAGAAAAAAAAAAAAATGCAGTCGAGGGTAAATGCTGTTTACTCTAAAATATGAACTACAAAGACAGTAATTGTTTAATCATCTGGGCCCTTTACACAATTTACTTTTTGCTCTTCTCGTCATTCTAGCGCCATTACCTCTGTGCTGCCCACCTGTTCCCCTGCCAAATGGGCACGTAACCGAGTTAATGATGCCATTATCCAGAGCTCAGTGCAAAAAGAGGGCAAATCCAGCCTGGGACAAGGGAGCAAATAAATATATAAATAAATAAAGATTAATTTAAAAAAAGTACCGTTCCTTGGATTTTTTTTTTTTTTTTTTTTTTTTTTTTTTTTGCTCAAAATTTTGGAGAAAATGGAGTTGGCCCAAACACCGGGCCGCAGAGCGCGAAGCACGGGGTCCTGCTTCTCCCTAACGGGTGCAGTCGCGGTAGTGAGCGCCTGTCGGAAACCACTGGACTCTTCATTGCAGGGTCGTACGTCTTTAGCTCTCTGCATAATGAAGGATTAATAATTGCCACGCGTTGTGCCGCCAGCACAAAGCAGTACCTTGCTTACTGTCTGCGTGGTTTCTTTTTAAAACGCACCCAACACCCTCTCTGCCTTTTGCTCTTTGTGGTTGCTGGAAACCTTAAATGCAAAACCAGTTTTTTGTTTCTTTTTTTCTTTTTTTTAAAGAGCAAACCTGATAAAATCAGTCGCCGTTTCAGGACGCCTGCACCATCTATTTCAGTGGTTTATAGATTAAGGGACGGTTCCATGGCCCCGTCCCCCAAATGGGGTAAATAGTGGCGGCTGTCATCAACCTGCTAAACTTCAGGAAGAGGGAATGGTCTTGGGGAGAGGCATCTGGTCGGTCATCGAGCCTGGGGACACCTTTCTCCGAATGATAGCGGCATGATGGGGAGGGAGGGGTGCCCAGCACCACGGAGCTCGTGCCCATTCATTTGTCCAGGCATCCGGCCTATGTCAAGACCTACGCTGAGAGGCCATGATGAGGACAAAAAGTGGCGGGCACAGAAGACCCAGCTGCTTGCCCGCTTGGGGTTTACATCCTCGCGTGTGAGCCAATACTATCTAGAGAGTCAAATGGAGAAATGTGAGACGACAACATGGTAAGTGTTTTGAGGGAGGGGGATGGGGTACCATGAGAGCTAATGGCGAGAATTGATTGGATCGGGGAGGACCTGAGAAGCTTCCAGAAGAAACGATACTAGAACTGTCCTCTGCTGAGGGTGATTCCAAGTCCTTCAGTACATAGGGTTTATCTTTTCTGGATCCTCCTCTACGCTGGTCCTCACGATAGAGAAGCCCGGCAGAGTTACGGTCCCCATGTCACAGACAGGGACCGCGAGGCACGGAGGGGGCCGGAGCAGATCTCCCCCTCCCTAGAGCCTGGTGTGCCCCAGGGGCGCGCGCCGTCCCCCGTGTCCACCAGCCTGGCGAGGAGAGTGTTTCTATCTGCCGGTTTCTGGTTATGCTTTACGGATTAAGTCTGATCAGACTTAGCTGTGACTGGTCTCTCAGAAGTGGTAAGACTCTGAGTCACTGAAATGAAATATTTTGCAGCTGCTCCCGTCGGCTGGCCTCTTCAGATGTGGCCGTTCCCAGGTCTGTGGCCTAGTGTCTGTTCCAGCTCCTGCCATCTCCTCCCAAATCCTTATCCCCTCCTGCCTGAGGCCTCCTGTGCTGGTTCCCCGTCTTTGCACAGACAGCTGCACACCGACCGTAGCACGATCTTCAGAGGAAGCCGCCCCGGTTCTTGGCGTGTCTTCTGCTTGGTCCTTTGTCTTCCGGAGCAAGACGTAACAGAGACGAGGTGGAGGAGCATGGACGTGCAAAGGCCCACCTCTCCTCGGGCCCTCGGTCGGGGTGGGGGCGGCCCCGGGGCCCTCCTGAGAGCCCACACAGTAATAGCACCGACACGGGAGGTCTGCTCCCACCCGGGCCTCGTTAGTTGGCTCATTCAGGGCTACAGTAGCATTGTCCCCTGGCCTCCACCGGGACTAGAATCATGAACAAAGCGATGGGTGCCATCCTGGGTGGCCTCCCAGCAAATGAAACAGGTGTGCCCCCGGACCGTGTCGGCACATTCCTACCCTTGATGTTTCTGCATGAACCTCATAGAAAGTGGGCTGTGAATGAGGTGAAGGAGGCCCACAGGTGGCTGGCTCTATGGCCCTGATGCCATCGGACTCGCCTCAGTGGCAGGAGGTGACTGACGTCCTGCCCGCGCTCTGAGCCACCAGCCCCCTCTGACGTGCTCCTCCTGGAATCCCTGTGTGTCTTGGAACTTATGTTCACGAGTCAGAAGAGCTGTGAGTCTCTTTGTTTTTTAAGGATGTTGTTCTTGTAAACCCTGCCGGCCCTCAGAACACACTGGATCAAGCAGCTAGAGTTGGGGGACGCACCCGGCAGGTAGCCTAGCGTTGATCACGGGTGGCAGGCTCATCCTCGGGAGGGGCGGTTGGATCAGGAGGGTGGGGAGTCCATGCTCCCAGACCTTGCTGAGGGAAGGAGAACCCCTTTGGCCTTGTGTGGGGAGAGCAATGAAATGGAAAGAGATCTTAGAAGAAAATGGGCTCCTCCAAATATACGCCGTGAAGCCTGTTGACTTTCTCCCCTACCTAGCAGTATGCTCGGCTCTCGAGGATTAGGAAACAAGAACCATTCCATTCAGGAGAGGTTGATTTAGCAGTCGACTTACTGGGCTTTTACTAAGCTCTGCAGGAGAGGAGAAAAAAATGGAATTTTATTGCCGACACGCAACGTGTCACATCCAGTGTCTCAGATGCTCAAGGGGAGCCTGATACTTGGGTTTGGTTGTGCCCATTTTGCAAATGAGCAAAGCCAGACAGGAAGAAGCCCTCTAATTAGGACTCTGGATCTGGCTGCCTGGGAAGCCCTCTCCTCGTCTACAAATCAAGTCTGTCCTTAGGAGGCAATGCTTTGGGCTCCGACCCAGGGTCGGCTGGAAGAGGCGGCAGTGCCAAGCGAGAAAGCCTCATGCTGCTGTGGACGCGCAGGACAGGAGGGCAGACAGGTGGGGGCTCCTGGATGCGCGGATCTGAGCTTAGACGTGAACGAAGGCCTTTGCTTCGTGGAAGCAGGTGGAAGACGGATGCTAGAGACTGACTGCCCCGCCCCGCCCACTTCAGATGTTGAGACCTAATTTCCAAGATGATGGTGTCAGAGGCGAGGCCTTTGGGAGGTGGTTGCTTCATGAAGCCGGAGCCCTCGTGATGGGACTCGTGCCATTATGACAGGGACCCCAGAGAGCTCCCCCACCCCTTCCACCATGGGAGGATGCCCCGAAAAGGCGGCCGTCTGCCTACCAGACACGGATCTGTCCGTGCATTGCTCTTGGACTTACCATCTTCCAGAAGTTTGAGAAATAAGTGTTTGGGCTTGAGCCTCCGGCCCTGGGCCCCCCGCACCCCATCTTGGGCACTCTCCCACAGCGGCCCAGACAGACGAAGACAACAGGTATTCCCGGAGGAGGAGCTCTCGGGGAGCACTCGGACAAAGCTGAGCAGACCCCTCACGGGTGTCCTCAGGGGGCCCCAGTCACGGAGAAGGGGGGTGATGAGTACCTGTTGTACGGCTGCAACCTCGCGGACTCGGTACTGACCTTCGGTACTGCTGACACGTGAGCTGAGTTGATCCTTTGCGTGGGGGCTGTCTGTGCTCTGTGGGGTGTTTAACAGTCCCGCTCAGCGCTCTCCCTATTATGACAGCCAGAAACGTCTTCGGACATTTGACCAATGTCCCCTGAGGGGCAAAGTCACCCTTGGCTGAAACACTGCTCTAACTCTCTGTTCACAGCCACGCGAGCCCAGGGCTACTCCCTTTAACCCTGACGTAGAAAAACGGAGGCTAGCGGTTACAAAACTTGTGCCTGGGAGCGTGGGGTCGTGAAAGCACATTTGTTCCGATGTGTTTCAAGCCTGTGCCTGACTGCCGAGGGGAAGGAGGGTCAGGGCGAACTCTTGGACCCGGTCGCGGTGAGCTTCGATCTGCTTTTTCATGCTTTGGTACTTGCCCCCGGCCTAGTTTTGCTTCTCCAGTTGGGTAGAAGCGCCCTGTGCAGCATGAGAACAAATTGTCGGATTTTAATCCCTTAGATACGCCTTATTAATGCTCTTGCACAACACGCCGTGAGCCGATTCGTTCATTCCCGAACCTTTAGCGAGGTCTGGCCACGTCCTAGGCATGATGTTGGGTGCCGAGGGGAGAAGGGTGAGCAGGTCCGGCCCGGTGCTGCTATCACAGGCTCTCATGACAGCTGGAGACGGACACCCGGGTGCTAAGCACGCCGGCAACAGCAGAACGGGACGGCCTGCTCGGATGGGAAATACCGGGATGGGAGCGCCAGCCGGGTAACCTGAGGTCTGAAGGGTGGGCAGGCAGCAGCCTTGACGACGCAGGGCGGACGGTGCTGGAGGCAGAGAACGGCCAATGCCAAGACTCCCAAGGGAGAAAGAGCGTCATCTGCGGAGTGGATGGGGGGGCTGCGTCTGCAGCGAGACCCACCCTCTATGACGAGCGCTTGGCCACCGGAGCTTCTAGTGAATCGCCCCACGGACAAGAGTTCCAGAACAATGAAGACTTGGGTGTGGGAAAGAAAGCGGACCTGGGGGTGGCCCGAGCGCCTCAGGAACTCCTGCCTGACGGACACTCCAGAGACACATCGGTGTGTCCATGTGTGTCTGTTTCTTCCCAGAACTTTCTAACTCATTTGGGTCGTGTCCATGAGCTGGGGTGGTGGGTCCTCCTTGAGCTGAAAGCCCTGCCTTTTCTCCCTGCAGCCTGGACTTCGAGTCTCGGCCTCTGCCCGGCCTGTGGCAGGGACCCACCTGTGCCTGTGGCGCTCCTTCACGCCCCCTCCTGCTCTCGGGCCTCTGCCATTGGCCTTCTCAGTGCCCTGAGTGTGTGTTGGTCTTAGGGGAACCCCTGTGCTGTGCCCACCTACCCCGATCTCCGGGGGCCAGGCCCTGGGTACCCCCACCACCCTTCTGTGCTTTCTTCTCTGACCATCCTGGGATGAATTCTCCTCTTGCCTCTGGTCACCGAGTTTGCCTGGAGCCGGGGCCTCTCTGTCATGCTGGATACATTTAAAGTGTGTGTGGGAGCCTGCCCTCGGAGCTTGCCTGGAGCCACGCCAGCCCTGGGGATCCGGGGAAAATTAAGCCACAATTCCCGCCTCCAGGAATCCATTCCCTCCTGGCTTAGGGGCTCCATCAAAGGGGCCAGCATTTCACAGACTGGGAGGCAGCCAGTGGCATGCGACACAGAGCTGGGATCTGTGGTGCTGAAGATCTGAGCTGGTGCAATGTTGATACCAGAGGGCAGGAGCTGTAGGGTGTTGGCAAGTTCCCCAACCTCCCAAGATGTGTGCCTGTCTCAGTGTGGCACCCAGATGCCTGACCTGCTTCCCAGCCCTTCTTTTTCAGGGTTTCCTGTGTCTTCTTCGCCCAGTGGCCGCTTATGTGCTGCTCACCCCTTGTCCATGTCCCTCGATGGCCTGCAGAAGGAGAGTCCTCCCTGGCTTCACTTCTTTGTAGCCTGGTGTTGGAGAAGAGTAGAAGCTCGGCCATGTCACAGTGGATTCAAACCCCAGTTTCACAACTCAGAGGCAACATGATTTGAGAGCAGTGGCTCCGCCTTGCTGGGCCTCCATTTCCTCATACGTCAGATGGAGATGACAGCTCCCTTCTAGGAGTAAGGGAGGAACGACGGGAGGAGCCCTCTCCTATGCTGGCACTCAGGAGGCCTCTCCCAACATCAGTTTCTGCCCCCTTCTTTCCCTCCTTCCCTGTTCCTTCGCTCCTTCTCATCCTTCCCTCCTCGCCCCCACCCTCCTGAATGAATTCAGGACAAGATCACTCGAGGACATATATCCTTTGTCTCCTATGAGAACCCCCCCCCCCCCCGCCCCATGTAATTGTCAGCAGCAAAGTTGGAAAATTAGGATGTCTGAAGCAGCTCTCAGCCCGGCAACATCTGCACCAGACAAACTCGAAAAGCCCTCAATCCCCAGTCATGAATGCACTATAAAAACAATGTGGCAGAAATGAAAATTGTTCCATCATAATATTTCACAGTTCTTTTTGACAAAAGCCAAGCCGCCCTCATGAATACACATTTCCCAGCATCTTATGCATTATGCATCAGCCTATAGCAGGGGACCTGGGAATTGCCAGTCCCTAGTAAAGGGCCTTTGAAAGTGCCTATTTTGTAAACAAATGGAGCCCAGGCCCAGCACTCGGGCTCTTTAGGTAATTTAGGGCTGACTCCAGCTGCCCAAGTGGGGACCAGCCCTTCTTGGGGCCTTAAATGGCAGAAGCATCTCCGACGTTCAGTGGATGGAGTGGGCTGCTGCAGTGTTCGGTATCCTAATCTTTAATTTCATAGTATCCAAGGTGGCCATTTGGAGGGACAGGGCCGATTCCTGCTGGAGCCAGCGCCAAATGTCACTGGGATGCCAAATGAGCCCACCAAGGCCGGCTTGCTGGCCGAGCAGTCAGACAAATTAGTCAGGGCTGGGGCCTCCCAAGAGCCTCAAACGGGATTAAGCCTCGTGACAGAGGAAGCTGTGGAAGGGTGCAGGGGATGAGGACACCCAGGCACAGATGACCGGGGTGGCCCGCCTCGCCAAGCTCAAGGCGGGTATTTTTGTCGGTCCCAAGCAGGCAAATTGGAAATGTGTGTGAAGTGTGTGTCATTGTCAGTGAGAAGGCCTTTGAGCATTAACTAACCCCTGGGTTTCAGAGACGGGGAGACTGAGGCCAGACATTTTCAGCGACTCGCTCAAGGTCACAGTGATTGGCGAGCAGCAGGCCTGGGACTGCTGGAAGCCTGTCGTCTGTCCCCCGCACTTCCCACTGTCTCAATCATGAGTTGGCAGCGGCTGAAAGCGCCAGGGGCAGAATGGCTCCTGATTGCTCCGATTTGAGCAAAGGGCAGACTGGGATCCAGCACGAGAGGCCTAGGCAAGAGGGCGATTCAGGGCTGTTTTGTATAATTTGCAATCTGTCCTCCACGGTGGCCGTGTTTTTAATGGTGACCGGTGTGTGAGAGATAGCAACTCGTGTACATTATATCTGTTGCGGTAACAAGGGGATGATTGATTCATTGCTACGTGTATTTATTTTGTAAAAATCCTGTCTCCCGTTAGGATGCACATGGATTTCAGCCGAGGGACACAATTTGAAAGCCCTTGTTGGGTATATCCTGTCCTTTCTTCCCTGCACCTCGAATTCTCACCTGTACAGTGAGGGACTCAGGAGGGACGATCTCAGGGTCGTGTCCCAGCTGAAATATTCCACCTGCTGTGGGGGGTGGTGAGGGACACCGTGCTGAAGTCCGGGAGGAGAGAGCCCCCCGCCCCGCCCCGCAGAGCCATCTGCGAGGCCGGGCTCCCTGACTGGGGGGCAGGCGGAGGCCTCGACCCGGTGAGGGGAAGTCCCTCGTTCCTGCTCCCCGTGCCTGGTGTTCTCCAGCTGCAGGACCCGCTCGCCGATGGGTGAGGCCTGATGCGTGAAAGCGGCTGCAGCTGAAGGCTGACCAAGACGATGAGGCCGTTTGTTCCTCCTCACAGACACCTGAAGGATCTGCTTAGGCCTTGGCCGCTCCCCCGTCCTCCGCTGACCCAAGGAGCAAGCACGCTGCTGCGGGGGTGAGGTGGCTGGAAGGAGGTTGTCGGGGTCAAGTCACCTTCAACGCTGACAGCCCGCCCATGACTCCCTGAACCTCGAATAGGTGCTGCTCAAACTACTGTTTGCTTTTGGTAAAACACTCCCCATTCTCGGAGCTTCTGATTCGATGGAGATGTATGTGTGAGTGGTGGTGGGAGTTTCGCATTTCTAAATTCCCAGGTGATGCTGCTGGTTAGGAACCACACTTTGAGAACCAGTGGCACAGGGAGGAGGAGGAGGAAGAAGAAGAAGGAGGAGGGAGGAGGGGGGAGGGGGGAGGAGGAAGGAGGAAGAAGAAGGAGGAAGGAGGAGAATATCTACTGGTCCTCCGATTCCTTAGCCCAGCATCTTCAATCGCCTCAAAAATGCCCCCAAATAGTCGTAAAAATAAACAATTTCAAGTTGTACAACTGGCAGAGCAGTAAGTAAAAAGTGTCCCTGGGTACCATAAATAGTTATTTACTTGATTTCAAGC
This sequence comes from Nyctereutes procyonoides, assembly GCF_905146905.1. NCBI lineage: Eukaryota > Metazoa > Chordata > Mammalia > Carnivora > Canidae > Nyctereutes > Nyctereutes procyonoides. Next base: position 5,619,559 of record NW_026575140.1, on the reverse strand, counting down.
CAAGAAATAATTTCCCCTGCATTTTGAAAGTAAGATATTCAGTTTGGAAGCCTTTGAAACTCAGAAAGTATAAAAATAAAAACACAATTAGATGGAAGTGCATCACATAGACATAACAGCTGTGAACAGGCTAGCCTCCCGTCATTTTTGCCCAGTGACTGTGTTTCCTTAGGTCTTTGCACTGGCCAGACGCAGGTTTCCTAAATTGGCATCCTTGGGATGTTAAGTAGCGTTATGAGCAATACAACAAAAACAAACCCAATGAAACCCAAAGTGACAACAACAACGCAGAAGGTGTAGTGGAGGTGGATCCAAGGTCACCATCTTTGGAAAATGCTAATAGTGACCAAAATAAAAACTTGAACAGTTTTCAACTGGAGGATTTACACTCGTGGACGCTCAGTGTACTCAAGGCTCCTGGGGGAAGGGCTCTCTGCCAAGTAGGCCGCCTTATGGAATCCCTCCTCTTCTCCAAATGTCCCCCACCCACCAGCCAAACTTTTTAAGGGATCAAAGTTCTTACTTAGCCTTCCTAAAAGAAATGCCTGGAAGATTGTGAGAAATTCACTCTGGGTATAAAACACCTAGTTTTAATCTATCACATCCTTTTCTATCATTGGTCATCTTGGGTTTTCTGAAAAGAGCTGCCTTATTTTGTTGAAGATTCGATAAACAAGAAATGGTCATTCCACCCCTTTTATCCCTCTCTAGCTCCTCGAGTTAGGATTCACCACAGGTACTTGCTACGGCCCGTGACCTGAACTTACAAATAGCTCTCTTCTTCTTCTCAAATGGACACTAATTCCATCACAAGGGTCCCACCTCATGACCTCATCAAAACCTAATTACCTCCCAAAGCCTGCACCAAAATACCATTGTGTTGAGGTTTATTGCTTCAACGTCTGAATCTGGAAGGGCACAAATATTCAGCCCAGAACAGCTTCTTTACTTGTTAGCAAAGCAACTAACCTTGTGGAGATTGTTCACATTTCTAAAAGAAGCATGGGGGTTCCTGTGTGATCCACAGTCTCTATTCTGGCCATTGTGACATAGGTATGGCCTGTGAGACACGGATTGCTGCTTGCCTCCGTGCTCCGGCACATTCCATTCCCTCTGCCTACAGAGCCTTTACCTACTCTCTATTCTCCCATCTAATTCTGAGCGACCTTTCGAGACTCACTGTTGTTTCTTTCTGGCAATCTGCCTCCACCAAAGCTCTTTCTATGATGTGTTCACCTGTCTCCCACTCTCCCATGTGGCCCTGAGAGGCTCTCTGAGGATGGAGGCCACACGTCCCATCTCACTTTTATTCTTTAGAGCCTAGCAGTTTGCCTGGCACACTATAGGTGCTCAATAAGTGTTTGGATCAATGAACATAATGATGTACACTGCACAGAAGGAAAGAGAGACAGTGGATGTATTCCTACAACCACAGGTGAAAAAGAAACATACCAGTAGAGAATATCAGGAAGCAATTAAAACAGCAATAAGATCACCCACAGATGTCTCGACAAAAATTCCCACTGGAACGGCCTAATGGACCAAACGAAGGGAAGAGCAGATGACCAGCACCAAGACCGATCCTCAGAAACCAGCCAGGCTTTCCGCAAGGGTCGTGTGTTGCCTTGAACGTTCCACATACACAGCTTAATCCCAGGGGGCAACGTGTCTGATAGAAGCAAACTCTTCTACCTACAAATCATGAAGCGAAGAGTGAGCTCGAGCAACTAATGATCGTCTTAATTAACCCACGAAACTTTATGCATGGCCAGTATTCAACCAACCTTTTGATCCTAGACAGAAATCTATTAAAGCCTGTTGAGAGAACGAAAAGACAAAATCTGATGAACGTTTTTTACCTTGGTGGTTATAAAAGTTGGCAGTTCGATGACTCTAAGAGTGATCTATTTGCCAATAGCAATATTACATTAAGTTGAGGAAACATCATTCCCTTAAATGCAAGCTGAATGAGCGCCCTGAATAATGGCTTAAAATCACACACGTCCAGGGCCTGTTGAGGCTGGAAAGGATTGAATTAACATTTCTGCTGGAGGAGCAACCCATTTTCTCCAAAGGAGTGCATTCTAAGCTTTTTTTTTGAGTCAGGAACTAGTTTGAGAATCTGGTAAAAATGACCGAGGCTATCCTAGAATAATGCATGTGGTACCTGCACACACCACTTTATGTTTCTCAGGGGCTCATAGATTTCTGAGATTACCTTCTGTGAATTCTAGTCATGAATCCCTGCTCCTAAGGGGCCCTATGGTCTAGCGCACAGGTTTCCAACTGCAAATATGAGGCATCTTAGCAGAATTGCCTATGAAACTTCATGATACACATTTCCCCCGTGTCATATGAGGGTGGATTTTCACAACCTTCCAGGAAGAGAAACCTGAAGGTGTCAAGGGATGAGACGTGGACATTTTGAAAAGTACCCCAGTGGTTCTCTTGTCCCCCACCCCCCACTCCATCATGAGCAGGGGTGAAGAGGCCAAGAGGAAAGAGAGCAGCGGGTTTAGATCTAAAGTTTGGGCTCAAACCATGGCTTCTTTCCTTATTAGCCTTGTGGCCTTGTTTAAAGAACTGCTCCTCTCTCGGAAGACAACCCGTAAGAGACTCCTAACTCTGGGAAACAGAGGGTTGCAGAGGGGAAGAGGTGGGGCGATGGGGTAACTGGGTGACGGGCACTAAGGAGGGCACTTGATGAGATGAGCACTGGGTATTATACTAGATGTTGGCAAATTGAATTTAAATAAAATATTAAAAAAAAAAAACAAAACGAGCTGCTCCTCTCCCAAATGCCATTTCATCATCTGTACACGGCTGTTGGAAAGGCTGAGCTGAAGGGCATGCGGTTTGTGACACAGCTTTAGTTTCCCTTTCTTTCTTTATAGGAAAACTAAAGGTACAAACAAAGAGATTCATTGCAGGAGCTGCTCAAGAAGGAAGTCCCAGACACTAGATGCTCTGTGTTACATTTAATGCCTGGTACAGAGCAGAGTTGATGATGGGAATTCTCTGTGTTCCTAAGGGTCTGAGGTGTTGGAAAAGTGTTACATTGCTCAAAGTCTGCTGTAAGGGAATATATCACTTACAAAGGCCTCAAGGAGATTTTTCACATTGAAGGTTATAAGCCAGCAAATATTGCCAGTATAGATGGGACTATTTCACCCTATGGTGGTTTTTCCTGGTTTAGCTTCCAAGGGAATTCTGAGTCATCAGAGAAACATACAAATGTGGGTGCTGTGAAATGCCCCCCACCTTTTTTTAAAATTGGAGTGGGAGGATGATCTAGCTGGGCAGGTGCTACAGGACTCCAAGGTCTGCCGTTACGGGGAGCATCCTACTTGCGAGCAGATCTGGAGGTGAGTCTCTTGGACTCACCAATGTCCAATGTCCCTGAGTCTCAATTTCCGATCTCTACCATGGGAAGAATTCTTCTGTCACAGATATGAAGATTCATTCCATACATTGAGCAAAGTACCTACCCACCGGGTACAAGGTGTCCAATGAATGGTAGTTATCTTAATGCCAGTGGCAGTCGTGCCAGCAGTGTTCAAATAAGACTCAGAGACTTCAGGTGGGTAAACCAGTTCACGGCACATGGTGAAGCCTCAAGAAGTAAAATGGGACAGAGCTGAGGTGGAGCATGGCGAAACAGGACAAGGATGAAGGGCATCCAAGTAGGAGTGAACAGAGTCCAGGCTGGCTTCAGCTTGTGATTTCCTCTGCTCCAGTCCCCCTCAGCTGCAAAATACAGCATCTCCTCTCTAGGGACTTTACCTCTCATCCAGTTTACCGAGGACTTTCCCAAACAAAGGGAAAATCCATTGTGCCTAGAAACCCTTCAATTCCTGGAAAACTAGGATGGTTGGTTCTCCTGCCTGAATTCTCCAGCCCGGGGACACAAGGCCAGTCCTGCCTGGGTGGCCATGGATTGATTCTTACTGCCCCCTTAATTGTTACCATGACATCAGCCTCGCTCTCACTCCTTTCCTTGCTCCCACCACTATCTATGGGCACGTCCAAAGCGGCCACAGCTTTAGCTTTGGCTTAATACGTGGGTTCCTGCTGAGCATGTAAGAGAAATGGTCTAGTTCACTGTTTATCGACATCATGGAGAAAATCCCTGTACACAGCAAGATGCCGTTCATATTGAATGGAGATCTTGCCTGGAGTTCGAGATGCTCGGTTAGGGCCCTGTGGTTCTGCTTAAATCTAACTAGTTTCCTCTTCACAAAACCTAGTCACACTGCCCAGGTCATACCCCGATAAGAGTGGGCCATCACAACTGCATCGTCTTCAAGCTCATTTCTTCTGCTTCTTTGAAACTCTTTCAGGATGCTCAGTCCATGTTGCTGGGGAGTAGCACACAACGCTAGAGATGCCATTTTCCCCTCTGAATAATTAGAGATTCCTCTCTTCGCCACTGCAAGTTCAGCAGCCTCGATCTAGAGCCCATTTCCTATCATGAAAGGAACAGTGGTCGATGAGCCAATATCATGTTTTAAGTATTCTCCACTGTGGTCCCCATGCATCTTTATTAACTGAGGTGTTCCAATATGTCCAATATGCAGGCATCCACACTCCATCTTCTACCTTGAACCTCATACTTGTAAGGGGCACACACATTCTTTGCTGTGCCGGGGGCAGCAAACCATGATTTATTCTTTGGAATATAGGGTCACTGCAGCCCTATTTCATTTCAGAACTGCTGGAAGAGGACAAGACGACACCTCCTTTGCTTCTATGTCCCATTTTTAGAGAGATCTCTTACCTTAATGGTTCATCCATTAAGGCACCCCCATGTTGCAGATTGCAGGAAAAAGAGGAAATAAGTTGGCCATGGTTGCTGTCCCTCTAGCCAGGACTGATGGGCAGACATGTATTCTACCAAGATCTACCAGAGGCTGTCATCGTGGTGGCAAGGGACAGGGTTTTGACGCAGACACGCCTGGATTTAGCTCTCAGTCATACACGATTGATTCGATCTGTGATTTTATTATTGTCTTTTTATTATTGTCATCATCATCACAGCTGGTGCAACTCAAAGGGGGAACGATTGCTAAGTTAGTCGAGACAGCTCTTCACCAAACAACGGAGGGCATTTTGTATCCTTGTCCTCCACCCTAGAGACGGATCACGTCTCCCAGTCAGAGCAGTGATCCAAGTGCTCTGCATACATTTGCAGATGCTCTGTTGCTGGGTACTGTCCTCAATTCAAAAGTCCTTAAGGTAATTCTGAGAGGAGAGATACGGAAGGTAGAGGTGTAACAGAAACTTGAGGATTCTGTGCCCTGGGAGTTCTGAGCCGGTTAAGAGGAGGTCTTGCTCATCCCCTTTCACGTAAAAATACTCTCACACTGGTGTTTCGAACAACCTCACAGTCCACTGGGTCGTGTCTAAGCTCTTAAAGACTCAATCTGTTTTACTCCCTCTCCCCTGGGACCAAAGTTGAATTTCTCTTTTTTTAAACTTCCTCTTTTTGCTCAAAATATTCTTCTCTACTTGGAATGTGTTTTCTGCCCTTCCCAACTCAACTGCTCTTTCAAGGTTTAGCGCACAAGTCCTCTCTCCGGGGATCCTTTCATTGTGCGCTCATCACATGGTCTTTCTTTTCAGCTTATTTGTCATCTCTCTTTCCAGACTGTAAGGTATCTGTGGACTGTGACTGTAGTTAGTACCTGCTCAGGCCCCTTTCCGGCACTGAGCCTGGAGTGACGTTTGCTTCTGATCTGCAGGCACTTTTGCTGGTTCGCTAGATGGAAAGACCCACTCCCTGGTGTGGGCGTGTCTTGCCTTTCTACATAGCTTGGTTGAAATTTCTGACACATATCAGATCCCGAGAACAGGTACTTGTTTTAACACAGCTGCTGGGCAGAGGTCGTTGCTTTAGATGAGGTTTCTTTTCTTTCGTTTTTTAATGAACTTAATCATTTTTAATATCTTTTCCAGAGCAGAATACATTAAATGACCCTGACTTGGCTGAAAGCCTTCTCTTGAGTGCTTTGGGAGGATTAGAAGAAGTTCTTTTACAGCCTCTTAGCATGAGTGGCTGCCTTTTCCTTTCTCTGGGTTATCGGAGAGTGAGATTTGATAATAATTAACAAAGGGGGAGCCATGAGCCTTGCAGTTTCTGTCCACTGGGATTTAGGCAAGGAGTGGACTCTTTGGAGGAGTGAAGTTGGTATTTTCAGTGATTTCAGCTTGTGTCCGAACGTGGAGGCTGATACAGATATGGCTAAGGCTGCTTTGGGAAAGCAGAGCAGACCCCAGAGAAAGGGAGGAAGCATAAAGGGCAGGAGTGAGAGCGGCTGTCTTCAGAAGAGAGTCGACCCTGGCTCTGAGTGGAGACCATCTCAGGAATCAAGCCCAGTGCCAGTATTTTTTTTTATTGCACAAAAATCATAAAGGATCAAGAAGCATGACAAACGAATCAGCAGTGTGATGAGAATGGAAAATAGAATAGAATAAGTTGTTCTCCACTTGGTGTTCAGATTCCTGGCTTGTTATTTTCTGGGGCCAGGAGGAATTGGTTTCCACTTGGAGAAGGTCATGCAGTAAGAAGGAACCATTTTAGATGGTCTCCACTGGGTTGGACAGAGATACCCTTTGGCTTCTAGTTGTTTCCTTGTTAGATCCGTGTGTGGCCTGTGATTTAATCTCCCCCCGAAGTACAAGGAACAAGTAGGGGACATATTCTTGCTCTCTCTCTCTCTTTCTCTCTCTTTTTTTCCCCCTCTCCATTGCATCTAAATACATGCCAGCCATGCAATAGTTTGAGAACTTGAGAGGAGGAAGCATCCATCAGAGACACACCTATTAATATCAGAATTAACTGACTGAGAGGCGGAGGATGGTTGAGATTACCTCGATGTTGGGTGTTTGGTACATTCTTTTAAGCAGGCTCTGCAGACTCAGAAACAGCCAAGCCCCTATGACCCTACGCGTGGTCTCAGGCAGGGGTGGTGCGCCCTTCAGAGACCTCAGGGAAGTAAGAAGAGGGAGCATTTGTGCAAATATCATAGGCAACTGTATTCTCTCGTTTGCCAATTGCATCACTGGTACAAACCCGCATCTTTCTCGGAATGTGGCATTAAAATATTCTGCTCAGCTGCTCTGTGCTCCAGAAATACAATAAATAGCAGCACTATTTTTAAAGGATCATTGGGCTTCATTAAGTAAAGAGAGGCTTCTCTTTAACATGGTTTTGAGGCTTCACTGTCTAAACAGCGGGCTGGAGTGTTGACATTTTGGCACAAGTTTTTCAAGTGTGTATTAATAGGCTTGGCTATTTCTGGTGTTGCCATTCCCTTCCTGGGCCTTCTTCAGCCAGTTATTCCAATCTCTGGTCCTCGCTTTCTCCTGTGTACATACAACGGTGCTAAAAACTGTTCCAGTGTTTATTGTGAGGATGAAACGCAATGAGAGAGCCGCGCAGCCACAGCAAGGTGCGCGTCGTCGTTCCTTGGGCTCATGGAGGCACGCCGCCAGCAGGCGTACGCTGCGTGGATGTGGTCATCCGAATCCCCCTCTGGGTGTCTCTACTTCATTCGGGTCTCACAAGAGATTTAATAATTAAAAATCAATCAGGCTGAGGTTAAAGCACTTTGGTTCACCTCCACCCGCACCCTACCGTGACCGTGCCACTCTTACCAAAGATGAGGAAGTAGGCGGAAATACCTTTCCACAGAGCAGAGGAACAGGGCCTGGGGCCGTGGACGGTTCTTGTGATCAGACCTACTGACTCAGATTCCAGGTCTGCTGCTGGCTGGCTACAGGTAGGCCAGTAGCTTATTCGCTTAAATAATGTCTGCAAGCTAAGGATTCGCCAAAAGCCCATCTTAGAAAGTTCCTGTGGGACCCAGTAAAGTGAGGCCTAGGCTCTGCTTGCGGCGATGGGCATGCAATGGACGTGCACACAGGAGGGCCTGGCTCACTGGGAACGGACGTGATTGAGATAGGGGTCTCAGGTTGCCGGCCTATCTTTCCGTTCTTTTCTTCTCTTTCAGTCGCTCGCTTCCTGCAGTCCCAAACCCCAAGATTGTCTCCTTCCATGTGTGTCATCCAGAATGTCTCAGGAGGGCCGTGGATATGTCCCTTGTCTGTCTTAGTGGGTTGGACTAAGAGGGGGCTCCCTCTTCCCAGGTGGGTATGCCTTGTACCTCTTTTGGCTTTGTGGGATCAAGGACTTTGTTCTCTGTAAGAGGAGTTTTAAAGTGCTGGAGTACTTAAATTTTTGTAATTGGAATATATAGAAAACTGCAGATAGTGTCAGTCAGGGTATATAGCCTGTTGCATTTTTGTAAAATTAACAAATCTATGTCACTAGCACCCAGATTACCAAACAGATCATCCTCTGTGCCCTACAAACCTCCTTCCCCATTACCCCTTCTAGTCGCTGCCCCCCCACCCCACCCCAGGGCTAATCTCTGTAGGCTACTTTTGCCTGCCTATGTTCTCTACATAAATGGGATCCCACAACGGATGCTCTTTGGCTCCTTTCACTTGACTTTACGTTTGTGAGAACCATCATTCTATTGTGTGTAGTTGTAGATTGTGTATTCTCATTTGCTGTATAATACTCCATTGACTTTGTGAATATGCTACAAATTGCCTGTCCTTTCTGCTGGGGATGGACATTTGGATTGTTTCCTTTACAATCCAGTAGTGTCAACTGTTTTGATAGTCACAGAGCCTCTGCTCTAAAAGCCACCTGCTTCACCTCCCTGGAAGCTCAGGGCAGCCATTAGGTGGGGCTTCGGGGCAATTGCAAAAGTGAGACTTTTTGCATGAAATTTAATTCAGGACTGCAGATCTCCCCGCCCCGCCCTCCACAATGACAACCCTGTAAGGTAGGTAAGAGTCTCCCAATTGTACGCATGATCAGACCATGGCTGAGGCTTTGATATTTGCCCAAGGAAGCAGATCTAACAAATGCCAAAGCCGAGATCCTAATGCTGCTTTTTAGCTTCTCTAAAGATTCTGCTCCTTTCACAAAAATCACACCACCTCCTCGCAAGATTTGGTGAAAAGCTCACATTGACTGGGGGTTAAGGGAAAATAATTTTATTCCAAAGCTGGGCCAGATCACTACCTTCCTGGGCTAGCCACCATCTCCTCCCCTTTACAAATAAAGCCGCAGCATCCATTGGCCCTGGGGAGAGCACACAGCAGGGGGTCAGCCTTAGCCAGACCCTAAGGTTAGAATCTCCAGGCCTCTACTGGCTAGCTGTGTGACCTTGGGCAAGTTACCTGCCCTTTCCGTGCATCGGCTTGCCCATCTGTCCAATGAGAGTAATAAAAGTTGCTAGCTCACAAAGCTGCTGTGGGGATTAACTAGAAAATGAATGTGAAGCACTTTGCATGGTCCCGGGCACCGAGCTGATATTTCTTGGGCACTTACTGTTATAATAAAATTCAAACCCTCTGGCAGGTCTGACATTCTAAGAGCTGGGTCCTGTCATTTCAGCCAGCACTTTGAATCAAAGATCTTCACCGGCTCCTAAATAAACATAACATGGCTGCTACCACCGCTTCCCTTTTTGGAGATGTCTATTAAAATTATGATTCAATTGTCAGAAACAAAATATTCTTAAGATGTCTTCGACCATACCCTCAAATTATATGACAGTGCCTGGCTTTAATACCCATCTAAATAGTTCTACTGTTGACAGGTTTCAGGAGCAGCATTTGCTCTTCCATTCCTCTCATTAACTTATGTAGCAACATCATAACTCTCTGGAAGGATTAGAAAAAAAAAAGGATGCTGGCATATTCCATCTGAATTCATTTCATAGAGCTTCTGTGTCAGAGCATTTGCATATGAATGAGATGCCTTGACGTTCGCTCATTAACATGGGAGCGCTGCAGTGACTCGTTTTTTTTTTTTAGAGCCCAGGTTCAAGAGTTTGAGGCGAGAGAGGGAAGAAAGGTTGGAGGGTCAGACCATTTGAGATTTTCCTGTGGAGCCTGCCCTGTACTCTCCATCCCAGTCAGCCTGGGGGCTGAACCGCCTTTCCCTCTCTCACCTTTGGGACCATGAGCCCATCACCCCACGCATCCTCCCCATAAACCAATGTTCTGGCCACAGGGCCATGCTTCTTCATTAGCACCTTCAAATCTTTGTATAAATAAGCTGCTCTCCCTGCCCTGCTGGGCAAGTCTCAGCGATTCCACTGAATGTCGGGGTTTTCCTGAACATTCCCGGCACCTCCAGGCATTCCGAGCTCCTTCCTCTCTGGGCCCCCAGCATCACATCCTCGTGCCCGGAAGGGCCTGTCCCACATTGCATGTCTCTTTGATGCTGGACTCCGAGCTTTGAGAAGGCATAGAGTGGACTAGCTCCTTCCTTCCTCCAGCCCCGGTGATCAGGAGAGAAGAGGACGGGCTCAAAAATATTCTCCATATGGATGACTGTAGAAAGCCAGAGTTAAGACATGGTGGGGCATGTTCTGAGCCGCTCTCCCCAGGGACCTGAATGTTTAAACTGCTGCTAAATGTCAGCAACAGACAGCCAGTAACTTTTCACCAGAAAATGTCAGCTCCGGTTGACAATACTCGGGCTCGGGGCAGGCCCTGGGATGCCATCCCAACTGTGTCTTCCCAAGTCACAAGCTTTGGAAGGGGGCTGTGCATGCCCCCACGCCAGCTGGCAGTCCGTGACCCCTTAGGTGATCTCCTTGTGGAACATGGAGCCTGGGAAGCGATTAGCATCAGTCTTGAGCTGTGGCTCCTGTTAATGTCTCTTGAATCAGGAAGACATGGGTGTCACCAGGTGAAAGCACAGCAGACGGTCTGACCATCAGCATCACTGTGCTCCCTGGGGCCTATGATGACCCTGTGGTCATCCTACACCTACATCACTGTGTTGGCCGGAGGTGGTTAAAGGCACAGACTCTCTGAAGCCAGACTTCATAGGTTCCCCCCCTTCCCTGACTTGCCTTCTCCACAGCTCTGTGACCCTGTGCAAGTTCCCCAACCTTTCTAAAACTCACTTTTCTCGTCTGTGAAATGGGCGCAGTGAGAGTGGCGATGGCATTGGGCTGTTGTGTGCTCCCTCCGGGAGGGACCCTTACATGTGCCATAGAGTCTGTGACACACGGAAAAGTTGACTCCAAGAGTCAATAACCCTTGCTAGTTATTAATACAAATAATTCACACGTAAAATTCCATTTGATTCTCCCGAAGTCCTGTAAAGTTACTGTCATCCTGTTGAGAAAATGGAAAAGTACCTGCAGTTTAAAATAGAAAGGTCAAGTAAAATCTATTCAGATCTTGTAGTCTGCACCCAGAGTGATTAAACATCCTGGCCAAGGCCATAGAGCTCTTGTGTGCCATGCTTTGGATACTTCTAGGCAGCTCGACACCACCTCCACATGGTCTACAAGGGTGGGCTGCAGGCAATGGCCCAAGACCCTGTCCCCTTTTTGCTGTCCCCACCCCCTCATTCTCATCTCTGGCTCTGTTGTACTAGGTTCCTTAACCCCGACCTTATTTCCAGACTTTTCGAACTATGGCTTCTCCTACTAATTTCTGTAATCTCTGGCTCTGTTTTATGCCTTATGCATCTTCTTAAAGGAAGCTCGAGTCTCTCCCTTTTGGGAAGGCGCAGGTCATGGGCTCTGAATTCCCCAGGCCTGAATTTGCATCCTGTATCTCTCCTACTATGCCCACCAGTCCTGTGCACGACAGCCAGTGCCTCTCTCTGTTCAGCTGAGAAACCTGCTCACTCTACAGGGGCTTGATCACCTACTGGGTACCAGGTCCTCTTGTCTGCCCTGGGTTAAAAACATGAACAAAAACAGACAAAAATCCCTGCTCTTATGGAGTTCACCTTCCAGTAATGGAGAGAGATGGATAATACACAAGATAAATAAGTGAATTAAGTAGTATGTCAGAAGTGATGGATGTTATAAGGAAAAATAAAGCCTGGTGAAGGGAGGGATGCTGTCCTCCTTGTAAGATCTTTATGGGTTTTGTGAGAATTGGTCACTGCCCATTGTAAGTGCTCAACAAGTGGGAGCCATGATGGTAGAGAGCAAGAGGAAGGGTGGAGAGGCTAATGGGAGCTTCTCCTTGACCTCTTCTAGAATGGCCAGCCCCAGCACTTTCTCTTTTCCTGCTGCATGTTGTGGAAGGATCCAGGCTGCTGGATGTGCTGTTTCCAATACTCTGTATTTAGACCTTCCCCATCCCACCCCATTCCAGCTACTCACCGTGACGCTGAAGGTCTAGAGTTCCTCGCCCATGGCCTGATCTGAACATCTACATTCACAGTAGACATTTGTCTTTTTTGGCTTCCCAGCATCTGAATATCCATCTACCTGAGAGGTAGGTGGCAGGCAGAACTTTGCCGTCCTGTAGCTTCTTGCTTTGGTTACCACATGGGCCTTCCTCTTCTGTCTATGCCATTGCATCTCCTCTGCCCTCCTCTTAGAAGGACACTTGTGACTGCTTTGAGGGCCCATCTGGAAAATCCAAGACAGTCTCCGTATATCAAGATCTTCCATTTAATCACAACTGTAGTGCCCTTTTGCCATTTCAGGTAATACTTGCAAGTTCCAGGGACAAGGGCCTGGATATCTTTAGGGGCCATTGTTCAGCCTATGACACCAGCCAAGCAGCTGTAGCCAGAGTCTGAGGAGCTCTGACCCACTGGTGTGCTTGGGCCCCTGGGTTGACCCTCCTCTACTATGATCCTCAGCTTGGCTCCTGCTCTGATTCTGAGGTTCATCGGGGGACCTTTTAGACAATATAAGAGGATATGGACATAACAGAAAGGTCATGCAGAAGAAAACACTGGTGTGTGTGTGTGTGTGTGTGTGTGTGTGTGTGTGTGGTGATTGTGCCTCTGAAGGGAAATGGACAGATTGACACTTGGTCTATGAGTTTGGAGCCTGAAATGTGGGAGTCTGACCCAGAGAGATGGATCTCCCCATCCGGATGCTGGCAAAACCTCTTTGTCCCAAACCCCAGAGCTGAGAAACTAAAATGGCACCGGTGTGGATTCACCAAGGAAAAGACCCCCGAGGCTGTCTGGAGACACCTTGACGCGACGACATACTTTCTTAGAAATACCATTGGAAAGGCCATTTATTTTACTGGTATTTGAAAGTGTGATTGGGGCCCGTAGGGGCTTTGCACTATTTCGCTCTACAGTTCTCACTCGGGGGCTGGGGTGCCTATTGACCTCTCCTACTTCAGCCCTGACACAGCACCCCCTCCTTCAATCCTCTGAGCCTGGGGGGGCCAGGGTCTGCCTTTCTTGCCTTGCTCAGGATCACGGAGACTGTGAGCCCGGCTGGCAGCCTGCGGGAGGCGACTTGTTCCTCACAGACGCTTCAGCTGTGTGACATCAGAGGTATCTGGTCATCGCTTTAATTTTTTTGGAGGCCACACAGAAGTCTGCACTGGCTCACAGAGAGGTTCGGACACTGAGCCCGTGGACAGGAAGTGCTTGCAGCTAAACTCAAGCCAAGGTTCTTCCTTTTTGATGCTTCCCCTGAGCAGAGTCCTCGGGGAGCCAGGCCTGATGCATCTACTGTGAATGTTCACAAGATGAGGAAGGTCACCACGGTGCTTTACTTTTATTTTTTTTCTGTTTCAAATAGAAAATGTTTGGGAATCTATTTGTTCTCCCAACGTGAGTTGGTTGTTCCTCTTGAGGTTTTCTTTAGAGAATCCCTCAGAAATCCCACCAGCCTTAGCTCTTATCTACAAAACTGATGAGGCCCTTTCTGAAGTACGGTCTTGCCATGAAAGGAGAGTTCTTGGGCAGCGCGGGCTGAAATATAAATGTCAGCAGCCTCGGCGTCACCTGGTGCCCTTGCCACGGGGGTTGGGGGACGTGGATCATGGGCATGCGCATCTTGGCCTCCATGTTTCATCATCATCATCATCATCATTATTATTATTATTATTTAAACTCAATTTGCCAACATATAGTGTAACACCCAGTGCTCATCCCATCCAGTGCCCTCCTCAGTGCCCGTCACCCAGTCACCCCATCCCACCACCCACCTCCCCTTCTGCAACCCTTTCCCAGAGTCAGGAGTCTCTTACAGTTTGTCTTCCTCTCTAATTTTTCCCCATTTCCCCCTTCCCTTAGGGGCCCTTTCACCATTTCTTACATTCCACACATGAGTGAAGCCACACGATGATTGTCTTTCTCCGACTGGGTGTCCCTGTTTCCGCCCTCAGGACTCGAGGCAGGAAGGCGTTCACTTGGCTCCTTGAGCTTAAATTCCTTCCTTCCACAGCTACCGGTTGCAGGCAAAGGCTAAACTGGAAAGGACAGGCCGGGCCGAGGTAGGAGAGGCAGGTTAGGCAGGATGTCTGCGCTTCTAAACTAACACTTGTTCCGGAGCTCGAAATGAGGCTGCAAATGGGTTCTGGTATTGCCAACCGCTCCGAGGAGCAGTCTGCTTTCCTCATTCCCAGGGAGGAGGGAGAGGCTAGTGGAGTTTAGGGGACTCCTCCCTGGTCACCCAGCTATGAAGCCCGTTCTCAGGACCCAGATTCCACCCAGCAACCTCCTCTCTCCCTGCTCTGCCGCTGCGCTCACCAGTTTGCTTTTCACATTATTGGTGTATTTACGTGAAGGGATTTTTTTAGAGCAGGACACATAGGTGTCCACCTTGACCACACTACCCCAGGGCACACACGAGAGACAGAGAGAGAGAGAGGCTCAAGCTGGGCGATAACCATGCACTCTGGTTGCTTGGTGGCCTCTGGGGTCTCCAGATCCTTAGGGAGAAGCACCCAGACACCGTGATCAGAGACCCTAGCAGTGCCCATATGCTTTACTGAGGATGAGCCCAGGAGTAAGCTGTACGGAGCTGCCGCTCCCCTAGGATGCTCCCTGAACCAGCAGCAGCTGGGGCCTGTTAGAAATGCAGATTCTCATGCCCTACCCAGACCTACTGAATAAAAAACTGGGAGCCCGGGGCCCAGCGATCTATATTTTAACAAGCCCTGGAGGTGGTTCTGATTCCCGCTAAACAGCTCTCCTCCTGGAGTTTGGGCTCCGTCATTCTCTGCAAGCCCTTTGCCAGTGTAGCCCAGACTGAGCCGCACCAGCACCTGTGGGTGCCCTGGCGTAGGAGGGGCGGGGGGGCCTGCCTGACTCCTGGGGGACTGGGAGCACCCGCAGTCCCGGGAGGGAAGCCACACTTGTGCCCCCGGCTGCTCTGCGTTCCAAGGGGCGAGTCCAGAGGTCTTGGCTCCTGGCTCCTCCCTGTGGCTCCTCCCCCTCCAGGAAGCCTTCGGATTTGGGAAAACCAGTCCAGACTCGGAGGCGTGTGATTTGGATCATTAGCACCTTGTAGTTGGGATCCTTGCCTTGTGAGTCTCTTTGTTCTCTGGAAGTTCCGGGGAAGGGAGGGGCGGGCAGCCCGGAGGAGTCTCCTTTCAGCCTCTGCCTCTGCTCCAAGCAGAACAAAGCCGCGCGGGGAAGGCGCTTTGATCCCAGACAATGAGAGCCGCTGGATTAAGTGCTGGAGAGACCAGACAGCTCCGGCACAAAACAGATCAGTTACTTTTCTTTTTTTTTTTTCCCCCTTTTTCTCTTCTATTTTTTTAAGACCTAATTCATATAATGGAAACAAAAAAAAAAGCAAAATGTTTTGAAGGATGGTATTTCCGTAGCAATACTAGTCCCAGGCATAACCTGCAACATGTGTGTCTGGGGTGCCCAGCACAGGCTTGGCCGCCCTGGCCCTGGGCCGGCTGCGCCCCTGATGAGATGGGGGTCACGGGGTCTTCCCCGGCTGTGCTGGGCCCTAAAGCTGGTAAGTGGTAGCCCGACCTGGAGGAACTTTGGAAAATTTGCTCATGTGTTCAGCACAGTTGCTAGATGCAGGGAACGACAAGTTGAAAAATAAACGCAATAAAATCACCTTGTCTGTGCCAAGCCCCAGGGAGGCTACACGTTCCAACTCCCCAAACCTGCTCCACCCCAATCTCTAGGGCCTCGGTTTCCTTCTGAGAACCTGGGAGATTTTAGTAAGACCTGTGAGCCCGGTGTTCTGGTCCCCCCCCCCCCCCAGATGCACACGGAGGCACATGGGGCTGGCTGCCCCCGAGTCCATGCAGCGGGACAGGTGGCAGGACGGAGGTGCAAGCCCAGGCCGGCTCCAGGGCCGTGGTGGCCCCCACCGCCTCCTGGCCCACAGGACCCTCGTCACTCACACCGGCAGCCTGAGCCCGGTGGGGCCAGGGCGGGTGCAGGGGCGCCAGGAGCCCCGAGAGGCAGCGGGGGAGCTGGGCGTGTAGAGCTGCCCCAGGTAGAGGAGGGAGAAAGGCCGTGAGACAAGGGGCCCGAGGCTCGCAATTAGACTCGAAGAATTTGAGATCGAAGGATGCTTCTACTTGCTAGCCTCTCCGTACCTGCCCCCCCCCCCTTAGCGAAGCCCCAAGGTTTCCACTGTTTCCAGAATGGTGTTAGAAATGATCAGTGCGGGGGCACCCGGGTGGCTCAGAGGTTAAGCATCTGCCTTTGGGGTCCTGGGATCGAGTCCCACATCGGGCTCCCTGCATGGAGCCTGCTTCTCCCTCTACCTGTGTCTCTGTCTCTCTCTCTCTGTGTCTCTCATGAATAAATAAATAAAATCTTAAAAAAAAAAGAGAGAGAAATGATCAGTGCTGGGAGGGGCCTCCTCATTCCTCATATGACGGTTAATGAGCAAACTTACAGCCAGATAGCAGAGGCCCATTACCGGGGTGGGACCACTTTGCCACCCGTGGCTCCACGCACCTTTAACTCAGGGCAGCCTGAACCTGTAAGTATGTCCCTTGTCCAGCCAGAGCCCCCGTCATGCATCCTTTTAACTTCTGCTAAGTCTCTCCCATCTCCGAGGCCCAGGTGTCCCCTATACTCAAGGCCTGGCTTTGCTGTCACTTCCTCCAGGAAGCATTCCATGCGCCACCTAGCTCCAGCCATGAAGAATTCCTTCCTCCTTTCGATTTCCTTGTGGCAGGGATGGTTTCCTAATCTCCCTGATTGCCTGGCAAGCCTTTGCAGCTGAGATCCCTGTTGAATTCTGGTCGCCAGCACCTAGCAGACCTGACCTATGTTGTTAGCCAATAGGCCTAAGATGAAAATACAGGAACGGACATGTTTGGAGTTATTTATTTGGGCCCCTGTTGTGACTTTTTCGTTGATCTGGCAATCAGGCCCAGGAAAATGAAGCCCTGGGAAGAAGCCCCTCGGGGAGTTCACAGAAACTTTAATTCTGGGGCATCAGAGGGGTCCCACATCCCGGGGCATCAGAGAAACCATTTCCGGTCTCTCTGCCTCAGGCATGATGGACAGAGAAAATATCTCCAATTCTTCTCTCATGTTGACAGCTCAGTACTGTTTGAATGAGTGCATTCCTCTGTACCTGATGAGGCAAGATGTAGGATACGGTCCTAAGACAACGAAAAAGGGCCTAGATTCAGCTGTATTCTTGAATTCCAAAGGCCTGATATGCCGATGACTTTTTTCCCTCCTGATGCCAAATCAGCTCCGCTTATCGACTGCTATTTTAATGAAACCTCCTGGTACCAGCTCAGGAAGGATATTTTTATTAGATACGACTGGGCGGATTCTCATGTTGAAAGCATTTGGTGTAAAACATGAACGCATCCAGTCCTCAGATATCTTTCCAAATATTTCCTTTGAAATCGGAGCATTACCAAAGAACTTGAGATAAGAAGATGAAAAAAGGAATTTAAAAGCAAGGACGATGAGCGTGTCTCCCCCCCCCCCCCCCCGCCCCCCAATCCTGCATGGGTGCGGCTTTGGGCATTTGCAAATCAATGCAAGCAGATGAGATGGGGCCAAGCCTGGACAATCCAGGAGCTGGCTCTTATCCAGGTGGGCTCGGTCAGGTGGCCAGTGTCCTGGTCTCCGGTCTTCTCTTCCCCTCTAACCTCTCCTTAGGGACTGGAATCATATGGAGGAGAAGATAAGAATAGGTCTGACTCACGTGTAGTCAACTCTGCTAACTCACGTCCCCCTGCACGATGGTGTCTAAATCTCAGCATCAAGGAGAACACTGTGACCAGGGTTTGCAGAAATCAGTCCTTTCCTTCTCCACTGAAACTCTCAAAATCATTCACCTCCCCGAACTCCCAGTATGGTATACACAGAGCCTTAGAGCTTCGGCTCTGGAGTTACTGCCTAAATCCAGATACAGATGTTCCTCCACTTAAGGGGGGGGGGGTGGCATCCCGATAAACCCACTGTAAAGTTGGAAATACCGTATGTTGAAAATGCATTTGATACACCCCACCTACCAAGCATCATACCTTAGCCTAGCCTGCCTTACACCTACTTGCTCAGAACACTTACCGTGGGCCTACTGTTGTGTAGAATCATCTCACAAAGTGAGATGTGCTGAACATCTCCTGTAATTTATTGGATACTGTACTGAAAGCGAGAAACAGAATGGCTCTGGGGGTGCAGAATGGTTGTGTGTCGCTCGTTTACCTTCGTGATCCCGTCCGTGGCTGCCTGGTAGCTCTGGCTCCTGCTGCTGCCCAGCATCATGGTTGAGGGTCATCCCACATGCTGTTAGCCCAGAAGAAGATCAAAATTAAAAGTATGGTTTCTACTGAATGCAAACCGCTTTCACACCATTGTACAGTTAAAAAAAAAATCCTAAGTTGGAAACATTCTAAGTCAGGGACCGTCTGAACTGGCTTTACCACTTTATAGCTGGGTGACCTTGGGCAAGTTACGCTACTGCCATCTCTCAGTGGCCTTGTTAAAAGACAATAAGCGGTCGCAGTCATCTGGTAGGGTTCTTAAAAGGAGGTAATTTATCTAATACTCTTGGCCATGCCTACCATGTAGTCAACACTCAAGTCCAAGAGGGGCCTCAGATCATGGGTGGCCTTATTTCCTAGATAAGTCTGTTTCAGAGCTGAATTTCACAGATCCTGAAATCGGGGCCAAAATAAACGGGTCCAATTTAACTCCGGAATTCAGAGTTGCTTAACCAGACAGCCGGGATGGTTCCCTATTCCAGCTGAAATTCCATTTCAACATTGTTCTCACCACTTGATAGATAGAAGACTGAAGCTCAGAAAACTCAATGTCAGCCAGAGGGTTTCAGAAACATTCCAGGGAAGAGATATTTGTGTATTTTAGAAAGGGGAAAGGTAGCCTCTGTGCTCGCATTGGACTCATTCAGTAGCGTTTGCAGGAATCTGTGGCTCATCAGCGGCATTTTCACCAACAGGAAGAGCAAAGTGGCTTCTATGCACTTGACTTGGAAGTATGGCTTCTGCTTGTCCTTGGGTTGTTCCTGGAGAGACACACAACTGAAGACACTCTTTGGGGCGCATGGATGGCTCAGTAGGTTAGACATCTGCCTTCGGCTCAGGTCATGATCCTCCCTCTCCCTCTGCCTCTGTTCCTCCCCTTACCCCTCCCCCCCCCCCCCGCTTGTGCACTGCTCTCTCTCTCAAAAAAATAAATAAAATCTTTAAAATAAATAAACAAACAAATGTTTTGTTTTTTTTTTTTTTTAAGACATTCTAGGAACGCCTGGGTGGCTCAGCAATTTAGCACCTGCCTTCAGCCCAGGGTAAATAAAAAAGACATTCTATGAGAAGGAAAAGTCCTTTAGGGTACAGCTATTCTATGAGTCACTCGGGCCCTCACCCCTGGGCGGGCCCCCAGTGCTGGCTGTGCATGCCTGTGGCTCCTTCACAGGTATCCAGACCATCATCTTCCCCTTACCTCTCCAGCTCTGGGCAGCCTCCTCTCAACCCCCTTCCCGGGCTAGGGCCTCAAGACCTGAGAAATGTTGCATGGCATGGCCTGGTCGCATGCCCCTGCTGGGCCCTTTCTGGGCTCACTGCTCTGTCTTGGCTCCTTTCTGTGTCCCATTGGTTCCTCCTGACCTGACCTGTTCCTTGGTTCTGTTGTCTCTTTGCCTTGTTGTCAGCTCCTTTCTTGGACATCAACTCAAGTGGTCCTTATCTCCCCTGACTCCATGCTAAACCTCTGACTTGTGTGGTCTGGACAGGTTTTTCCATACAAATCTCCCAGCCCAGTGACCCTCAGTATTTTCCTCTTCCCACTAGCAGGGAGGGACATTCAGAGTGGTCACCCTCTGCCAAGAAACCCAGGCAGTCCCTCTTCTACTGAAACGTGTGAATAATGGGAAATTTGTTTAATCTCTCACGCCAACTTCAGTTTCCTAGGCACGTGGAGTTCTGGAGTGCTGGGCAGTTGTGTCTTTGGCAGTGTCTTCCCGGGCCATGGGTAGGGCAACTGTGTGCCACACGCTTTATGTCCCATTTGTAGATATGCTCTTCCTCCCAGGCTTCCAGGCAAGTGACTGGAGCCCACCATTAGGTACAGAGTAAAAATTTTTTTCTTTGCTCATGGGCTGTAGAGATTTGGTACTCCTATAATAAGATAGGGAACTTCTTGGTACTTAAAAAAACTGGGATGTTATCGTATAGAAACAATGCCTCTACAAGAGAAAGAAATGTTTCTTGAGCATCTATTGTATATAAAGCTCTGAGATCGTTTCTATACTGTCTGTATAATCTAGAGGCTTCCTTCATTCCTAAATTCTGGATGAGACAAATTTAATCACCTCCTCTATCCATGCCTTATGGAAGTCCAAAGACTTCCTCAAGATTTTTGTGATTTTCAAGGGATTTTGGTCTCATGACAGAAATATTTTATTTTTTTAAATTAGGAGCAAACAGATATAAAACACAGCTTTTATTTTAAAAAAGGATTGTAAAGATTATTTTTCTCCAATGCAAATACATTTTTGATTCTAATTCTCAATTAAAAGAAAAAAAAACCCTGAGAGTAGACATTTTTAATCCTACTTTACAGATGAAAAAATCAGTAATGTTTTAGGGATTGTAACTGTGTTTTTTCCTCTCAAGTAGCAAATAGGTGGCAGATTTGTTATTCATTCCAGATCTGTGTGCCTCCAAACCCATGCTCTTCCCACTAATTTCAAATGGAGCTGGGCTTTCAGATTGAAAGACCGGTTTAATCGTGTAACTGTCGTAGGTTTTATAATGTCATCTTTATATCACTGCTATAGATGAAGTAAGTCATTTTCTGGGAGGTAGTTCAATTTGCACAAGGCAGCTAGAATTTCCACCCCTTTAGTCTAAATTTTGACCCTGAAATTTTTACACCACAGGAGTGATGGGACAAATAACTAAGCAGCACATTGAGGCTTTTCGCAAAACTGGAATGAATCAATGTTAACAGAAGGGTCTGCAAGAAACCTCACCTCCTGGAAATAGATGGTCTGGTATCCTAGTTAAAAATTGCTGGATTCCAGAACTTATTAGGAATCTGCTTGAAATTCTGTACTGTCCCAATTTTATCTTCAGAATTGAATTAATTAGCCAAAAAACATTTGCATGTGTAATTTGTTTTTTCTTCAGATGCTTGGTGATAACAAGCTATTCTTTTAACATCATTAAGATGGAAACGTATTATATTTTCATGCAAAGCAGGGTCTGTTATTTTTGATGTGCCTAATCCCCTTGTCTTTAAAATATTCAGAAAGTGAGTGTGTGTCAGACAGTGGGTGCCCTGGGCCTTTGGAAGTCAGACTTCAGCTCCTGCGGTGGTGGATGGTTTCATCTGTAACACAAGGAAGTTGTCGCAAAGAAAGAATTCACGGGAGTTACAACCACACTAATAGGCTCACAGAAGGCCAGTTCCTAATTTGGAATGGTGTTGGGGCCAAAGAACCGAAGGAAGAAAACCTGGAAATTTGTAACTGGTGTTGGCGTTTATGGTGCCATTTAAAACCAAAATTTTATAGTTGGTATCTGTCTCTTGACCTTGGAGGCTTGCAAACTCCTAGCCATTTGTGCAAACATATCCACCTTGATTAATCTCATTGTCTGTAAAGTTATGGTCCATGAAACTGCCTCTTCTGACACTTTTTATTAGAGAAGATTATCAGGAAAATACATCTTAAGGATGTTATTGATTTTAAAATGACAAAGGGAAGTTTATCTAATTATGAGGTATATATTCCCAACTGTTTGACAAAAGTAAGGAAATACGATTTTATGGGCTCTTCACGGGAAACTGGTGAATTTCTTACCTGGATTTACAGAGACACGTACCACTGATTGTATTTTCAACATCAGACGCAACCTCAGAAGTTATTTTACAAGAAGGCATTCTTCAGCTGGTCAGATGTCTTTCTTAAATAGCTCTGACTCAATTCCACTCATCACCTACTTTCTCTCTTCCATGTCAATATAATGAAAAAAAAAAACAGATAAAAATATGCCCACTTACACTTTTCTACTTTTTAAAGTCCTTAGTGCAATTATCATAATGCTGAGAGAGTTCAAAATCCTGGTGTCAGGAGGTACGTGGAATTCAAAGAATGACCTGTATTGGAAATCTGTGTCTTGTACTCCCCGGTGATGTTATCATGGGGAACTTGCGTCTCTGGTCTGAGCCTCTGTTTTCTCTCCTATAAAATAGAGACAGTCATGAATACCTCTTAGGGATATAACATTTAAGCTTCCGGTGAGGCATCTATACATGGAAGGCATCTAGTCTACATAGAAGGCATCTGTAAGTGGTGATTTTTATGTTTACTTTGGGAGGACAGTCCTAAGGGTACCTGCTGTCTTTGTATACTTTAAGAAATTTTACTCGAGACGGTAGTTTCGTGTGTCCTGATCATCTCCTTGGGGGATAATTGGAATCGATTGGTTTAAGTCACAGGGAAATTATATGTCTTACTTGAGCTGCCTGGGCTGTGGGGTTTAGGTTTCTTGCCACTAGAGATAATCAAGTAGGGTCTGGGCATCCCTGCTGATGGGTGTTGTAGGGAGGTGTCAGGATGAAAGACCAGACCAGATGACCCATAACTCCGTTCTTTGCCTGATGTTATAAAATTCCTTGATTAATCACATGAGGTCACATGTGATGAGAGATCACATCACAAATGAGATCCTCAAGGTCAGATGTGTTGTTTTTTTGTTGCCTTGTGGACTTGGCCTCCGTGGATGGACCTCACTTGGTCTCTCTTGGGTCTCCTCTGAGATTTGATTGGTTCCCAAGGTCTCCCAGTCTAGAGAGACTCCACTTAAAAAAATCTTCCTCTCCATTTCCATTCCCTTCCATCCTTCCCTCCCCTTGCCCCTTTCTCTGCTACACTCCTCTTTTCTCTCATCTTCAGATTTCTCACTACCATCAGGACCAGAAATCTCTACCTTTGGTCACTTTCTGTTCAGTCAGGTTTACTTCATCTCTAAGAAAGCTAATCCTGAGAAATCCTGAGAAAATGTGAACACTACAGGTATGGATCAATTCTGAGAGTTACTTCTTTGCAGGCTGGCTTCATTTAAAAAAATGGTACGTGGGAAACCGAGTGGGCTTTGCACCCAGACCCAAATTCAAATCCTATCTTGTAAACTATGAGATCCTGGGTGAGTCCCTTCACATTTGAGGGTTCCTTCTTCCCTCATCTCAAAAAATTACTCTCCTTTTCAAGGGTTGTACACATTGGAAGAACTCGTGAATGTCTTCTCCTAACACTGTCCCCTTACTTTAGCATCACCTTTCTGAAGGGTTGACGGTCTTCACAATTATTTTTCACCTCCTCTCATTTCCTCCAGAAGCTTTTTGAGAAACTTACATGACCTGTGGCATGAAAACCTTCTATCAAATTCTACCTCTTCCAGGAAGTCTTCCCTGATAGACACAGTAATGAAAGATATTAAAATTCTTACTAAGTGCTATTAAACTAATATCCATTCTGGTTTCCTCTGTGCAAGACAGAAGAGGCGAAACCCACTGTGAGGCGAAGGGTAAAGAAGAACCTAAATCTCTATTTTTCAAATGCCTTCAGAGCAGGTACATCCTTACCGCTCGCTGCCTGTAGTTTGCTACAGGAAGTCTTTCTGGTTTGTTTGGAGGTAGGTGAGTATGATTTTGGATGAGAACGTTCTGAGGGGCCACCTGAACTGGTCTGTCCTCCATGAGGTGGACACTGTGAGCAAGATAGCAGTAATAGGGGAGAAAGACAGACGGTCTAGAGTCACCCAGAACAGAACAGAATAGGGTGTTTACCAAACATAAGCACCTACCATCTGTGACCAGGGCGGTTGACTCCAGCAGAGGTTAGCAAACCTTTTCTGTAAAGAGTCAGATAGTAAATATTTTAGGCTTTGTGGGCTGAATGATCTTGGTTGCAACCACTCAACTCTGCCATTATAGCTTGGGGAGCCATAGACAATACATAAACGAATGAATGATGAATGAATGAATGAATATGGTTGCATTCCAAGAAAACTTTACTTACACAAGCAGAAGGTGGGCTTGATTCCAGCCCCAGGCAGTAGTTTGTCAGCCTGTGGTCTAATTCTCCAAGCCTCGATGTACTCGTCTTCGACGTGGGGGTAAGAAAGTGTCGTGAAGATAAAGTAGGCTAATATAATAAGTGAAGCCTCTGAGCACGCTGCCTCACCTGGGAAAGATCTCAAAAAAAGTTACTTCTTTCTGTCTCTTTTTTTCTCCCAAGTGCTTCTGTACTGCGAGGAGTTAGGAAAAAAAAATGCCCATAAAGGTCCTTCCAGCCCTGTGATTTTATGAAATTGCCCGTCAAAAAAAGAGCAAGAACGAGCTCATGCCAGAGAGAGAAATTGTATGCGTGTTCTTTTTCTCTGCGAAGTCTGACCACAAGAAGCATTAAATCAATCAGATGACAAAGCAGGATGTGAAAAATTGAGTTGGTTTGGTCCCAAGTATGCAGGAGGCCTGTGCCGTTGGGATCAGAAGCAGAAAAAAAAAAAAAAAAAAGGAAATGTTTTCTTCACGTTGTGTGCATTGGCTATTCTGTGACTCCCACATAATTCATCATAGGAAAACTTTGAGTGCAATAAACATTTTCCCTAAGTTTAGTAGCTACTCTGATCAAGAACAAAGCCATTAACATAAATGCAGATAAATACAAGGCAAATAATGATATTCCCAATTGCTTCTGTGTTAAACCAGCTCAGCCCATCAATCTTGCCTGACTGGGTAAGAAGGAACCTAGAGAATTTATAACTGTAGATTTCTTTCTGAAGCATTTCTACCTCACAGAGGAAGGGAAGGACGAACTATCGAGAAAATCCCAGGGAACTCAGTGCATACTCCCCAGAGCCGTCCATCTTGGGTATGCTCTTGGTCGCTGCGAATCCCCTGCCTTTCTGGGGCTGGGACTCCTCCAATGTGGCATTTCTTCTGGCAGAGCCAGTGGCCGCTTTTGTGACGTAAGTCCCTCTCTCTCCACCCCTGGAGAGGGCTGTGTCCCAGGGAGCTACTGGGGTGCCCACCCTGCCCATTGTGGGGGAGGGGAGGGGACGCGGCATGGTTCTCTGTCCTTGGTCCTGATGCCAACGCTGACTCACATCTGCTGGACCAGTTCAGTTCCAGGGAACTCGGTCTCCAGCTCTGCGTCCTCCTCTGTATTCACTTCCTTGCCTTTACTTCCACGTTTGAGATTGAACAGCAACGTTCCTGTGCTTCTTCCCTCAATGGCCTCCTCCCGCTCTGCTACCTACCCCGCAGTCATCTCATTTACTCTCACGGCGACAGATACTTCCCCCATTCCAATGACCCCCACATCTGGAAGCCCAGGCTTCCATGACGTGCAGAGGCTTCTATGTGGCTCCAGCTGCTATCACCCCCGACCATCCGTCAGACATACCGAATTGAACAAAGCAGCAGCTCATACTTCTGCCTCCCTCCTAGTGAGCGTTTCTAGGTAACATTGTTCTCTATCCCGTAGCCCAGATCAGAAACTGGACAATGCTGGGGCTTCCTTTTTCTCAGCCCTGATATCTCAACATGACCTACAGATAAGGAACTTCCTAAAATTCTTCCCAATGCCATTCCTCTTACTCTACTAGATCACACTCCTGGTAATGGGGAGCTTACTCATTGTCTCTGACTGGAGATACACTGTATTTTGGGCCCCTGCCTCTACTTCCCCCCTTCCTTTATCCCTCTCTTCTACAGTTAATGATTTGGGGTTTCCTATGTGCCATGATGGTATAAACTAAGGAGTATTTCCAAATAGTGCAGATGTCCACAGTATGTAGGAGCTGCTGTGTGGACATAATTATAACCGAAAGCGGGCATGTAGGGTTTACAGTTTGATATAGCAACTTGGCCCTGGGGGAAAGAGAAATCTCAACTAGGGAACAGAAACTTCTATTTTCATTGTCTATGCATCAGGCTAGATGATGTGAGTATATTCAAATGAACTCTCCTAAAATCCCTGCAAGGAAAGATCATTGTCACCAGTATTACAAGGGAGAAAAAAAAAAAAAAAAAAAAAAAAAACCTTGCAACTTTCTGATTTTAGGGGATCTCTTAGTTAGGATGTGATAATCTGGAACTTAAATTGAAAGCTTCCAGTGTATAAAAACCCTACTCTTGATCCCTATCACCTGCTTCTCTGAGGGGGGAGATACAAGGACAATTCTGATAGACTCATAGGGAAGAAATGTGGCAAGACTGGATGTAGGCAGAATATACCTTCCCAGAATACAAGCAATACCAGAGACTTTATCGTCTGTTGTGCTCACTTATCTACCCTCGAGCCTACAGTGGCCTGTCCTAAGGGAGCCACTCAATAGATGTTTATTGACTTAATGAATTAATTCACAAAGTCCTACAAATTTGGTCTTGGAAGCACATTTCCCCGAAGAGAGCATAATTGTATGACCTTGTCTTCCCATATGTCTGTCCTCCTCTTGGAGTCCGACAGCTGTGTGGACAGGACTTCCTCCCACAGGCTTTGTAGGCCGGCATGAGGGCTGCTGATGCGACGCTCAGCAATGTTTGTTGAGTGAATCCTGGGTCACCGAGTCCTTTGCCATTTTTGCCTCACTTAGCACAGTATATCAGAGTTTCCCATGCTCCTCTACTACCTTCCCAGTGACACTTGGAAGTCTGCTCCGGGACCCTGGTTCTGCCACAAACAAGGCCTCCCTCTCAGCCCCCATGTGATCTATCGTGGGTTCGGGGCGGAGTACAAACCCAGTGCAGAAACGATACTCCTTTCTCTTCTTGCTCCTTTTGCCTACCATCGTATTCTCCATCTGCCTCATGAATTATTTCTCTTGTAATTGCAGAATGGCAACAGCAATATGCAGAAAGATGTTTTTAGAATTTCTTTACCTCTGCTTCTTTGCCTTGGAAAACGTTTCGCCTCACGTATCTCTGTGCCTCTCGGTGCCGATGTCAAAAGCAGAGAGTTAGTAGAAAGAACAAGACTTCCATGGCTCAGGCAATCCCGATTTGATCCTGGGTCTATCTCTTATCACCTGTGTGAATTTTTAAAGACTATTGACTTTATCAGAGCCCGAGGTCCTTTATCAGTAAAACAGAGCTGATCACCCCTACTTGAGTTGTGCTGACTGTTCCACAAGCTGGTGTTAAGCCCTGGGTGGAAAGCCTGGCACAAAGTAGGAGGTCCCCACACATTAATTTCCTTTCCGTGGGCTCCCACGCCTTTATCACCTCATATACACCAACACAGATATGTCTCCTGGTTAAATGAACTGGCCACCGGCAGTGAATTTCCAACCACCACTCAGGGTGATTGCGTTGGTCTGACCGTCACCTCACCCGTCTGAGTGGCCCGAGCCAGCCTGCCAGGTGCTCTGGCCTTTGGCCGGTGACATTTGGACCTGTCTGCCTGAATGTCAGTCTTCTCGTAGGTGCTAGGCTCGCAGATGCCAATCACTGCTCGCTGTGACTGATCGGCATGCTGCAATGTGTGCCCGCGGAGTTTCCTGACAGGAGGGGAAGGGTTGAGTTGACCCAACATCATCTGTCTGGCTGGATGCTCATTTTTCTTCTCCTGCCTGTCTTGCTCCTGCTCACTACTTAAGATGTGTCTCAGGGCGCTTTGCCCTGGCGTGCTCTTTCCACCCTCTCTGCCTCCTCAAGGCGACTCTAAATGTCAGTCCTGACCTTAACTTCTCTCCCAGTGATGCATTCCCTCCATCTGTCCATCCACTCATTCCTCCTTTTCTCTTTTTCCCTCTGTAAACAATTGTCAAGCATCGACCACGCGCCTTGTTCTTGGGGGACTTTTAGGTACAGTTCTCCATAATCAGTGGAGAATTTCCACTCTCAGAGAGAGATGATAACAGGGTCACAATGTTCACAGATTTCCATTGTGATCTTGTGTGTCCTGCTCCAGTGATGGGCGTGGTTAAGGGCTTGGAGCTGGGGGGGTGGGGCTGGCCATTGCTGTGTGTTTGTCCAGACCCGGCACCTCATTTTGTTTCCAGTTTCCTAACCACCTCTGCATCTTTGGCAGCTCGGTTACATCCTTGCTTTTGTGGTTCTTGCTGCTTCTGCAGCCGGGCGTCAGCAGGTGCTCTCTGCCAGCTGTTGATCCAGGCTTCTTTTGCTCAGCTTTTCCCATCAGAGCTCCATTTTGTGCAACCTGGGATGGTCCGGCCATTAAAGGTAGCACCAGGGGTACTCCCTCCCCTCTCCCAGGTCCTAGCCTTCTCCAGGGAGCTCTCAAAGGTCAGGCTGAGGCAATGCTTTGCCGAGTAGAACTCAACAGCATTATGTTCCAGCTGTGGTTTGCCACGAGTCTGATGCCTTCAAACTACCTCAGAGGGACTTGCTTCCTTCCTGGCGCTGCTCTAAAGAAACAGTCAACCTTCTGCTCTCTTCTTTGCCTGGTAGTTGTGATTCCTTGTGCAGAAGGTTCCAGGGGCTTTCTCAGGATTCTTCCCGTGAGACACCAGGATCCTTTTGCAAAAGGGACTCCTGCAACCCTCCTGGGACATCCCAGGATTCCAGAGATGCTTATGCAAATGAGACTCCCTCTGAGGCCCGCTTCTCTGTGCTGTTGGGGAGTTTTTCTCCACAGTAATCAACAGCTCATCTTAATTGCTTTTGTTTATGGTTCAATAAGTGCATCATTTTTTTGGCAACACCAGCTCACAGCAGTATCTTAAATTACCCAAGCCTGCCCACTTTCATTTATGAACTCTGGCTTGTGTCTGATGAGCACTTAGATTTTTAACCATTTATTTCCTCCGCATGACAGGGAATGAGGAACATAAAGCTGATGGGAACCGTAAAGAAGGGGGAACACCAGAGACCAGGGAACCATAAACGTAGCGTAGAGTGTGCGAGGCCAATATAAAAGCAATGAGTTTTTAATATACAGCATGTGTAATACATTCATATTCCTAATAACGTCAATTATTGTTGAATCTGTTATTTCTCAATTTTCCACCTCAGCTCAGACAAAAACAAATCTGGAGCCATTCAGAAGAAAAAAAAATCATACCACAGTAATTGCAAAGGCAGCAGCTGTCAAAAAAAATTGTCTAATAAGTGCCTGTTTCACACATTTACCCTCCCAGGAACTAGGGGTGAATGTTGGGAACAGAGCTTGCCATGAATCTAATCGAAGGCAAAACTGAATCTTTGCCCTTGATTTGAGCAATTATCTTGCTCTTTGCTACTCCCCTTCCCCACCTTTTATTCCAGTTGTTCTGCAGGCAGCAGCAAGATGGAGCATGTAGCGTCCATGGGGACCAGTGTGCCTCAGTGATATTTCAGTCTTTTTATTTTTTAATTTACAATTTTTTTTTGGACATTTCCGTTAATGACCCGGGCGAACCTGTCCATGCCTCTCCACCTCTCTGTGCCTTGGTTTCCTTATTTGTTTCATGAGGGAGCTGTCCCCAAAGCCAACTGATCATCAGAATAATTTGTCTTAATTTTTAACGATAGCAAACCATTGCTGGTTTCAAAAAAGCTTCGGAGTCTTAGTATTATTACTCTTCTTACTTATAGGCGAATATTAGTTTATCTATTGATGTGTGACAATATTACACTACTCTAGTGGCTTAAAACTACAGGCCTTTATTACCTTTATTTTACCAGGTGCTGTGGGTCAGGGGTTTACACACAGCTTGGCTGAGCCAGGGTCCCACAGGGCAATGGTGGAGGGTTCAGAGGGGTGGCGTCTCTGCTGCGACTCGGCCGGCGAAGGCCACGGTTCCGAGCTCGTGTGGCTGTTGGCAGAGTTCAGTTCCCTTCAGCCCATTGGACTGGGGTCCTCAGTGTCTTGCTGGTGAGTCAGAGAACATTCTCAGCGCCAAGGTAGTTGTTGGCTGGAGACTTGCCTCTGTTCCCTATGCGGGTCTCCTCGACCCGACCATCTGCTTCGTCAAAGCCAGGGAGGGAGCGGATCTGTAAGACTGACATGACAGTCTTAAATAATTCTATCATGGAAGTGACATCTTGTATTTGGGATATTCCAGTGGTTAGAAGCCAGTCACAGCTTCCACTCAGATCAAAAGGAGGGAGTTATACAATCATGTGAACCCAGAAGGATGCGTCATGAGATCCCCCTATGAGTCTGCCTACCGCAGAGAGTGGCACATGATAGATGTTTAGAAAGCAAAAAGGAAAGAAAGCTGTAGGGTCCAATTCTCCCTTTTTCCAATGATCTTGACCATTTATATTCTAAGGTTTTGGGTAGTTGTCTCAGTCTCCCAAGGCTGCTGTCACAAATTACCACAAACCAGGTGGCCATGAAACAACAGAAATGTACTTTTTCACAGTTCCGAGGGCTGTCAGTATGAAGTCGAGGTGCTGGCAAGGCCACGCTCCCTCTAAGGCTCTAGGGAAGAACCCCTAGTGCCTCCTCTTAGCTTCTGGTGGCTCCCGGCAATCTCTGTTCCTTGGTTTGTAGCTGTGCCTCTCCGACACCTGCCTCTGTTGTCCCATGGGCTTCTTCCCTGTGAGTCTCCCTGTTTTCTCCTCCCTATTTTTTTTTTTTTTGGAATCAAATCACCTCACATTCCTTTTAATTTTTATTTATATATTTATTTAAAATATTTCGTTTATTTATTCTTGAGAGACAGAGAGGGAGAGAGGCAGAGACACAAGTAGAGGGAGAAGCAGGGTCCTCACAAGGAGCCTGATGTGGGACTCGATCCCGGGTCTCCAGGATCAGGCCCTGAACGGAAGGCAGATGCTCAACCACTGAGCCACCCAGGCATGCCTATTTTATTTATTTTTAAAGATTTTATTTATTTGTGAGAGGGAGTGAGCACAAGCAGAAAGAGAGAGACAGAGGGAGAAACAGACTCCCCGTTGAGCAGGGAGCCCAAAGCTGGGCTCCCTCCCAGGACCCTGGGATCATGACCTGAGCCGAAGGCCGACCTTTAAGTGACTGAGCCACCCAGGGGCCCCTTCTTTTCCTGTTCTTATGAGGATCCCAGGCCTTGGCCTTAGGACCAACCCATCTCTAGTATGACCTCATCTCAATTACATCTGCAGAGACCTTACTTCCAAGTAACATCACTTTTGGAGGTCCTGGGTAGACGTGACATTTTTGTGGGACACTCTTCATGCCACGATAGTGGTTGATTTTTCCTCTGCCTCCCTAACGCTAGGTGCTATCTGTAAACCGCTCTCACTACCTTCCCACTCTGGAGGATGCGTTCTCATAGAGGTGCCAGAAAGCAGAGGCTGGGACTGCACTTCTCTGACTCGTCTGGGGATCCAGGCGACCCACCTAGTCTCTCTCTGCCTCAAATTCCTGGGAAGCGGGCATCATAGCAAAGGTATTGAACTTATAGAGCTGTTATAGGATTAATTGAGATAATATATGTAGAGCGGTTAGCACATTGCCTGGCACATGATAAGCATCCTGCAAAGGTCAACAGTCATTACCTCCCACTTCACCTTCCTTCTCCACCACCTGCTTTTCTGACTTTATAAATCTCATGTTTAGTGTTTGCTTTATTACTTTAAATTACATTTAAATTAATGGATTAATTATTCATTATAATTATAATTAACCATAAGTAGGATATAAATTATAAAGAAGTATATGTAACATGTAGATAAAATATATAATTATAATCAATGAGAAATTAATAAATTTAAAAGAATTAAAATTAATTTATTAATTAAATCATTTCAGATTATATATTTAGGGTTAAAACTCTTTACTGCTTCATCTGTTTAGTCTGTACAGTATTTAGATACTTCCGTCTTAGGTGAAGGAATTAGCAACCCCCTTCCTCTTCCTGTAGCGTCTCTCTCCTGCCTCTCGTCGTGTCAACTGTCTTTATTTTTCGCTTCTCAATTTTTATGTTGATTTTATGATATTTAATTCTGTTTTTGTCTTCCAAGTTTTGTCGAGGCTAATTTTAAGAATGGCCTTTACTTCACAACCCAACTACTCTTTCTATATTTTAATATTGCGACAATAATAACAGCTACTCTTTGCGTGCTTATGTGGAGTGAATTGCCATTCGAAATACATTACCTATATTGGATTCTTCTATCTGTGTATCAGTCCTGTGAGGTAGGTGACACTTACAGAGGAGAGAGCGGAGGCACAGAGAGGTTAAGTAACTTCTCCAAGGTCATGGAGCCAGTTAGCGGCAGAGGCAAGAGTTTGATCCCAGCCTGTGACCTCAGACCTCTTGCTCAGAGCCAGTATGTTCTGTGGCCTCTCAGTGCCCCCCACCCCCACCCCCCGGCACCCACCTGGCCACCTGGTCGGGCTGGACTCGAGGAAGCAAACGCAAGGCTGTTCCTTCAAACTCACACCACTTGAAGGAAGGTGGGAAAACCTAACAACTTCCTTCCTTTACCTACACCCACTGAACACCTGCGTTTGTTTTTCACACTCAGTCCATGCCTTTCATGTGCACCTGGCCCTTGAATACCGTGAGTTTGGACTGTGCGGCCCACTGGTATGCAGAGTTTTTTCTGTAAGCATGGAACAGTGCTATAAACATATTCTCTTTTCCTTAGGATTTTCTTAGTAACATTTTTTTTGCTCTATCTTACTTTGTTAAGAGCACAACACATGATACATACAACATACAAGATGTGAGTTAATATACTTATGTTACTGGTAAGGCTTCTCGGCAACAGAACGCCATTAGAGGTTAAGATTTTGGGGAGTCCAATTAGAAACGACCAATACCCACCATTTGCTTCGAAGTGGATGGAACTGGAGGGGATTATGCTGAGTGAAGTAAGTCAGTCGAAGGACAAATATTATATGGTCTCATTCATTTGGGGAATATAAGAATTAGTGAAAGGGAATAAAGGGGAAAGGAGAGAAAATGAGTGAAAATATCAGTGAGGGTGACAGAGCATGAGAGACTCCTAACTCCGGGAAACGAACAAGGGGGTGGAAGGGGAGGTGGGCGAGGGGATGGGGGACAGGGGGAGGGGGTGACGGGGTGACGGACACTGATGGGGGCACTTGACAGGATGAGCACTGGGTATGCTATATGTTTGCAAATTGAACTCCAATAAAAAAAAGAAAAGAAAAGAAAAGAAAAGACTTAATTATTAAAAAAAAGATTTTGGGGAGTCCAAAGTTATACATGGATTTTCAACTGCACGGGTGGTTGGCGCCCCCAACCCCCATGTTGTTCAAGGCCAACTGTATGTGTTTGTCTCTTCCAAGGGGTTCCTTTAGTTTTTCTCACTGACACAGAAAATTCTGCCTTCGTGGTCCCATGAGGCACTTGCAGCTTCTTTACTGTTACCACTGAAAGGACGGAATCTACTTCCCTCTCACACATGTTATTTCCGGCACCTGCCGACTTCCTGTTTCCATTTGCGCTGATTGATTTTGGCTGCACACTTGTCATCCTGAGGTTTCATTTTGCTCCCCTCTGGGATTCGTTTCTATTTTTCCTTGGATTTCCTGGACTCCTTTCTATTTCTCTTGGATTTCTTTTTCATTTGGCTGAAGCATATTCTCAATTTCATTCTTGTTTTGCAGAAGATATTCTTTGCAGAAGCGTTAGTATCTTTACACGTACGCTGTCTGGGTGTATAATTGAAATACATTCTCCCTCAAAGGGTGAGAACTGATGTGAATCTGATTACTGCCCCATTGAAGAGAACACCTTTCTTCTCTCTGAGCTTTTGGGATATTCTCTTCATCGTTGCTAGTTTGGATACTCGCCGGGATGCCAGGTGAGAGTTTTTGATTTATTTGTCTTCTGCAACACTCCAAAGACTCTATCGTTCTGAAGACCCAAGTTCTTTTGTTTCTATGATGAGTTCTTTGGGGAGTTTTATTCTTTAAATTATACATTCTTGGGTTCCCCTCAGTCCTGGAATGAGGCTCAGGAGTCTTAAACCATCACAAAATCCTCCCACAGCTTTCTTAGTCAGTGATGGCTGTGAACCACCTGACGAGATGGCCCCTGGGGTCACCTCCCATGGTAGCATGGCCAGGGTGGCTTTCTGTGATGCTGTCACGTGATGCTTTGCTCCCGAATTTTAGTGCTTTCACCAGCATGGTAGGGGTGGAGATGTGAAGTTAGCCCGGCCCTGTCTACCTCACAGCGTTCTTGCAAAGGTCACACGCATCTGTGTTTGTAGAATATGTTGAAAACTCTTAAAAAATAAAAAAAAGAAAAAATAATAATAAAAAAAGAAAACTCTCCAGGGTCATGACATGTCGGAAGTGAATTCGTCAAGGTGCTACGGCTTTTGGCCAGCTCTGTGAGTTTTGGCAGATCGCATCTCTTGAGGTGGTGACCTCGTGGAGAAAAATGTCCCTGGGCTCCATTTTTGTAGACTTTTTCCTTCATATCACCTGCTTCTTGGTCCCTGTAGGTAGATGTCTGAAGATCGAGCCGTCTATTTTAATTTCTCCTCTTGCCTCTTCTCCTCCTATTCCATTTGCTGGCTTAAGTATCAAATCAGGCTTGGTGTTCCTAGTTTCTAAATAGCACTGCCTCCTCCAACTGCTCTATAAATCATTATTATTAATAACGCGGATAATAACGATAATACTAAATAGCACTCGGCTAAAATCTTCCATTACAAAATGCTTTCAGAAATAGTACCTCTGGGCTGCTGGTTTATATAGGAAACACAAAAACTGATTAAAAAAGATGACTGTTCTATCCAAAATGTGTTTGCTTTTCTGGGCTGAATTCATTTGTTTGATTGAAAACTTCATAAGGAAGGTGTTTGCTGGAGAGGTCTGGAATTGTGGAAATAAGCATGATGTGAAGCCCTGAAATAGTTCATTGATAACCCGAATGTTTGGAAGTACGAGGGGGGACAGATCCAGCTTATGCTGGAAAAGTAGGATCGTGTGGACACAGCAGATTCAATGCCTACAGTAGAATAATTGCAGTCACGTTTCTTGGAACACTTGTGGAATCCTGACACAAGGTAAAGGGCTGTTTCAGAAGAAAGATGGTGGATTTAGGCATTATTTAATTATCTCAGAACCTCTGTTTCCTTGTTTCTAGCTAGGGGTTTAAAAATGATCTCATGTGGGGTTCCTGGGTAGCTCAGTGGTGGAGCATCTGCCTTTGGCTCAGGTTGTGATCCTGGGGTCCTGGGTTCGAGTTCTGCATCAAGCTCCCCGTGGGGAGCCTGCTTCTCCCTCTGCCTGTGTCTCTGCCTCTCTCTCTCTCTGTCTCTCATGAATAAATAAATAAAATCTTAAAAAAATAAAATAAAACTGTTCTCACGAGGTTGCAGTCAGCACCTACCAGTTTCTAGCACATAGGGATTAATATTCCAAAATAAAAGGTGTTGTTGTTGTTACTGACATTGCTTTAGTGCTGTACATACAGGAGGCATTGCAAATAAAAGATGATTTTATTTTTGGTAGGTTTTTAAATTTAAGTATCTTGTATTTGCATAAAAGTGCACACAGATAATACAAATACAGTCGGATGAATTTTCACATGGTGAACATACCTGAGTAACCAGGACCTGGAAATGGAACACCGGAACTTACCCCATGGTTACCTGTGTTCTCTCAGTCAGGACCTGCCACGATTCCCCACCAAAGTATGATCTGTCTTATAACTTTGGACACCATGAATTCATTTTGCTTGGCTTTGAACTTATGGCAAATGGAATGATACAGTATATACTCTGCTTCTTCTGTTGGTTTGGTGAGTGTTTGGACAGGCTGGTTTGTGCATTCACTCATGTTGATCATTCCATTGGAGATCTTTCCTTCTTACAGCTGCATGATATGCTGTTGTGTCCTGGATGCTGGGGAACTTCCACGTGGCCATCATGGAGAGCGATGCCGTGAGCTCCAGGACATTCCTTTAGGTGAATATGAGGGGCTAACAGTCTTCATTCTAATACCCTAGCAGGCCGGGGTGTTTTTCCTGTCCCTCTTCCTCTTCATCCAGTTGACCTCCAAGGCCCAGCCATCCACCTTCTCAGTCTCTGAGATCTGACCCTGTCACCCATTGCCTGAACTCTTGCAATAACTGTCTTTCCTTCCCATATTCCTCATCCCTTCCAGCTGAACCTCGGTACCACCAGAATAGTCTTCCTTGGACACACAACCAATTGTATCACTGTTTTGCTCCAAACTTTCATCCTCAATACAATTGAAACAAAGCAAAGCAAAACAACACGACTCTGAGCTCCTTGTATAATCAGGCTCCACCTTAAACGAGCTCCTGCCAACATCTCCCTCTTCATTACCGAGTTCATGTCTGTGTACTGGTGCCATATTGGATTAGCTCCTTTGCTACTCCAGTGCTGGCCAAGGCTGGTATGGCCTTCCTCTCTTTCTGCCAATATTGAATTTCTTCTCATGGTTGAAGACCAACCGAGGGCTGTCATGTTCCAACAACACTTCCTGCTCCAGGCTCTGTGAAGCCTAGTCTGACCTCCCAGCACTCATCATGTCCATCTGGTCAGTCCAACCCTGACCTATTGAGGGCTGGGCTTATGGTCTTCTTCTTCACTCACTTCCTTTTGTTTCCTTGTTTAGATACTGTGGCTGCTTCCTGGGCACTGTAAAGAATCATCCTCATCCTCACTAAAGAAGAGGACACCCCACAACAAGCTCTTGTCCAACAAGTTCCTCATGATTGGGGTAAGTGGACCCAATTTCTTGTTTAGGTTAATTATTTGAGAATTACTGTTTCATGATAAGTTAAAAGTAGCTTGTATTTGTGTAATTACCTCCCCCCGTCACTTGCAAGGCAACTGAGTGAATGAACTTTGCTTCCTCTCAATGAGAAACCATTTCATTTTTTGATAAGCCCCTACAGTATCTCTTGGAGTCTGACAGGTCCCCTGACACAGGATTTGGTTTATGCAGCAGGGAATCATCTGAAGGAGCTGGAGTGACACAAAATCAGAGACCCCTCTACTTCCAGTCAGTCTGATGGGACTGACTTTCTCTCTTCCTTAAGATCATTCCTGCTCCTTACCTTGGGGCCCTACAGCGCTGAGCCAGTGCTTCTTTCTGCCTGACATGGGACAATGGTGTGTGTATCCCGGTGTCTCCTTCATTTGTCTTCCTTATCCTAGACTACCCTAGACTGCTTCTCTACCCCAGAACCTGGCACACCCAACACATAGTAGGCCCTCCTTAAACTGATTGTTGATGAATCGTTTATTTTATTTTATTTTTTAAATTTCTGAATGTGTAGTAAAAGTCATTTGCACTGGGGAGGTTACCTCAGTGTTTATTTTTCTTGTTTGCAAATTAAAAGGACACATTTTAGTTGATTCCATAAATAGATCTTTATTAATGTCTAGTGCATATCTACAGAAACTAAGGACATTCAAACTGGCAGCATATTTTAAGCTGATGAGGACCAATACCCTACCATTGTTTTGTGTTGAATTTCGAGTGTGATTTATGACTGCTACCTCTGTGTCAGTGGTTGTGGCAGATGCTCTGCCCTTGTCTGCTTTCACCCCCATTCCTTGTGCATAGAGTTCAAGGAAAATACCAGTTTTCAACAAATACACATTCAGACAAACAAACCCTTCTCCCAAGGCTGAGGAGGAACTAAGTGGAAGGGATTTTGGAGGATATGAAGAAGTTTCATCATATGAAACAATGCCAACATTAGTGGCATCTTAATCAGTAGCCCCCTCATATTAGTGTTTTGTTTTTAAATATTTTATTTAGGGATCCCTGGGTGGCGCAGCGGTTTG
Source organism: Nyctereutes procyonoides (assembly GCF_905146905.1). Taxonomy (NCBI): domain Eukaryota; kingdom Metazoa; phylum Chordata; class Mammalia; order Carnivora; family Canidae; genus Nyctereutes; species Nyctereutes procyonoides. The sequence continues at coordinate 5,581,578 of NW_026575140.1, read as the reverse complement.
GTGCCTGCCTTTGGCCCAGGGCGCGATCCTGGAGACCCGGGATCGAATCCCACGTCGGGCTCCCAGTGCATGGAGCCTGCTTCTCCCTCTGCCTCTGTCTCTGCCTCTCTCTCTCTCTCTGTGACTATCATAAATAAATAAATTTTAAAAAAAATATTTTATTTATTTATTCTTGAGAGACACACACAGAGAGAGACAGAGACACAGGCAGAGGGAGAAGCTGGCTCCATGCAGGGAGCCCGACGTGGGACTCGATCCCGGGTCTCCAGGATCACACCCCGGGCTGAAGGCGGCGCTAAACCGCTGAGCCACCCGGACTGCCCTTAAAGTAGTATTAAATCATCTTATCTCACAAATATTTTGTTGACACTTGTACTAGGCACTGGGAGCACAGTGTTGAAACGAAGACCTAGTTCTTTATTCTCACGGAACTTCATGTCTCCTGGGGGAAAGCCAGACAAAACAGGAAAAAGGCAAGTAAACAAGCAAATGACTTAGAATGGTTCCAAAATGTGACGATAATAAGACCACATTTCATTGATTTTTAAGACACATTTCTTTTCACCTTTTAATATTGTTGAAATTGTGATGTCTTAAAATGGGAATGTGTGTTTAATATATTGTTTTTCCCCCTGAGAAGTTATTAAATTGATGCTTTGACTTCCGATCGATGGTGTCTCAGAATGGAGGAAATATGGTAATAATAAAAGCTCACATTTATTGAACACTAACTATGAGTCAGGTGCAGAGCGGTACATGTTGTAGCACTGTCTCTTTTCTTCTGGATAACAACCAGAGGAAGCGTGCAGACGCCTCTCTGCTTTACAGATGAGAGAAGTGCTTCTCAGGGAGGTGAGGCACCTGGTTGAATGCTGAACACCTGCAGGGGCCAGTATTTGAACCATGGCCTGACTCCGCTCTCTTAGTTGCCGGAGTTACTTCCTCCCCTAACACTGACACCTTCTCAAAATAGCTGGTATGAAGCAATCAATGCTGCTAGGATTCCAGGAGGCTCTCATAGGTTGGCTGCATAGTTTTTACATAATTAGGAGGTACACTCTGAAAGGTAATTGAACCGCAAATGGGCTGCACAGAAATGGGACTACAAAGACCACGTCCACAGGGGTGCCTGGGTGGAGCAGTTGGTAAACAGCTGATTCTTGGTTTCAGCTCAGGTCATGATCTCAGGGTCATGAGATGCAGCCCCGCGTCAGGCTCCCCGCTCAGTGTGGAGTCTACTTGGATTCTCTCTCCCTGTGTCCTGCGCCCCAGCACCTGCGCACATGCATGCACCCTTTCTCTCAGACAAATAAATAAATCTTAAAAAAGAAAAGAAAAAGACTATGCCCACAGAGCGGCTCACTCCCCAGTGAGTCTTGAAGCAAGGGCTATGGATCTGTCTTGATCGTTTATCTTGCAGTCTCGTGAATACTTTAAAAGGTTGCAAAGCAACCTCTGTGCTCCTTGGGCGTCCTTCTAGAAAGATCTTCTGGCATGAAGAGAGAAAATTCTGGAACTTACTGTAGGGAGGATAGGGTTTTCAGCAAGAAGATGCCAGAGATACCTCCTAACCCATGCCAACCCCAGAGACGTTTAGCGGCTTGCTCAGGATGCCCAAGACGGTTTGGAGAATCAGAAACAGGTCCCTGATCCTCCAGTCCCGTGGGTTTATCTTTCTAATTTGTTTATCTCCCGTTGTCCTCTCTTTGTTCTCCTTTTCCTCCCCCTTTCCTTCTCTCCCTCCTTCCTTCTCTGTTCCTTTTCATCTAAAGAAAGTCCTGGTAGATTGAAAAGGCATGAAATAACTTTGGTGGCAAAAGGGAGAAGTTTGGTAGCTAAGATAGAAAGTTCTGGAACTTGGGAAAGTGTGAGGGACCACTAAGATTAGCTGACGATTGATTTATGTGGCTAAATAGTTAATATGCTTAAAGAGGTTTTAAAATATGAAGCTTGTGATTAATATTTATAGGACTAAGTGATGAGAAATGACCAGAAAAGAAGCCTGTTGGGTTGACTTAAAGATTCTAAAATCTCCTGAGATCGTCGGGCGGGAAGGGGGAAGGCAGCGGTGCTGTGCGCTGGAAGAAGCCGGCTTCGGTTGCCAATGCAAGAGGAATCCAAAACAGGAGCTCTGGGAGAGCCTGTGTGTGTACTAGAGGCAGGAGGGACTCGAGGCAATTTCCATGCTCACTGAATTCATCTCGCACAGGCTGGCCTGATTTGGGTTACTCTGAGCTGGTAAATCGAAGAGAGCACGAAAATCCAGCGCATGAACTAGTAACCTATTTAGAGAATTTGTGAAAGAATTGGAGATGTAAGGCTTCTGAATCCAGCCAGCAAGGCAGCTGGGAGAGACCCAGAGGGAGAGAAAGATGTCTGGGAAGATGGGTGCTTCTCCGCCAGGCCCGGGCAGGGCCCAGGAGGCCGTGGCCACACGGAGTCAGCTCACTGGCTGTCCCCCGAGAAGAAACGTTTGTGCTCCCAAATCTGTACCCACAGATTCAGTATTCCCGGACAGGTCCTCTCCCTTTGGCAGGCAGGCAATTTAAATATATTTGGCTAAGCTGAATTCTTCTAACCAGAACATAGCACACTGTCTTGGAACTTTCTCATCACTAAATGAATGTTTAAGAGCCTGTCATTAGTTGATAAACACAGATACGGAAGAAGAATCTCATTTTAAGAAACTCTGGCATTCTGGCCTTAAAAAGAATAAATTACAGAATGATTAGTCACTTCAGAAAGGGTTTCTTCATTTAAAAAGAGACCGGCTTCACCATGAGTATCTTTGAAAAAAACAAAACAAAACAAAACAAAAACCCGAAAAACCCAAACCCACCACCACCCCAAATCAAGAAAACAAAAGAGAGGTTTTCAAATTTACATCCTTATAAATGCAGTTAGTATATAAATGAGGGCTACTCCACCTTAATATATGCACAGTGAGCTTTGCACTACTTCTAGCTCCTTCCTTCCTTCATTCAATAATAGGAAAGAGGTTTAGGCAGATCCCACAGGACGATCGAGAAGTAAGATAGTGTCCTGGTCTTCAAGTAGAGGGACTTGCCACCTCCTATTTTTTGTAATGTTTACTACGTTATGAAAATAAAGTGTTAGCTGGAGAAGACTGAGAATATGCAAAAGGAATCCCAAGGAAGGAAAAGGGATGCCTGAAGTCACCGTGCTCAGAAGAACTCAGTGTGGGGATATTGACCCATTCCCTTGGAGCGGTGCGGGTGGGGGCGGGTGGGTGCAGGTGGGGGTGGGTGCGTGCGCAGGGATGGCTGTGACCCGGCTTTGAGAGGAGGAGGGGACGGAGGCGGCGAGCTGCGCATAAGCAGGGCAAGAGCTTTGCAAATCATAATGGGTTTGGACTTTTCCCTTCGGTGGTGGGACAGCCGGAGGAGTTAATGGCAAGGGGGTGGTATGCTTTGAATGGCTGCAGTCTCTTTTTTCCTGCCTCCTATACATAGGGAGGGGGAGCTCTTCCTCGTTGGAAGGATGTGTCAAAGGGCATACAGACGGCATCAGCTGATGCCTTCGGATCATTCGGCGTCCCTAGCCAGGCACTGTGCAAAGCACTTGACGTGGATTTCACTTCACCCCCTAAGGACCGTTTGGGTGCGGATCCCACCAGGCAAGTACTGATGCTTCAGGGAAATGCGCAAGCAGGAGGTCAACTAGCGAACAAACGGTAGGATCAGGATTTGAACCCAGACCATCTGGCTGCAGAGTCCCATGGCAGTTACCCCACTGTTGCTTGACAAACTACCCTGAAATTAGGGAGCTGAAAGCAACCCCCATTTTATTACAGTCGGAGATCCAGGGAGGGCTTGCCCGTCGCAGCTCGGCGGGCCTGGGTGTTTCTGCTCCCTGTGGCATGGGCTAAGGTTGCTTGGTGGCATTCGCCAGGTGGCTGGGCTTGTTTGGGGCAGGTGGGAGAGGGGGGTCGGGCCTGACTTCATTCACTGACTCGGGGACTTGTCGGGATGGCTGGGAGGGCGGGTGCAGCTGGGCCTATTGACTGGACCTGCACTTGCTCGCAGCCTCTCCTGGGTGGCGGTCGCTCAGGGCACCCAGAGTACTTACACGGAGCTCAGGGCTCCCCAGGGACCTGAGGCAGGAGAAGCTGCCAGGGTCTTAAGGGTTGGAAAGGGGCCACCACTGACATCCCTCTATTCACTGAACAGTCGCAGAATCCACCTGGAATCAAGGGGAGGGACCTAGACCGTCATGCGTCAACTCTGCTTGGGGCCGTCTCTAGCCTCCACACATCCAGGGCTTAATCACTGAGGACACAGGGGGATCCCGTCTTTGAATTGCTCGACGGGCTGGTGGCCGATTGATTAATCTGTTAGGTAGATGCACAGCGGACAAGAATCCTGAGGTGGACACCGGGAGATAGTGGCACAGCGGACAAGGTTTCCACCCTCAGGTACCTACACTCTAGCAAAGGGGGGGGGTGATCGCTGAGTAACACACAGGGAGGGTCGTGGGGCATCAGGTGCCAGGAGGGACGCAAGCCAGCTGAGGAACCAGAGGGCTTCCAGGGAGGTGACTGGACAGCTTCCTCGGGCACATCTTGCGGAGAAAGTGGCGCTCCACCTCCCAGCTGAGAGAGGGACGGGGGGCTCATCCTCTCGAAGGAAGAAGCAGCAAGTTCCCCAACTGCCAAGGGGGGGAGGACTTCACGAGCCTGTAGAACCGAGAAGACACTAACATGCCAGGAGGGCTGTGCGGTCCGAGCAGACGGCAGCGGGTGGCAGCCAGGTCACCCCGGCCTCCTGGACCAGAGAAGGTTCGTCTCGTCTTAGTGGCCAGCGTAAGCCATTGGGTTTGGCAGGGGCGTGGCAGGATCTGAGGAGCTTACCCTTCAGGTGCGTTGCTGCCAGGTGCTGGGGGCCTCGGAGCCGGACGTTAACCTCTCTGGGCCCATTTTCATGCTTGTAATGAGGTGGTTTGAATGATTTGCGATGATCTTTCCAGCTTGGGGCTCTGACTGTGCAGGTCCCTGGGGTGCAGCTACGCCTGGGGTGGGCAGGGCGCCCCTAGCCCCTGAGCCTGCACCAGCCCGGACCGACGCTGGTGCACAGGCCTCACCGCACAGGAAGAGGCGGCGGTCGCAAAGGCACAGCTCGCACATTCCGACCGGCTGAGCTTGATTTAAACTTTTGACCTGTAATGCTTCCCAGCTGTTTTGAAGTCACACATCCCGTCTGGATTAGACTCGCCCCCCAGAGTGATGGGAGCGGAGGGCTTGCTCCGGGGACCCGCACCCTGCCTGCTGGGGCCCGCACAGGACTCGCACTCGGGCCCTCGGGCTCTGCGCACGGAGGCCGCCTCTTTAACGATCCGTTTGCAGGACGTGGGGAAAGAGGTGGGAGCGGGGGCCGAGCCCAAGTCCCTGCCCAGCACCCCCCCTAATGCACCCCAGGTGGCGGGAGTTCACCGGGAAAGCTCGAGGCTCCGATTCCAAAGTACACATCGCAGTAAATGAAAACCAAGTGGAGCTGAGTTGGGCCGAGGCACGAGAAGAAATTTCATCTTTGAGGTTATTTTTTCTTTTCTTTTTTTCTTTTTGTACAGAATGCTAATCACGGGGTGAACTCAGAAGGAATGTGCTTTCTCAAGAGGAATTTCCTGACATGGTAGAAAATGGAGAGAATCCAGGAGGCAGCTCCGCCTGCTGCCTGGGCCCGGATGTCTGCGTGCTGGCCACGGCGGGCGACCTGTGCGTCCCCGGGGCCCTCGAGAGTCAGGGAGGGAGCGCCGCGTCCTCAATCTCCTCCCGATGCCTGGGACCCAGAAACTCAGAGCCCTGGGTGCCCCGTTGGGTTTCTCTGAAAGTCAGCGTTCAGGTGATGGTTTTCCCACCTGAGCAGAACATGTCCCAGGAACTCACGGTTGTGGGCTGCGCGTCTCCTAGCATCTGCTCAACTGAAGCACCTCCAGGTACTTAGGTCAGTCAGTGCCCATGTGCTGGCAAGGATTTCCTAGTATTTCCTGGGCTCCATTCACTCGGTCACCCTGGACACGTGCTGAGTCCCTCCTGGGCACCGGGTCACACGACTGTTGGAAGGCAGCGTGTGCGGAGGGCGACGGAAACCGAACGTCCGGTCGGAGCACCCGCCTTCTCCACTTGGAAGCGCTGACCTGCTCCCAGCTCAGCCTGTGCTCTCATCTGGGTCACCGCCAATTCTCTCCTCGCAGTGTCCATCCCAGCCCCTCTGATTCTGCGCTCTCCCCCGAGCGTGCCGGGCAAGGGCTCCCTTCCTTCCTTTGCCTGCTCTGTTCCCTCTGGCTGCAGGTTTCTCCCCACCGTCCTCAGGTGCCTCACTCCAGTGGCTCTGCAAAGTGCACGCTCCCCCGACGGCCCTCTCTGCTGCTCCAGGGACAGTTGTGTCCACTTCAGCTTTGTTTTCACTTAAAATCGAGTTGTACGCCCGCTGTGAGAGGGCTTCACTTTGTGTCCCGTTTTCTGCACCAGACTGTGAGCCTTTGGAGGGCAGCGCTCCGGTTCATTTGTTTCTCACAGTTCTTACCCAGCGCCTGCGCGAAGCAAATGCAAAATAAATGTTTTCTGATTGGGTTGGAGTATTTAATAAATGTAAAACTTTATATAAAGATCCAGTTTACACGTAACAGCAATTTCTACTGAACTGTACGAGCCTTCACGGGGTGTCTGCAAGTCCAGGCACGGAGCGACAGCCTCCGATATCAGGGCACAGTGCGGGGCGATGTTTTGTGTCATCATAGCGCAGTTGCAGATTTTCTCTTTGATTGTGACACAGCAGTTCCTCCCTTGTCCCTGACATGTTTCTCAGCTCATTCCTGACTCTTGGGCATGCCCAAGGAGGCGCCTCAAGGAAATACCTCGTAGGGTGGGGAGTATCAGCCGGGGAGCAAGGTGGCCCGTGCTTTATTACACAATTACCACGCCTTCATCGTCTCATTTTCTTATGCCTCATGCCATTCCAGAAAGGACAAAAGAGGGTGTCCCATTGAGGCTTAGAGAAGTTGTCATTGTCTCAAGGTCATTCATGTACGGATTGTATGTCTAGAAATCGCTACAGACCAACCCAGGACTCTGCCTTGAAGCCTAGACTTCTTTCGCTGATCCCCATCACCTTGTGTCCACCCCTCCCGCCCCTGCCTCAAGCAAAGGGCCTTCACAACTGTACTTAACTGAGCCGGCAGGTGCACAACTGTGCATTTCTTGTCGTCACTGAAAGGACATCATCAGGTTCAACTCTAGTTTTTATATGATCCTCTTTTTTTTTTTTTTTTAATCATGCAATCTAGGACTCCCAGATGTATCCAAAGCTGCCCAAAGTGCTCAAACATAAGCCAAATTCTACCTGCAGAGGAGGGTCCAAGGGACACAGAGGTGTTGGCATCAGACTCTGGTCCTCCAAGGAAAAGCTTCTGCAAGGAGAACCGGAAGCTGCTTGATGCTGTGGATGTGAAACACTCACCATCAAGAGGGAAGCCAAGGATTCAGCCAACATGTGCAGGACTCTTGGGACCTCATACCCATCACCCCTCTCTTCTATCTACTGGGTTCCTCTGCGCGTGCAGGGAGCTGTATTTTATTTTTTTGCTTTTCATTTAGATGTGACCCATCTTGTCAGCCCATCCTTTTGTGCCCATGCATACAAATTAATTCGGTGGTAATTTTGATAGAAAATTTGATGAGTTGGCCAGAGAAACTTCAGTAAGAGAAATTAAATTAAAACTAGTAATTTTAAGAGAGGAGAAAAAAATTAAATGACAGTTCTGATCATTTCAGGCCCAGGGCATTGGCTGGAGATGACACTTCAGAGTTCTAATTCATTTCCTCATTTTAATTCTTGATTTAAATTGCCGCTGCATCTGGAAGGAGGCTTCTCTGCCCACCTTGGAACTTGCAGGAGCCGGAGGAGGCTACGCTGCCCGGTTTGTTCACTAGATGGTGCTGCTCAGACTGGCCTCGTTGCCCGGATTGAGCCTGGCTAAGGAAGTCCTCAGTGGACTCCCTCAAATACCCACTGGCTTCTGTTAATTCCATTTGGGACAAACGGCGCGGCCCTAAGAGCATCAGAAGAAGGGGGATTCTTTGGTTTGAAGCAGGAGCACTTGCTGGAGAAGTGCCTGGTGCTGGATTAGGAAACGATTCTTAGAGCCCACCAGTACCTTGTAGATCGTCTTGTCCATCTGTGGTTTGCAGACTTGTTTGTAGAGTAAAACTCTTTCCTCAACAAAATGTGGTGCAGAACCAAATAATATGCAGCGCAGGAAACAGCCAAGGTCCTGTGGTTGCCTTCTGGAACGCCTGAGATTCGAAAACCATCCACCTTGTCTCTTACTTTTCTTTCTTTCTTTCTTTTCTTCTTTCTTTCTTCTTTCTTTCTTTCTTTCTTTCTTTCTTTCTTTCTTTCTTTCTTTCTTCTTCTCTTTCTTCTTTCTTTCTTTTCTTTCTTCCCTGTCCTTCCTTCCTTGCTTGCTTCCTTCCTTCTTTCTCTTCCTTTTTTCTCCTTCCCATTTTCCAGAGTTGGAAACATGGGACGAGAGAGAACAAGATGTGCATGGCAGATCTTGGCCCCAAACCAGTCACTGAATAATATTTCCGCAAAGCCACTGCCTTGTTTATTTAAATCTACAAGTTCCCATTAAAGGGGTCTCCAAAGAAAATTGTTCTGAATTCCCTGGGAGATGCTGTTGCGGATGGAGACATGCATTTGCTGAATCAGTGTGTTGACACTGATCATAAATTCAAACAAGACGAGAGCGACAATGATGAGTGTGTGGATTCTGGGCCAGACGCTGGACAAACTCTTTCATGCCTTATCTTATTTTTCTCCATGAGAAAAATGTGAGGTTTGTTTTTCTATCCTGATCTTTACAGATGAGGAAAATTAGATTCAGAGGTGAAACTTCTTGGAGCCTGTATTCTATGAGGGTGCAGGTAACGTTCTTATGACAAAGAGACCCTAAAACACAAGGTCTTAAATACAGTGGCGTTTGCTTCTTCCTCACATGGCAGTCCAGAGGAAAGGGATCCGGGACAAGCTGGTTGTACCTGGGCTCCTTTCAGCCTGCGACTTCCACCTCTCCTTCTATTAGGGCCTCTCCTGTTCTGACCACCTCCCAGACAGCACAGGGGCCATGTGGCGAGTCTGACCCAAAGCTTATGTGATTTGCAAGTCTGAGCACTGGACAGACTTCCCCCATTGCTCCCACCCTCAATCATTACAGACCAAATACAAGAACAAACTGCCATCATCGCAGGTGTCACGGTCAGTTGTGGTGGGCAGCCTCCAAGGTGGCTCCCAGTGACTCATCCCCTTGTGTGGCTCTCTCTCGTACTGATTAGGGCTGACTTGTGTGGTCACCAGAATATTATGGATATCATAGAGAATAAGTTCTAAGGAGGCTAAATCCCCCCAAGACATTGAGATTTCTGCTTAGCTCTCTTGGATCATCCGAGCAGCCTTATGGGGAGAGGTCCACATGGTAAGGAGCTGAGGCGTCCCACCTGCACCCAGCACCAATCCACCAGCCATGTGGGCATGCAGCCTGGGAAGCAGATCCCGGAGTCTCGGTCAAGTCTTCGGAGAGCCGTAGCATCGGCCCAAATCCTTGTATAACTTCCTCAGAGTTCCTGAACCTGAATCAGTCAGCAAAGCTGCACCCAAATCCCTGCCTCGTGGAAACTATGTGAGATGATAAATGTTTATTTTTATTTTATGCCACTAAATTTCACACTGATTTGTTATGCAGCTATAAATAACTAATCCGTTAGTATAGATACTAGGTTAAGAGGAGGCACTTTTTCTAGCCCAAACGCCAGCCACCTCCTCAGGAAAGCCTTAGTTGATTCCATCAGGGAAGTAGCTGCTCCTCTTTCCCCTGTGTCAGGGCTTCTTCATCCTACCTTGCGTCACTCAAAACCAAAATACATATTTTGACAAGTCCGTTTCCTCCTCCAGACCGCTCGCGCCTCGATGACAGTGTCTTGTGTTCAGATTCATCTTCCCTGTGGCCTAACAGGTGCCAAAGTAAATGTGTATTAAGCGCACGATGGACACCTACCTATCCTTCTGCTTGTTTGTTTTAGGATATTATACACGTATTTGCTTCAGACGTGGGCCCTGGAAATATTGTCTTGCCTTTTATACGAAGCCTCTCAGTTGCTTTTTTGTTATAGTAACAGGCTTTTAAAAATACTCTGTGTAAATAAAAGATAAATCTCCTAAGGGCCAGATCATGCTGTTTTAGGAGCTTTTATAAATAGTTGGCACCTCCTTCTTGAAAATCAGGCCTGAAATCTCATCAAAACAAACGTCCCCTGGAGATCCCCAGAGCTCCGTTTTGTTTTTGTTTTTGTTTTTAAAGTTGCACTCTCTCTTGTCCCATTTAGTAGAAGGGGAGAGAAGGAGGTCGTCCTGAGCTTGCTCATCTCATGTCTTCCCTGTGACCCTGGCCTGGGGCGATTCTGCTTTCTGATGGACCCTCCCGGTGCATTGCTGAAGCCACCTCATTTCCAATCGTGCAGCCAGCTTTGTGGGTAACCTTTTGCAAATGCATCCAAGATGTCTCATCTAAATTTCCTTCCATTGAACTCAATTTAGAAGCACTTCAGAGGGAAATTGGAATGCATTCTGCATCCTTTTTAAACCTATATATTGTTCTCAGTCTTCAGACTCTAGGAAGTTTGGGCAATTTGTGTAAGTTACATGGAATTGAATTTTGGTTCAACAAAGGAAGAAGTTGGGGATCCCTGGATGGCGCAGCGGTTTAGTGCCTGCCTTTGGCCCAGGGCGCGATCCTGGAGACCCGGGATCGAATCCCACGTCGGGCTCCCGGTGCACGGAGCCTGCTTCTCCCTCTGCCTGTGTCTCTGCCTCTCTCTTTCTCTCTCTGTGACTATCATAAATAAATAAAAATTAAAAAAAAAAACAAAGGAAGAAGTTGAAATGTTTTCCAGTGTGGTTGTGGCTTAAAAAATTAAAAAAAACCCAGGATATTTCATGATGGGCCGCATTGTTCCCTCACTGAGGACCCCATGGACACAACTCCTTGTGTGTATCCACATTCTCTTCCCGACTGAGTCTTTGGTCAGAGACTTGAGTCTGGACTGAGCTATACCCTTCTTCTTCAAAGGGTTGCATTTTCATATTAAATGACATTAAGGAACACATTTCCTTTTTTTGCTTGTGTTTCATGGTGACCTTAATTAACTCACATGGGACAGTGATTAAGATCCTGTTTATGAAACAGTCATGCGTCAGCGCACCGTCAGAGAAAGGGATATGAATTTTATCCCCCATAACGTCCCCCCACCCCAAACACACTGCACACAGTGCCTCCCAAATGAGAGGTATTCATATCTCGATTGTAAACATTTACCATGCTTACCCAGATTAAAGACTCTTATTGATCCACATCATTGATTGAATGACACTGTATTTTTTTTTAAGGAAACAATCAACTGCATTAATTCCTGTATCAATTGTAGGATGCCCCCAGATTTTTAAGACATAATAAAAATGGAAAAGAAAATTTATCATATGTTTAAGGATGTTTGATAAGTTTCTTGAGAGGTAAAAGCGCTGGATTCCTAGAGGTGATCAAGCAGAAACGTGAATGGAGGTTAATGGACTAGAAAAAGGGCTCTAAAGGACTGTCAATATGCCTGTTTCCAGCACAAGACTTTGAGGCAAAGGATGATGTCATGTCCACTGCTGGTATTTAGCACCTGGGTCGATGCCTAGCACCCAGCGTCACCAGATGATTGTTTGTTGAATGAATCAAAGACTGGAAATCAGCGGACCTCCCCAATCCCTTCCCTTGGCCCCATTATCTCCGCACCTCACAAGGCTGTGGCAAGCATCGAATGAGATTGTGCACCTGGAAAGTCTGGGTACAAGTTCTCAGCAAACAGATGTCTGCTCCTTTGGCTCCTCTTCACGTTCCCCCTCCTTCCATATTCTTTGCCTACTCAGGATCCTTCAACAGAAATTAAATTTTGCAGACAAATTCCCCAGGGCCTTCCCGAAGACATACTCTTTCTGGGAGAAAATGAGTTTATTGACTTTTGAGTCTCAGGAGAGCATGAGGTACAGCTCTTTATACAGGGGGCCCAGGGTCTGACTTGGGGCTGGTGGAGGTCCCGCTCCCTCAGGCTGGGCAGGGGGCAGCAGCCAGCACCACGAGAGGCTCCTTCTCCCCATCTGGGCCATGCTTCAAGGTGGGGTGAGCGCAGGCTTTCCCTCCCACAGCGGAGTTTATGTCACCTGCCCCCTGAACGAAGTCCAGCCTCCTGGGTATGGCACTCAAGGACTAATTCTTTGGCTTAAGCTGTACTTTTACCTTTGTCCTCACACTGTATCTATCACATGCTTGGAGTGTGAGAAGTGCTTGAAACATTCACATGGAAGATGTGAAGAAAGAATTTTTCTCTTGCTCATCTGTTTTCTCATTGAAGGGGGCTAGGACCAGAGGGACCGTGATTTGAGGTCCAGCTTCAGCCTTGTCTGAGCCACACCCTGTGTGCCCTCCCTCTCTGCCCACAATCTTCTTCTTCCAGCTGGTACGGCCTCCATTCACAGCCTCCATCATCACTTCCAGGGCGTTGTGGCTCACAACCTGCACCTGCTTCCTGCAGCCCAACATATTTGCCTTTGCAGAGGGAAAGCTTCTGTGGCTTTGGTCTGCCTTGAATGCATCCACGGGGAGACGAACCATGTATGCTGTGCTGGAGGTGAGGGCCAATTCCTCCAAATGCAGTAGAAGCCAAAGAAGAATTTAAAGGAGGCGTCGACAATATCAGGCCTGTGTGTTCGATCACTCAGGCAGCGTGGTGGTGGGCAGATTCTGCAAGGGAGGGAGGAGAGGCATTGGGATCCTTTAGGAGGTGAGTCAGGTTTGGGTCTGTTGGCACTCCAAACCATCCTTTCCCTGTCTTCTTAGCTCTGCTCCCCAGCTTCAGAGGGAAGTAGGATGCTCTGTTGCTTTCATCCTTCCCTTCCTCCTTCTCCATTCCTTTCTCCTCCTCTTCCTGTCTCCCTCGCTCTTTTCTAAATATACCTGTCATGGTTTCAGCTCCCCCCACATGATTGCAGGCCCTGGACTCCAGTGGTGTCACATGATCCCTTTGCCTCTGAAATCCAAGGAAGGGAGCAGCTGCCTCCAGCTGTGAATCTCTACCCCACCTATTTGGGCTCTCAGTGAAACCAATACTGGTATAACCAAATGCCTGCTTTGGGATCCTTCTGTTTAAATACTTAGGGCGATTTCTGTTTTTCTGTATGGACCCTGAGATAGCAAGCTATTGAAGTCATACATGTAAAATATGTGAAGGCCAAATAAGAGTAGCAGGAGGAGAGGAGAAGTTTTGGAGATATCCTTAACTGAAATCCTACATAGAGTTGTAATGCCTTGTCTTCTTGACCTACAGAGTATCCTTTGCCATTAGGACATTCCACCGTTTGCAATGCTGTTTGCTAGATCTCAAATACCATTGATCTTTGAAGACCCCTTGTCATATCACTCAGCCTGTAGAGGATGATGCCCAGTCAGGCATGGATGCTTTAATTTGTCACCAGTTTTCATGTTTCCATGGGATGAAACAGACAAGGAGACAAAAGACTGAAATGGAATTGAGAATATAGAGCATTAACCTACAAGTTAATAGACCAGGCCTTTGTATTTGTTTGCTGTGGCTAGGTGTCTAACTATCTGTGTGATCTTGGGTGAGTCACTTTCCTCCTGTGGGGCTTACATTCTCCATTTTAAAGAATATGATCCTAATGTACCTTCCAGACCTGGCCAAAATTCACCACACTAGTGTTCTGGGAGCTTATCAAAGGACACATCCCATTGACTTGATGAGTTCTTGCACCCTCAGTGACTGATCTATGATATTAAAGCCTGCATAAATGCTAATAACCTTGTTTCCCTTTGAAAAGCTATGAGAGTACAGATGGATTTTCCAGCCCGCATCTGAGCTTTGCACCCAGCAAATCAAATATCACACATTTAAATGTCCTTGGCACTCAGTGTAGACAGAAGCCTTAGCCAGACATTGCAGGGAAGGTTGGTTCATTCACCACCAAGTAGTTCAAAGTCAGAGCCTCTGTTTTTGAAATGAACCAACTTGCCTCTCACCGTCTGTTTGGTAGGACTTCGAATGATACACATTCTTATTTCCATTTGCAGGCTAATCTGTTCCCAGAAATATGTACTAGAAACCAGGAAAGAAATGTCAGCCTTTGGCTGGTTACTCTAAGATACCACAAGCTACCTTCTTTTTATTTTCTTATTTTTTCCCCCCTGCATTTAAATGATCATACTTTTCTGGAAATAACTTCATTTAAACATATTTCTCAGCCTGGGAGAATAGAAAAGGGCACTTCTTCCTGGGCTGACACTAAGGTCCACACCGGAGATGTCGTCTCCTTTTTAGTTAAGCAAAATCTCACTGGGACCTTAGTGGCACCTTGCTATGCGAATTTTATAGAGGCGTTTGTTTAGACGTTGATGGCGACTTACCAACCTAAAAAAATTAATGTGTACTCTGTAGCAGACACTCTGCTTATGTTTGGGTTTTCTGAGATTAATGTTATGTGGCCCTTTCCATTGACGATCTCAGATCTGATGGGAAAACAGAGTTGTGAATAATTGGTGCTATAATTAGTGGATCTACACTATTGATTACCTCTGTGACTCTTGAAGTTCTTGCCCTCATCCTCCGAAGCCAAAGAGTGGCCACTAGTGGCCAATTACTGAATTGCAGGCATAGAACCAAGGAGGGAGCTGGCAGGTTTCAGGACTAGAAATACATCTTAACTTCCCAAATCTTGGCAAAAACTTATTCTACTCACTTTTTGAATGTGAAAGTTTATGCACCTGCATAATTGAGACGGAAGTTCCAAATATTTTCAAAAGTTTGATCTGTCAATTGGAAAGAGTAGCTCAAAAGTCATAAAAATGGTGCATGGACCTTGTTCCAACACTTTCTCTTAAAGGAATACACCCTAGGAAGCTATGGATGCACTCCAACATGAATCGTATGTTCATGACAGTGCTATTTACAGTGAAACAGGAGAAAGATATCACATAATTATAAAGGATGAATTCAATTATGATAGGATGGGATGTTGGAATACTGTGCATTGGTGATATAGGAAGGGC
Organism: Nyctereutes procyonoides; assembly: GCF_905146905.1. Classification (NCBI taxonomy): domain Eukaryota; kingdom Metazoa; phylum Chordata; class Mammalia; order Carnivora; family Canidae; genus Nyctereutes; species Nyctereutes procyonoides. Next base: position 5,566,404 of record NW_026575140.1, on the reverse strand, counting down.
CTTCATGGCCAGGACAGAAACTTATAATGTATACGTTGATAAAATAGCAGGTGATGAAATTCAGTCAGACAATGAGACTAAAATCAAATATTTGTGTGTGTTCGTGTATGCTATGCAGTGCGAAATATAGATGCAGGCACACAAACATTGAAAAAAAATGTAGGAGGGTATGCATACTACTGGTATGCAAATAACACTGGCCATTTCTTGGCGAGGCTATGTCAGATGACATTTATTTTTTTGTGCATGTATGCCACAATGTATGCCGATTGCTTTTAAAATCAGAAAATATGTTGATTTAAAAAAAAGGGGGGGGAGTGGCTTCCGGAGATGCTGTAGCAAAGACAATTGGTGAGGGCTACCTGGGAGAGGCATTAGAGAGACTCTGGGACTCCAGGCTTCAGTAAGTCCTTCCAGAATGAATTCCAACTTTGACATCACTTTGGGCCATTTGAAAATGGACATTCCAAGCACGTCTGTGTATGTAAGGCTGAGACTAGTGTAATAAAAAGATCTTCTTGGATAACATGGGATAGTTGGTTGGGTTGGACAGACTGACTATGGAGAATCTTAACCAGATGGAGTTCAAGGATTGGAGGCTTATGTCAGTGCTTCCATCTGCTTCAACTCCTTCTTAAGGCACTGCTGTCACAACAGGGGGGTAATTAGAGTGACTCTGAAGCAAGACGACTAAGAGGTTGCTCTGACACAGCCTTCAGACTTCAGCACTGAATCGGGATCTTGAGTATGGGATGGCTCTCCACTTACCTGATTTGTGATGGGGGTGGTACATTGGGGGCACAGAATGATAGTAGTACTTACTCCCTGAGACGAGCCAGGGATACACCTGGATGCATCTCAAAACAGTGTCCTAGGAGCCACATTATAGAGGAAGAAATTGGAGAGTTCCTCTGCAAATAACTAAAACAACAAATGATCCGTTGTCTGGGTTTCTTTGTGGCTCATAGTACGCACAGGTTGATGTAGTTTCCTTGGCTCTCTTCTGCTGTGCTTATCCCTTCTATCCATTCCCCTTTTTAGTTACAAATAAGGAGGAAGGGGTGGCTAATCTGACGTGGCACAGCACAGCCACTGAGACAGCTTTTGCTGTTGGGTGTGGTGACTGTATGTTAAAGCTCATCATTCCCCTAACCATTCTGTCTCTCGGGCCTCCTCCACAAGTCTGGGTAGGGCTGATCCTCATGGCCAGTTTTCTTCTTCCCTTTCCACTTTCCCTGAGGATGCAGCTGGGTGGGTTGTGGGGCCAGAGCACCTACTTTAGCCTCACTATTAGCTCACTGTGCCACCTGGAGCAAGTCTGCATTCCTCTGTGGCCTGCAGTTTTCTCATCTGTCAACTGGAGGGATACGTTTGATTATTCTTGAGTTTTCTTACACCAAGATTGCTCAGCCTATTGACATTTGGGGCTGGATCATTCTTTGTTCTGGGGAGGGGGCTTCCTGTGCATTCTAGGATGTTTAGCAGCATCCCGGGCCAGCAACACTGCCCCTCTCCACTTATGACAACCCAGAATGTCTCCGGATATTGCCAAATGCCTCCAGAGGGGCAAGATTGCCCCCGGTTGAAAACCACAGCCCATTTCCCTTATGACTTTCTAGGTGCATTTACACCTTCTGTTTTGCAGTGTTGGAAAGTAGCATGTAGTTTCCAGATATATGTGGGCATATATATATATCACTAGAAAAGGCACATCATGAGAGTTCCATTTAAAACTCTCCCCCTCATATACAGCCACAGTTGAGAGGTCTGGCTCACCTCCAGCGGACTTTAGATACCCTGTGAGGGTGGGTTTTCCTCATAGGCACCTTTAGAGCAGCCCCTGAGAATCCGAGCTGGCAGCTAGCCACTGCCAGGGGAGTCGGGGAGCCAAGCCTTGTTCTGCTGCCTGGCCCCTGAGAGCACATGGGAATTTGGGGCTTGGCTCAGAGCCCACAGAGGGGAGAGGCCGGTGTGGAGGCGCGACCAGGGCAGCAATGAGAGAATGCAGGAGTGGGGTCAGGCATTTCCTTAGCTTCATTGGAAACAGATGCCTGGCAGAGGTGGAGGGCTGAGGCTCTGCTTCAGGCCAGAAGGCTTGGCAGCGTCTCCTCCCCATATCCCTCAACCTCCAGGCTCTTCCTCCCTGCCCCCGCAGTCTCCACCAGATGATTATTTAAGGGGACAGCTCTGGTTTTAAGGGAAGCTATGGCTGTGTGACATAGGAACCAAACCTGTTTCCAGGAGAACTTGAGCATGTGTGATATGATCGGGTACATGTGATCATCGATCGTCGCGATTGAGGAGCATCAGAGTTATAAGGTCCATTTGTGGCCCGAGTTCAACATCCCCATCTGAGGTCTGAAATCAAGAATAGAGTCCAGGAATCTAAGTCAGTTAACTCCCATGGTCTTTACCCATAAACCTCCAACCCTCCAGCCCTCTTTTAAGATATAAAGTCATTAAAATATAATTGAGTACACCTGTCATCCCCAGCCTGTGCCAAGGGCAGACATCACTAATTGATCACAGAATCCTTTCCTGCTGGGCCTTAATCCTGCCTGATGATCCTATATGTACACAACAGTCTAGGTAGCTAGTGCCAGTCAGAGATGACATCCTTGCCAGTGATTTGGTCTGTCAGGGTCTTTCTAGAGATACAGCTGGCCCTGGAATGGCATGCATTGGAGCCGCTCAGGTCCGCTTAGCTTTTTAGCTTAGGATTGTTGTCCATAAATACAGCATAACAATGCAAATGTATTTTCTCTTCTTTGTGATCTTCTTAATAACATTTTCTTTCTCGGGCTTACTTTATTAACAGAATATGGTGTATAACACATATATGAAATATGTGTTAATGAACTATTATGTTATCAGGAAGGCTTCTGGTCAACAGCAGGCTATTAGGAATTAAGTTTTGGAGAGTCAAAAATTATACACTGATTTTTGACTGCAGGAGGGCTCAGCACCCCTAGCTCAGTGTTGTGCAAGGGTCAACTGTATGTGGAAGCAAGGACCTACTTGCTTATCTAATTGATATGCAAGGACCTACTTGCATATCACAAGATACGTGTTCATGTGAGATCATCTTTTGAGAAGGAGTCAAAGGAAGTATGTCAGGAGTATATGCTACTCCAGGGCTTTGAACTTCAACGTATACATGAATTACCTGGAGAGGCCCGAGAGTTCTGCAAGTCTGACAAGCTCCCAGGTGATGCTGATGCAGTGGTCCATGGACCACACACTGAGTAGCATGTTCACCCAAATGGTTATTTTACCATTTGGGAAACTATGATTCCAAGAGGTTGAAGGATGGAGTCAGGGCTGCTACACCATCAACATGACAAGTCACTCGGTGCCAGAATTCAACTAACCTTTTGCTACATCCTCTGGACCTCTCCTGACTTTTGCCAGTCTGTCTACCCCTGCACCCATCTTGCATCTACCAACCTGATTAATCTGAGGCATCTCAGAAATGATGTCCGCTGAAATTCTGGTGTGTTCAGACCCTGACCACAAGAAAGAACTGTTTGTCTTCACATTTCTGATCCTTATGGAACATTCTTAAAGATCCTGTGGGAGGTCACACCCTGTTGAGAATTGAACCTTAACCTAGAACAACAGAATGGTTGGATAGTCACTGAAAGGTCTGTTTCCTTTGAGCAAACCTCATTTATTTATGGAAATCTGCTGTTGGGGGGAAAACTAATCTTACTGACCTTACATGACCAGTCATGGCTTAAGAGAAAGGGGTGGGGCCTCATTTTTTTTTTTTTTTTTTTTACCAAAAAATACCCCTCCAAGTTGAGAGAAAGTTTTTAAAATCCAGCCTGAATAACAGAAAAGGGAAGAGTAGCGGGGAGGGGGCTTTTTCTTTCTCTTTAGTTAGTAATTGAGACATCTCACCTTACTCTGGCATAATTATATTGTCAAATGGAAGATGCTTCAGGTAATTAACAACATAATTAGTCAAGCTTTTCTGCTCCCCATGTCCTCAACTAAAACAATCCTGTATCCAGTGCCCTTTGCAGCACGGGACAATCCTCAACACGTTCTTCCTTTTCTTTTAATGAACAAAGAGAGAAAAGGACAATGTATGCAGGGTCTTTTAGGGCTCCCTAGGAAGGGCTGCTTCTTCGTATTGGCCAACAAACAAAAACCGAATTGGAGGAAAGATAACATTAAGAAGCATGTAATGTAGCTTTGATAGGTTGTTGTTGCTGCCATTGTTGTTTTTAGTAATAATAGCACGATTTCGTAGAACTTGGTTGTTCTTTCCTCAGTGTTTACAAACTTACTCTCTGGCAATCTTGTCATCGAACACAAACCCTTGGAAGTTTCAGCCGATTTTGCAGAGTTTGTAAAGAAGCAAACCCTCCCTGCCCAGGAAAGCAGAGATGTGAAGGGGGTCAAATACGCTCTGGTCTCCACCAGGAGGGAAATCTGGGTTTTGTCCATAAAACACCCTTCACATATAGTGGACATCCAGCAAATGGTGGACTCCGTGAGTGGGAACCGGTATCCAGACCATATCAATCGGGGATATGATGGCACAAGTTACCATTTATGGTGCGCTTGGTCAAGGGCTTCACTAAAGCCTTTATACACATTAGCTCATTGAATTCTTGTAGCCTTCTGACCAGACAGGTATCATCACACTTTACTGAGAGGACAGCTGAGGCTCAGTGAGGGTGTGTGGCTGGTAAACTTGGATCATGCATTCCACCTGAAATCTCATTGGCCCCAAAGCCCACGGTCTAGTTATTATCCCAGTACACCAGAATGATGAACACCATTTCTTACCCACAGGTCAGAAGGCTCTCAAACTGCCTTCCCTTCCCCTTGCTGGATTCCTCTCTCCTACTCCAGGACTCGCTGGTGCTCTTGGATGTCAGTCTCGATGTGGCTTTCTGACTATCTGGGCTGTGGGGCCTGTAGGATTGTGGGGAGCTGGGGGCCTGCCATACTGTCTAGTTGAAGCAAGTGTATTTAGATTCAATCTAAGCTCTGTGTAACCTGAGGCAAATTACTTCATCTTTCTGAGTTTCAATCTGTTAAATAGGAATGAATACACAGATGGACATGGATTGGTGGGTGGTTGAAAGAATGGAGGCATCAATGGATTTATAAATTCAGAACAAGTAATTAATAGGAAGGTGGTAGGTGAGAGGGTAGGATGTGTTGGCATTAACGTGCATAAACAGGTAAGAGAGGGATTTTCTTTCAAGGGGTTGAGATGCTGCATATTTGGACTCAGGAGTGAAAAGCAGCCAAGACACATGGTCAGAACCCAGCTGGGGCCTTTCTAGTTCATTTCGTCTCAGGTCAACCTTTGCCAAGTTTGTGCCAAGGAGCACAAATCAGATGCTGCATAAAATCAGGATTCCCTGGTCAAAGGTCTCTGGGAAATGTAACCTGCTCTTGGAGATTCACATAGACAAGAGCATATTAAAGCCCGTGAGAAGTCTTACAGAAGCCAGTTCTATTATCATTGTGATTACCGTTTAAAATCCAGTGATTCTGGGCAGCCCGGGTGGCTCAGCGGTTTAGCGCCGCCTTCAGCCCAGGGTGTGATCCTGGAGACCCGGGATCGAGTCCCACGTCGGGCTCCCTGCATGGAGCCTGCTTCTCCCTCTGCCTGTGTCTCTGCCTCTCTCTCTCTCTCTCTCTCTCTCTCTCTCTCACAATGTCTCTCATGAATAAAGAAATAAAATCTTAAAAAATAAATAAATAAAATCCAGTGATTCTGAAAACTTTGCTCACAGAGCCTATGTTTCTCATAGGGTGTGGATTTTATGTACGATGGCCCAGGTTACAGAGCACCGTCCCCTTGCACGGTCATCAAGAATCTCTCTCTCTCTCTCTCTCTCTCTCTCTCTCTCTCTCACACACACACACACACACACACACACACACACACCCTTGGGAGGCATTCTCCCAGATGATCAGGGACAGAATAATGAGTGAGTGAATTCTCCATTTCACAGGTGAGTGAATGGGACTCGGGCAGGCGGAGTGAGCTATCGAAGTGTGCATGGCTGACACCAGACAAGCTGGACTCCAGTATAGGTCGGCCAGTGCCAACCCGGTTCTCTTAGAGCCACATACACTCCCACCGTGCAGCCACGGAGGCCTGTGGTATCCGCTGGGTTATCTCCCGAGGCCAGATCTACTATTGCACTCGGTCTGGGCAGCCGCACGCACTTCACTTTGTGTGATGTGGAGATACTGAGTGCACTTCACAGCCCGACAAGCAGCTCTCCAGCGAAGGATAATGGAGCAGGAGAGAATGATCACACTAACGAAGGCAATAATTACACCATCCAGGACTTGTAGAGCACTTTGCCGTTTTATGAGCCCTTTCACGCATGGCGTCCTTTTTGATCATCACAGCACCCAGTGCAGAGGCTGGGCTGGCAACTTTTCCTCCTCTGACAAGGAAGAAAACTGGGGTGCAGAGAGGTTAAGGAGAGAGCAAAAACTCACACAGTATGTCGGTGGCAAGCCAGGTCCAACACCACCTCCTCTCTCCTGGCTACTGCTAACATTTGCGTTGACGTCCAGGAGAGAACTCGCTAGAATCAAAGCTCTCTCTTGCCATCGTCCTCTCTTCCTTTCCTCCCTCCCGCCGTGCTCCTCCTTCCTTCCTTCACCATGAGCATTTCAAAATACGGAAATGCTCAGAACGATCACCCATCACCCCCCTCCAGAGATAACCAACCGCTGTGTACTTGCTTCTAGTAATTGTTTTATGCACATTTCGTCTTATTAAATTTTCTCAAAAGCATAATTTTAAATGTCTGCAAAGAATTATATTTTATCTTAGTTTACATAACCCGTCTTTTGTTGTTGGAAATGTAGAATGTTTTCACATTTTCTGTAATTTAAATAATGTGCTAAACATCATTACACATAAATCTCTGCGCAGTTTAAAAAATATTGTCCGTGAGATAAATTTCTTGAAATTTTAGAGTCAGAGGGGCTGCAGATATTTACCACTTTTGCTAGATATTTTAAACTGCCATTTCAGTTTGCCATTTCAGACTACCAGTTCCACAGTTCCATGAGCAACGGTCTTTCAACACTTTGTATTATAATTCTTTTTGACCTTTTAAAAATTCACGGGCATTGTTTTAATTCCTACTTCCTTGATTACCAGTTTGGATGATTTTTTTTTTAAAGTTCATTTTCAATTGATCATTTTAATTTTTTGTCAATTTACCGCTCATGTCCTTTTCCTGTTATTTCTGTTATTATTTTTTACCTGGGCTATGCTTTCCTTATTAATTTCTTCAAAGTCTTTAGATGTTAAAGAAACTAGCATTTATGTTGCAGATATTTTTCCCTGGGTTGAAGTCACGATGGGTTGAACACTGGGAACCATGTTTTTAATTGATGAGGGAACCTATGGGGGAACAGACTTCAGCCCAGGGTTAAGAAGAAACTTCTAGAGATGAATGACATTTATGCAAAGGAGGGATTTGTGGCTTTGTGACAACCCCATTTCATGAAGACGTAAATCAAGACTCAGGTAACCTGCCACAGGTCACACAGCAAAAAGTCTCAGAAATGAGACTTGAACGCAGGTCTGTTTCCAACGTCTGTGTTCTCTCTGCTGTGTGGCATCTTGGCATCCCAGGGCGGGTGATGATCGAAGCAATGTTGCAGATATAGATTGTTCGCAGTCCACGGAAAACCTCAGACAAGGAGGGAGGAGGAGAATGGAGAAAAGTGCCAAGAGATTGAGATAGGAGTCCTCAAATAAATACATTCAAAGAAGTGAAGGCAAAGGTGCTCACTCATAAAAGGGAGATGGGGTGACGCGGCCAAACCACTTTCCTCATCAGGACCGGCTTTGGGTGCTCCTAAGGCCACTCTTGACTTTCTCTGGGCTAAATTCCGTGATTCGTTCTGTTGAGAAGTCAGACACGGTGTCACCTTTTGAGCACTACCATTTCCACTATTTCAGATTTTCTCTCTCTCATTTCTATTTCTTTTTATTTATTTTTCTTAAACTGCTGAGCCTGATAAATTAGGGCTATTAAGAGACTCTTTGTTATTCTGTCCTGGGTTACTATTTTAAGGGCTAAAAACACTCATAAATATATGGATGCTCCCACTGTAAATGGATACGTTTTAGCCAGTGAAAAATTCATTTTCTCTAATATACGTTTTTAAAGTGTCCTGCTGAAATTCTGCACAATATCTCACCATGATCTTTCACTGTTCCTCCCATTTTTATCCGATAAAAGCAGATCCATCATCAATGCGGTGCCTTTTCTCTGCACCATAAATAACAGCTGGGGAAGGGGAGCGTCTCCCACAACACAGCAGCAGCGGATTTTTAACCAGTTTTGGAATTTATTGTTAGGCCTTCTTGGGATGGAAGCCAAAAGTACTTGCATGCCCATCAATTACCTCATGGCCTTCCTGGTTTTGGACAAAGGCACTCCAAAGCCCAAGCACAGAAAAATTTGCATCTGACTTTAGCCTTACTTTCTGGGTGGAAGGTGGGATCTAGTAGGTTGTTGTACATCCTGGCTCTTCCGGGTCAGTCCCAGTTTATGCTTATGGTCTCAGTGACATGATTGAGAATGACCTCTTTCACTCTCAAAAGTGCTCTGGTTGAGATGATAAATTATATGGTCACTATAGATGTAGGCTTAGAAACACAGTGCCCCATATTGCCTCTCATTTTTTTCCTCCCAATCCCCATCAGATGTTCATTCTGTGTATTAAAGCTCCTTCCCCATCTATCAACCCCTCCTCACAGTTAGGAGACTTGATAGTCACAGGGAACATCTCCGGGCTGGAAAAAGTGAAGAAGGAAACATGGTGTCCGTCTCCACCATGCTGGAGGCTTTTCAGAAAGGTCATGCTTTCATTGTAAGATCAATCCCGAAAAGTGCTAGAATTCATCTGTCTCAAGATGCACATGTTTTTCATTCACTAATATCTCAAAGCCGGGCCGTGCTTTATAATTGATGTCGCCTTATCACTGCTGTTGTCATGCAGCTTCGTGACACACTCAGTTTTGTGTTGGCAGGTACCAGCAGCAGAGCTCCCAGGATGGGTGTCAGCAGCTTGGAAGAAAATCCTACAAGTGGAGAGAATTTTTTTGTTTTTTTTTTTTTTAGTTCCCAGGAATCAAATGTTTGTGGAAAAGGGGTAGCAGAGTTGCCAAATCCGAGGTATTTAGCAATACTCTGGAAGCAGACATCAATAGGAGGCCAGCGCTACATCACCGCAGAGCCGGATTGAACATTCAGCAAACATGCCTCTTGTTTCTTTTAAGGATTCCTTTAAGAAATGCTGCATCACCAATAATCTGGATGGCACAGAGGCAATTCTGTTTGGGAAATTACCTGATGATTTTGACTCACAAAGCGACTCTGAATGTGAAAAAGGTTTAGGAATCCTTTCACCCATTCAACGTCCTTACAATTTCTCCTTTTTATACACACCCAAGTGATAAAATCTGTGCCAATTAAATCTAGAAAAGCATGTAAGCTAACTATGAAATAAAAATTTCAAGAGATTAAAAAAAACACCAGGCCCAAGTTATTGAACAATATCCTTTCTTTCTTAGTGGTCTATAAAAGACAACCAGCATCCTACAACTGCCTGTGTCTAATGGTGAATAAATACGGTGGGAACGCGTGAGCCCATGTCACAGGCGAGCCTACAAAGATAATGTGGTTTGCTTGGCATTAAATCACGCAGTTAGCCAGGAGTCGGGCTGGAAGGACTGAAAAATTGATTTAAATAACAGTTATGGGGCACCTGGGTGGCTCAGTCCCTTAAGCATCTGCCTTGGCTCGGGTCATGATCCCAGGATCTAGGGATCCAGCCCCGCATCAGCAGGGGAGTCTGCTTCTCCTCTCCCTCTGCCCCTCCCTACTGCTCATGCTCTCTCTCTCTGTCTCTCAAATAAAAAAATTAAAAAAAAAATAAGTCTAGGAGTGGCGACAAAGTGCCAGTCTGTTGAAACACGTTCGGTCCCTGCCTTCACAGGGCTTCCTGTCCTGGGAGGAGAGGGCCAGGGAGGGCTAAAGAGGGGGGCGGCTGTGATGCAGCCCGCAGGCTCTGAGGTGGCAGGGGCCTGGCCCCGAGGCCGGGGCTCTGGGGAGAAGGGGGTGCTCACCAGACGAGCGTCACAGGCGGGGGGCGAGCACGTGGCACAGCTGGGCAGCACGCACCACACCTGGCGGGCACCACGTGGCCTTCCTGCGTCGCTGCCGGGGGCTGGCTTGGCAGCAGCCCGAGGGGGACGTCAGCTGTCCCAGGGGGACACAAGGTCTCCCCGCGTACCGGTGCTTTGGACCTGGTCTCCATCACTTTTACAGAAGGGGGGGGTAGGCATTAGGAGGTGCAATTTCAAGGTGAGAAGAAACGTCGCTCAGTTGCTGACCTGCCGTGCCCAGCGTCCCATGGGGGCAAAGGATGGAGGTCACAACTGAACCCCACTGGGCTGAACTCAAGGTGGGGGCTTGGGGGGCAGTAGCTGGGTGACACAGGTGGGCTAGGTGTCCCATGCTTGGCTTCAGCTCAGGTCCTCATGTCAGAGTCTGACGTGAGCCCGGGTGGGGCTCCCCGCCCCTCCCCTGTGCACGCAGGGGCTCCCCCCCAAGCCAATACATCTCTAAAGACAACGGGGTGACAGTGCGGGCGGCTGCAGCAGGTGCTTGCGGGGTGGGGGCCAGGACGCTCTCGCCCACTCTCTTCTCAGCTTCCGGCCTTATAGACGCGTCTTTAAGAATCTCCGGAGCACGCAAACCTGGCTTTAAAGCAATTACTTGGTGATGATCAGGAGGGGCTGAGGCGATTCTGCTTGCTTATTTGTGTGAACCGAAAATGCCTGCTTTCTTAATTAAGGCTTAACTCTGGGTTTTGCCTCAGGCTTCTCATTTTCCCCTTGTTAGCAGGTTTCAACTTCCCAGGGTCCCTGCAGGCCTCGGCTTTGCCCAGGGGCTCCCTCCCCCCAGAAGCACCTGCTCCTGCCCCACTGCGATGCCACGGCCCATCTTATCCCCACTCTCCAGGTGCTTTAACTCCAGAGCCTCAGCCTCGTAGGCTCCTTGGTGGGTGGAGCGGCAGGGGAGGGGTGCATCCCCGCCTCCCTCCCCCCAACCCCAGCTCCTCTCCAGGTGCCCAAGGATGGGGGATGGCCTTCCCCGAGCAGCAGGGGATGTGCGCAGCCCGGCCCATGGCCCTGGGCCTTGGCCTGGTACATCTCCAGTGACCGGCAAAGCATCCCCTACGCGGGACACGCCTGATGTTTCTCGAACAAATGAACACATGACGGAATGAATGAACAAGTAAGACGGCCTGCTGTTCAGGTGAGGGCCAGCCTCTGGGCGGGGACTGGTCCACTGTCTTGTCGCATGATGTCAGCAATCGCCTGTCACACAGGAGGTGTCCAATGGCCACACAGTAGCTCCTTGTGTTTCTGCCGGCGCTCGTTTATCCATCACCCCCTTCACGGTCTCCACAGAGGCGGTAACCCCACTGGCTGGGGCTACTTAGAAAACTCGGTTCTGTTCTCCGCTGGCCTCTGCCTGCTGGTTAGGAACTTCGCAGTGGTCCCAGGGGACCGTGTGCCCGCCCGCCCCGGGGAACTATTTGCTGAGCAACTGGTGGTGAGCTCCCTGCTGGAGCCAAGAGTGCTGGGGTCCGCGAGCGGGACCGGCAGGTGGTGCGGCAGGGACGCCAGCAGCTGGGCCCTCGAGCGAGGGGCGGGTGGGCTTCTGTGGGGGCACAGGGGGGCCCGCAAGGGCTTCTCGCAGGGACGGCCTTCCAGGGCCAATGAGCCCATACAGCAAGCTGGGCCGTCTGGGTTACCTGCTGCATAGACTGCGTGGCTACGTGCCCCGGGCCCAGCAGCTGGGCACCAACCCTGCCCGTGGTGTCCCCAGCCGGGAGTCTGGGGTTCAGAGAGCCTCGCATGGAGGCTCCTCCGTGTGCTCTGAGGGCTTTGGAGGCCTTTCAGCCGTGTGGGCCCCGCGATGAAGGCCGAGGGGACCGTCCTGCACAGGGAATCCCCAGGGGACCTACTCCAGCCCCCGCTCCCGCCCGGCACCGCTGCGCCTGGCTCTCAGCGCGTGGCCATCTCCGTAGGGCTCGCAGCACTTGTCCTTCAGGAAGCAGCTAAATCCTTGGTGGCTTTGCAGCCTGTACAGCAGCTCCTCGCCTCTGCAAAACAGCCTCCACCGGTGTGCAGAGCTGCGTATGGCTGCGCTGTGAGCACAACGGGCGACGCGAAAACAGGTGCGCCTGGGTGGGATTTTATCCACCAAAGAGGCACCAGGCCGGATTTGGCCCCAGGCGATCGTGTGGCCACCCTTGACATTCGTAGCTTGTCCTCAAGGAAAAACCGTCCCTTACCCTAAGGCCGGGTGCTGTGGATGGTAGAAGCCTGCTCCTCAAAGTGTGGTGCTTGGTGCTCGGCCGCCTCCCCATGACTCGGTTTCTGGGGTTTGTCAGACCTGCAGAAGCTCAGCACCTCCTTCTCTTCTCCTGAAACTCCACCCCCCACCCCCAGCAGAATCTGCATTTTATTATTTTTAAATTATTTTTTAAAGATTTTATTTATTCATGAGAGACAGAGAGAGAGAGGCAGAGACACAGGCAGAGGGAGAAGCAGGCTCCATGCAGGGACCCCGACGTGGGACTCGATCCCGGGACTCCAGGATCGTGCCCTGCATGGAAGGCAGGCGCTAAACCACTGAGCCACCCAGGGATTCCCAGAATCTGCCTTTTAAACAGAATTTTCCACATGATTCACATACACATTTGGGTTTGAAAGATCCTGTGTTCCAAGAGAGCAGTCTTGGGCCATGAGGGACGCTTGTGTTCCGATGCTGCGTGTGCTGTTGTTGTGCTTACGCTGCTTGTAGAGTTGAGGGACAGTAAGTACTGCAAAAGTCTAGGCCCTTCAGAGAGAATCCACGCAGGGAGGGTAATCGTAAAACCGAGTTCGGCAACTGTTGTGATGCTGGCTAGTCTTTGCACAGGCATTTTCCACACTGATCTAACAAAACTTCATGGAATTCTCACAAACCTCTATGTATGGAAGGTCACACATCTGCATCCAGTGCCTCCTGGAGTTGTACAGTGCACTGCCTGAGCAGCTGTCCACAGCAGCCCTGCCTGTCTCAGGTTTTCTGATGTGGAAACTGAGGCCAGAAGCAAACAGACACATCAATATCACTAACCAAAGGAAGTGCAAATCCAGACTACAATGAGCTTACGCCCGTCAGAGTGGGTAGAATTGAAAAGACGGCCAGTGTTGGCAAGGATGTGGACAAAGAGGAACCCCTGTGCACTGTCGGTGGGAATCTAAGCCGGTGCAGCCACTGTGAAAACCAGTATGGAGGCCCCTCAGAAAATGAAAAATATCCTACATTCCAGAATTACTGGTATTTATCCAAAGAAGACAAAACCACTAATTTGAAAAGATACATGCACCCCTGTTTATGGCGACATTGTTTGCAACAGCCGGATGATGGAGCAGCCCAAGGGTCCAACAGATGAATGAGTAGAGAAGATGGGACACACACACACACACACACACACACACACACACACACACACGGAGAAATATTATTCAGCCATGAAAAAGGATGAGACCTTTGCCATTTGCAACTACACGGATGGTCCCAGAGGCTATTATGCTGAGTGAAAACAGTCAGGGAGACAGATGCTATAGATTTCACTTACATGTGGAATCTAAAAAAACAAAAAGTAGGAACAACCCACAAATACAGAAAACAAACTGCCGGTTGCCAGCGGGGAGGGGGTTGGATACAGTGGGTGAAGCGGAGTGGGAGATGCGGGCCTTCAGCTGTGGTGTGAATAAGCCACGGGGCTAAACGGCACAGCGTATGGAATATAGTCGATGGTATCATTTTTTTTTAAAGATTTTATTTATTCATGAGAGACACAGAAAGAGAGAGGCAGAGACACAGGCAGAGGGAGAAGCAGGCTCCATGCTGGGAGCCCGACACGGGACTCGATCCCGGGACCCCAGGACCACGCCCTGGGCCGAAGGCAGATGCGCCACCACTGAGCCACCAGGTGCCCCCAGTCGCTGGTGTCCTAACAGTGCTGGGCGGTGACAGGTGGCAGTGGTGACCCGCGTCGCACCCGGACGTGTGGCATCACGGAGTGGTACACCTAAGCGGTGCAACAGCATGTGGCAACTATACTTCAACTTGAAGACGCCGAGGTCAGGCGCTTTTGAGAAGGAGACGCCCAGGCCTGTTTGGAAGAAGGATCCTGACTGTGGAGAAGCGCAGGGGGAGGAAGCGCCTTTAGGTGCCGCTGGCGCCCCGCGAACCCTCAGGCCTTTCGCCCCGGGCTCCTGTGACCCCGCAGGTGTTCCTTTCTCCTCCCGGGCTGGCGGCCCGAAGCCCATGGGGTTGCGGGGATTCACCGCGGGGAGCCTCCTCTCCGATGGGTGGTCCTCCCAGCCGTGCCCCCCGCCCCCCGCCCGCTCTCTGGCCCTCCGGTGCCCGGGCTGCAGTGCGTCCATCTCCTGAGCCGCGACGCTGGAACGAGGGCTCCACGGGGCACAGAGGGCTGCGCTGCCCTCACTGGGGGGTGCACGCCGCGATGCCCGCGATGGCCCTTTGCCTCGATGGCCCGATGCCTGCGATGCTGCGATGGCCGCGATGCGCCAAAGCCACGATGCCCAGATGCCACGATGCCTGGATGCCGCAATGCTGCAATGCCCCTGATGCCCGCGATGCCCACAATGCCTTGATGCCCCGATGCCCCCATGATGCCCCCCGCAATGCCCCCCGTGATGCCTTGATGCCCATGATGCTCTGATGCCTGCGATGCTGTGATGCCCCATGCCCCCGCGATGCTCCTGCGATGCCCCCCCATGCCACGGTGCCCTAATGCCCCCACAATGCCCTGATGCCCCCACGATGCCCCGATGCCCGCTGCTGTTCTTGGCCTGGGCTCTGGAGGATGAAGCCATCGCAGGCCCGTCCAGCGCTCACTGGCCAGGGCGCTCCCCCCTTCCCAGGACGCTGGGCACTCGTGATCCGCATCGCCTCAGGAACAAGCGGAGGCCCGAGGCCCGTGGGGACGCCTCCAAGTCCTCTTTCCATCTGTGGGGCCGCTCAGCGCTCTGCTCCTTCCGGCCCTGCGGCTCCGACTCAGGCTGTGCCAGGTGCACCTGGCAGGCGTGGACCTCGACACCCCGGGACTTCAGCCCTGCAGTCTGGCCGAGGGGCAGTGGCAGCAGGGCCAGGGCTCGGCCGGCGCCCCCACGGGGCCTGGGCACACCCGCCAGCCGCGTGCTGCCTGACCCGCACCCCAGAACTGGGCTCCAGGTGCTCCTGGCTGGTGTCAGGCCCCAGGGCTCCAGGCCCTCCCTGCTGGTGCCAGGCCCCCGGGCTCCCGGGCGGACCTCTCTAGCCGGAGGGGCCTGGGACCCCGAGCGCTCGGCCGCCCACCCCCGCCTGGTTCGCGCGGCAAAGCCGTCCTCTGACACCTGGACCGCTCGCCGCCGGCTTGACCGAGATTCCTGCCAAAGAGGCGGCCATCCAAATTCAGACACCACTGTTCAGGGGACCGGGAGCCCCTCGTGGTCCTTCCCGAGCTCACCGGTGTTTTATGCCATTAAAATATATTGTTGATGAATATTTGAGCATCCAGGCGTACACAGCCTGCGGTCACTAAATCCTGCATTTCTCTTCCATTTCCCTTCCCCTCTACTCCCTAGTCTCCCTTTGGATTTCTTCCTATACCTGCCCTTAGTCCTTTCCCGTCTGGTTCCCACACCCCCAGTTGAAACTGACCCCCAAGAGCTGCACACAGTCTGTTTGAACATCAAGGCCAGTGTGGACGGAGGTGAAACAATCCCCCGCTTGTCCCCTCCAGGCCTGCCCCTGGCCGACTGGGGCTGCGCTCCGGATGTCCCTCCTGAGATAACCCCTCGCAGGCCGCTCTCGGCTTCTCGCCGCTCCCCACTACCTGCCGAGGCTGCTTGTTGGCAGGGCCGCTGGGAGATGCCACTGCCGGAGCTGGGGGCGGCCTCCTCAGACCTCGCCTTGGGTTAAATTTCGTTTTGGTCACAGGAGGCAGGAGCCTCAGCTCCAGAACTCCTCCCTGAGTAACCTCAGGCTGGGCTCTTAACCTTACGGACCCTCTGCTTTTTGTCTGTAAAGATGGGGGGGTGATAGCAGTACCTGCCTTCAGGGGATTATTATTATTATGAGGATTGGCTAAGACGGTGATTTTTAAATACAACTCATTGCAAAAGCTTTGGCGCAATTTTAAGCTTTAGTAACTTCAGAGGCATCAGTGCTACCAACGTGCAAAACACACCATTTGGAAGTTGAAGCATTTCCATTTTTTAAAAGTAGCAATTCTGTGCATGCATACATTTTTTAATTCCAATTTTTGTCTCAGTCAGTATTTGCCAAGTTCAGCCAGTGGGGGTGGGGGCCGGGGGGCTGGAAGGAAAAAGACATTTAAAGGCTTATTTTTAAAAATACACAAAGGTACATAAATGCAAACGAAATTTAGACACACTGAAGGGAGCCTTTGTGTATCGATAGCATTTATACCTCAAGTGATTAAGCTAAGGCAGTGCTGCACAGGGAGAGGCTCTCCTTTTATTATTTCTGCGTCATCCTTATTCTCCCATCGTGGTTCGGTCAGAGCAATCATAAAGGAAATCCTCCGACGCTCGCTACTGGAGGCCTGGAAATCATGCCTGTCCTGTGACTCCTTCGGTGCTGGTCTGGGGCCAGAGGCCTCCCAGCCCAGCTCCCAGCTGTCCTCCATGGAGCGTGCCGTCACAGGCTTGCCTCCTTTGCCAAGTTTCTTTTCTTCATTCCCGACTAGCTCCCCTACCAAGCTCAGGTGAAACATGCTGGACCTCAGACTCCGGCAGGAAAGGGGGTGAGAGCAGCACTACAGAAAACTTGTGTCCATAGTCCATTGTGACCCCAACGGACCATTCATTCCATCCATATCCATCCCCTCAATCCCACTCTGCCCTTGACCCTACTTACCACTTAGAGGACACGGCCCCTTGGACTGAATGCTGTCACCTTCCTTGCTGCCTCTACATCCCCAGCTCAGCCTCTGCCTATCCTCTCACACCTACTCATTCAGACTCTGTGTTCTGGAACCTCCACTCCACTCCCACCTCTTCATGGGAACCTTGATCCTCATGATCCCTCCGATGGGATGTTCCTCTCCCCCAAAGACTTTCACTAGGCAGGAGGTCTCACAAGTTCCAGAATTTGGTGTCCACAGATTATCAGGGTTGAAAGGTAGAAGTAGTTTAGGAGAAACTGTTCTGCTTATAGCAACTGAGTTTGTCATTAGCTTGTCTCCCTGAAACGGGTGGGAAATTAATGAGTTTGTTCTTTTTTTTTCTTTTAAGATTTTATTTATTCATGAGATACACACAGAGAGAGGCCGAGACACAAGCAGAGGGAGAAGCAGGCTCCATGCAGGGAGCCCGACGACGCGGACTCGATCCTGGGACCCCGGGATCACAACCTGGGCTGAAGGCAAACACTCAACCACTGAGCCACCCGGGTGCCCCTGAGTTTGTCCTTGAATGTTGAAAGTCAGGAGTCTCTGGAGCCCAGGAGAGGATAGACAGGTTTGAATCTTCTAGAAGAATTCCAGGGAGCATTAGACCCAGGCCTCCTGGTATGGAGGCACTGGCAGGGCTGTGTGGGAGGCTATGCAGCATGGGTGGAGAAGGGACGAGGATGGAGCCCAGGGGAAATACGAGATGTGCTTGCCTGGCAAAGACTCTGGAAGGATAGGATGTGGGGTCACAGATGCCAAAAGTGGGCAGAGATTCAGCGAAGGGGTAAAGGGTGGCTGATGCTGGAGAGAGGTCTGGAAGGACACGGATGGATGGAGGTGGCTCTTAGGAGGCCCCGGGAACCCCAGAAGGAGCAGTTTCAGGGGGAAGGGCGGGGGTGAGGGCAGAACCCGAGGAGAAAGTAGGATGGTGACCGTAGCCAACCATTGCAGCAAGATGGTCACAGCCGGGAGTAGGAAAGCAGCCTGGACGTGATGGTGCTGGGGAGATGGGCGAGTTCTGGAGCAGTGGATACCAGAAGGGGTGAGAGGAATAGTAGCTTGTGGTGGTTTGGCTCCACGCACCTTTGGAAGATACGATGGAAGCCCTGAAGATCCAGTTCTCTGCAATTTGTGACTCTCGTGCAGATGCTACAGCTCAGGGAACAGAGGTCACAGATCCCCTGAAGCTGATCCAGGACCCCCTGCCCCAGAAGCCAAAGAGGTCGAGGCAGGTGCTAGGGAGCCCTCCCCTCCTTCTCTGCTTCTTCAATACCCTCTGCCCTCTCTTTTTCCACAAAAACTGTCCCCATTTTACAGGTGGGGAAACTAAGGCCCAGGGGCTGGGTTATGGGTTGCTCTGTCTCACTCCCTTCAGCAGAGGCAGAAGGCAACCCAGGCCTTGTGAGTCGTCTGGTCTAATTAGCCTCTAATTGAGTTTCCTCTCCTTCCTCTCAGGCGTCACGGTGACATTAAATTACAGGATTCAAACATATAATTTCCTAAACTTAAATGTGATTTATCTTAATAGGACTTCGTACCAGGTCACTTTATCATGCACGGTGTCAGAGGCCAGATCTATTATTCACGGCGACTGTTACTGAATCAGAGAATCTGGAGCGAGGCGTGACCTTGAGGGGTCGGCTGGTGTTCAACTCAACTGCCCCCCATTCTGTGCAGCCCCTCACCCCACGCCGGCTGCCTGTGCATGGACAGCTCGGCTTAAACGTGGCCGGAAAGCGGAAGCCCCACGTTCATAAGCCCCATATCGTGCTTCGGGTCTAGCTTAAAGTCCTGTTGCTTTGGGGCCTATGAATATGATGCTAACCTTGGGTGAGGGTGCTGGTTTTACCTCCAGTTTGCCTCAATGCTGGCTTGGCCAATAAGCAAGCTGTGCTGTTCTTTAGAGAGATGCTTTGGAGTTACAGTATCTTCAAGCAGGAGGATGGGGGATGTATTAGATAATTCAGTACATTATCAGTTAATTTATTCAGTCATTTAGTAGTTTCCAGGGGCCCAGACTTGCTGTACAGATGGAGGAAAAAAGCCACGAGGGAAGGGACTTGCTCAAGGTCACGCTGGCCCACGCCTATAGCAGAGCTTGGGTTCAACCCCAGGCCTTCTCAGGCCCGGGTCTTGTCCTTCTCCCAGCTGCCAACCAGCTGACGGGTGCTCTTTGAAGGAGGCAGCCTGTGTGTGTGTGGAGGGGGTAGGTGGCTGATGTTTATCCCCATGATGAATGGAATTCCGGTTGGCAACTTGATCTTCAGCCGTTGCAACTTTGGGAAGACAGAGGGGGATCAAAAGAATATATTTTTCTAATGAAAGACTCCTTTGGAAATCCAATACACCGCCCTGTCAGCTTCAGGAGTCAGGAGAGGAGGGACGAAAAAGATCTGTTGTGAGCGAGCCCGCCGTTGACAAGTTGATCTACATGTGTGCAAGCTGTGCAGTCTCTCCACGCGCCACCCGGAATCCAAATGCCTGCCGAAGACACCCACACGTGACGGTGTGGAGCGAGCATGGCAGCTCTGGCTCTCGAGCCAAGCCCTGGAGCCGAAACCCCGGATGCCAGCTTGACCATATGATATCGGGGTAACCTGGCCGGGCAGAGGCCGAAACACTCGCCATCTCGGTTTCTGGTTCCCTAGAGTGGTGGTGGTGGGACTTAGTTCATCAGCCTGTCGGGGGGGTAGACGGAGATCCGGGACGCAGACTGTTTAGCTTGGGACCGGGCAAGTGTACTGTGAACCTGCCATGATGCCAGCTTTTGTTAAACGTGCTCTACTTTCTTTTCCCAAGTCCCAAATTGATAGAGCTGGATGTACGGGACATCCTTGTCCTGGGGTAGCATTTGCTTTGCTGTTTGGCACTCCCAGGCATGGCCCCTGAGCAGAGGTGGGGTGAGGGTGGAGACTGCACCTGGACTCCCAGACAGCCCCTTCCTCTTGCAACCCAGGTTCTTAGCTCATAAAACGCAAAGGGAGGCAAACCCCTTTATTTCTCCGATCCCTAGTCTTGCGGTGAGCTAAGCTCTTGTGGGTCAGGAGCTGTGTGGATACCAGGGATATGGAAGGTGCCCGAGACCCAGGCATTAAGCTCTGGACTCAGCTGAGGCAGAGGCTCCTTTTCCATCTGGGACATGCATGTGGGCAAACTGCCGGGAGTTGAGGGTGTATGGGGGATACTGGGGGTCGGGGGGCACCCGTCTGAGAGCAGGTCTGTAGGTTCTGGTTGGGGTGGGGGCTTCAGAGAGGAGCTGACATTGAACCGATCCTTTAAGGATGAGAAGGAGGCTCTGAGTTTTTAATTCAGTTTGACAAAGATGGGAAACATCCTGGGGAAATTGCATGGCCAGTGGCTTGGAGTCCGCGGGATCACGGCAGGCTCGGGGAGGGGGGCTCGGAGTTGTGTGTGTAGCTTGGTTAATGCGGCAGATGAGGAGGAAGCCGGGACAGGTGGCATTGAGCATGTGACGGGCTTGGCGTCTGTGCCTCACATGGACACTGCAGAAGAGGCGGCTGACTAGGCCCCCCGGGGTCTGGAGGGTTTCCAGGGTGTGTGACGTTTAAGCCGGGAGCCGAAGGCCTGGCGATGTCAGCCCCGGGAGGGAAGAAGAGCAAGGAAAGGATCGCAGGGGTTGCAGGTGCCCCGGGGCCAGGGAGGGGCGGCCGGCCTGTCCTGAGTGGAGGGGGAGGCTGGCAGTGGGGAGCAGCGGAGGATCACATATGGGCAGAAGCTGGGGCCACACGGCTCGGTGCCTCGGCGGCCCGGGACCACAAGGCTGACGTGATGGGGATTCCTGCTCCGTGGGGAGCCCTTCCCCAGCGCCACGCTGCCCGAGCTCGGCCCATGGCCCCGCGTGGGTCCCCGCCGCATTTCGGTTTGGTTGACTGGCCCTTGACTGTGCGCTCTGTTTACCGGGGCGCGGAGGCCTCCAGACGTTGCTTAGATTTTTAAGTGCTGGCGGACAGCCCCCCTGCGCTGGGCCTAATGCAGATTTGTGGCTCGTTCCGCGGAATTCATTCTGCACTACAAGACTCTGATATTACCCAATGTTTATGGATGGCTGAGTCTAAAATATCCATTCTTAAGCCCACTGAAGGATGAAATTCCTTGTTACTTTCATAGATTCTCTTGTCTTATTTTTTTCCCCCTGTGGAGGAACATAAAGCATTTGTATTTTTAGCTCGAGCCCGGTCATTTTTCTAATCACACCTGCGTTAGGAGGAAGGGCATTTGGGGGAGCGGGGAGATGGGTGGTCTGCTGAAGACAGCTGCAGCCTGGAAGGGGTCCTCCGCAGCAACCCTCTCCTGGCCGGGAGCCGCGGTTGTCACATTTCAGCCACCTGGGGAAGCTGAGGCTGCAGCCCAGGACGCCGCGGCGGCTAGCACAGGTATTGACTCCCGTCAGGGCTCAGGATTCAAATATTAGGCAGAGGCTCCTGGCCAGTCCAGCCTAGAGGCCCGCCCAAGAAGGAAATCGGGTCTGGGCTGAAGCCTTGGGGCCTTGTCCCACACTCTCTCTCCATGTCGGCAAGTCTGTGTCCTCGAGGATTTTGTAAGCTGCCCCAATGCTTCGTGATTCTGGACTGAGCTGTTTTTAACTCCACCAAGGACACCTGTCCTGCATCCACCAGGACTCCCGGCTGCCCAGCAGGCCCTGCCTTCTTGTCTGCCACACAAGCCTTTCCTTTCTGCGCCCTGCCTTTGACTCCCAGCAGGGCACCTGCTGCACCTTCACGTGCCCAACGCGGCCAAAGCACCTTCTGTCCTAACACCTTTGGGATCGCCTGTGTGTGGCACCGCCTGCCACCCCAAACACATGCTGAGTAAACACATGAATCGACTTGGAAGCCTTTCCATGAGCAGCCCGGAGGCTCCGGCACCGTGTGGACCAGAGCCCGCCTGCCACGATCAGCACCCCTCGCTCACGTGTGCGTGCCTGTGCATAATGGGGCCTCACCTCCGTCCTCTCAGTAGTGCCATCGGTGGGGGCAACAGCAATGCACCTGCTGGGGTGGTGGGGTTTGGGACGATCGGCAGCAGGGTAGTGAGTCGCAGGCCCCACGCAGACCACGTGCAGGAGGGACAGCCCTGAGCGTGGCCTGGGAGCAGCAGGAGCTGGAAAGTTCAGGCTCTTTGGAGCTGAGTGGTCACAGCTAGGTCACAGCTAGGTCACCTAGGTGCACCTGCTTTCCTCTTCTATTCCCCTGGTGGGGTGCTGAAGAGCACCCCGCGTGCCGGCTTGTGAAGCTTTGGAGGTGTCCTGGAGGGGCGGCCTCCTGCTCAGGGAGTCAGGCTACCTGTCCTCTTCCTGTGCCCCCCCCCATCTAGACACCAGCCGGGCGTACCTGCCGATAGCTAAACCCCTGCAGCCCCCAGGCCTCCTGGCGTGGTGGGTGCTCTGGCGGGAGCCACATGGGCTGACACTCCCTTGCCAGTGATGCAAGATTTCCGTCTGTCACTTAACCTCCCGAGGCTTCTGGCTGCTGCCTTCGGGTGAGACTAATGCCCGTTGGGAGGACGACCTCCACAGGCCGACGTGCCAGGAGCGTGCAGCAGGTGCTCGGCGCTGCCGCTGCCCCCCTTCCTTTCCGTTGCAGAGCACCCCGGGACTCACCTGCTGCCCCCGCAGCTCCCGCCAGTGACTGGACCGACGCTTAGACCGCGTCGCACCATCCACTCGCTGCCGCGTGCTGAGGCCCACTCCACGGAGGAGGAGACAGAGGCTCAAAGCGGTGACACAGTGGCCCAGGGGCCCTAGCCAGTAAGCTGGCCGCCGTCGTGCTTGGCCATTTGGCCCGAGCGTGCCTGCTTCGGGAGCCCTCCCGCCCCACCTCCCATCCCGCGCCTTCCAGCCTCTCCCTAGGCTGTGCTGCCGCTGGCGAGGGGCACCGGGAAGCTGAGTCCTAAGCAACCGCTGTAGGACAAGGGGGCTCGCTCTTGACCCCACTCCTGGCAGAAATCCTCCTCTCCCCAGGCTCCTGTTTAATTTGGTGGAATATACGCAGGCACCTGGGATGAAGGCCTGCCTGGGGCTCAGCGGGCACCTCCTGCCGGCAGAGGGGGCGCCGCTGGCCCTTCAGCCAAAGGATGCAGTGTTCTTCCTAGGGAAATCTTGAGGTGTTCTGGATCAAAGTCTAGAAGGCTCTGCCTTGGGAACAAGCTCTGAAGACGGGACTCTGGGTGGGGGCGCAGCTTCTATCCCCTGGCCATGAAGACAGGGGCCTTCCCACCTCTTCTCCCTTCGTCGTCCCATGGAGCCGGCGAGGGAGGCTTTAGAGATGAACAAGCGGCCGCTCCAGACGGTTCCTGAGTTTGCTCTGATGGAGCAGGAGATGGAAGGTACAGGAGACTAGATGCAGGGTGCAGTCCGTCCCGGCTCTGCTCGTCTGTGCGGTTGCAGCTGGGGGACTTCCAGCAGGCGCCCCGTGCGCCCCGGGACTGAAGTCGTCCCTGGGGGCTGGGGCCAGCTGGCTGCCGAGGCGCTCACGAAGCAGAGCAAGCCGCCGACAAGCATGCCCAGCAGTGCTCCTGCACCAGGTGTCTGAGCACGCTGGACCCCTCCCTCACTGCCCTGGGCCGCGGGGGCTGTCGTCGTGCCCATTTTACAAAGAAGGAGCTCGAGGCCGGCAAGGAGCGAGAAAGGCTGGTTGGGGAGGAATGGGTGGTGGAGCCCAGGTGAGGGGTCGGCACCGGGAGGGGTCCTGCCGGGTGTCCTGGCAGGTGGCCGGGCTGGGAAAATGCAGGAGGTGACTGCTGGCTGTGAGGTGGGGGATGGGGGGTAGCCGAGGCAGGGGACTGGCTGGTGGGTGGGCTTGCTCTCCAGGGTGCCAGGTACCCAGGCCTCCACCCTGTGCGGCCTTTGGAAGAGGCCGAAGCTGTGTTCTCAGGACGGGTCCGGGTCAGGGCCCACCTGCAGGAAGCGAAGCGTCGGGCCAGGCATGGACAAGGAGGGGAGTCGGCCCTCTGAGAGGCCGGCTCTGCTCTGGGGGCTGGGCTGAGCCTCTCCGTGGGGTCCCCCGGCCCAGCAGCGGGGAGGGGTGCTGGGGCTGCAGCAGGCAGCAGCCAGCGAGCTGCCCACGGTCTCTCTACTGAGAGTTCGATGTCTCCCCCTCTCCTGCAGAGCGGGGGGGCTGCTGACTTCTTGATAAAAGCAGGCCTCACTTCACTGCGGGCACTGCATGAGCTTAAGCACCATTAGAGCTTCTAGGAAAGAGCCCCACGGGACAGGGGAGGAAGGGGGAGGATGAGCGAGCCCTTCCCCTTCTTCCCCTTCCCCGCGGAAGCTGGGCTGCCGCTCAGACGTCCTGCTGCGAACAAGAAAGGCCCTGCCCGCCTCTTCATAAAGGGCTCTGGATTTTCCCAGCACATTGTGGAATGACCCGGGGTCTCTGTCCTCAGGAGAAGAAACGCACCTGAAATAAAAGGATTGGGGGTTAAACGAGAAGGAGAGATACAGGGACGGAGAATCAAAGTGAGTGCAGATAATTCTGGGGCCAGAGCGCGGCCGCTGCACGCACGGTGGATGCTCACACCGCGTCTTGCCGTAGAATCCATTTCCGAGCCACGCAAGACATAGTCTCTCTGTCCTCAGATGCTACAAATAATTGCCCTGTGTCCCCTCTGCCCACGGCCCTGCCACGATGGGCTGCAAGGGGGGTTGGCGTCAGGTGAGCTGGGGTCTGCGTGAGGGGCCCTGTGGAAGAGGTGGCACAGCACCCGGTCTGCTTTTCCTTCCTCCGGGGCATGCACGCCCCCTTGCCTTGTTCTGGCTCCCATCTGTCACCACGCTAGGATTTTTCTCCTCTAACCTGACCACCCTTCCACTTCTTGGGTCTTGAATCAATTTCCCTCCCTCCCTCCCTCTCTCTCTCTCTCTCTGAGAATCACTCCCAGCACAACCTACAGAGTGCTCAACCACAGACAACCACCCTGCTACCTCCTAGCCTTGGACCCACCGGCTTCCCTTTGCGGCTCCTCGGATGCCTCCTTCGCTTCTTGGTCAGGGGCTGTAGAAGAACCATCCACAATGATCTGTCCCACTGCATTCCAATCTATCTGGGTGCCACTGTCGCTCTGACTACCCCGACTCTATAGGAGGGTTTTCCAAAAATACGAGGGACCTCCTAAGTGCCGCATCCTAATGACCCCTTAGTTCTCATCCTACTTGACAGTGTAAGATTCTGTTGCCCGTTACTCTCTGTTGCAGGCCTCTTCCTCCTTTAAACATGGTCACCCCTCTCTCTCTCTTCTGGTCCTTCTGCTTCTCTGCCCATCCCCTTGGGTATTGACGCTCTCCACGATTTCTTCCTCATTCCTCATTGTGCCATCTGGGTGCTGCTTGAGCAATCTCGTGACGCCACATGCCTTCGTCCGCTGTCTGCCTCCCCGAGGACGACCCCAGAACCTTTCTCCCGAGCTCCACATGGAACTTCACGTGTATGTGTGGCTGCAAAGAAGCGGGAGTAATGCTCTTGGTGAGCCAGGATTAGGGACTGTCAGGTTGGATGTTACAGGAGGATAGATTGATACCGGAATTAAATGAGTTGCTGTGAGTGTCGGCAAAACAATAGCCTTTTGATTCGGTTTAGAAAGGAAACAGAATTAAATTAGAACCTCGTGGCCATCTAGTTTTATTTGCCCACTTCCCAGCTTATCGCGGGAGCTTCATAAATGTCAGCTGAATCTATTGTTGATTAGTTAGCTATGCATATGGCTTTTTCCCCCCTCTCCTAGATGCAGGGATGAGAGCACAGCTCTTATTGTCTTCAGATTTTGAAGAAGGTCGATGAGCAAAATATTACTTATTAAATGACAAGCTGAATAAATGGATGAGATAATTAGCACAGAGGAATTGAGATCTTGGGGTCTGTGAGTGTGTTCTGTTGGAACCTTAAAGCTAGTTTGGAAAAAAAAATCAGTTGAATGAAGAATCTCATTTGTTTCCAACAAAGTCAAGAACATAAGCTTGCAGCTTATTAGCACAAATGGTGGAATCTCGTGATTCCAAGGTTCGTGCGGGTAGCAGAACCAGGCTGAAAAGGCAAAAATCATTGGGGCGATGCCCCCGGGTTTAAAAAAAATTTCATGGTGGTAAAATACATATAAAATGTACTATCTTAACCATTTTTCAATGTAAAGTTCAGTGGATTCATGACATTCAAGTGGTATAGCCATCACTGTCCTCCATCTCTGGAAATCTTGCCAAGCTGAAATCGTGTGCCCACTCAACACCTCCCCGCGCTCCCTTCCTCCAGCCCCCGGCACCCAGCGCCCTGCCCTCTGTGTCTACGGGTCGGACTCCCCTGGGAGCCTCCTAGGAGTAGAATCCCACAGTATTTGCCTTTTTATGATGGGCTTATGTCACTTAGCATGGTGCCCTCAAGGTTCATCTCTGCTGCAGCCAGTGTTGGGATCTCCTTCCTATTCCGGCTGATTCGTAATCCGCGATCTGCGATTACCCGGTGCCCAGGAGTGAGCCAAGGAGCTTCAAGCCAGAACTGATTTGAGGCCTTCTTTTGTGTTCTCAATGTGGGTGCCACCTCCTAGAGTAGTTTTTTTTAATTTTTTAATTTTTTATTTATTTTTATTTATTTATGATAGTCGCACACACAGAGAGAGAGAGAGAGGCAGAGACATAGACAGAGGGAGAAGCAGGCTCTCCATGCACCAGGAGCCCGACGTGGGATTCGATCCCGGGTCTCCAGGATCGCGCCCTGGGCCAAAGGCAGGCGCTAAACCGCTGCACCACCCAGGGATCCCCCTCCTAGAGGAGTATTACAGGAAGGGAGCCTGCAAGTTTAAAAGTCACTTTCCCCCAATACCCACACCCATCTTTATAGTCTGTATGTTCCTTGAGTTTATTTTCAATTCTTTCTCCCTTATGATTCAGTAAAGTCTTCTCTTTTCATTATGCTAAAGGGGAACAAACGAAGAGATGGATGCTAGGCTAGGTCGTGGGTTCGAAGCAGAGTGCCGTGCCCAGGCTCTGCTGTGATGGGAAGCAAGTTCCGTTATCCCGAGGGAGAAATGGAGGAGTCGGAGCCCGGGGCCACAGGGTCCTGACAGGCCACCTGCCCACAGGGGTGACTCTGGTAGTTTCGGCCTGGTCTTCCTTGTAGGCTGGAGCCCCTGCCCAGCTCTCAGCTAGGGACACGCAGGTGGGAAGGGAGGCGCAGAGCACAGCTTCCCGGGGGCGCCCTGCCCCTCCCTAGATCCCAGCCATGCCTTTGATAGATTGCTGTTGGGAAGAGAATGTGTTGTGTCCCAATTTCTATTTTATGATGCCTCTTTGTTCTTACAGTGCTACTTTTCTACAAAGGAATATTTGTAGAAATGCTGGATGCCATAGGAAGCTTTGAAATGAGAAAAATGGGGATTCTGTAAGCCTCTTTGGAAACCAAGATTCTGCCCAAAAGTTAAATTTATTTTGAAAGTATCTAAACTGATTTTGCCTGTCACTGGTATAATCTCTCGTTTTCTCCTTCCTCCCTCCCTGCTTCCTCTTTCCCCCCTCCCCCCTCCTTCCCCCTCCTCCCTTCCTCTCCCTCTCCCCTCCCTCCCTCCTTCTTCCCCCCTACCCCTTCCTCCCTCCCTCTTTCTTCCTCTCCACTCCCTCTTTGTAACTCATTTCCTCTGCCCCCCCCTGCCCCCCAGCACATACTCACATATGTGCCACCTTGGGAAAGTGACTCTTGGCTCTTTTGTCCTTGTCCATTGAGTACATGACCCGTGCCTGCTGGCTGTCTGGAAGCCTTTCAGGCTTGCCTCCCAGTAACCCCTGTGAGTAGCTGAATTACCATTTCTCAACCTAAACTCAAAGAGGGTTTGTTAACAAAGCCTAAGGTGCAGAAGAGGCCGAGCAAACCAGCTCAGAGGCAGGTAGAGCCGTGAGGACTGTGGCAGAAATATAACTGTGTATTTTTTTTTCTCTGATGAAGGATTCTAAAGGTTATCAAGTTATTTCCCTTCAAACAGAGAGCAGAAATACGAGGCACTACAGTTGGTGAGGGAAGCTGACTAGAAGTTTAAAGCTGGTCAAGAGGTTTGGGAAAGGAAGCCATTCTTACCATACTCAAAGGGAAAAACAAGGTTTTTGGTTCAAACTCTGACCCTCCTATGGGGCCTGGTCAACTTGAGCAAATCAGAGTTACCATCTCTGGCCTTAACAGAAAGATGCTCCATTTGGTTTCAGGGAAGCCTGGATTTTTCAAGGAGCTATCCGTCTTTAGCTATGTACCTTAGGGATGCCATTTTGCCATTTCTCTCTCTTTCAATCTCTCTCTCTCTCTCTCTCTCCTCAAAGTGGAGATTATAAAGCCCCTTCCTTTGGGGAGACTGGAGAAAGCTCTTAGTTCCTCAGGATGGGTGAATATCATTCCCAGAAAATGCCCACAATGAGGATAATGATAACTAAGTGGTACTTGCTGAAAATCAGGGTGCCCTCCAAATGCTCTTCTTGCAGACTGCAATGGCTCTTATAAAAGGAGGCTTCTAGCAAAACCTAACTCTGTCTACGTATGGCTCCACATTTGGGCTTGGCTCCCTTTATCATAACGGACTGTGCCATTTTGAAACTCTAAACAAAACCTGTTCTGTTCTGATTTCTTCGAGAGAGTGTTTATTTACCCAGCATGTGTTGTTATATTTTCTTGTAGCGTACGTCCTTCTCCTGCATTTCAAGGTAGAAGAGCCATTACACCTAATGAGAGCTCCTTTCTAGCTGGTGTGCCACTTAGAATGTTCAAGAGTGTGTTCGAATTTTAACCTTTCAATGCATCTTTGTAATGGCATGTCACCCTTAAAAAATGAGATGTCAGCTTCCTGCTGAAAGGAATAGACACTGATTTTCAACCCGAAAACCACCACTTGTCCTTCTAGGAGCCTCATTTAGGTTGAGGATGTTATAAAATACCAAGAGATGGAAAGGCAGTATAAATGCTGCTTGTGGAAGATGTCCATTCTCATGGGATCTGCTTTGTGAATGAGGCGAATACTTAGTGGGGTGACACATTCTCATTTAAGCACTGCTCTAGGGTCCTGCATCACATTGTCTTGAAATGCCTTGCTAGCAATCCTATTTTTAAAGAGGCTTCAATATCACCTAAGTGAATTAATGTTGCCAGGAAAAGCATTTTAAGGATTGATGCATTAGAAATAATTGTCTTCTAGGTGCTCACAAACTTGATGGATTCCCCCTGCTATTTTATCCCCACTGCTATGGAAGTGGTCCTTCTAACTCTTCATCATCATTTACCATCCTGGAACTTTGTCCTGTCCAAATGGAGGCTCTGAGTGCTCCTTAAACCTGCCAGGCTCTTCACCTGAATGGTGAAGCCCTACTCATCGCCCAAGACCCAGTTCAGAAGTCCCATCTCTGAACTCTTCCCAGCTTCCCTCACTAGAGGTCCTTGCTTCCCTCCTTCCTCAGACATCCTCTGGTACTTTCTTTATCACTTGACAGTGGTGCTCCCCATACTGAATAGCAGTTAGTTGTTTGCTTGTCTCTATGTCTCTTGGACTATGAGCTCAGGGGTAGTGGGGGTGGGGGACACATTTTATTCATTTTTTGTCAGCATCTGTCCACTAGTGTCCAGGATATATTTGATACTCATTCGAACTCTGATGGGGGAAAAATGAAAAAAAAAAAAAAAAAGAGTGGTGACCAAGAGATGCCAAAGCTGGTGTAGGGTGAGAGGAGCCAGGGACAACTTTTGCTACAAAAATAAAGTAAGAAGGGAATCTCCTTCTTTACAGTATGCTCCTACCCCTTCTCCAGGGGAAGAGATTATCTGCCTGAGGGCAACCGTGATCCAGAGCTGGATCTATCATTCAGCAAAGCACCACATCTTCTTACTCGTGCAGGGCAGGTCTCTCTTTACAGCATGACCTCTGAGGCGTTGCCTTGAAGGAGGTGAGGGACACAGAGTGGTAGCTACTGAAGGACATGGTAAAGTAAATGAAGAGTAAGACAGGCTAGAAGTTGCCTCACTTTGTGCATGCAGCTCCCTTCATCCTCCGTAGCTGGGGCAGACTAAGTCCTAAAAATGTGGGTTCTTACCTGGGACAGAAAAAGAGCTGCCGGCCATGGAACTGTGTGGTAATGATAGTAATGGAGCTGACCTTGCGGGCTGCCTTTCCGGCCCCCACTGGCCTTCCCTGTGGCTCACAGGCCCCACTCAGTACCCATGGTTGTATACTTCAGGAGTCCTGTAGGGATTATCCATGGTGATTGAAATCCTGCATGGAGGTCCTACCCCTCTCTGAGACATAGGAGGACCAGTCTTCTGGTACAGTGTCCTCACTGTCAAAAAGAAACCCATGTAGGGTTGCCAGATTTGGCAAATATAAATACAGGACACCCAGTTATATCTCAACTTCAGATAAATGACAGTTTTTTTTTCTTATAAGCATGTTCCATGCAATATTTGGATACCAGGAAACATTTGTGAGGTATTTTCCTCCAAAATCATCCTCAGTCTCAAGAGTGTTTGCCTATGAAGTGTGTGATCTGGAGCAGAGTCACATACAGCCTATCCAGACATCTAGGACTCAGATACTTTGGATAATGATGGATTCCTGTTCATGTTTTGGTTCCCCTTCAATCTTGAAGGGCTGTTTGGTCTTCAAGAACCATGGTTTGGGGGATCCCTGGGTGGCGCAGCGGTTTGGCGCCTGCCTTTGGCCCAGGGCACGATCCTGGAGACCTGGGATCGAGCCCCACATCGGGCTCCCGGTGCATGGAGCCTGCTTCTCCCTCTGCCTGTGTCTCTGCCTCTCTCTCTCTCTCTCTCTCTCTCTGTGACTATCATAAAGAAATAAAAATTTAAAAAAATTTAAAAAAAAAAGAACCATGGTTTGTTTTTTGAGGCTCTTGACCCGGCCTTCAGTAAAGTTGGTCATGTTAGTAGATGTCATAGATTTCTATTTTACCTGGAGGTGGGGCTGTGAGCAACTTTTTGAAGCTATGTAGAAACATTTGTAGAACATCTGGGATGGCAAGTTGGCTTAAATGGTGGTGAGAGGTCCATTACTTATTCACTGCCTTGCCTAGAAGCATCTATAATATTCTATATTATATATAGATCTATCTATCTATCTATCTATCTATCTATCTATCTATCTATCTATCTAATATTCTCATTTATAATATTATAACTGACATCACAGCCTTGTCATGAGAGTTAAAAAGAGGAGAAACATGCAAATCAGTGAAGCCACTCTGGAAGACAGTGTGGCAACTTTTTACAAAACTAAGCATACTCTTACCATATGATCTAACAACTGTATTTCTTGTTATTTACCTCAAGGAGTAAAAAAACCTTAAATCCACACAAAAACCTGCACACAGATGTTTATAGCCACTTTATTCATAACTGCCAAAACTTGGGAACAACCAAGACGTTCTTCAGTATATGAATGGATAAACAAACTGTAATAACATCCAGACAGTGGACTACTATTCGGTGCTAAAAAGAAATGAACTATGAAACCTTGAAAAGGCATGGATGAAGCTTAAATGCATGTTATTAAGTGAAAGAAGACAATCTGAAAAAGCTACCTGCTGTATGACTCCGATATATGACACCCTGGAAAAGGCAAAAGTAGGAACACACTGAAAAGATAAGTGGTTTCCATGGGTGAGGAAGGAGGAGATCAGAAGACAGAGCACAGAGGACTTTTAGGTCAATGGCACAACTCTGTATGATGCTATCAAGGTAGAGATATGTCATTATACGTTTGGTCAAACCCATAGAATATAAAACCACAAATAAACCCTAATGTAAACTATGGACTTTTGGTGATTATGATGTGTCATTGTTGATCCATCAATTCTAGCAAGTGGCCCACTGTGGTGGGGGATGTTGGTAGTGGAGGAGGTTAGGCATATAGGGAGCCAGGGGATATACAGAGAATCTTTGTACCTTCCTTTTAAATTTGCCATAAACCTTCTCAAAAAAACTGGTTTAGTTTTTAAAATAAGAGGTGATGCGTAGAATAATAAGCATAGTGACAGAACAGAGTAACTGTTTTCTGAGTGGTAGCTTTCTTCTTACTTGTCTGTTGGGGCAATGGCTCTGATGAGCTGTTCCAGTCTTCTCTCTGCCAGTCTTGCTATGTTGACCTCTCTGGGTTTCCATCAGACTAATGATACTAATGTTGTGAGGAAAGATTAACTGACTCAGAGCCAGGAGGCCTGGAACCTTGCCCAGCTTCCCACAGCTTATTAGATAATAAAGATTGGGGAAACAAATGAAATCCAGAGAATGCAGCTACTGAAATGAGTGATGATGATGATGGTGATGGTAATAAACACTTGCATAGTTTTCAGTAGTTCTGAGCCTTCCCAAGAGAGAAGATGGCCCAGGGGAGATCTTCACTTGACAGTGAGACATGAAGCTGCTTACCTCATTCAATCAGCAGACCTATTTGGAGCACCAGCATCGTGCCAAATCCCGTGCTGGGCACAAAGCATCCAGATGTAAATAAGACTCAATGCTTGAGCTCAAGGAGTATCGGTCTGGTAGGGCAGGTGGTTGATAAATTCATAATGGTGATGCCATACATTAAGGGCTAACTAGATGTAATAAAGTGAGGTGTGGGACCCTAGATGAGAACAGTGTCAGTGAGGCTGGGTAGGAGGAGCTCAGGCAGGGGGTCTCATGGGCCTGGCTTCCTACGTGTGATCAGAGTGTGCTAGAGTAGAGCCAAGCAGATGAGAAGAGGAAAAAAGAGTGGAATTAGTTATCTTTAGAGTTTAATAGGCCCCGTGGAATCTTTTATTTTACTCTGGCAATCTGACCAGACTGCTGATTCATTAGTCATACTTTGTTAAGGCAAAGGTAACTACCCTGGGTCAGGATTTGGGGCCTGTGTAGTTGTTAAGTCCTTGAACCATCTTTCTAACAGATCAAATCCAAAATTGGTAGATCCCACTAGCTTCCTAATAAAATTTATGGAAGAATTTGAGAAATATAATACATTTTGGAACCATATTTGCAAAATTAAAGTTTTAAAAATTTAATAAAGTTTTAATAATTCAGCATACTTTGATTCAATCTCAAAAGTTAGTCAATACAAAACGGAGGCATGTTCACCATGTAAACCACACCAATTAGATTTAAATCCAGGGGCTCGCACATGGCATTAAAAAAAAAGAGAGAGAGAGGACACATTGTGTAGACTTGTCTCTCTCTCTCTCTTTTTTTTCTTTTTGGGTTCTTTTTTTTCCAATTTATTAAGAAATAATTTATATATATCAGAGGTTAAGTTAAAATTTTAGTATTTTAATTGCTGACAAGTGGTGTTTTAAATTTTTTTAAATAAATTTATTTTTTATTGGTGTTCAATTTGCCAACATACAGAATAACACCCAGTGCTCATCCCTTCAAGTGCCCCCCTCAGTGCCCATCACCCAGTCACCCCCACCCCCCGCCCTCCTCCCCTTCCACCACCCCTAGTTCATTTCCCAGAGTTAGGAGTCTTTATGTTCTGTCTCCCTCTCTGATATTTCCCACACATTTCTTCTCCCTTCCCCTCTATTCCCTTTCACTATTATTTATATTCCCCAAATGAATGAGAACATACACTGTTTGTCCTTCTCCGATTGACTTACTTCACTCAGCATAGTACTCTCCAGTTCCATCCATGTTGAAGCAAATGGTGGGTATTTGTCGTTTCTAATGGCTGAGGAATACTCCACTGTATACATAGACCACAGCTTCCCTATCCATCATCTTTCGATGGACACCGAGGCTCCTTCCAGAGTCTGGCTATTGTGGACATGGCTGCTAGAAACATCGGGGTGCAGGTGTCCCGGCGTTTCACTGCATCTGTATCTTTGGGGTAAATCCCCAACAGTGCAATTGCTGGGTCCTAGGGCAGGTCTATTTTTAACTCTTTGAGGAACCTCCACACGGTTTTCCAGAGTGGCTGCACCAGGTCACATTCCCACCAACAGTGCAAGAGGGTTCCCCTTTCTCCGCATCCTCTCCAACATTTGTGGTTTCCTGCCTTGTTAATTTTCCCCATTCTCACTGGTGTGAGGTGGTATCTCATTGTGGTTTTGATTTGTATTTCCCTGATGGCATCTCTATCCCTTGTCGGTAGTTCAGAGAGAAGGGAGTGTGTATTGCCTTAGGGTTCCCAACAAACGGGTAAGTGTGCAAAAAGCTCTACCCAAGAATCTCAAAGGGAGTTGGAAGAAGCTGTCCAAACATGAAAACTTTCCTAGGTGAGGAAAATGAGACAGTTTAAGGGACCATATTTAAAGAAATAAGGGCAAATGACAAGACTGACGCCTAATTCATGTACTGAAAGAATTAGGTAATTATTTTCTTCAAGGATGACTCTTTTTGCTTAAAATTATACATACTTTCTGGAATAGAATATTCTGAAATTTTTCACCAAGAACAAAACATCTTAAATCTTATTTTTCTTAAGAAAATAACTCATAACTCTGAAGGTTGATTGGGCCAACTCAGCTGATCTCCTGAGCCTGCACGTACGTCTGTCATTAGCTGGTTTGTTGCCTGGTAACTGGCTGATGACCTAGGATGGCCTTACTCAAATGTCTTACAGTTGATGGACTGTCACCTGCAGGGCCTTGGTTATCTTTTCTGTGGCCTCTCATCCCCCAGCTGACCAGGTTGGGCTTCTTCACAAGGTGATAAGCAGATTTGGGTGGGACTGGGGGTGCTGGTACTAAGCCAGGAGTTTGACTTTGGATGTTTTAAGATAGAAATGTCTATTAGACCTCCAAGTACAGATACATAATTGGAGTTGAGAGTTCAGGGGCAAGGTCTGGGCTAAAGATAGATATTTAGAAGTTATCTGTAACGATACCACTTAAAGCCATGAGACTAGATGTGCTCAGCAGGTGAGTGTGAGCAGAAAAGAAGTCTAAGGAATAAGTCCTGTGGCTCACTGCTGCTTAGATGTTGGGGAGGTGCGAAGAAACAGGTAAAGAAACAGAGAAGAAGCAGCCAATAACCTAGGAGGAAAACTGTGGAAGAGTGATCTCCAGAAGCTGAGTTGGGGGGAGGGAAGAATTGGAAGAGGAAGGAGTCAAGTGCTGCAAATAGATCAAGTAGAGGATTGGGAAGAACCACTGCATTTAGCAATGTGAAGGTCATCGGTGACTTTGACAAGAACCAGTGGATGGTGGTGGTGAAAGCCTTATTGGAGTGGTCTTAGGAGAAACAGGAAAGGAGGTGAAAGGCAATAGAGACAGCTCTCCTGCCACCTGGCCAATAGTATACTTTGAATGTTTTCAAATATGCAGAAGGGTTGAAAGAGGTGTGTACAGTGGATGCCCGTATACCACCCCCCAGCTTCATAATTAACCTGTTAATAGGTCTGCCTCCTCACGTCTCTTCCTCTATCTAATCCGATGTCCATTTAGCAACCCTTTTTTGTATGTTAAAGGAATAGAGAAATTATGCAGAATTGGAGTGAGATGGGGGCAGAAAGTCTTTCTCTGAATGAATGATTGTACCCAAGGCAGCATATGTTCTTATGCTGGTGAGGATGATGATGCATCAAAGTCACAGTTGATGATGCTGGAGTTAATATTTGGAATAATGTCTTTGGGTAGGCAAAGGAGGAGGGGCTTTGGTGCATCAGTAGAAAAATGGCCATAGGTAGTAGGCTCATCACAGTAATGAAAGGGTAAAAAATACCGACAATCGGATACGTGAGGATGACCTTTAATACCATGAGATCAGCACCTCCAGGGTTCGCTCTGGACCTGCCTTCTGTTTCCAGCTCTCCTGCGGATGTGCTGTGAAACTCTGGGAGAGTAGCATAACCAACCTCTCAGGTCTTTGGGGACCTCTGCTGCAAAATGAACATAATTATGAATATCATACTTACCCCACAGGGAGCTTTGGAAATTATACACTGGGGATGTAGGTTTTGTTGTTATTTTTATTATCCACATTTAGCCAGGAGAACAGCTTTCCAGGCTGTTGCAACTCTGTCCCCTACTCTATGCAGCACCTTCTCCCTGTCTGGGGGCTTTCAGATGCTGAATGAACAGTTCAGCACTTCACAGACTTTGTTCCCCATTAAGGTCCCTTTGTGTTTAGCTGATAGGCCAACAGTAGGTGGGGGGACAAGGAGCTTAAGAGGTGTCTCAGAGGACTTGAGTCCATTTCCACCTCAGAGTGCTGCCTTCATTACACCTAAGGAAAATGGTATTGGACAAACACTGTCCCTCCCTCACTTCTCCCTCCCTCCCTCCCTCTGTCTGCCCTTCTCTTTGTTTTGGGTCACTAGAGTGGAGTCTGAGGCCTGCAACTCACTGTTGACCATGTTTATTCTAGCAAATGTGGCATTTTTATTCCAAAGTTCCTTTGTTCTTCATCTTGGCACACACTCCTTCCTTGGAGTTATTTGTGTCTGCAAGGAAGATAGGTGGGTGACCTGTCACAAGGAACCACACACAGCACAGAAAGCCTTGCTGCAAAAACAGACTAGATATATTTAGTACTGCTTAATTAGAATTAGCTCTCTTGGATTCATTTTCCTTTCTTTATGGTGAAGTATTTTTTTTATCAAAGATTTTATTTATTTATTTATTTATTTATTTATTTATTTATTAGAGTAAGAGAGAGCAAGCGTGAGTGGGGGGCGGGGAGGGGCAGAAGCAGAGGGAGAGGGAGAAGGAGACTCTGCTGAGCAGGGAGCTCAGGGAACCCAATGCAGGGCTCAATCCCAGGACTCGGACACCATGACCTGAGCTGAAGGCAGATACTTAACCGACTAAGCCACCCAGGTGCCCCCCTGGTGAAGTTTTAAATTAAAACCAAACACTCTGTACTTACTGTGATGGAGAAGCTGAGGGCTCGAAATCAAGGTGAATTAGGTTGAAACCTTTGTTCTCTTACCTCAGGCAAGATAGTACGTCACTCAGACTCAGTTTCCCCATCTGTAATCTCAAGCTAATATTTTTCTCATGAGTGTGCTGGGAAGGTTGGGTGAAATTGTGTTTGTGAAAAACCCCAGTCCAGTGCCTGGAAAATAACGAGGTTGATATTAGCACAATGGGTCAACGAGCACATCACCAGCAGGAATGAAAATAATTGAACAACTATAGTTGATATTGAGTGTGTGTTGTGTACCAGACTTGTTGGTCTGGGGGCTTCATCAGCTACATTAATCATCACAGAAAAAAATATTGCACAGACACTGCTTTCTTTGGAAATTAACTCTTCTCAATAATTACATATGTATAATAGCCAATTAAATTTAGGTCTCCAACCTCTGTTTCACTAAAATCTACATTTTATTCCATCTA
This sequence comes from Nyctereutes procyonoides, assembly GCF_905146905.1. Classification (NCBI taxonomy): domain Eukaryota; kingdom Metazoa; phylum Chordata; class Mammalia; order Carnivora; family Canidae; genus Nyctereutes; species Nyctereutes procyonoides. The sequence goes on along the minus strand of NW_026575140.1, from coordinate 5,529,038 downwards.
ATTTTAAAATTGTTGAATGACTTTCTAGTAAGTTCGAGAAATGAAATATAGGACACTTACTGCATTTTGAATTTCATATGAACAAAGAGAACTCTTTTAGTATTAGTATGTCCCATGTAATATTTGAGACAGACTTAGGCTTAAAAAAAAAAGGGGGTCATCTAAAATTCAAATTTAACTGGGAATCCTGAATTTTAATTTACTAAATCTTGTAACCTTAGGCCCTAGGAAATGCAGTGTCTGATGTATGTGTGTGTTCCAAAGGCAACAAAATCTTGACCATAAGGTTTGAACTATGTGAGTGTGGCAGAGGTGATGATGACCCGTGAGAGAGGCAGCCGCCTCTTCTCCCATTCCTTAATTCATCACCTTCCCAGTCACCTTTTCTATTCTTCCTTAGCCTTCCACCAAATAATAATGTATTCTTAGTTGTTATTTATCCCAATAGATAGTTAGGAACGATCTCTATTCCTTTCCTTCCTGAATTGCTCTAATAGGGTTCCTGGCACATTAGAAGGTGGTCGATGAAATTTCATTGATTAAATGAAGAATTGGTACTGACAGGACAATAATACAGGTTGTAATGAGGAGTGACAGGCTTTATAGGCAGGGAGTCAAATGTCACTGACCACCTACTATGTTCAGACTCTGCTGGGCAGAAGGGTCCTGGGATGAATGAAACAGTTCCTGACCATCAAATGGGAAAAAGAACAACTGAGACTATGTTATTACTTAGCTGAGGGCTGAGGATGAGTGGAGGGGTTCTAGGGTCTTGTTGCTCTGTTCCTCAGTCTGCACATCCAGGAAAGAGGTAATTCTGTCTACCCAAAGGATTATGTTGAGGGGAAAATGTATATCCATATCTACGCCTGTGTCTGTGCCTCTGTCTGTATCTGTATTGTTTGTGTGTGAGTGAAGCCAACTGGTAAACATGACATTTCCTAAATTAATACCAGTTTCCTTCCCTTTCTTCTCTGTTAGGAAACTATGCCAATTGATGCTTTGTTTTTACTTTTTCCTGTTTTGTCTGTGGAAAGGCCATTCCTTGACCAGAAAGGAGGATAGGGACCAGAACTATAACACATGGAATTTTTTTTTTGAGGACTAAACCTTACAGGATGCATGTTTTTGATAGCTAAGGGACTTGATCACAGACTCAGATATTGCCACTACTACCTTGCATAGGGCCTCTGAGAATAGGGTGCTAATGATCTGACAAGATCCCCATCTTTTCCTTAGGAGTCTATAGAGTTTCAGACAGTTTAGGGGGAGGGTGGTGATGAGATGTTGCAGATGACTATTGTCTTTCGTGGGACACATGGTGTGTGAGTCTGGAGTCAATTAAAACCCTGAAACTGAATGTCAAGATTCAGGGAATTTGTACCAATATTAGACTTCCTGCTTCTTGGGAGGGTGATTTTGACGCTCTGAAGGATGGCTAGGGAGTTAATAATAACATCTTCAACACATTGCTTTTGTTATTTGGAGCTCATTGCTTTTTCAAGCAGTTTCAAAGTCATTCACCAGCTACATGTCTTCAGTATGAGACTAGGTATTAAATGCAAACCCTAGGGCAATATAACAGTTTAGCTGAGAATGTAAATACTCCAAGGTCACAGAATACCAAAAATGAAGACGTATTTATTTGTGCTCTCCCTGGTTCATATGCATCACGTGGCCCTAGGAAGTGCTGGTTCCAGGAAGTGCATGTAGTGTGGATGCATTAAGGTTGCTATGGGGACATTGTCTTTTTTGGTTTGTTAGGCTGTATTGAAGTCATTCACTTGTTTCAGAGGTTTGTATACTTATGACCAAGGCTGCTTTGACTTGAAGGGTGTGATTAGGACAAACTTCTTGCAAGACCACCAATGAGAATTTGGTCAGACATTCATCCTGAACTCTGATTTCCTTTCCATCTCTTGTTTTATCTGAGGATTTAAAAGTCTCAATTGTCCAAGCCTTTCATAAACTTCTGCAATCAAAACTAGGTTTTTTTTTAATTGGGCACTTTTGTTTTAAACCTACTCACTCCAGATAACAGCTCAGGTTAAGCATAATTTTCCTACTTAATGAGAACACCTTTTAGGGTTCAGTTTGGTAGTATCTTAATAATTCCAGATAAAAGAAGTGGATATTAGAGCGGCAGTAGATATTAAAGATTGTTGAAAGAAGAAATAGCAGCACATGAGTTGAATGGCATAATGAACCCAGCAATAATTCAAACACAATAGAAGGTGATTTCATAAGATTGAAGAATCTAATAAGTTCTTAGAGCGAAAGATACTCTTAGATGTCAAGAAGAATAAATAAATGAAAAATTAAATCCATATGAGACACTATATGGTGAAATTTTAGATCATTAAAAGAAATTCCAAAAGCCTGTGGGGTGAGGTACTATGGGCTTGGGTGAACTGATTACCTATAAAGGCATGTGAATCAGGTTGACACCAGAATTCTCAGCAGCAGCAATGGGTGCAGCAGATAATGGAGCAATATTTTCAAATGTCAGGGAGACAATTAACTTTGAGTCTGGATAGCTATATTCAATAAGGTTTAATTCAAGTTCGAGGGTAAAATCCATAGATTTTCTGATACACAAGGATTCTGGAAAATCTGCCATATTCAGATCCCTTGAAAAGAATTATAAGCAAGGGGAAAATAAATCCAAGAAGAAGAAGTAGGATAAAAGAAACAATTGTGAGCAAATAAACCAGAAAAAAACCTATTGTGCTGTTTAAAAATTAATTTTCTAACAGAAATATTTCAGCTAATTTCCAATGCACTGTGCTTGGGCTGTAGAGAGGAGGCAGATGGAATTTAGAGCATGCTGAGATTCTTGTCTTGTTATGTGGAGAATATAGATGCTGATTATCTCTAAAATTGTTCAGAGTAACCAATGTTCAAGAATGTTTATCTAAAGCATAAGGTAACAATTCAAAAAATAGATCTAGAGTACAATCCTTCAAAGCACTAAATATTCAGGTCAGGGGAAACAGAGCAGAGGAACCTCAATCCACTAGACATCAGAGAAGGAACAAAGGATAAGGAGGTGACAAATACCAGAAACAGCGGCAAATAGAGAATGAATTAATCCCTTCATAGCATTGTGATTACTAATATGCTTGGGCTTATTTATGTTCAAGTGTATTACTAATCACAATACGATGGATGAATTAATGTCACTTGTTAAAAGACAGACAGACTGAGAGAGAAAACCCAATCATGCTCTCTGCCATTTGCCACAGGAACACTGAATCATAGTAAAAGAAAGCTGATGATGAAGGGATCTAGCATTCTCACGAGAGAGAATAGAGTGCATTTAGGGAAGGGACGGAGAGTAGGACCACACACAGATGATGGAGGGCTCTTCAGGGAATATGAGAAGCTTGGAATTTATCCTGAAGGGAAATGAGCAGTAATGTAAAGAATTTAGTGACTTAGTGACATTTACACTGGAGAAAGATTGCTATGGCAGCTGGGAAAGCCTGGGAGACAGCTCATGTGTGTGGGGGAGGTGCTTAGGAGATATGGAAGGTATTCATGCATGAGGTGTTGAGGAGCTGGACCATGTCGTACAGTGGAGATGGGGGAAGGATGGTGAGTAATAGTGATTTTAAGAAGATAGTCTCTATAAGACTTGGTGATGTGGGGGAGGGGAACAGCAAGATGGCACAGGTTTCTGAAGTGAATGGCTGGGTGGCATTCTACACCACTGTAGGAATCCGTAGAGAGGAAGATACAGGGAGCGGGGGGGGGGGGGGTGATGAACTCGGGCTTGGGTGCATTGAGACGTTCGGCGACAATCGCATCTCCGGATACAGATTTTGGTTGGAGAGGCAAATCTTGGAGCCACTGTCTCATTGATGGAAGGGAGTCATCATGAATTCATAAATAGAGCTTGCATTATAGAACACGACTTGCCCATAAGAGGTAACATTCTTTAGCTCTATCATGTGAGAAGCTGAAACTCTGGCATGAGTCCTAATTCACTCCTTTTACATTCAGTGGAGAGAACACTGAATGAAAATAATCACGTCTTCCTAAATTCAATTAGGACCATTCAAAGCTCGACTAAGCAAGGATCAGTGTCTTCTTCATCCCTTGAGTCTGCACTCTCATGCCTCTGCAGGCATGAGGACGGTGTAGGTGGGAACGGGAATGAGATCCGGCATTAAATGAAACACAAATAGCGAAACATATAGGAGAATTAAGAAGCCTCTTGTTGTTCACTGAAGTAAAGTAGCCCCTTGGGTTAAATGATTGCTAATTATTCTCATTTCCAGTCATTAGTTGAATGTGACAATTGACTTCAGACATTACAAAAGACAAGCCATTTTTGGGCTTTCCCCAGTGAAGAACCCCAGTGCCACCCCACCTCCCACATATAAAATGAAGACACCCACAGTTGAAGTGGGTGAGTGTCACAGTGAGATGTGCTTGGAAATTTCCAAAATCGTCACTGGGATAGAACCCCAAAAGGTTGAGGAATATTTCTCTTTTACATTCCTTTGGTTTGTGATAGAGTTTCCTGGATTCCTCCTTTTCTTCATGCTTGGAAGAACTTCTGGGAAACACCTATATTTGCATGGCTCACCAGATTCCAAATCCAGTTACTTCCCAGGGCAAACTGTGTTCCCAAATGTATGGAAGGGAAGTCTAGATGGAACCTAGTGATTCTGTTTTCAGTCTTTGAAATTCACTGCACTTTTCTAAAGCTTTAAATTGCTCTTTGGAAAGACCTTCCTAATGAGGTGAATTTTGAACTATAACTTGAAGGAGCAGAGCATCTTCCAAGAGTGAAACGGCATTAGGTTACTCTTCTTTCAGGAAGAACTGAGCTCACCCTTCTTGTGCTTCCACTGTACTGTGCACACACTTCCATTGTAATTCTGGGATCCTCATTGGATTTATTCAAACAAATGTTTGTATCCCTGACACCTAGCAAAGTGCATGGTATATAGTAGGACCTTGGTAGATTTTTATGGCCTAAAGGAATCAAAAGAACGCAGACAAAGTAGAAAAAAATCAGCTTTTATCCAAACTATCAGACTTTAATATTATTCTTTATTCTATAGTTTATGCTTTGGAAAGTAAGACACAGTCCTGAAAGAACTCAGAACTTGGACTCTCCTGGATGGAGCTAAACAATCTATTCAAATAAGGAGCTGATGAGTATGGATGGAAGAATGGCTGTGGTTGGCAGCAGGTCAAGGAAGTAGGAAGGGAAGAAGACCTGGTCAGAGGAGCAGTGACCCTAATTCTGTCTCTATTTTCATTGAGACCAAAGGTTTTCCCAATGGATTGCAACGTCTGCAGGTCTAGAGGGATGAGTCATCTTGAGAGCCTTTGCACGAGGAGTATGGATTCCTCAGAAAGATTTAAACCCCAAAGGAAGAGTGTTGAGCACATTAGTCTCCTTCAGTGTGAATGGGTTGGAGTCAGATGATAGGGCACTTCTAAGAGCAGCAGTGAGCTGGTCAGCTGATGTTGGGTCCTTTCTTTAGTCCAGGCGAGAAGGAAATCACAGCTTCGAAGAGAGATGTGGAGGGTCCAGGGCTCCTCTCTTCTGTGTAAGTCCCCTCCCCAACAACCCCTCTGTTGTCTGCAGTAACAAGAGGTGGGAGATGCTGATCCTGTCAACACTGGTGACTCGGGACTAGGCAAAGTGGTTGATGAGGAGAATGGGGCTAACATGTGTCGAGCTTTCATTCTGGGCAAGCTCCCACTCTAAACACCTGACATACGCAGGCCAGGACCAACATTTTATCCCCCAGGGAGAGAAGCATTAATACTATCCTCATGACAAGTGAGGAAACTGAGACTTACAGAGGTTCACTAGTGAGCTTGAGTAGAAGAAATGTCCCTTAGGAAGGGTGTGTGAATCCCACTTCAAAATTTTGTTTGAGCAATAATACTGGAAGCTCAGAGGATGAAGCTTTTTTCCTAATAACTCTTCAGACTATGGCTCTGAGGTGAGAACTGGGGGGCACGTTCAGGACCTGAGACGGGTAGGGGCAGGGCGACCCTCATAGCAGTGAGGCTAAGAACAAGAACTATCTGGATCAAATGGGCAGGTGCTCTGGAGAAACACTGAAGCCAGAGACCAATAGCATAGCTGTGCTTATAAAACTCTTAAAAGGGTGTTTCTTGGAACCTGTAAAGTCTGCTGAAAGGTCCTAGAATGGAATGGATAATTTCATTGTGAGAACAAATAATACACTATTTATTTTTAATTTTTTGATTTTTTTCTTTTATTTATTCATGAGAGACACAGAGAGAGAGCATAGACACAGGCAGAGGGAGAAGTAGGCTCCCCACAGGGAACCCAATGTGGGACTTGATCCGAGGACCCCGTGAGCACTCCCTGAGTTGAAGGCAGACGCTCAAGCACTGAGCCACCGAGGCACCTCAGTAATGCACACTTTATTTGGGGGTGCTGCTTTGGATGTTTCAATGAGGCATTTGTGCACTAGAGCAGGGGCTTTGGAGGCAGCAAGGAAAAGGGTGCTGTGTAATGGATTAAAAATTACTTTAATCAGGAAGAGTAAACCTTGTATCCCAGAATGACCCGTATTAGCTATCTGACCTTGAATAAGCAACTATCCTTGCTGGACCTTTCTCTGCTCGTTTTTACAATGGGGGTCATGATACTGACATCATATGGTTTCAGGGAAAATTCTGTGGGAGAACGCAGACAAAACGTACACAGTATTTGCTCCCTTCACGTCCTCCTCTCTCCTGGATGCAATCATCTTGGCTGACAGAGCATAAACAAGGAGCAGAGTGCGTACTCCAGTGGAGCCAAGAGAACTCTTTTCAGGAACACAGGAGTGACACCTTCAGCTCCTCCCAGGACTATCTGGGAGGGAAGGGCAAGATGCTGGGACTTGTGCAATTTTAACTTGCTGCACAAGCTGCAGAAATTCCTTTTTAAAGGGTTACTGTGGACTTATTATCCTGCAAGTTAGCATGACCCTGGCACACCCAGGTTCTATTTAAATTGGAAAATAAAATACAAGGAACCATGTGAAATACTTACTTGTAAAACAGTTAGGCTCTCCCTTGACTGGGAAGGGATGCTGCACATCGAGATCAGTCCCCAGGAAAAAGGAGGGGATATCTGTTGGCCCTTTCCTGGGTCAGAGCCCAGCCTTGCTGAGTGCCTCACAGCTGCTGCCACAGGGAGAAGCAATTTGTCAACTTTATACCTTTCTGCTTTATGGTCTGGTGACTTAATAGGATTCGACCTTCCCTAGATTCCATTTCAGTTGGGTCAGACACTGCACTTTAAATTAAAACTTGGTCTCCGAGACAGGTGATGAGGAGCTGGTAAGGAGCACGTGACAAGAGGAGGGCGGTAGCTTCAGATGCCCTCAACTAGTGTGATCAATCCCTGTGCTCATGCTAGAAGCTGGTCTGAGCCCCGCACCTCTCACAATGCCATGGCCATTCTGTTTTCACCAAGGCACTATGGCAGACCCCAGATTTCAATGAGTCTATCTGTCCACCTACCCATGGGGAGGAAGGCTTGATTTTCGTATAGTGATAAAATGGAATTCAAAGATGGGAAGAGACCTTGTCACTGCAAAGGGTTCTTAAGATGACACTCTTTACCTGTCCTAGAAGTACTCAGTATCACTATGCATCAGTCACCATGGCAGACACTGAAGGGCATGGAAGGAATCCAGCCATGCTGTCAAGGAGCTTGTAGTCTGAGTGAGAGAGAGTCAAGGGCATACCTGACTGTAATGCAAGGCAGAAAGTGGTTGGATAAAGGAGGGTGCTATAAAACAAGGCGAGAAAGAGAGCTTGGGGGTGTTGGAGGCTAGGTGGGAATCCCAGAAGGCTTTATAATGGGGGTGCCATTTGAACTGGGCTTTTGAATAGAAGGAGTTGGGAAAACAGGCACTGGATTAGGGAAAATGCATGGGCATTTACCTTTGCATGGGCAAAGGTCTGGGGGTTTGGCTTCACACCATGTGCAGGGAACAGAGCTGGTGCATTGCAGGAAGACCATGCCTTGCATTGCATATGTGGCCAAGAGTAAAAACTAAGTAAAGTTCCTCAGAGATTCCTGTGGGCCATTATTCTAAACAATTTATATGTGCAATGTATCTATATATCTGGGCACTGATTTAGGTGGAAATAAATTATACTTATTATATCTTCACATCCCTATGAATTATTACTATTATTTCCATTTTATGGATAATGAAACTGATCAAAAGAGCAACCTGTGTAAGTGACTTGTCTGATCACACAGCTGGCAAGGAACCTCTGTTGGCTCTTTGCTTTGACCCTGGCAGTTTGGCTCTAGAGTCTGAGCTTGCACCAGACTCTAGAATTACTCTCTGTAATTTTGGTTCTTATGGAAGTTGGTTGTAGGAAGAACATTCAGCTTGTTCAACAGAGTGGGCTTCAAAGGGGAGAGGCAGTAAGGATCAGGGAAAGAATGGTTGGTAGCTCCCAGAACTGATGCTTTCCATGACTGGGGTCCACTGGGAACCAGTTTCTGGGCATAGCTTGTGCAATGAGTAGTCACTCTGGAGGATGAGAGAGAGTGGGGACAGCCCCTGTTCCCATGTCAGTTCTACTCCTCTGGAGTCTTTACCATGAGCCTTTTTGGTCAAGTTAGTCTCTGAGACATGTGCTCTTTCCATGCATTTTCTCCTGCTCTTGTCATGTGGTTGATACCTTTTGGCTTTTTTTTTAAATGAAAGCATCAATGAGGTCCCCAGCCCAGGAGGAATCATCATATAGCATGAGTAAAGCAGAAAGGAGATGGCAGGGGACAAGTGTCCTATGGTGGATTTGAGGCCTGTCATCTGCCCATTGTGTCCAGAGATCCATTATGTCCAGAGATGCATCTCAGGGGTTGATTCAAAAGGGCAGAAGGTCATTTTATTTTAGTTGTTTAGAATTCCTGCTAGGGTGTTGGTGTCTACGTGTGACCACTCACTAGGTTTTCATCTCACCCAAGAGCTACTAAAAGCAAAGAATATGAGTTTCTGGTAAAAATGGACTTGGTCAACTTTTGGGACTATCCTTCAGAAATAAAATGAAAGGATTTCATTATAAAGGGTTACATTGCATGTATTAAACATAAACACACACAAATAACTAGAATGCCATCATTTCATCAATGGGAGAAGTGATTGAATAAATTGTGGTATTTTGGTGTATCTGCACTGTAATACATCAGGAAGCTACTTAAGTGAATGAGAAAATCAGTATGTTTTAATCTGGAGAAATGTCCAAGAAAACACTGTCAATGAACTAAGGAGAAGCTGCAGAATAATGTATATAATGTTCTGAATCTGTGTGTGTGTGTGTGTGTCTGTGTGTGTGTGTGTGTGTGTGTGTGAAAAGAAAGGGAGATGAGAAAGAATAAGGAAGCCTTATCTACATATGTTTGTGTGTCTATTAGCACAGCACGAGAGGAAAAGAAGGATGAAAATGGTAGGAGTTATTATCTTAAGGGAGTGGCTTAAAGGAAAAATAAAATTTAAATTCTTTATAAGACTCTTATTTAGCATCACAAGAAATTATGCATTTATATAATTGATTCCCAGGAAACTTGGCATTGTTCAAGGATGAAATTGAGGAAGGAAACAAAAGTGTAGTTAAATTATGGGGTACATGAAAAACCGGAATATAGACTTTGGGCTTCACAATACACACCAGAATTTGTAAAGGCAATTTCCATGTGACGTGAGTACCATAGAATATTGCTAAAACAGATTTTCGATAAAATAATTTTTGGGAAAAAATAATTTTTGGAATGTTGCCTAATACGGGACACCATGGAGCTTCAATACGTTTGCTTCTCTCCATCTTATCAATGGCACTGAGGAGTCCTGAAGTTATCATTTTTTTTTCAAAGTATTAATCTAGTTTCCCAGGTGTATTTTTCAGAAAATCTTTTTGTGTTACATATAGCCTGTGGAACACTTAGTAAAACCCTTGAGAATAAAATATTTGATTTTACGTCAATGAGAAGCTTCTGGTGGTTTTGAGGCAGAACAATAAGACCTGCGCTGATTTTCAGGGAACTGTGTAACAAGAGGCCGATGCTTAGGAAAGGAGGGATTGGGGGCAAAGAGAACCAGTGAGGAGGATGTCCCAGCAGTGCAGGGAAGAGGTGAGAGTGCTCTGAAAGGACAGAGCTGCGGAGGTAGGGAGCAAGGATGGCTGTAACTTAGAAGGATAATGTCACTAGGGGTTGACGGAAGAGGGGCGGGAAAGATGGAAGGAAAGGCTGCAAAGAGTTTGCATGTTCAGCTCCTAGGTATCTGGTGCTACTCTGAGATGAGGAATGCTAGAGAGGAGCAGGTGTGGAGGACAGGAGGAGAGGGGGATCACGAGTTGAATTTGAGGAGCTAGAACAAATGTCCACTAAGCAGTCACATGTGTAAAACCCAACTGCAAAACACACCCCTTCTGAAACCACGTGACAATGTCACCTGTCAGAAAGGAAGGTATGTACCTTAAGGGACTACATTTTCATCTGACCATCCTTTTGAGTCTATAAAATGGGATTGAGGTCCCTTCTAGAGGAAACCAGTAGCAGAGTCTGTCCCTCAGAGGAAACAACAACAACAACAACAACTGGATCTTGTGAACTGAGCCTTTGACAGCACAAGGGAGGGAAAGTCTTGTCTTTTTCAGAGACTCATTCCCTTGGATTTCCGAGTGGGCAGGCATCAAGCCACGGGCTCCTGGGTGGTGTGGTTTCAAAAGCACCTCATGGAGCAAACCCGGTGCTAGAATGGAAATGCCATAAAAGTCCAGAGATAATGTCAAGTTTTCTAAGTTGGATGATCATCTGTGATTATTTCCCTTTTATCATCCCTCGGGGTTTATCCGGTCTGTGTGGGAGATCCCAGCTCCGAATCAGTTGTGCCACAAAGAATTAAGGCAGCAGCAAGCTTACAAGGGAAACAGCACCTCCTGAGGCCAGGGTGGAGTTGGGAGTGGGAGTTGGTGAGAAGTCTCTTGGGGAAGGTGGTTATCAGGGGATGGGGTTCAGGCTGTGAGGTCCAGACTCTCTCCCCACATGGGCATCTTCCTCTTTTCAGCCTTAAAAGAAGGTTTTCCATTCAAAGAGCCAGGGCCTGGTGGCGTTTGATGAAATAGTTCTATTCCTCGGGCCATTAACCATCTTTAGATCATAATCCATCAACATCTCTAGGTGATGAATAAAGAATCCTCAGGGGGCTCTCCTATCCTGTTCATAATATCCACAAAGATGCCCTTATCTCCCCTAATTCATGAGAGAAATGGCATTCATCTGGAGGATGGCTTGGTGAGGTTCCAGGTTTTCCTTCAAACCCTGTATAGAATTATTCTGCGGCAGAAAGAAAGGCCACTGTCTCACCATTAACACAGAAAGGATCAAACCATCACATCTAAGGCATACCTCATACACTCTCAGTCTCTGCGTAAAGATAAAGACGTGGCCACACAGGATGGCAGGAAATCCCAGCAAGCACCTCTGCCAAGCTGTAGTCTGTCGGGAAGTGGCTTTGTTACAGAGCAAGATCAATGGGATTGATCTGAAGATGGGCTATCAGGTTGACAGTGGGCCCTGGGCTTAGGATCAGAAGAAACTGGCTGAGACATAGGGACTTCCCGGTAACTGAGTCCAAATCCAGTTAGGGTCTGCCCAGAGCTTTTTATCTTTTTTTCCTCCTGTGAAAAACCTATTACGAATTACATAGTTTATTTGAAATGTATTGCCCTAAGTAACCCCCGGGAGCATCTCCTCCTTGGCTTTCAATATCAACAAGGAAACGATGTCTGAGAATGAGACCTGGTTTGGGTCTGAGATCACACAGTTTGTTTGTGGCAAAGGCAAGCATCCGGGCTTCCTGGGGAGTGTCACTCAGTCATGACGGAGCGTCTACCAAGTGCTGGGCACCCTGCTTTGTCCCAGAGAAACAAAGATGGGAATTAAGTGTTCTTTGCTGGAGGCATAGACCATGCACTGGAGGAGCCAAGGGTTTAACCTAGCCTCACATGATTGGGCAATCCATACACCAGACCATAGATCCCGTGAAGGAAGACATTTAGTTTCTTTGGTCCACTGCTGTATCCCCAGGGCCTGACACAGTGCCTAGTACATAGTGGGTAATCCGCGCATAATTACTGCGTGAGCGATGATGAGAGGCTTGTGTAAGAGGCTGTGTTCTTACCACATCTGAAAGTGATTCATTCTGCCAACAAAGTCACAGGGATTCAGAGAAAGCTTAAGAGAGGTTTGTTGGTGACATGGATTTTGGAGGATGAAGAAAAGTTCATAAGGAAACACAGGAGCAGACTCCAGGTAGAAATAACTGGCACCACCAGGAGTACGCATCCTGATTTCAGGCCAAGCATATGGGATGGGGGTGTTCTTGGCTATGTGTAGGGTCGGAGCCCCCCTGTGGCTATGCCCAGGACCGCAAGAACAATACAGCTGTAGGGAGAGACCAGCAGCCTCATCACGAAAAGTCCCTTAGCTTTGCAAAGGAGACTTTATTTTTTGGCGGTGGGCAACCAAGAGGAGGTGTCTTGCTATAATCAACCGCTTTTGACCTGTGGAGAAGGGTAAAAAAAAAAAAAAAAAAAAAAGCTCTCTGGTGGCGGAGATGTTTCTCCGACACTGCAAGTGTTCCAGATGAGCTCGTGGAGCAAGTGAAGACTAAAACGTCTCCTCGCACTCACGGCAGATGTAGTCTGCTCTGGTGCCTCTGGTCCAATCTGGTCCCTTGGAATCCAAACAGTCCCTACGTTCCCATCGTGTTTGCAGGAGGCTTAGCAAGCTCGCTCCCATTAAATGCCAGATTGCAGCGAAGGGCTGGGGGAGAGGTGTGAGCTGTGGGTACAAATGATCTTTGCAGTAAGTGCAGGAAAAGAGTATGTTGCAGAACGGAAAGGGAGGCAAATATTCCTAAAAAGTTAAGTAGTTTGGGGGCACCTGGGTGGCTCAGTCACTTGAGTGCCCAACTCTTCATTTCAGTTCCAGTCATAATCTCAGGGTCGTGGGATTGAGCCCCGTGTTGGGCTCCACACTCAGTGGGGAGTCTGCTTGGGAATCCCTCTCTCTCTTTGGCTGCCTCCCCCACCCCACCCCCGCCCAAATAAATTTTTAAAAAGCGAAGTAGTTTTGTTTGGAGTAGCCTTGAATGGGGGCTGAGGGGACATCTGTTTTGGAGATAAGTAAGCTTGAACTTAAATTCATTTATCACTTAATACCTAGGTGATTGGGGGTTTTGCTTAATCTCTATGAGCCTGTTTTCACATCTGAAAATGTGGGTAATAGAATCATCCTGTAGACTCATAGTGAAAGTAAAATGAGATGCTAGTTAGTGGATTTTGCTCTGTGCCTCTCTTCTCTCCTTCCTCCCGTGATGGGGCTTGACCCTCAGGGGATGCAGAGAGGGAAAGCTGCTATTCCTGGCTCTTAAAGGAGCCGGTCTCCTCGGGGGGGATGTAGTTGACTGCATCATGAAGTGGGTAACAATTTTAGTAGATGTGCTGCGGAAGCGAGAGCACGAGGTGGACAGTAGCCAAGGTGTGAATATGGTCTAGGTGCAGGGCAGCCGGGTGCTCAGGAGAGGGGAGAGTCCAACCTTCCCACTACTGCATAGGGAGAGTGAGGCAGGGCCAGAGACCTCGGGGTCTGCAGGGGTGCTAAGACTTGACATTTGGAGGCTGAAAACACAACAAGGGGAGAGAACCTTTTGAGCAAAATGTATTCAAGTCCGACTGCAGCGCAGGGTGTCTTGGAGGTGAGGTGGACTGGGGAAGAGAAGGGAATCCATAGGCTGTGAAACTGCAGAGATACTGGGAATCAGTTAGGACACCCTAGAGTCCTGAGATGAGGGATACAGAGTTTACTGAGGCCCAGAAAAATCCCAGCCAAGAAAGAAAAAAGAGGAAGGGAGACTCCTACTGCCCCTTCTTTCCTGTTCTCCTCCTGTTTTGAGACTTGACTTTCTTGGTACCTTTGGGTTGGCTTATCAACAGAAGATCCCTCCCTGTAGGATCGTCAGTGCTGGGTCTTCACTAGGTGAGGAGAGTGGACTGAGGAAGGCATCATTCTCCTCTCCATCACTTTCTTCTTCTAGACAATGGAAAGATCTCCCTTTTTTCCCTGCTGGGGACACACACACACACACACACACACACACACACACACACAAATGCACACTCTCCTGGAACGGGTCACTGGGCCCCAGCATCAACCTGCTGGGAGTGGGTGCGCTGTCATGCCCACCACACTTCCTGAAGCCACTTTCTCTTGTGCCCCATCCCGAGGTCTGGCCTGTGTTGTCGATCAGATTTTGCCTTCCAGAAGCCTGGGCCAGTTTCCCAGTGGAAAACCAGTGCTGACATTTAATTTAAAAGCTAAGATGCTACTTGGTAAAGTTTGCTAAGTTATATCTCAGCTCTTGTAGACCAAAGCTCCTTCCAACAAAGATGGGTGCCTGAGAAGCTGAAATACCTCTCTGACAGTTGTCCCCATGGAGGGGACATGTAAATAATGCGACACCATCTTTCCTGGAGGAAAGAATGCCAGGATGGAAATGACATTGGTCTTGTTACAGATGAGAAAAGCAAGCGTCAAATAAGGAGACAGACTCGTTTCTTCAGAACATATTTATTAAGTGCACTCAACGTGAACATTGGGGGCTCAAAGATGAAAGAGGCTCACAGCAGGAAGTGTGATCTTTCAGACACATTAATCAGATCGTGACACTTTGATAACCTCCCACTTTATTTCAAGCAACCTCCTTCATATGGTTAGTAAGGTCCTGTATGATCTGTCCTCTCCGTGTGGCATCATACTTCTTTGATGTTTTTTGCTCCTCTTGTCTACTCTGTTCTTCTAATAGTGCAAACATGACAAGCCTTCTCTGGCCTCAGGCACTCCTCGAAGGCTGTTCTTTCTTTATTGAAAACTCCTCTGCTCTTCACACAGCTGATTACTTGTTATCTTTCGGTTTCTAGTTAAAAATTTTACCTCCATGAAAGATCTTCCATGACCACTCTTGCTATTGCTCCTCTATCTACATCATATTCTTTGAACTTTTTTCTTTTATCAAAGTATAATTGACAAATAATGTTAAATGTCATCAAAGTACCTTGTTTGTTTCTTCTATAGGACTTAACATAATGTAAAATAATTCATTTATTTATCCAATACCTTCCGTGTGCACCAGGTTCTGAGCCCTATTGTGGTAGGCAGCATGTCTTGTTTTTTTTTTTTTTTTTTAATTGCTGTGTAGACCCTACATCTCACACGTGCCAGGCACAGTGAAGACGCTGAGTACGTATTTATTGAATGAATGAATAGATGCATATCTGCATGAAGAACTATGTGAGTGGGGCACAGAGGCCCCTATTGTCCTATGTGGTTCCTGGGGACCCAGCGCTAAAGCCATTCCTGATAGTACATTATAACTCTGTGACAATGGTCCTCTAGCTGAGCAAAGCCCAGGGCACTCTGCCACTAAGATAAGAGGGATTATTTCAGAAATTTGAGAAAGCTATTCATCAACAATTCAATTTGAGCTGTTTTGCAGGATGAAGAGTTTTCTAAGATTGTCGAGAGGGAATTTCAGGCAAAGAGAGTAAACATTATGCCAGATTGGATAACCAATGAATACTTGAAAGGCATAAGTATGTCCCATGCAATATGTGGGACATACTTATACTAAAATGTATTTGTGTTTATTTGAAATTCGTGTTTAACTGGGAGTCTGTATTTTATCTAGTAATTCTACGTATGTGCTAGCATGGACCAGTAAGAGCACAGCATGCTTGGGCTTATGGAAAGAGGAGACGTACATGGAATTTGGGGTGTCTTAGGGGAGCATGGATGTCAAGTGCTGAGGCTTGGGAGCATTGCCATGTGGAAGTACCTAAATGTTGGCCTGAGGAGCACAGCATTCCTTCTGTGAACAATTGCTCATGAGTAGCTAGATCAGAACCTGTCAAACCTCAGAGTACAAACCCTATGTTCTTCCGCCACAGAGAAAGAGTCTCACCTATATTAGAGCTGATCATAGACATTCCACAGCGGGAATGGGAAAGTGTTTTGTGTTTGGTCTGAATGTGCTGTTATTTGTGTGCATAGATCCGGGCTCCAATTCTGTGTGAGCTGGGTAAGTGGCCTCCCCTCCATAGGCGTTGGCCATTCCACCACTAAAAAGAAGGGGTTGACCAGACATCTTTAAGGCCCTTTTGAGTTTGAAAAGCATTTAGCTTTTATTTTGAGAAACTATGAAACATTCTATTAATGGGGCATCTGGGTGGCCCAGTCAGTTAAGCATCCAAGTCTTAATTTCAGGTCAGGTCATGATCTCAGGGTAGTGGGATTGAGCCCCATGTTGGGCTCCTTGCTCTGAGTTGAATCTGTTTGTCTTTCTTCCTCTGCTTCTCCCCCTTCCCTCTGATCACTCTTTCCCTCTCCCTCTCTAAAAAAAAATTAAATAAATAATAAATAAATAAATAAATAAAAATCTTTAAAAAATTGTTTAAACAAAACATTCTAGTAGTATCCAGGGAAGAAAGGAAAGGCAAAGACTTCTGTGTCTACTCTTAATGGCTTTATCCTGTGTGATGTACTTCCTTCCTTAGGTGGTATCCCAGGATGGGTTCCCTAGAAGTGGAGCCTGAGACAGGGATGATTCTTATGCAACTGACTTATGGGAGGAGTGTTATTAGGAAAAGGAGACTGGGAGAAGTAGAACAGGGCAAAATAAGCTAAGGAAGGATGTTTTCTTGCCTGGAGACTTGTTTTAGCCTGATCTCTTGGGGAGCTCTGGAGAGTTGTCCCATCACAATGTAGGGGCTCCAATAAACCAGTCACTCATTGACTCTGTGCTGCTCCTATGGGAGACACAGCATTAGAATAACATCTCAGCCCACTCTGGTCAGACAAGGGCAATTCTCCAGAGAAAGTTGCAGCTGTGGGCTATTAGCAACCTGCATTCACAACTGGGGGATGGGTGCGATCTCTTGGAAAAAAGGATGCCAGCAGAAAGCACTGAAGGAGTCTACGACAGGTAGGCAGTTCTCAGAGGGCTTGAGAAGAGATGTGTGATTTGACGTGTTAGTAAATACGAGCCCAAGTGTATAAGTACAAAGATTTTATTCATGAGAGAGAGAAGCAGAGACATAGGCTCCCTCTGGGGAACCTGATGTGGGACTCGATCCCAGGACCCCAGGATCATGACCTGAGTCAAAGGCAGATGCTCAACCACTGAGCCACCCAAGTGCCCCAAATACAAAGACTTTTAACATATTATGTAAACTATTATGGGGTACATCTTTTTGTGACTCAGTTTCTGTTATTTGTGAAGTGGAAAAATTGGATTCCATTTTCTCTGTCATTGCTCTGATATGCATAGGCCCTGGAGTTCAAATGCCTTCGTTTAAACTCTAGCTCTCCCACTAATATGTCTGTATTTGTCCAAATGGATATTCCTTAGTTTTTAGTACTCAATGTTGACAACAATTTATTATTTGCAAGATTATAATTTATAATTTACAATATAATTATAATTTACAATATTATTATTTACAAGAATATATTATTCTGCTTGGTTGAGCCTCATCTGTATAATGGGAACATGTATCCTGCGTGGTTACTACAAAGATTAATGGGAAAACGTGTATAAAGTGCCAAACATGAACCATCCTCTTCTTTCTAATATTGGTCATGCACACCTTTGTAAGACATTTAGAGTATGTTATCCTGGGTATTTTTTTTAAAACAAGCTCCATTTTTCTAATTGAGAAATGAAAGAATATTTTCTTATTAAATGAAGCAGAGATACCTGCAGTCAGGCTGGGTTTTTTGCAGTGAAGCTCCCAGTCTTGCCGGGGCTTATGAAATCGACCACAAGACAATCACCATTTTTCCAACCCTTGGGTTCTCTGTGCTTCTTCAGAGAGAGTCAAGGGAGGCTGAAGAGAATGGGACAGACCTGGATGGAACTCGTTCTCAGCATATTGCCTTAGGAAAACCACATGCAGATGGGCTTGTGCTGATTTGAGGAAACAGAAGGAAAATAATTCATGGTTTCAAAACTTGACATTTTTTAGCTTCCCACCAGATATGTCATGTGTACTATATTTGCTGCACTTCTTGGCCTGACTTTCCAAGCTCAAGATTCAGGAATTATACTTGACATTTCCTCCCAATATGGGCAGGAGAGGCAAAGAGGGAGGGCGCTGTGTGGGGTAGAGAGAGAATGTGGGCTTTGGAGATGTCCAGGCCAAGGTCCAGATACTGACTCTGGTTTTGAGTTAACATGTTACTTGCTCAGGTCTCCCTTCTCTGAGCCAGACACCCCTCATGTGTGAAATGGGGATAATCCCTAGTTCTCAGGGATGACACAAGGATTAAGGGGGAGTCAAGTCTATATAGTGTTCACATCAGGCTGTATTAGTAGGTCATTGTGTATCATGTAGGAGGTCATAGTGTAGGTCATTGGGTATCATGATAAGGACTCTGAATGGCTCTCATGGGGTTATCATCCCTAGGAAAACTGTTTACTCTTACAATAGTATACCAGTGTCTCGCTCTGAGGGGGGTACTTACCACAGTCTTATCTCCTCCCCTCTGTTAGCTCCTTCTCTTCCCATTAAGTTTTGTGAAGCAGGTTCACAGCTTTAGTCTCCATGTCTCATGAAGGGCCTTCCACGGAGAATCCCGATGTGCGAGAAGGCGATGGTCTCTGAAATGGCCACACCGAAAGTGAATCTGACCTCTGTTAGCATGGACAGATCAATAGTTCTAACAGTGGTGAGGATGAGGACCCAGAAGGTGCAAGCTCTTGTCTATGAGTGACACTCCTGGGAGGATGACATATGTGACAGTAGTGGGAGCCAAAGTGGAGTGGTGGACAGAAATGGACTAATCACACTTTGTATATGACTGTGAGGCCTGTCCACAGAGCATCCACAGAGGCTGGTAGGGGAAGGAGGGAAGGAGGTTTAGTTGGGACTAGGGCCTGGGGAGCCCTGCCGATGGTATGACTGGGTGCCAGTTGGGAGTCCCAGGTAGCGTATGGGGGAGGCCACCATGCTGACTATGGGGGAATTGGCTTCATCTAGACCAGTATCCACCCACAGGGTGGGCTCAGCATCACGGGAGTTGAGTCCACATCAACATGACACACATTGGTATTGGCCCAGCGGGCCAATTTCTTTCTCCTTCTGAGCTTGGAGCAGCACAAGACCCAGGATATTGGGGTGCAGAGTACAGTCTTGCCATACTGGGAGAGAGGGGATTGACAAGGTTCAGTTTTGTCAGAGCTCACCACTGGATTCCAGGATCCCTAGTGGGAATGGAGTGTTCAACAGAAAAGGCATGCATCTGGGGGCCCCCCAGCAGGAGTAGAAGGGGGTTCACTCCTTGTACAGTGGGTGCTAGCTTACTTGCTCAAAGCCTTCCCAACAGAGGGAGGGGGCTGCATTCCCTTTTCTCCCATCATTGCCTATCTCTCCTCACACCATCTTCCCTGTACCCCAAAGGGAAAGATCTGGCCTTTGTCCTGCTGGGATGAACCACCCCTTTTCCCCAGCCCTCCTCAGCACCCCACCTCCTTCTCAGTCTTCACGTGTAACCCTGTCTGCATCTACCCCCGGGGATGGCGCCTGTGACCCGAAACTGTCAGCTCACTCTTTCACGCTCACTTAGAGCACAGCACAGATGTACTGGGCGAAGAACTTCCATTTAGGGCAGCAGCAGTGTGCATTTTGTGGTCTGTGAGGGACAACTGCACTCCTGCCTTTTACTGACTGGGACGGGGAGGGCTGTGGCTCTCTCCTAGCCCGACAGGGCACTGCAGGTGGTGGGCTCCTCCTGTCGAGCACCCTCTCTTGGTCATCCCTCCATGCCCCCACCCCACACCCACCAGACACTGAGAGCTCGGCTGGAGGCTGATGCTGCGGAGAAGTCTCTTGGCCCATGTGCCTCCCCAAACTGTTCTAAGCCTTTTAGCTCCTTTAAGATTGGAAAAGAAAATACCCCACCCCCACCCCGGAAAGTTCCCCTTGAAACTGCCATGTGCCCATGTCTCTCATTCTTTCCTGAGTCCATGTGGCTCTGCTGGGGGCTCTAGCCCTCCCTGACCCACTGCTCAGGGTACATGCTGTGTGTAGGGCAGCGTGGTGGGGTCGCATTGCATCAGGATACTGGAAGTGGCCCCCCATTTCTCTCCTGAGGGACTCTGTCCCCTACATCCCCACACCTCATTGCCTTCTCTGGCTGAGAAAATCCCCCTCTGAGACTGCCATGCCCTCTCTTTCTCCCGTACTGCCCTTCCCTCTGCACCCACATCCTTCCAGCCACAGTGCACGGCCCGAAGGTGTATCCCCGCTCTACACTGTCCTGCGCTCCTGGCTACGCTCTGATGCTGTGTCCACTGCCCTTCCTTGAGTAGCCCCCTGCTCATTTTTCCCTACCAACCTCGGGTGTCACCTTTTGGGAAGAGCCCATCTGTACTCCACTTCACCTCTGTCCCTCTCAGTTTAGGGACCTCCCTGGGTCCTACAAAACATCTATGTATGTCTTTATATAGTAAGATTTTGAGATGGGCCTCACAGAGCATGTTTGAGTCTGTTCAGACAACTTTAACACCACTTTTTTAATACCACTGACTGGGTAGCTAATAAACAACTGAAATTTAATGGTCATAGGTGTGGAGACTGAGAAGTGCAAGGTTCCAGCATGGTCACCTTCTGGTGAGGGTCCTCTTCCTGGTCTATAACCTGGGCCTTCTTGCTGTATCCTCACATCATGAAAGGGACTAGGGATTTCTCTGGTAACCCAATAATTCCATTCATGCAAGCTTCACCCTCATGACCTAACGACCTCCCCAAAACCCCACTTTCTCATACAATCACATTGGACATTAGGATTTCAATAGAGGGATTTTATGAGGACATAAACAGTCTATAGCAGCCATTCTAGCTTTGCTTGAGCTAAGTCCATAAACATCTTCAGGACTCAGGTCTGCTGTCATCTCTGCCTCACAGATAAACTATCTCCTAGGTTGGGGTATGGCCTTGATTAGATGAGGCACATGAACGATGGATGGGCTTGACATGGTGCTCAACCCCCAGTAAGCTGTACCACCCACCTCCAGATAGTATTTTTAACAACTCATATAAGAGGTTGGGTTCTCTCTCTTTCAGGGAGGGGGCTCGTCTCCATCACCCCAGTGCCCAGTACAGGGTTTAATGGAAACTAAGTGCTCAAAACAAAGGACATGAATGAAGAAGGCTATTGTGAGGGAGAGGCATAAGGTCTCTATCACTATGAAAATTATAGTAATTGGTGGAAAGCAGTGAGACAAATAGGTTTATCTTTTTAAAAAATCTTTTTAATTACATAGTATTGCTATGAAAGTAGCATAAGGATCTTCATCCTCTGCTTCTTAAACAGATTGATTTACACTATCAATGTGAGTGCGTATGTGTTGGAGAGTTTCCCTCGCTTCATAGCACCCGTCGAAAACCCTTGTCTTCCCATCATGCAACAGACAGAGGGATAGATCCCTGCGGGGTTTAGCCCAGGGTCAGCTTCTAAGGAAATGGGCGTCTGCTTTTCTCGTCCAAATGCCTGTAGTTTGGGAGTAAATGCTTGAACTGCTGCGGAGGTCCCAGGTGACTCAGACCTGGGGACTGATTATGGGTTTTGTCATATTTATAAATAATTAAAGAGCTACTTCCAATTGTGGGGACTTGCTTTGTAGCTATCACAGTGTGTTAGTGGTCAGGTAAGCTGTGTGTGTGTGAGTTTAAAAGGCAAGAGAGAAACCCACAACTAAGAAAATAAAGTTGAGCGGTATATAACATGCATGGCAGTTACAGCCCAAGAAACATCATTTACTGAGGATCTACCTTCCTGGCCCATTTGTATATATACACACAGCCTCATTTCTTTAGTAAGCCCAGTCTGGAATGATCTGGAACATAAGGTGAATGGACAAGGGCTTGAGGAGCTTCTCAATTCTTAAGGTCATACATTTCCCAGGCATGGAATCATTCAGACAGGGGCTTCTGAGTAGGCGCCAAGCATGTGCCTACATGAGCAGTACGTCTTTCTCTCTGAGCCCCCAACTTTCATTTTTCTGTAAAATGAAATAAAAGGTATTGGATTTGCCCACCTTATGGGGTTGTGATGGTTAAATTGGGCAATGCATGAACCAGAAACCACTCAGGATTCATAAACAGTGCCTATTTGCAGAGTAAAGCTACTGAATATGCCAGTTGTCTTAGAATATGACTTCAGGTGACCCAAAGAAACAAAGCTAGCCTAAACTCGAAGGAACAAATGATCCCCAGTGCCATGATGTACAGAACCGAACAGCAGGTAGCATTTACAGCATTTACATGTACGATCATAGTAATAGATAAGCCCTTTGTTGAGTGTATTTGAGTTTGCACAATTTTTGTTGTTGTTATTTTAAAGAGAGAAAAAGCGTGAGCAGGGAGTAGGGGCAGAGGAAGAAGGAGAAGCAGACTCCCTGCTGAGCGGGGAGCCTGACATGGGGCTCAATCCCGGGAACCCAAGATCATGACCTGAGCCAAAGTCAGATGCTTCAATGACTGAGCCACCCAGGGACCGCCCACATTTTTGGTTTCAGATAGTCATTGCTTAGATTGTTAGGTAGGCAGACAGCTCTAACAGGAGGGAGGGAGCTAAATAGATAAGGGCTGGAGTGGAACTATTTCTCACCTTAAGTCTTCCTTTTGATCAAAGGTTTTTATATTTTGGAAAAGACATTAGAAGAACTTTGTGGTCAGAGTTGAGTTTGTAGTAAAATTCCAGCTTGGATAATATCTCGAGGCCTCTGTATGCATGCCCAAACCTGCCTGCATACGTGTGTGTGTGTGTGTGTGTGTGTGTGTGTGTTCTGTAAAAAAGAAGAGTTGGTCCAGATTCACACGTATCCCAGCATCAGCGGTCTCAGACCTACTCATGACATGGGGGCTTTGGCTGTGAAATTCTCAGTGCCTGCACCACTGTCAGGACGTGGCGAGTGGAGTAGACTTCATATATTTTAATTAAGGCAAGAAAGCAACTTCTTGATAGAATGGGTGGGTGCAAACATTTGGCAACTTCCTGCATGAGCGCAAATGAGAAGCGATTATATTAGGACTGTTATTGTTTTCCTCAAGAATGACTTCCTTTGTGTGGCAATAGGAAGCTTTCAGGAAATTACTCTTCCTGGCACTGCTGGTGTTAAGCCCCAGAATGAACCTGCATTCAGTAACTTAAAGTAACTTTGTTGTCCAAGTTAATTAATTGAATTATTCTTGATATTTGATGATGAAATATAACATGGGAATAACATGACTCTTTTATTTAAAGAAGACCCTGGTCTACTCCATTTCATATTAGAGGTGCCATCAATACCTGAAATGAAGGGTGAGCACACAGAGGGGTGGTGGGCCTCTTTGGGTCATTTTTCCTCTGCATAAAATAATCTAGACCAGTGCCTCTCAAATCTTAGTGTTCATTTGAATAACCTGAAGATTTTTTAAATTGCAGAACCTGGGGTGCCTGGATGGCTCAGTCAGTTAAGCATCTGCCTTCAGCCCAGGTTATGATCTTGGGGTCCTGGGATCGAGCCCCGCCTTGGGCTCCCTGCTCAGTGGAGAGCCTGCTTCTCCCTCTCCCTCTGCTGCTCCCCCTGCTTGTGCTGTCAGATAAATTTTAAAGATCTTTTTAAAAAAATCTTTAAAAAAATAAAATTAATCACAGAATATGAGCCAGTAGGTCCAGGATGAGATCCTACATTGGTAACTATCTCCCAGGTAAAACCTATGATGCTGCTCATCCCTGAATCCACATTCCATTCTCTGTACGCCCGTGCCTATGTTTTTATATGTAGAAGTGGGGAGAGAGAGGAAGGAAAGAAAGGAGAGGGAGAGACAGACAGACAAAGAGGGCGAGAGCATGAACCGTGCTGCCAGGGGATGCTAGGGCTCTGCTGAGCTATCCTGACCCATCAGCCGACACCCTCTGCCCTGGGCATTAAGATGGGGGAGCTCTCAGGGTGGATGGAGCTTTCAACCACGGGGCGCTAAAATCGGAGGTAGGTCAGGGCACCGAAAGCATCGCTGCCTTAGGACATAGGAGCGTGAGAAGATTATAGCTGGCACTCACGGTGGCTAGACATGAGTGCTAACTTCTGGATGCACCAGGAATCCAGAGGCATGACCCTGAAATAGACCCATGGACAGGTGCTCAGAAGCGGACACCACAAAAGGCAGGTACAGACCCTTCAAAATCTTCGCACTCATGAAGCTTTTCAGAGCGGTACCAGGTATTCGAGTCTGTACTCTTGTCACTGAGTCACCTGGATGTGCCCTGGCTTCTTCTACATAGGTGGTTAACTTGGTCAGCCCGGGAGCTGGAGCGTGGGCATGGGAGGTGGTGGATCTTGCATACGCAAGAATCCTCATGGGTTGGATTGAAACAACCCTCATTCTTATACGTTGAGCTAACTTGTCTAGGTTCCAGGCCTAATCCCAGCTTCATGGCTGCCTTGCTGTCTCTTAGGCCATTAAAGGATTGCTCTAGATGCGTCTTTTTTCATCACTCACTTAAGGACAGCTGTTGACCAATGATACCCCTTTGGGGATCATAGAGAGTAAAAAAGGAAAGGAAGTAGGGTCATGAAATATTCTTTGACATTGCAAATGTAAGTCACAAAGAACATCCAGATCAGGAAGGGGGATTCCCACGAGGCTGTGGGGCTCAGGCGCTGCCAACTCCCTCATCAATTTTAGGGCTCGCACATTCGAGCTCTGGCTTCCCCACACTTTGATAAGGCTTTCTTGTTTATGGTCCTGCAGCCCTAGAGGGTCAGATGATTAAGCGTCCCTAATGAGCCTAATAGAAGACAATGGCATCTGTTATTTACCTCGGGGGATGTTAGGGGAGAAATGTGCGTGGGCTGGGGATCATTTCTGCAGCATTTAACTAGTGTTCGGGATGGAAGAGAGCAGAAGGTAGAGCATCAGTTAGGCCTGAGCGTATGGGAATATTTCCCAATCATACGTTGGACAGGCTGTGTTGTTCAGGCCAGGGTGGAAAAGAGTGTAGCAGCTCACATAATGTGGGAGGGATGGGAGCCAGCATTTCCGGAGCACAGACCAGGAACTAACCCCCTTGACTTCACGGCCTGCTTTCCCTAGTGGGCTGCATCGAACTCTAAAAAGCCATTCTTGGGGCACCTGGGTGGCTCAGCGGTTGAGCGTCCACCTTTGGCCCAGATCATGATTCCGGGGTCCTGGGATAGAGTCCCACATGGGGCTTCCTGCATGGAGCCTGCTTCTCCCTCTACCTGTGCCTCTCTCTCTCTCTCTCTATCTCTGTCTCATGAATAAATAAATGACATCTTTAAAAAAAATAAATAAAAAGCCATTCTTAAAAATTCCATTTTACATGAAGAAATGGGTGCTAAGTAACCTTAAGACTTACTTGTTATTTCCAAGCTGGAAAGTGCTGGATCTTTCAAATCTAGACCTGATTGAACCCACGGTCAAGAGTTTCCCACTTTGCATACTTTTAAAAATGCTGTCATTATAATATTAAGGCAAATCATTACATATAAAACTTACACAAACATGTTTTCTCTACGTGGGTATTAATTTTAGCTCTGTGCTTTCTAGAAGGGAAGTCAAGGAGGGAAATGAGAAGTGAAGATATTTTAAAATATTTTACAGACTTGATGGAGCACAGAAACTCCAAGACAAGGTGTTTAAATCTGTCTGGTATTTCATCATCAGATTTAACGCATCTAGCTCTTCCAAAAAAAAAAAAAAAAAAAAAAAAAAACCAAACCAAACAAATCAATAAAATTATATGGTCCCTTTATATACATACAGACCCTCTTACTCCAGCACCAATCCTCCTCGAAGGTCTACCTGGAACTCTTCCTCTTCCAGGTAGTCTTCATGGATTGCTCCAGACTCTGGAGCATCTCCCAATCATGCACCACATAATTTTTCCCAGTTTCATTGAGATGTTACTGACCTACAGCACTGGATGTGCTCAGTGTGTACAGCATAAAGGCTTGGCTTTCATATATTGTGAAATAATTACCACAATGAGTTTAGTTAACATCTATCCCCTCATACAGATATATACATAAAAAGTTTCTTCCTTGTGATGAGAACTTTTAGGATACACTCTCAGCAACTTTAAAATACAACCTACAGCAGTGTTAACCGTAGTAATCATGTCACACACTGCCTCCTCATCTTATAAATGGCAGTTTGTACCTTTTAACCACCTGCATCCAATTCCCACCCCCTTCCTTTCTGGAAACCACAAATCTGATCTCTTGTTCTATGAATTGTAAGGTTCCATATGTCATATCATATGGAGTTTTCTTTCTCTGACTTATTTCACTTGGCATAATACCCTCAAGTTCCATCCACGTTGTTGCAAATAGCAGGATTTCCTTACTTTTTAATGGGGAGTAGTATGCATATTTATCCATTCATCCATTGGTGGACATTTGGGTCCACCCTCCCCCATGTCTTGGCTGTCGTATAGCTGCAATGAGCATGTGAATTGCAGATAGATCTTTGATATAGTGCTTTTATTTCCTTTGGACATATATCTGGAAGTGGGTAATTCTATTTTTAATTTTTTTGAAGAACATCTATACTCTGGCCCATTGTGGCTGGACCAATTTACATTCCCACCAAGAGTGCAAAATTGTTCCCCTCACTCCACAGCCTTGTCAGCATTGTTAGCTCTTGTCTTTTAGGTAGTCATTCTAACAGGTATGAGGTGATACCTCCTTGTGCTTTAATATATTTTCCTAATGATTCCCTTGTGGGATTGAGCACCTTTTCACATATCTCTTGGTCATCTGAAGATTTTCTTTGGAAAAAATGCCCATTAAGGTACTTGGCCCAGTTTTTAATTGGGTTTATTTTATTTTATTTATTTTATTTTATTTTATTATTTTTTTTGCTATTGACCTGTAGGAGTTCTTGAAATATTTTGGACACTAACTCTTCATCAGATGCATAATTTGCAAATACTCTTTCCCATTCTCTAAATTATCTTTTCATATTGACGATTCTTTTGCTGTGCAGAAGCTTTTAAGTTTGATACAGTCCAACCTGTTTGTGTTTGAATATCCAAGAAGATCATTGTTTGGATTCATCCCAAGGAGCTTTTCCCTTTTTTTCCTCCAGGAGTTTTATGGTTTCAGGCCTTACATTTAAGTCTTTAACCCATTTTAAGTTATTTTTGTAAGTGGTAGAAGAAAGAGGTCTAGTTTCTTTTCACAAGTGAATAGCTGATTTTTCCAGAACCATTTATTGAAAAAAAACTATCTTTTCTCCATTGAGTATTCCTGGCTCACTCATCAGTAGTAGTTAACCATATATATGTGGGTTTATTTATGGGTTCTCAATTTTGTTGCGTTATTCTATGTGTCTGTCTTTATTCCAGTACCATACTGTTTTGATTATATAGATTGATAATACAGCTTAAAATAAAATATGATACCCCTGATTTTGTTCTTTTTTAGGATTGGTTTGACTATTCATTGTCCTTTGTTTTTCCAACTATTTTAGGACTGTTTTTTCTACTTGTGTATATAATGTCATTGGGATATTGATAGAGGGATGCCTGGGTGGCTCAGCGGTTAAATGCTTGCCTCTGGCCCAGGGCATGACCCCGAAGTCCCAGGATTGAGCCCCACGTCGGGCTTCCTGCATGGAGCCTGCTTCTCCCTCTGCCTGTGTCTCTGCCTCTCTCTCTGTGTCTCTCATGAATAAATAAATAAAATCTTTAAAAAAATCTTTAAAAAAAAGGAATATTGATGGGGTGACATTGACTACATAGAGGGCTTTGCGTAGTGAGGACATTTTAACAATATTAATTTTTTCTAATCCATGAGCGCACAATAAATATTTATTTGTGTTGTCTCCAATTTCTTACATTAATGTCTTGTAGTTTTCAGTGTAGAGATCTTTTACTTCTGTAGTATTTTATTATTTTTGATGCTATTATAATTGAGAATATTTCATTTACTTTTTAGATAATTTGTTGTTAGGATATAGAAACACTACTGATTTTTGTATGTTAATTTTGTATCCTGCAAACAACTGAATTTCTTGATTAAATCTAACAGTATTTTGGTGACTTCTTTAGCTATGTGTGTGTGTGTGTGTGTGTGTGTGTGTGTATGTGTATCATCTGCAATTTTGTCTTTGTTCCCAATGACAATGCCTTTCATTTCTTTTACTTCCTTAACAGTGGTGGAAGTGCCACCCAGAGCAATGTTGAAAAGGAGTAGTGAGATTGAACACTTTGTCTTGTTCCTCATCTTTGAGGAAAAGTTTTTAACCTTTCATTTCTGAGTATGATGTTAACTGTGGGGTTATCTAAGGTGGCCTTTATTATGTGGAATTACATTCCTTCCACACCTAATTTGTTGAGAGTTTTTATTGTGAAAGAATATTGTATTTTTTCAAATGCTTTTTCTGCATCTATTAAGGTGATAATATTTTTATGATTCATTGTATTAATGTGATATGTCACAATTACTTATGTGCATATGTTGGACCATCCTTGCCTCCCAGAGATAAATCCCACTTGATCATGGTAAAAGATCCTATTATGTGCTGCTGAATTCACTCAGGAAGTATTTTATCGAGAATTTTCCATCTATTTTCATAAGAGATATTGGCCTGCAGTTTTCTTTTTTTTCCAAAGATTTTATTTATTTATTCATGAGAGACACAGAGAGAGAGGCAGAGACACAGGCAGAGGGAGAAGCAGGCTCCATGCAGGGAGCCTGATGTGGGACTTGATCCTGGAACTCCATCATGCCCTGAGCCAAAGGCAGACACTCAACTGCTGATCCATCGAGGTGTCCCGGCCTGCAGTTTTCTTCTAGTACCTTTACTGGCTTTGATACGTAAAATGAGTTAGAGAGGGTTTTTTCCTATTTAATTTTTTTAAAATTAGGAGGTTCGGCATTAATTTTTTTTTAAATTTAAGTATAGTTGACATACAATATTAGTTTTGAGCGTACAACATAGTGGTTCTACATTTACATACACACATTATGAAATGATCACTGCAGTAAGTCTAGCTACAATCTGTCAGCATACAAATTACAATGTCAATGACTGTATTCCCTGGGCTGTACTTTACATTCCCATGATTTATTTATAACTGGAATTTTGTACCTCTTGATTCCTGTTACCTATTTTGCCCCTCCATATGCTTCCCCACTGTCAAGCACCAGCTTATTCTTTGTATTTATGAGTTTGTTTCTGTTTTGTTCATTTTTCTCATTTCTTAGAGTCCACATATAAGTGAAATTATATGGTATTTGTTTTTCTCTGCCTGACTTATTGCTCTTAGCCTAATACCCTCTAGGTCTGTCCATGTTGTTTCAAGTGGCAAAATTGCATTTTTTATGGCTGAGTAATATTCCATCATATATGTTATGTGTGTATATACACACACACACACACACACACACATATATATATATATATCATAATGTTGCTATGAACATGGAGGTGCATATATCTTTTCAAATTAATGTTTTAATTTCCTTTGGATAAAAACCAGAAGTGGAATTGCTGGATCATAGAATATTTATATTATTAATTTTTTTAAGAACCTCCATATTATTTTCCAACAGTGACTGCACCAGTTTACATTCCCACTAACTACATGAGGGTTCCCTTCTCTCCACATCTTCACCAAAACTTGTTATTTCTTATATTTTTGATACTAGCTATTCTGACTAGTGTAAGGTGACTTTTCATTGTAGTTTTGATTTGAAATTCCCTAATGGTTAATAATGTTTAGCATCTTTTCAAGTGGCCATCTAATGTGTTTTGTGGAAAAATGTCTATTCAGGTCCTCTGCCCACTTTTTAATTGGATTGCTTTTGGTGTGTGTTTAATTGTATAAGTTCTCTATATATCTGGAATATTAACTTCTTACTGGATATATCATTTGCAAATGCCTTTTTCCATTTAGTAGGTTGCCTTTTGCTTTATTAATGATCTCCTTAGCTGTGTAAAAGCTGTTTAGTTTAATGTAATTCCATTGTTTATTTTGCTTTTGTCGCCGTTGCCTGAGGAGAAGGATCCAAAGTTTAATGCTAAGGCTGATGTCCAAAAGTTACTGCCTATGTTTTCTATGAGTTGTATGGTTTCAGGTATCACTTTAAGTCTTTAATCCATTTTGAGTTTTTTTTTTTTTTTTGGTGTGTATAGTGTAAGAAAGTCATCCAGTTTCATTCTTTTGCATGCAGCTGTCAAGTTTTCCCAACACCATTTATTGAAAAAACTATCTTCTTCCTCTTGTGTACTCTCGCCTCCTTTGTTTTTTTTTTTTTTGCCTCCTTTATCATAGATTAATTGAATATATAAATATGGGTTTATTTCAGGCTTTGTAATTTTTTCCATTCATCTGTGTATCTGTTCTTATACAAGTGTTATGCTGTTTTGATTACTGTATATTTGTAGTATAGTTTGAAATCGGTGATCCATAATACCTCCAAATTTATTCTTCTTTCTCAAGATTGCTTTTGGTAGTATGGACATTTTAATAGTACAAATTCTTAAAATATTTAGCAATGTATATATTTCCATTATTTGTGTCATCTTTGATTTCTTTTACCAGTGTCTTTTTTTAATAAATTTATTTTTTATTGGTGTTCATTTTGCCAACATATAGAATAACACCCAGTGCTCATCCTGTCAAGTGCCCACCTCAGTGCCCATCACCCAGTCACCCCCACCCCCTGTCCACCTCCCCTTCCACCACCCCTAGTTCGTTTCCCAGAGTTAGGAGTCTTTCATGTTCTGTCTCCCTTTCTGATATTTCCCACTCATTTTTTCTCCTTTCCCCTTTTACCAATGTATTATAGGTTTCAGACTACAGGTCTTTCATCTCCTTGGTTAAATTTAATCCTAAGTATTTTACTCTCTTTGATGCAATTTTGTAAATGGGATTGCTTTCTTAATTTTTCTGAGAAATTTGTTTGGTTTATAGAAACACAACCAATTTCTGTATATTAATTTTGTGTCTTGTAGTTGTATGGAATTAATTTATTCTAATAGTTTTCTGGTGGACTCTTTC
Source organism: Nyctereutes procyonoides (assembly GCF_905146905.1). Lineage (NCBI taxonomy): Eukaryota > Metazoa > Chordata > Mammalia > Carnivora > Canidae > Nyctereutes > Nyctereutes procyonoides. Next base: position 5,497,888 of record NW_026575140.1, on the reverse strand, counting down.
GGGTTTTCTCCATATAGTGTCATGTCATCTGCAAATAGCGACAGTTTTATTCTTTCTTACCAATTTAGAAAACTTTTATTTCTTTTTCTTGTCTTATTTTTGTGGCTAGAACTTCCAGTAATATGTGGAATAAAGATACGGAGAATGGCATCCTTGTCTTGTTCCTTACCTTAGAGGAAAATTTTTCAGCTTTTCACAAGTATGTTAGCTATAGATTTGTCAAAATGGCTTTTATTATGTTGAAGGATGCTCTCTCTACACCTACTTTGTTGAGAATTTTTTAAAAACATAAATGGATGTTTAATTTTGTTAAATGTTTTTCTGCATCTATTTGAGATTTTTATCCTTCATTTTGTTAATATCATATTGATCGATTTGTGGGTATTGAGCCATCCTTGCTCATCCCTGAATAAATCTCACTTGATCATGCATGGTATAGGATACTTTTGATGTAGGGATGAAACAAAAAAACATCTCTTTCTTACTGATTATTTTTATTTGACCCCCCCCTTTTTTTCTTGGTCTCACCAATTTTGTCTATTTTTTCAAAGAACCAACTATTAGTTTCATTGATCTTTTCTATTGTTTTTTAAGTCTCTTTCATTTATTTCTGCTCTCACCTTTATTATTTCCTTCCTTCTACTAACATTGGACTTTTTCTCATCCATTTAGGTGCAAGGTTAGATAGTTTGAGATTTTTCTTGTTTCTTGAGTTAGACATGTATTGCTATAAACTTCCCTCTTGGAGCCCTTGCTGCTTCCCATTGATTTTGGAACCTTGTGTTTTTACTTTCATTTGTCTCAAGGTATTTTTTTATTTCCTTTTTGATTTCTTTATTAACTCATGAGTTGTTTAGTAGCAGGTTGCTTAGCTTCCATATGTTCATGAGAGAGATGTAGCTGATCTACCTAATACATAGGTAAAAGAACATAGGTTTCTCCAGTTTTTTTTCCTTGTAATTGGTTTCTAGTTTCATATTATTGTGGTCAGAAAAGATGTGTAATAAGATTTCAATCTTCTTAAATTATTGAGACTTGTTTTGTGGCTTAACGTGTGATCTATCCTGAGAACATTCCCATGGGCACTTGTAAAGAATGTGTATTTTGCTGTTTCGGGATGGAATGTTTTATAAATATCTATTAAGTTCATTTGGTCTTTAATATGTCATTCCATGTCACTGTTTTCTTATTGATTTTTTTTTATTTGGGTGATCTAACCATTGATATAAATAGGGTGTGAAAGTCCCCTACTATTATTGTATTATTGTCAATTCCTCCTTTTATGCCCATTGATATTAGCTTCATATATTTAGGGGCTTTTATGTTGGGCAAATAGATACTTATTGTTAGGTTTTCTTGTTGGGTTGATCCCTTTATCATTATATAATGTTCTTCATTACAATTTTTGTATTAAGTCTATTTTGTCTGATTTAGGTATTGCCACCTCAGCTTTCTTTTTGTTTCCATTTATATAGAATAGCTTTTTCTGTCTTTAAGTTTAGGGCTGTATGCATCTTTGGTCTGAAGTCAGTCTCATATAGGCAGCCTATATATAGTTTTTTTTTCCTTTTCTTAACCATTCAACCACCCTATGTCTTTTGATTGGAATATTTAGTCCATTGTGTTTTAAGTAATTATTGATAGGTATGAAATTATTGCCATTTTGTAAATTGTTTTCTGGTTGCTTTGGTAATTCTCTGTTCCTCTCTTGTGATTTGATGACTTTTAGTGTTATGGTTGGATTTTGGTGCATCTATTATAGGTTTTTGGTTAGCGGTTATCATCAGGTTCATATATAACACCCTATTATAAAACAGTCTATTTTAAGTTAATGGCACTTAAAATACATTCTAAAAGCACTATATTTTTATTCCTTCTCCCCATGTTTTGAATTGTTCATGTCCTATTTTATATTTTTATGTTGTGTATCCCTTAACTAATTATTGCAAATATAGTTGATTTGTCTAAACTTTTGTCTTTTAGCCTCCATAGTTGCTTGACAAATGGCTGATACACTGCCTTTATTGCAGGTTTGCTTTTACCAGTGATATTTTTCTTTCATAATTTCTTTCTACTTGTGGCCTTCTCTTTTAAACTTAAAAGAAATGCTAATGGGACTTCTTTAAGGTTGGATTACCGGTGGTAAACTTCCTTAACTTTTGATCAACTTGGAAACAACTTTTCTTTCCTTCAGTTCTGAAGGATAATTTTGTTGGGCAGAATTTTCTTGGCTATAGGATTTTTCCTGTTAGCACTTTAAATCGATTGTGCCACTCCTTCTGGCCTGCAAATTTCTGCTTAGAAATCAGCTGATAAGTCTCAAGGGGATTCCCAGGAGAAATGTGACTAGTTGCTTTCTTCTTGCTGATTTTAAAATTCTCTATCTTCAAATTTTGACCTTTTAATTGTTATATGTCTTGATGTGGACCTCTTTGGGGGCTCTCTACTTTCTGGACCTGAATGGCTGTTCCCTTTCCCAAGTTAGAGAATTTTTCAACTATTATTTCTTCAAACAATTTTTTCCCCTTTCTTAGTCTCTTTTACTTCCAGAATTCCTATAATATGAATGTTAGTATGTTCAGTGGTCCCAGAAGTCCCTTATATAGGGACTTATAGAAGTCTTTATTATATTCTTTTTTCTTTCTGTTGTTGTGTATGAGTAATCTGAACTACCATCTTCCAGATAGCTGATCCATTCTTCTGCATCCTCTAATCTGATTCCCCTAGCATATTTTTCATTTTATTTATTGTATTCTTCAGCTCTGATTTGTTCTTCTTTATATTTTCTATCTCTTTTTTGAAGTTGTCAATGGGTTCATCCATTCTTCTCCTGAGTTTGGTGAGCATCTTTATGACCATAACTTTGGACTTTTCATCAGATAGATTGCATATGTCCATTTCATTAGGCCCTTTTCTGAGGTTTTTGTCTTTTCTTTGGAACATATTCCTCTCTCTCCTCAGTTTGTCTGCCTCTCTGTGATTGTTTTTATGTATTAGGTAGATCAGCTACATCTCTCAGTCTTGGAAGAGTGGCTTTCAGCATGTCTGGTGGGGCAAGTGAGTACAATCGCCTCCCCACCCAGCCACCAGAACTGGGCACTCCAGGGCTGGTTCCTGTGTGGACACTCTTCGCTCTTTTTGCCCTTCTGAATGGATAATTTAATTGGCATAGTCAGGTCTGCTGTTGAAGATCTTTATTGAATTCTTCCCTTCATTCAATGTATTTTTCACCTCTAGGATTTTTATTTTTTTATGTTTTTAAATTTTTGTTGAACTTCTTGTTTTGTTCATCCATTGTTTGCATAATTTTGTTTAGTTGTCTTCTGTGTTCTTGTAGTTCACTAAACTTCTTTAAGAGGATTATTCTGAATTCTTCAACAGTTCATAGTTATTCCATTTCTTTAGTGTCATCTGTTGGAACTTTATTAGTTTCCCCGAGTGTGTCATACTTACATTTCTTTGTGATCCTTGGTTCCTTATGTTGGTATTTGCACATTTGAATAAGTGGTCTCCTCTTCCAGACTCTACTGGACCACTTGACTTGATTTTCTGCATCTATCAGTTTGTAGCATCCTTAAGTAGGTGGCACTTTCTATCAAGGTATATTTAGGTGAGGCTTTGAATTAGTTTTTCTGCTTAGGGGGGCCCTGCACAGGCTATGATCTGGAAAGGTTCTTGTTTGGAAGTCAAGTAAGGCAGACTTGTGTACCAGGTTCTCTACTCCCATGCTGCTGTGATTGGATTTGCAGGATAGACTGGAGATATTCTCAGGAGCTCTGGTTAGGGTTCCTGGTCGTGTCAGTGTGGAGGCTGTATTCCGCTTGGGCTGGTCTATCTATTCCCTGACATGGTCAGGCTGCAGACTAGGTTGCAGGGCCAGTAAGGTCTTTTTGGGGAAATCAAATCAGACAGACCTGCTTACTCAGCTGCCTGGACAGACGGCCACGGTCTTGGCTCCACAAATAAAAGGCTGCTGGTCATGTCCTCTGTTCAAGTACCATTGTAAGCAGGCTGCATTAGTTTCCCTGTGCAGGGAGATTCAGGGAGCCACAGAGCAGGTCCCAAGGCTGCTTAGATCCCCAAATAAGAGTCTTATCAGACAGACCCATGCATCAAACTTTCTGGCCAGATGGGATCACTAGTTTGTGATCAAAGCCACTGGCTGGGCTCTCTGAGTGCTGCTATACTAAGACATTTTCCAGGTGTCAGAAAAGCTTCCTGGTTGGGCAGGGCCAGAAGCTACACTCAGTATTGGTCTGAGCTATGAATGAGCTGCTTTTCTGGGGTGAGGAGACCAGACTCAGGAGCCAGCAAAGTTCTTCATCTGTAGTCCCAGATTAGGCTGACCTGCCTACAGCCTCATTCCCTGGTCAAACTATGCCACTGTCTTGGCTGTGCCAATGAGGGAGGCTGCTCTCTTTGGACTTCTACCTGGACACTGCAGGTGGGATTTCAGTTGTCCAAGATCTGAATGCTGGTTTCCTGAAAATTCCCCCAGGATCTCCTTGAGGTGAGACCGATGTAGAAACTCCCCAAAAGAGATGCACAATGCTGGGGGAGTTCAATGTCTGTCATGGGCTCTCTTTCTGCACTGGAAGGCTATACGCTTAGGGGAGCCCTCCCAGTGGGACACTCTGCCTGCCTGGGGTAAAGTAATATATAACTACTTCTCTTACCCTTCTGTCTCCATGTCTGTGGTACAGAGGTGCCTCAGCCTCACCTTTATATTATATAATTTTTTCAATGATGTCTTGTCATGAATAGTTTTCAGTTCTTGTGCCGGGGAGCAAAGTCAGGAACTAGCTATGTCACCTTCCAGTGATATCACTCTTACCCCACCATAATCTATGTGGCCATTTCTGCTGATTACATCTTCGTTCTTTCTTTCTGCCATTTCCATCCTGTAGGCATGGCAGTAAAATCTTCTTATCCTTCATGTCTCCGATCACAAGGTTCAGGAAATATGGATGGCTCACCCATGTTGGAAAGTCCTGTTTTCTTTCTCCCTTGGAGATGAGGTGCTCAGTAAGCAAGTGTAACTTCACTAAGAACTTAGTTCATGCCTTGTTCACACTGTAGTTGTACTCTTCTAAAGAATGCTACAGAGGAGGCTTGATGAGTGAACAGCTTATGAAAGGAAAGACAACATTCCAAAAATCATTCAGCAGCCACATTGAGGATCTGGGAGATGAAGAAAACCTTCATTCCTGGGTCTTGGAGTTTATTAAACTCACCGTGGGTCAGAGCACTTGGGGATCTTTTACCTTCTGTCTAGAAACTCAGGTTCTTCTGCCCTGTATTGTGCTTCTAAAACCTTCATCCATCAGATCTTTACTCACAAGTGAGTCCTTTCCTTACCATTTAACCTAAAATGGCATCTTCTAGTCACCCTGGATCTAATCACTGAGTATATATTTTTTCATAAAAACTTATCATAGTCTATAATACTTGTTTCCATAATTAGTTTGCTTATTTATTGTCTGAACCTCTTCTAGAATTTAAGTTCCATGATGGCAAGGATCATCTCTTTGTTCACTGCAAAATTCCATGCACTTCAATAGATTCTTGGCAGAATAAATAAGTTAGGGAAGAGGGCTAAATATGCTTTAGAGAGCAGTTGTCAAACTGTGGTTCCTGCATGGTTCAGCATGCACTGGGATCACCAGCATTACATCGTTGTTGGACATGCAAAGCCTTATCCTAGATTTTATGAACCAGGAACTCTGGGGGTAAGGCCTAGAACTCTGCATTTTAACAGACTCTCCAGGTACTCATGATGCATGCTCAAACTTGAGAGCTTCTGATTGAGCTGTACTTCTCAATCTTCAATATACATATGAGTCACCTGGGATATCTTATTAGAATGCAGATTCTTGTTCAGGAGGTGTGAGCTGGGGTCAGAGAGCCTACATTTTTAACAAACTCCAGGTGGTACACATGCTGCTGTCCACTAACTTGCTATGAATCTTTGCAGTCATCTAGGGAGCTATAAGATGTATAGATGCAGGTCCCGCCCTTCCACAGTCTGATTTAATTGGTCTGGAGTACAACTGGATTGGGTCTTTTTAAAAGCTCCTCTGGCAATCCTAATGTTCAGTCAAGGCTGAGAATTGCTGTCTCCAAGGGCATATGCAGCCTTAGAATGCCACTGTGTGTGGACAGGGGAGGCACTGCAGTTCCTGGTCAGAGAGCATGAATATAGTTTAGATATCATGAGACACAGGACCTGAGTATGCTGTGAGAACACTCAGAAAATGAAGTCTATAGGGAAAAAAAAAAACTCAAGGAAGCTATAAGCAGTAGGGGAAACCAACCCCTCAGCCCACTTTCTGACCTAGATGGGCAAACACATCCAGTTGTGCATGAATTAGATGATGCTAACTCAATGCAGATCCAATGAGCACAACGATGATTTTGTCCTGAATGTGTCCTCACATTTCCTAAGGATGAAAAAATGTCCCACGGATTACATTAGCTGGCCAGGTTAATTAAAAATCACTCTAATAATTAGTTTTGTGTATTTAGTTTCTTTGTTATTAGCTCAGATGCTTTTCATAGATGGGACAAAATTTCCTAAATGAAACCTCTTCTGGCTTCTCTGTCCCTCCTCTGAACTTGTGTTCTAAAAAAAAATGTATCATGCATTCAGGAGGTCTAGATTTAAAATAAATCATCTTTTTAGCATATGCAGCCCCAGATGTGTTGGGTTACACCTTGAGATGAAGAGACATAAAAGTGGTGTTTTGTTTTGTCTTTTGTTCCTATTAACATGCCCATGGGGACTTCTTTAAGAGGTTGATATTTATTAGGATGTTTCAAGAACGCTGTCCAAAATGAACAAGGAGAAAATAAATATAAATACCTTAATAAGATTTTTTTTCCTTAATAAGATTTTAAAAAGAGAAATGGGAAAGAAGTCTTCCTGAATGTAACAAACAAGACATTATGAAAGTGGTTGTAGAATCACCCATTCACACGTTCTGATGTCTCAGGTGGAGCTTTTCTCTGTTTTCTAGATTCTCCATCATTCCAGACTGCAGCAAGGGTCATGAGAATTGAACAGGAAAGCTCAGGGAGGCATAACCATACCCTTTTCCTAGGAATGATCCTCCACCCCAGTCAGGGGACCAGCTAAGCCATGATTATATTAAAGGATACTGTCCACCTTGATTATAGTTGATTGTTTCCAAATGTAGATACCATGTAAAACTGGCCAATTATCTCTCCAAAACTTTAGAAAATTAGAATAAAGGGATACAGTGTCTCAGAGTCTTGTGGTTAACAGCACTTAAACGGCATCAGTTTGGAGCAGTGCTCTGCAATAGAGCCTTCCCAGGTGATGGGAATGTTCTATAGCTTGAACTACCCAATAGAGTAGCCAAATGTAGATACTGAGTATATGAAATGTGGCCAGAGTGACCGAGAATCTGAATTTTTGATTTTACTTTATTTAAATTAGAAATTAAAATTAATATAGTGTCTATTGTTTTTGACAGCATAGCTCTAGAGTCCAATTTTGTGGCTTTGGCCTCTAAGGAAATCTCCAGAACCTTTTTGGGTATCTCCTTTGCCAGGTTTGGGTTGTTCAAAACTGTTGCATCAATTTTATGAGCTACCCCCAGTGCTTTTTGATAAACCCCCAATTTATTTCAAGTTGCCATAGAGGCCATTAAAAGATTACTTAAAAGCTTAAATACTGTTCTTTTGTGAAGTGAGATGAGATCATCACATTAAAACCATACAGAGGTGAAGATTCTGTACCTCTTCTTGTCCCTGGGTATTTCCCCCAAGTAGGAACTGATGGTGGACTAACTTGCTCATGCCCTTCTAATACTCTAAGCAAACTACATTATGCCATGGGGTGACTTGTATAGATTCCATTGGCGGTGTCTCAATTTTACACACAGGGACACAATCTGAGAGTAACCTTGAGCCACTTCTCCCCAACATGAGCTTTGATTCCCCCAATCAAAAAGCCAAGGGGGGACTTGACAGTTGAAACCTTGCAACTATTATCACATAATAGCTCATACAGTTTTCCTAACAAGCTTGTGAGGTAGGTGTCCTTATGTCATTGTCATTGCCCTTGTCACCACCACCACCATGACATCATTGCTATTCCTTTGCATTTGGGGACACCAAGGATCAGAGAGATGAAGCCAGTTGATTGAGATCCCACTGTTAATAAGCAGAGAAGGCGGAATTCACAACCAGGTCTTCTGACTCTGAATTCCACACTTAGTAGAGAAGAACATCTGTATCTGCTTTAAAATTTTATGGAGACAGATGAAATACCATATGTTTAATACTTTGGAGGAAAAAAATGTGAAGCAAATAAAGTTTGCATTTTAAGAGATGAGAAGGGCAAGAGTGTCATTCTTTTTTTGGATTTGGATTTTGAGGTGTGTTCTTGAAAGTTTTATGCTTGGTTAATACCTACAGCATGAAATTAGACTAAAAATTATGGGGAAATCTAGAGAATATGCCTTAAATATAAGCCAGATTACTGTTCTATGTTTAATTATAGCCAATTCTTTTGGTATCTAACATGTTCTTTTGTTCTCACTAAATCCTTACCACAGGCCAGTGTGGTTAATACTAAAATTTTTAGTTTTGATATAAGGTACAGAAAGGTTAAATGACTTACACAAGATGACAGGAAGTTGGCCAAACCAAAATATACACCTCAGACCTGCCTGATTATACAGCGCAAGTTCTAAGTTATTATTTCTGTATTTCCTCCTTAATTATGAATCTTTAATAAAATGATTCATCTTGGTTTTACTGGTACTACATAGGTAGAAGGAGCCACCATCCACATTGGAGATACCATAGGACTTCTAGGGCATCAATGTGATGGTGGTCAAAAACACTGGCATGAGAAACCCCAAGGTGATATGAACCTCAATGACAGCAGCCTCTTCTAGATATTTCTTCTCTGATGTTAATAATGAAATTCCATGGCTTTTCCTTAACAGGCAGAAAATAACTGCCATCACACTCTTACTAGTTTATATGTGATTGAATGTATCTCCTTCATCGTGGCACTACATAACCAAGTTCAGAACCAGAAAGAGTAGAACCTGTTGGGTGCATGAATGATTCTGGCTCCTAATATTGCTGACAGATAAGCACATAGACTGTTCTTCAGCCTTTGTCTTATCTTCTATAAAGCATCATTATATATTACTTATACAGAATGCAAGAGGGGGAATGTGAGGTTAACAAGTATTACATTTTCTCTCCTAAGGTTACAGTAATCTAATAAAGGAATACTGTCACTTGAGCAATGTGGCTGAGGAAGAGCCTGTATTTGGACCAAAATGAGATCCCCTCTAGAAGGCTCAATACATCAGGGGCTGTGTGGGGCACTGTGGGAATTTTTAGAACAGAAAAAACCAGTTAAGCATGTGAAACCCATGTTGAGGATGCATGTGAGGTACTTAGGTATTCAGGTAAAGAATGTGAAGTTGTTGCACTCAGCAACTGCCTATCTTGAAGATGGTTAGTCACCCATTATTGAATTTTCTAGGTTAATGATGACTTTATTGATAGTTCCATGTTGGGGATTATTGATCTGGTGTTGGGTCTCACTCGTCTAACCTACCATATGATCTATAATCAGAGACTGTTGGACTAGAGAGTTTCTGTCAATAGTAAGAGCTGAGTTCACATGATTCCTTTTCTTATAACTCACTCCCAAGGAGAGGAAGTCACAGTTGCGGTCACCCGGAACGTGGAAGAACTCAGATAATGGCATACTGGCAAGAACTGGAGGGTGTTGTGATGATTACCTAGGGGAGATGCTGATGGGGAAGAAAATAATTATTTTTCAGGTTCAAAGAAATATTTTTCATATTCTTACAAGTTGATTATTCAATGATAACTAAAATGTTCAACTTGATACAAGATATAATTGGAGAAGGGTATCAAATGGACAGTTTACCTAGACTGAAATTATTTGAGGATAAGGAGCCATGTTTTTGCCATAATCTCCATCTGTGGCTTTATGCTAACCATAGCACCCAATGTCAACAACTGTTTGCTGACATGAACTAAACAAAGTGACTACTAGGCAAGGGATTTTATAGGAATCAGAACCGTCTGAAAATTAGAGCTAATAACTGACCCAGGATGCCCTTACATCACTAGATATTTATTATCAGAGTGTAGTCTCCTATCAGGTGATCTATCCATGGGAAAGATGCCTAGATAGGTAATTTCCTGAGTTGCCATAGTGATACTAATATTAGTAACTAAAGGACACATTATAGTATAAATCATCCATCCTATGTCATCATTGAAGCTGATTGTGTTATTGAAGTAGGTTTGGGATCTGAATGGTGGAAATCCTGAAGAATGAAGGAAAACACTCACTAGGGAGGACAGAGAAGGGAAGTTTAGATTCCTGATTAAAAATGTACCTTCATAACTATTTGGTTCTAATATTTCCCAGACACCTAATATGTTTCCCACACAACCTGTCTGGCTGCTCAGCCAAGGGCTTGGTAGGTTATCTTTTACTGAGTCTGGTGGGACTTAAGAACCCCCATTTCTACCAACTGGACATGTTAGCTTTTAAGAGTTTGACAGATATCTACTTACAATGCATACATACATGTATCTGTCTACTTATCTGTCCATTTATCCTTTTCTTCCTCATTCCTGGGAAGTACATTATAGTGGGCTACAGGTGATTGTCCATAAATTCCATGGGACCATTGCCAGGTCATTTAACCTCTGTAAAAGAAGGGTCAGATGAGTTTCCATCTAGACTCCTTTCCATTCCAAATGTATCGTTACACAGCATGCATCATAGGCACAGTGCAGGATAAGCACATATAAAACCTATTTCCTGGGGCAGCTGGGTGGCTCAGTCAGTTATGCATCTGCCTTCAGTTCAGGTCATGATCTCAAGGTCTTGGGTTCTAGCTCCACATCAGGCTCCCCTCTCTCCCTCTCTCACCAATAAATAAATTAATTAATTTTAAAAAAATATAGGTCCTAATCCAAGGGAACTTTGGATCTAGATTTGGAGAGTCCCATGAGTGATAACTCAAATCAACAACCAAAGCCACAGGACTAGGTGGAACCTGATTGTGTTGAAAGAAAAGAGAAGCAGTAGGTTCCGCTAAGGGTTAGGAGAGGGAGAAATCCTAGGGAGGATTTCTTGGAAAATCTGAGTAGAAAGTAAGCTTTCTATTGATAATAATTAAACTGACAGAAAGAGTCAAGGAAGAGGACTTCCCCAAAATGGAGAAAGCACACTGTGGATAAAACCATGAGTACTCAAGGAGGTGGAGAGCAAACTAGGTATTTTTATATACACAAAAGTGAGTTATAAAGATACTAGACATCTTTAAATGCTAGGCTAAGGATGTACAGCCTCCCAATCAATGTAATGGGGAGCCTTTGAAGGTTGAATAGGGCAATGCCTTTACAAATAGCTTTTTTGGAAAAATAGCCTGGGAGCCTGGAGGAACATGGACTGATGGCATGGTACAGAGTTAGAAGGCAGAGAAACTACACAGAGATGTCTTATTCTGAGTTTGCTATTTTTCTGCTGGAAAAAAAACCCCATCAGCTTCCAATGAACTGCTTTTTATTATGACACAAAAGCCATAAAAGTAGTGATGTATATAAAAGCAGTGCAGGATGTTTTTAGTGGCTTTATGAAATAAAAACAGCAGTAGATAGTTAAAATTGGAATGCCCTGCATCAGGTTATAACCATCTGAGTTTGGAAACTTGCAACAGCAATGCAATCATATTTTTATAGCTCTAGCGTGGTCTTTTCACTCAGATAACTGAACTTAGAGTGGGTGAGAAGGGAAAAACTAGCAAATCAATGCCGTTAAATAGCAAAGGCAGAGATTTTTTGAATTTCAATGGCCACATCAGCTATCAGTTTGATAAAGTAATCATTGTTTCCCCAATTTAGAAATATGTATACTATCAATAAAGGTAAGATTGATACTGGAGAGATCAGGTTCCCTAACAACATAATTGGTAGAAAGCTATCATACCAGGCACTTTGACATCTGTGACTTCATTGTGCACCTATCACAATTCTGAGAGGCATGGTTATCACAAATTCATATACGCAGATGCTGAGATTCAGAAGAACTGAGAAATTTGCCCAATTAAATAGAGTATCCCTGTATCTATTCCAAAATGGGTTCTAAACCTCATGTCTCCCATGCCATGGGAAAATGTTCATAAACTTTGCTTATCTGTGAAGATTCAGTATCTTCCTGAAGCTGCCACTGGGACTGTTAGACTGGAATGTTTTATTTGTTCACTGTGGCTGGGCCAAACCTGCTCAGGACTTTTAGAAAAGAACCCTTCTTATTCATTAGCAGAATTAACTGTGTAGAGGTTTTTTGTGTGCTAGGAATGGAAGTAGACCTCTCTAGAGATTATACAATCAACTGAAGGGTAGTTTGCTCAAGACAAGTGATTAGCTTGGTGCAGTATGTTCTTATGGCATCAGAAATGTGGGCAATAATGAATTGCATGATCTATATCAAAAGACTTTCTTTGATTTTGCCCCCTATTCCACCCTAGCTTGGTGTTAGTAAAATAGTATGCCAACCTTCAAAAGATGTATCATTTTAAGAATAAAGGATAGATGAGATATTTGACTCTTCCCAACTAATTTGTATCACCCTCAAGGCCCAAGGCACAATCTGAAGCCCGGAATGGTCATTTCATTGTACATGAAAGGCAGCTCACATATTGAAAACTAGGTCAGGCTAATGGTTATACCTATACTTGAATGGCCTCATTAAACCCCTACTGTATAAATTCTTCTGTTTGCACATATATACAAAGAAGGTTTTGATTCAGTAGCATTCAATTCTGTGAAGGAGAAACATGTTAACATCTCTTTATAGGTTATTTAATAGAGAAAATAATGTATTACAAGTCAATTGCCATTTTGGAGTACCTTCAAGAAGCTCTAAGAAATAGAGCTAAATAAGAGAATATAAAGTTGAGATTTAGAGTATAGGCTCCATGGCCAGCCAGGGTTTTCCTCATCCTTCCTTGATTTACCATTTGAATGATAATTGTATCTACTTGTAGGATGATTGTGAGACTAGAATGACATGATGCATGTGAGCCCCTCAGCTGTGTGTTTGGTGCCTACCAGAAGTTGAAATCACATAGATATAATAGTAACATGATAATATGCATTGAATACTTATTATGCCCTGGGCATTGTCCTGAATGACTTATGCATATTAACTCACACAGTCCATAGAACCCCTTGAGGTGGGTATTAGCATCTCTTATGTAAAGATGAAGTAATGGTCTCACAACCAGTAAGTGGTAGATCCAGTATTAGGACTCAATTGCCTGTAAGCTTAACTACTATGCTATGTGGCCCTTCTAGTAGTCGTAGAAGACCATTGCTAGAGTACGCAGTGGGAGGGGAAGTGGCCAGTTCAACACTAAGAGTCCTAATCTGTGTGCCATTGGAAACCAAGCCAGGGAATGCTCCAGGGTATAGAGGAGGGGCCACATCCCACTGAAAGCATGAAGCATGCTTTGCAAAAGATACAGGGTTGAAGATGGGTATAGACGGACACACAGAACATTTAGGCTACACGACTATAGAAAGAGTAACTTGAACTCTATTACACAGGACTACTCAACAACTATCTGTAACCTCTCAATCATTAGGTTGTAGCCAACCTGACTTTCCATGAACTATACACATGACACTGGTGTAGCTTTCGGATAGACCTGTATCAAAATCAGCTCTGAAACTCATGATCTGTGGCTTTCACTTTTCTATCACAGTCTGTCAGTCAGTGAATGGGATTATCACACCTCACAGCCTTGCCTTGATACTAAATAAGACGTCATAAATAACATGCCAACACGGTGACTGCCTAGAGTAGGGTTTCATTAAGTATTGACTGCCAGAAAAGGTCTTTTCCTTGAGTTCTGAGACCTGAATTTACCCAGATAAGATTGTCTGCCAATCAGCCTGGTTGGCTCAGCAGTTTAGCACCGCCTTCATCCCAGGGTGTGATCCTGGGGACCCGGGATCGACTCCTGCTTCGGGCTCCCTGCATGGAGCCTGCTTCTCCCTCCACCTGTGTGTCTGCCTCTCTCTGTGTCTCTCATGAATAAATAAATGAAATCCTTAAAAAAAGATTGTCTGCCCATGATACATGCCACTATCAATCATGATTTGGAATTCTTGGTCTGCACAACTTTGAAGTATCTAGCCCATCTTAAGCTCATCTAGAAAGCACATCCTAAATAAACCTCTGGAGGTTTCCTTTTTCTCTGTTTTGATAAAATTGTTACAATTTCTATCATGAAGAGTATGTTTATTTTTGAAGAGCACATTTCCATGAAACCAACCTTTAGGTACTTTTGGAAAAGCTGTAATATACTACTTCTCACCTGCTCACATGACATGAGCCTCCTAAGGAGGGTTATTAGGTAAAAGTATCTTTTTTTTTTTTTAGGTAAAAGTATCTTAAATGCATATTATAAGTGGGCATCTTGCACTTTACGTATAAGTACTGTTTTAGATCTGCTAAAATATTTTGGCTATACTTCTAAAATTTGTTTATCTGAAATGCAAATTTAACTGGGTATCAAATTTTTATTTGCTGTGTCTGCTAACCCTACTCTTAAGGTTCAGGGAGCCCAGTAGGGGTGGAATATCAGTTTGGAATCAGATCTGGGGATTCAAAAACCCTCACTTTGTCACTTATTGGTTGTAGTACCTTTCACTTATAACCTTTCCACTCTGAAGTAAAAAGTCCTTATACTAACAAGAGCAATTATAGATGAAGACCCTTAGAGTCACTGAAAAGGTAGAGTAAAATAACAGGCCAATATGATTAGTACACCTCCCAGAGCATAACAGAAATACCCCATCTGTTAAAGTAACTTTCTGTGTTGTTAAAGTACTTTATAAACAGTGCTATTCTCTGAAACTGTACAGACTCATTATTGCTATTTTTTCCTCCAAGGCCATCCAATGGGAAGGTGGTATATTTGAGATCATAGCTCAAGTGTCCAAATTCCCACTCCAGGGCTTTCTCTGATGTCCCACTCTCTCTGGAAGCTTCTCTTACATGAATAATTGTGGTCCCCAGTCAACGGGAGGATGATTCAAAATGAAATTTATGCCCAGTGTTTGCAATGTGGTTCATTGCCATGGCTTACTTTAAAGTAGGGTCCTTAAGAGCAGGATTCCTCAGGAAAACATTTTTATCTTTTATGATTCTGTTTCCTAAGATGAAAAATTGGTTTTAGGTGAAGGAATGAGAAGTATAGTGGTATTGGAGCCAGGATCAGGACCCCCCAGCATATGTGATGTATAATGGCAGCAGTCATTGAATAAGAACCATAGATACTCTCATGTTTGTTATTAAATATAAGAACTCAAGGTACATGTTATGCCCATTTATAAAGGAGGGTATTGAGGCCTGGTGAAGTTATACAATCTTTCCCCCAATCACACAGCTTCTAAGTGGAAGAGCTGGGACTCAAACCAAAGCCCAACTTACACCAAAAGACATTTTTTTTTTTTTTAACGGTGCCAAACAACTTCTGCTTTTCCCCACTCAGTTCTTCTGGGTAAAGAAACAAAGCATCTGGTTCATGAAGCAGGAAAATGCCTCTCCTGGCTCCCTTCTTCCCCTCACTCCCAGCCCCTGAAAGGGGAGAAAGAGGGTCTTGTGTAATTTCAACAGTTCTCTTAGGAACAGTAGCCAGGAATGCTTCATGCCTGGACATACAATGCCCCAAGTGCTCAGAATTTTATTTCCTCAGCCACAAAAGACATTCATTGCAACCACAGCCTTAGCATAGCTGATCCCTTGTTCTAAGCCTGAGAAATTCCCTCAGGATCCTACTTTGCAGGGAGAGGGGTCATGTCACACCCTGGAGGCACAGGCCACACCCTGCCACACTGGAGGTACTAATGATGAACAGCAGATCTGAGATTTGCCAGCCTCCTTTATTACCATGTTGTGGTCTGGAGAGAGCAAGCTGGACAGGTAAATCATCTGTCATCAGCATGACCAGCTAATGGCTAACTCAGGGTTAGGTTGTGACATGACCTAACCCATAGTCAGAGAACAGGGTGTTCTGATACAGTCACAGCAATAGAAGAAAGAGCACTTCTCACATAGTCTGAGAGTTAAGGTTGAGTCTACCAGTTAAGAGCACCTAGGTGATTAATGCCATTGTTATCACTGTGAACACTTAACCATTATACACCAAATTCCAGGCACTTAAGAACTGCTTAAACATAAAATCTAGCAGTGTCACTCCTACCACTCCTCCCCTTCCAAATGTGGCAAGACTCAGACTGTGCGAGAAGTGCTAAGAGAGAACCAGGGGGGCAGCCCAGGTGGCTCAGCGGTTTAGTGCCACCTTCGGCCCAGGGTGTGATCCTGGAGATCTGGGATCGAATCCCATGTCAGGCTCCCTGCATGGAGCCTGCTTCTCCCTCTGCCTGTGTCTCTGCCTCTGTGTGTGTGTGTGTTCTCATGAATAAATAAATAAAATCCTTAAAAAGAGAGAGAGAGAACACAGGGCACACAGAAAGAAGGCATCTAAGGTGAGTCTTAAAGAATAAGAAACAATGTTTTAAATGGGGATACTGGAGAACATGTTCTGCAGAAAGAATATGTGCAGAAAATGAGGTCATCAAGATAGTGACATAGGTTGTCCCAACTTTAGTCCCCCTCATGAGACAACCATCCATGGGTAAGACCCCACTTAAAGATCTTAAAAAACAGGATAAAGCTGAAAAACTACTCTGTACCCCAGAGAACTAGACAGACCACATTAGAAGAATAAGAGGCTATACTGCCAGCACTTCTCCACCCCTGGGCCGGTACAGCACTCCATGGAGAGGCTCCTTCTGAGCCTACCACAGCTCCAGTGGCATGAGAGAGCCCAGGGTGGACATCCAGCACCCCTATCATTGTAGGTTGCTTCTAATGAAGCCCACTGGTGTCTCACTTCATATGAATTGGGGGGGGATCTTCAGGACTTGAGCACTGGGGATCAGAGAGCAATGCAAAAGGAGGGTGGGTCTTATAGTAACCATGATCAGACCACGGCATACCAAGTCCCTACTGCAGGGGCACCCGACTAAAAATCGCAGCCTAAGATATCATTCACCTACAGAGCCAATGCTGGCCCAATCAGACCAGAAAACTCAGTAAGGCACAGGTCTGCCAGATTCAGGACTCCAAATAACAAGCCATACGGGCCTTGAAGCCAGGTGAGCCATTCTGCATGGCAGGGAGGCTAATCCATAGTCCTATCTACTTCTGAGTATAGATCCCTTCCCTGCCTGATCAGCAAACCTCTGGCTGTATGCAGAGTCAAGCCAGTAGCCCCTATGCAACTTGGTGCACAGTTTTGCCTGATTTAGTCCCCAAAGAGCCTTGCCAATCCAGGAGCATGTTCTGAGGTCCTACCTGGGCAGTAAACTTGTTTATAGCCTTTTCCACACTGTTGAGTACTGCCTCCAGACTTCCTGACCAGGAAACCTAATCAGAGTTCGAGGGAATCCATGTAGGCCATCCTGCAACTCTGATTATACTGGCACTGGCATATAGAGTCCAGTTGTCTGGCTACTTTCCTGCCTCTGCAGGTAGGCAGGGCTGTCAAGACTGGGAACTTGGTGCAGCTTTATCCCTAATTTCATCCCCAAATAAGAGCCTGTGCTGCCTGTGTGACATGGGAAGACTAATTTGAAGCCTCAACATTGCAAAATACCACATCAGCCCACCCAACCAGTAAACCTACCTCGAGCATATGGAGGATGTATAGCTCATCCTCAGCTCTCTATGCTGTAGCACTTGAATAGAGAACAGTGCTTGTCCATCTGCAGAGAAGAACCAGTGGCCCATTATGACCAGGAAGTTAGGTGCATATTCCTGCCTGACACAGCAAGCTGTGCTAACCTTAGTGCCCATTCTGGTGCCCTGTCCAAGCATCAAAGCTAATTCTTAGCTCTGTTCCTGCTGAGCGTAATAATGAATCCTGCCCATGTAGAAAGCCTGACAGGAGAATATAGGCAACTGTGAAATCCATGCTGTAGCTTCACTAGGACAGGGAGCCAAGCCAATAGTCCTGTCCAAATGTTCTTAGCCCCTGGCACCCCTCAGCCTCAGAACTTGAGCAATGCCTTTCCCCAGAAGACCATGATAGCAACACCACTGCTCCAGGATACTACCCGCTGACACATCCAGAACCCCAAGTTGAGCTAATAGACTAGCTCTGCCAAAGTCAACCTGTAAAGTTTGTAAGGGAAGACTACTTATTCAAATGAGCAGATACCAATGTAGGGAATCAAAGATCATGAAAAGGCAGGTTAGCATGCCACCACCAAAGGAAATTAATAAAGCTACAATAACTGACCCTAAAAAATGCTCTGTAAACTATTAGACAAATAATTAAGTTAAGAATAATCCTCCTAAAGAAGCTTAAGGTCTTAGAAAACACAGACAACTAAAGAAATTAGGAAAGCAATGCATGAATGAGAAACTCAACAAAGAGAAACCATGGGAAAAAAACAAACTTAAATCCTAGAGCTGCAGAATGTAATGATTGAACCGAAGAATTCAACAGAGAACTTCAATGTCAGATTTAACCATACAGAGGAAAGAAACAGATCTAGAAGACAGGGCCTATGAAGTTATCCAGAGGAACAAAAAGAAAGAAAAGAGGGTAGGAAAAAGGCATTTACATGAGAGAAGGACTTACAAAAAACAGAAAAGAAAGAAAACAAAAACAAAAACCCCAAAACCATAAAAGAAATAATATATGCATTATAGGAATCCCAGAAGTTAAAAGAGAAATGAACAGAATATATTTTAAAGCAATAATGACTAAAAATTTCCAAAGCATGGGGAGAGAAATGGACATGCAGATCCATGAGGCCCAAAGGTTCCCAAAACATTGAACCTGAAGAAGGCAGTACTGAGAGACACATAATTAAATTGTCAAAAATCTAAGATAAAGAATTTTGAAAGCCACAAGAAAAAAAAGATACAAAGGAACCTCATAAAATTATATTTCTCAGTGGAAACTTGTCATGTCAGAAGACAATGGGATGATGTATTCAAAATGTTTTTTTTTTTTTTTTTTTTATAAATTAATTTTTATTGGTGTTCAATTTACCAACATACAGAATAACACCCAGTGCTCATCCCGTCAAGTGTACCCCCCAGTGCCCGTCACCCATTCACCCCCACCCCCCACCCTCCTCCCCCTCCACCACCCCTAGTTCATTTCCCAGAGTTAGAAGTCTTTATGTTCTGTCTCCCTTTCTGATATTTCTCACACATTTCTTCTCCCTTCCCTTATATTCCCTTTCGCTATTATTCATATTCCCCAAATGAATGAGAACATACACCGTTTGTCCTTCTCCGGTTACTGTGGCCAAGTTCAAAAAGGGTGTTGCCTGAGTTCTCCTCTGGGATTTTGATGGAATCTTGTCTCACATTTAGATCTTTCATCTATTTTGAGTTTATCGAAAAAAAGTTGTCAACTAGGAATTATACACCTGGCAAACCTGTCCTTCAGAAATGGAGGAAAGATAACTCCCAAACAAAAGCTGAGGAAGTTCATGACCAACACATGACCAGCCTTAGAAGAAATGCTGAAACAAGTACTTTGAGTAGAAGTAAAAGAATGTTAAATAACATAGTTAAAACATGGAGGTAGTGTAAAACTCATTGGTAATGGTAAACACATGGTCAAAGTAATATTTTTAAAAATATTTTATTTATTTATTCATGAGAGACACACAGAGAGGTAGAGACATAAGCAGAAGGAGAAGCAGGCTCCCTACAGGGAGACCAATGTGGGACTCGATCCTGGGACTCCAGGATCACGCCCTAAGCCAAAGGCAGACACTTAACTACTGAGCTACCCAGGCTTCCCAAAGTCATATATATTTTTTTATGATAATGTTGGTGGTAATTCAGTTTAAAAGTTAAAAAAATATATTAAAAATAACCATTAACTACAACAATCTCTTACTGGATGCACAATATAAAAATACATTAATTGTAATATTAATAAATTTAAATAAGTTGTTATAAGTTTAAAATGGGGTGTTGGATTTTAAGATATATATGCCTTATAACCACAAAGCAAACATCTTGTAGTTACACAAAAGATCATGGTAAAGAAGGCAAAGCATACCAATTACAGAAAGTCATCAAATTACAAAAGGAAACAGCAGGATAAAAAGCAAGGAAAAAGGATCTAGAAACAGTCTGAAAACATTCAATAATGGCAGTAGTA
Organism: Nyctereutes procyonoides; assembly: GCF_905146905.1. Lineage (NCBI taxonomy): Eukaryota > Metazoa > Chordata > Mammalia > Carnivora > Canidae > Nyctereutes > Nyctereutes procyonoides. Next base: position 5,477,582 of record NW_026575140.1, on the reverse strand, counting down.
AGTCCTTACCTATCAATAATTACTTTAAACATAAATGGCTTAAATTCTCCTATCAAAAGACACAAAATGGTTGAATGGATTAAAAGACAAGATGCAATGATATGCTGCCAACAAGAGACTTACATTATCTTTAAAGACACATAAACAGTGAAGGAATCAGAAAAGATATTTCAAGCAATGATTAAAAGACAAGATGCAATGATATGCTGCCAACAAGAGACTTACATTATCTTTAAAGACACATAAACAGTGAAGGAATCAGAAAAGATATTTCAAGCAATGGGTAACCAAAAAACAAAAACCAGCTGTATTAGACAAAATACACTTTAAGCTAAATGTGGTAAAAAGAGACAAAGTGGGTTAATGATAAAAGGGTCAGTCCTTCAAAAGTATTCACAATTGTCTTTATCTGTATGCACCCAACATTGAAATATCAAAATATAAAGCAAGTACTACTAAAACTAGGTGTAACAAACAGCAATACAATAATAGTTGGATAGTGTTAAAATCCTACTCTCAAAAATGGATAAATCATCTAGAAAATAATCAGTAAGGAAATAATTTGGACATTATAGACAGAATTTCATATATGTGACTGTTCCCCTTTTATCTAACAAGTCCATAATATACATTTGTAAGCATACACAGAACATTTTCTAGGGTAGATTTTATATTAGAACACAAATGTCTTAGCAAATTGAAGACAACAGAAATCATACTGAGTATCTTCTCTGAACACAATGGCATGAAACTAAAATCAGTAATAGGAGGAAAATGGAAAATTTTGCACATACATGGTAATTAAACAATACTCTTTCTGAGCCAATACATCAAAGAATTAAAAATAGAAATTAAGAAGTATATTACGACAAATGAAGATAGGAACACTACATACCAAAACTTATGGGATGCAGCAAAACCAGTTCTAAGAAAGATATTTTTAGCAGTAAATACTAATGTCAGATGAACATATCTCAAATAAAAAAACTATCTTTATGTATCCGGGAATTAGGAAAAAACAAAGTAAGCCCAAGCAGAAGAAAAAAGAATAAAGTTTACAGCAGATTTTAAAGAAATGGAGAACATGAAAACAATAGAATAGACAAAAAAAACTAAGATTATGTTATTTGAAAAGATAAAAAAAAATTGACAACTCTTTAGGTAGACTTACCAAAGAAAAAAGAATGAGGACCCAAATCAACAAGAAAAAAAAGAAAAAAGGAGACCTTACAACCAATCCTTCAGTTGTCTCTTATGTTGCTTTGTGTTCTTATGAACATCAAAATAGACATTCTAGAAAAAAAATGGATCAGTTTCTAGAAATTACAACATAATGAAGACTGAACCAGAACTAGCAAATCTTAACAGCCAATTAGTAGCAAGGAGATTGGATCAGTGATAAAAAATTATCTTAACAAACGTTCAGGACTAGATGTCTTCACTGGTGAATTAAATAATTAATGCCAAACTCTCCCAAAAAATTGAAGAGGAAGGAAAATTCCTAAACTTAATTTACAAGGCCAGCATTACCTTGATACCAAAGCCAGATGAGGACACTACAATAAAAAATAATCAAAGAGAAAAATATTTCTGATGACTAGAGATAGAAGAATTCACAAGAAATACTAGCAAACTGAACACAGCTGCACATTTTAAAGAATTATGCCTTTCAAACCCTACGCACAGCAGGCAAAGAGAGCCACTATAGATGACTGGACTGAAGGCAAATGTGGCTCAGCTAATAGTAGGGCACATGAAAAACATATAGGAGACACAGTTGAAGCTCCAGGTTCTGGTGAACAGGGAAAATTTCACTGCATGGCACTACAGGACCTCTTCTTCATAAGGCCACTACACTTAAGAACAGGAGATGTAGCTTAGTTTCCTAACGCATAGAAACAGACAGAGAGTTAGATAAAATGAGTTGACAAAGGAATGTCTGATAGAGAATTTAAAGTAATCATTGTGAAGATACTCACAGCACATAAGAATGGAGGATCTCCAGTGAATACCACAACAAGAGAAAGCACAAAAAATAATCAGAGATGAACTCAATAAGAAAAATTAAAAATTAGGATAGTAGACTAGAGGAAGCAGAAAAATGGATCAGCAACCTGGAGGATAGAGTAATGAAAAGCAGTCAAACTGAACAAGAAACAGAATAAAGCATAATAAATGAAAATAGACTAGGGGAACTCAGCAACACCATCGAGTGTAAAACATACATAGGATCTCAGAAGGAGAATAGAAAAAGCATAAGAAAATTTATTTGAAAAAATAATAGTTGAAAACTTTCTAAATCTGAGGAAGCAAACAGAAATCCAGGTCCAGGAGGGACAGAAAGCCCCCAAGAATACCAACCCAAGGAGATCCTTACCAAGACACATAGTAATTAAAATGGCAAAAAACAGGTAATGAAGAATTTTAAAAGCAACAAAAGACAATAGTTGCATACAAGGGAAATCCCATAAAGCTATTGGATGATTTTTCAGCAGAAAGTTTGAATTTATTTTGCTACTCCCTTCTGGCCTGCAAAGTGCTGAAAGAAAAAAAAAAAAACTGCAGCCAAGAATTCTCTATCCAGCAAAGCTATTATTTAGAATAGAAGAAAAGATAAAGAATTTCCAAACAAAAGCTAAAGGAATACATCACCACTCAACCTGCTCTAAAAGAAACATTAAAGGGAACTCAAGTGGAAGGGAAAGACCATAAGTAAGAGTAAGAAAACTAGCAAACACCAAAGGAGTAAAATTAAGTATCTATAAAAAACAATCAAGGAATTCACAAAAGGATGCAAAGTCTAACACCATCTACCTAAAACACGGTGGTAGAGAGGAGAAGGGCAAAGAATAGGTTCAAACTTAAGCAACCATCAATTTAATATAGACTGCTATCTGCATAGCATGTTATATATAACCCTAATAGTAACCACAAATCAAAAACTTGGTTTTAGATACGGAAAAAATAAAGCAAAAGGAATCCAAGTTTATTATTTTACAAAGCCACCAAACTGTAAGAGAAGAGAGCAAGAAAGGAGCAGAGAACTACAAAAATAATGGTACCAAGTATCATACAAAACAAATAAAAGGGCAACAAGTACGTAAGTATGAATAGCTACTATGAAAATAAGTGGACTAAATGCTCCAATCAAAAGACACAGGGTCACAGAATGTATAAAAAATGTGAGACCCATCTATATCCTGCCTACAAGAGACTCATTACAGCACTAAAGACATATGCAGATTAAAAGTGAAGGGGTGGAAAAACATTAATCATGTAAACGGAAGTGTGAAGAAAACCAGGGTGACAATACTTACATCAGACAAAAGAGACTTTAAGCAAAGACTATAAAAAGAGACAAGGAAGGACACTATATAATCATAAAGGGAACAACCCAACAGGAAGATGTAATAATTATAAATATTTAAATACCCAATATGGGAGGACCCAAATATATAAAGCAGCTAATAACAAATGTAAAGGATATAATTGATAGGGATAAAATAATAGCAGGGGACTTTGACATCCCCCTTACATCAATGGATAGATAATATAAACAGAAAAATCAACAAGGAAACATAAGCTTTGTGTGATACATTGGACCAGATGGATCTAACAGATATACTGAGAAAATTCCATCCTAAAACAGCAGAATACACATTCTTTTGAAGTGCACTTGGAACATTATCCAGAATAGATGACATATAAGGTCTCAAAACAAGGCTCAATAAATTAAAAAGAGATTGAAAGTCCTATATGCATTTTTCCCCAACCACAACAGTATGAAAGTAGAAATCAACAACAACAACAAAATCTGGAAAGGACACAAATACATGGAGGTTTAACAACATGCTACTAAACAATAAGTGGATCAACCACTAAATCAAAGAGGAAATAAAAACACATGGAACCAAATGCAAGTGAAAACAAAATGGTCCAAAAATATTTGGAATGCAGCAAAAGATGTTCTAAGAGGGATGTTTACAGCAATACAGGTCTATCTCAAAAAAAGCAAGAAAACCTAATCTTGCACCTAAAGGAGCTAGAAAAAGAAGAATAAAACCCTGAACCAGTATTAGGAATAAAATAATGATTATAGCAGAAATAAATGAATTAGAAACTAAAAAACAACAACAACAACAAAAACAAACAAAAAAACCCCCACAAACCCAAAAGAACCAAAGCCAATTGAACAGATGAAACCAGGAGTTGGTTCTCTGGAAAGGACAACCAAACTGATAAACCTTAGCCAGGCTCAAAGACAGAGAGATAGAGAGAGAGAGAGAGAAGACTCAAACAAAATCAGAAATGAAAGACGAGCAGTAACTGACATCACAGAAATACAAAGGATTATAAAGGACTATTATGAGAAATTATATGGCAACAAATTGGACAACAGGAAGAAATAGATAAATGCCTAGAAACATATAACCTCCCAAGCCAAAACAGGGAAAACAGAAAATTTGATCAGATCTATCACCAGCAAAGAAATTGAAACAGTAAAAAAAAAAAAAATACTCCCAACAAACAAAATTAGTAAAGGACTAGAGAGCCTCACAGGTAAATTCTACTGAACATTTAAAGCAGAGTTAATACTTATTCTTCTCAAACTATTCCAAGAAACAGAAGAGAAAGAAGATGTTGCAAAGTTATTCTCTAAGGCTAGCATTACCAGGATATCAAAACCAGTAGTATTGCAAGTTCTAGCCACAACAATCAGACAGTAAATAAAAGGCATCCAAATGATTAAGGAAGATAAAGCTTTCACTATTTGCAGATGGCGAAATACTTTATATAGATAAACCTAAAGCAAAAAACTACTAGAACTGATAAATGAAATCAGTAAAGTCACAGTGTACAAAAATCAATATAAATGCATCAGAAATCTGTGACATTTTCAAATACTAATAATGAAGTAGTAGAAAGAAATTAAGAAAACAATCCTGTTTAAACTTGTGCCAAAAAATAATAAAATACCTACAAATAAACTTAACCACAGAGGTAAAATACCTGCTCTCTGAAAACTATAAAATATTGATGAAAGAAACTGAAGAGGAAACAAACAAATGCAAAGATTCCATGTTCGTGGGTTGGAAGAACAAATACTGTTAAGATGTCCATACTACCCAAAGCCTTTTAGAGATTCGGTGCAATCGCATCAAAATACCAACAGTATTTTTCAAAGAACTAGAACAAACCTAAAATTTGGAACCACAAAAAAACCCAAAATGCCAAGGCCATATTGAAAGGGAAGAACAAGACTGGAAGTATCATAATCCCAGATATCAAGATATACTATAAATCTGAGGTAATCAAAACAGCATGGTACTGGTACAAAAATAGACACATAGATCAATAGAACAGAATAGAGACCCCAGAAACCTACCCATAATTATATGGTTAATTAATCTTCAAAAAAAAGAGGCAAGAACATGCAATGGAGTAAAGACAGTTTGTTCAACAAATGGTGTTGGGGAAAATGCAAAAGAATGAAATTGGGCCACTTTCTTATACAATACACAATAATAAACTTAGAATGTATTGAGGACATAAATTTGAGACCTGAAACCATATACATTCTAGAAGAGAGCACAGGCAGTAATTTCTCTGACATCAGCCATAGCAAGATTTTTCTAGATGGGTCTCCAGATGCAGGGGAAACAAAAACAAAAATAAACTATTGGGACTAAATCAAAGCAGAAAGCTTCAGCACAGCAAAGCAGACAATCAAAAAAATCTAAAATACAACCTACTGAATGGGAGATTTTTGCAAAGGACATATCTGATAAAGGCTTAGTATTCAAAACATGGGAAGAATTTTTAAAACTCAACACCAAAAACCCCCAAACAATACAATTTAAAAATGGGCAGGAGACATGTCTCCAAAAAAGCCATACAGATTAGCCAACAGACACATGAAAAGATGCTCAACATCATCACCAAGGAAATGCACATAAAAACCACAATGATGTATCAACTCACACCTGTCAGAATGGCTAAAATTTAAAATGAGAAACAAGTGTTGGCGATGATGTGGAGAAAAAGGAACCCTCATGCATTGCTGGTGAGAATGCAAACTGGTACAGCCACCATGAAAAATAGTGTGGAAGTGTTTCAAAGAGTTAAAAATAGAATTACCATATGATCCAGTAATTCCACTATTGGACATTTATCTAAAGAATACAAAAACACCAATTAAAAATATATATTCACTCCTATGTTCAATACAGCATTATTTACAATAGCCAAATTATGGAAGCAGCCCAAGTTTTATGAATGGATAAAGAAGATGTATATAAATACAACAAAAGGAATATTACTCAAGCATAAAGGATGAAATCCTTCCATTTGCAACAATATGGATGAACTTAGTATAATGCTGAGTGAAATAAATCAGTCAGAGAAAGACAAATACCACATGATTTCACTTATATGTGCAATTTAAAAAAAAAAAAAACAAATGAATAAAAAAAGAAGCAAACCAAACTAATGGTTACCAGAGTGAAAATACGTGGGGGTGTGGGTAAAACAGGTGAGGGGGATTAAGAGTATACTTACTATGATGAGCACTGAGTAATATACAGAATTGTTGAATCAGTATATTGTATGCCTGAAACCAGTAAGACATTGTTAAGTATACTGCAATTAAAATAACACTTAAAAATAAAAATAAATAGAAGGATTATGCCCCATGATCAAGTGGGATTCATCCCTGGGCATCAGAGATGGTTAAACATATGTGAATATATGGAATAACTCACAGTAATAGAATGAAAGATAAGGAATCCCCGGGTGGCTCAGCGTTTGGCACCTGCCTTTGGCCCAGGGCATGATCCTGGAGTCCTGGGATTGAGTTCTGCATCGGGCTCCCTCCATGGAGCCTGCGTCTCTCTCTCTCTCTCCCTGTCTCTCATGAATAAATAAAACCTTTTAAAAAATAGAATGAAAGATAAAAGTCATATGATCAAGTCAACAGATGAAGAAAAATCATTTGACAAAATACAACATTCTTTCATGATAAACTCTCAACAAATTAGGTGTAGAAGGATCATACTTCCACACAGTAAAGGCCATACATACATGACAAGCCTACAACTAAAATTACACTCGATGGTGAGATTTATAAAGCTTTTCTTCTATGATCAAGAACAAGACAAGGGTGCCCACTTTTACCAATTCTATTCAACACAATACTCAAATTAGAAAAGAAGAAATGAAATTATCTCTATTTTCAGATACACACTTTTATATGTAGAAAATCCGGAAGACTCCCCCAAATTACTGTTACATCTAGTCAGCAAATTCAGTAAATCTGTGTCATACAAAATTACCATACAGCATCAGTGTTTTTATACTTTTATAATAAATTATCTGAAAGAGAAATAAATCCCACTTACAATAGCTTCTAAAACAATAAAATACTTCTTAAGCAGTAAAAGATCTCTACGCTCTGTAAGACATTGATGAAAGAAATTGAAGATGACACAAAGCATGCAAAAATATGGTGTTCAAGGATCAGAAAAATTATATTGTTAAAATGTCCATATTACCCAAAGCCATCTATAGATTCAGTGTAATCCCTATCAAGATTCCAACGGCATTTTTTACATAGTTGGAAAAAGCAATCACAAAATTTGTGCTGCTACACAAAGGACCCTGAATAGCCACATCAATATTGAGAAAGAAGCCAGTGCTGGAAGCATCACACTTTTTTATTTCAAGCTATGTTATAAAGCTAGAGCAATCAAAACAGCATGGTGCTAGGATAAAAATCAACAGATAGACCAGTGGAACAGAATCAGAGCCCAGATATAAACCTATGTTTCTACGGTTAATTAATATTTGACAAGGGAGTCAAGAGTATTCAAAGGGAAAAGAGCATCTCTTGAATAAATGGTGCTGAGAAAATTAGATATCCCCATGTAAAATAATAAAACTAGATCCTTATCTTCTGCCACTCACAAACATTAACTCAAGATAGTTTAAAGCCTTAAACATAAGACCTGGAACCATAAAACTCTTAGAAGAAAACAAGGAAAATGCCTCCTGACATGGATCTTGGCAATGATTTTTGGACAGGATACTAAAAGCACTAGAAACAACAAAAAATAAGTTGGATTTCACCAAACTTAAAAGCTTTTGCATAGCAAAAGAAATAATCAACAAAATGAAACCTATGGGATGGGAGAAAATATTTTGCAGTCATCTCTTAGGGTCTGAAGTTATTATCCAAAATATATAAAGAACTCCTATAACTCAACAGCAAAAAAAAAAAAAATCAATTTAAAAATGGACAAGGGATCTGAACATTTTTTTTTTCCAAAGAAGATATTCAAATTGACCAACAGATATTTGGTAAGTAATCATTAAGGAAATGTAAATCAAAACTTCAAGGAGATATCACTTCATGCCTGTTAGAATGGCTATCATCAAAAAGACAAGAAGTAACAAAAATGCCATTAAGACTCTGGAGAAAAGGGAACGCCTTGTGCACTAGTGGTGAGAATGTAAATTGGTGCAGCCTTTTGGAAAACAGTATGGAGGTCTTCTGAAATATAAATATAAAAATAGTAATACCATTTTATTCAGCAATTCCACGCCTAGGTGTAGCCAAAGGGAACAAAATCCCTACGTTGAGGAGATGGCTGCACTCCCATGTCTATTGCCGCATTGTTTATAGTAGCCGGGACATGGAAATAACCTGTGTCCATTGACAGATGAATGGATAAAGTATATGTAGCACGTGCACGCACACACACACACACACACACACACACGGATACCGTTCAGCCATAAAAAAAGAAGGAAATCCTGCCATTTGTGACAGCATGGGTGGATTTTGAGGGCATTATGTGAAATAAGTGAATATGTCAAATAGAGACAGATACCGTATGATCTCAATTACATGTGGAATGTTAAAAAAAAATAGAAAAAAGAGATCAGAATTATGGTTATCAGAGCCAGTAGGTAGGGATGGGGAAATTAGGTGCATGTATTCAAAACATACAAACTTATAAGTAAGTGTTGGTGATGTAACATATCCTGTAATAACTACAGTTCACAGTGCTCTACGGTCTATTTGAAAGTTACTATGAGCAATCCCCAAAGTTCTCATCACAATAAAAAAAGTGTTTTGTAAATATATGAGGTAATAAGTGTTAACTTATTCTGGTAATCACTTCACAATACATACATATGTCAAGTCAATATGCGATATGCCTTCAACTTACATGGTAAATTATAATGTAAATTAGCTCAATAAAATTGGGGGAGGGGCGCTTAGAAGAAAAAAAAAATACAAAGGTCCAGAGATAAGAGAGACATTTTAAAACCTTTTCACATTCAAGTCTCTCCTGGTGGTAGAAATCCCAACCTCATTTTGTGTCAAGTAAAAATACATAAGCACAGCTCACATTATGCTTTCAATTTTTCAGTTTTGGCAAAATAACTTATTTGTATAATTTAATCCATATTGTTTATACAGAATTATATGAACTGCGTTATAGTTGCCTTGTGTCTATTTAATTGTTTATTTTGATTTCTCAGCTTTCTTTTCATATACACAATCCGATATGTCTGTTTTCCAGACCTCAAACACTTTTGACAATATCATTGGCCTGGGTATCCGGTCTCTAGTGTTGAGAGGATGCATCAACTCTAAAAAAGGAATAGGCCATTTTCAGGGAATTGCATGGGGTTCTTTGCCCAAGGAACGGTGAACGGGGGGTGAGGGGGAGAGGGAGGTAGGCAAGGGTCAGATATTCAGGGGGCTCTTATGTCATACGGAGAACTTCAGTCCGAAAGAAAAGGAGAGCCGTGGAAGATTTTGAAAGCAGAGAGTGATGCAAATAGTTGTAATTTAGAAAAATACTACTGATTGGTACTTTGGAGGATGCACTGGAGTTAGGGGCGGTTAAGAGGCTGGTGCAAATCTCCGATTCAGGGAGTGGCAGGGAGACTTACTAGAACACAAGAGTGAGGATGGAGAGAGGCTGAGAGAAAGCAAGGGAAGCCCTGAGGACTAGGGAGGAGAAGGCAGGTCTGGGGAGCAGGGTTTGGGCCACGCTGGGTACGGGGCTATTGATGTGAGCGTCGGTGTGAGGTGGGAACATCTTTGTAACAGCCACGTTGCAGGGACACCTTATGCTTCCCAGGCTGTAACCAGAGGCTGAAGGTATCCATTAGCACCACTGACCTTTTCTTTTGGAGGAAGGAAAATGGGAGAGCCAGGAATCTGACCTATGGCCTTGGCTAGTCAAAGGCCTGCCAAATGTGCTTGTTAAAATGTCAGCAGCCATTTCATCCATGGGAAACATCTTTCTTTCTCAGCCCCTGGCATGCGTGGACCCCAGGAGTGAGCCAGAGGGTCATGGGTTGATGCCAGAGTCCTTGTTCCTTGCTGTTCCTGAGTCTGAAATATGGAGGCAGGAAACTCCAGAATTGATGACCATGAGCAGCACGAAATGAGCCCAGCAGATGCATGAGCCTCTTGTTCTCCTGTCAAGAGGTCAGTCATCCATGTTAAACGGCAGAGATAACCACAGTGACACCAGTTCGTGTTTATTCCACCTTCACTGCGTCCCTGGCATTGTGCTAAGCACGTGATATGGGGTTTCTCATTTAATCCTCATGACTTTATAAGGTGGTTTCAGGAAGGGTGGGTAATAGGCTACGAATAGCCAGAGCTAGGCTCTTACCCAGCCGCCAACTTCAGCACCCACTCTCAGGTTTCCACAGCTTTTGTCCTTTTGGCTCATTTAATTCAATGGTTCTAAACCAGGGATGATTTTATCCTGTGCCCTCCAGCCCCACCGTGGGTATTTGGCAAGATTGGAGATATTTTGGTGGCCACACCTGAGGGTAGGTGGTTGCCACTGGCATCTAGTAGGTGGAGGCAGAGATGCTGCTCGACACACCCCACAATGCCCTGAATCATCCAGCCCCAAATTCAATAGTTGGGGTACCCTGACCCAGTGACTGGGGCAAGGTAAACATCCGGATAGTATTTGCAGTTCTGGAATGAACTGTTTCCGCCACCCCCTTCCTTCCTTCTTCATTCAGTAGTTTATTTACCTGTTTCTTCATCCAAGAAATTACAACCTTCTCCTCAAGGCTTTAGTGCCTTCTCGATATAAACAGGTGGCTTTTCTTGGCTTAGGTACCTTCTAATTGGAAAGAAAAATCATTCCCTGTTGCTTTCACCTGGTTGATAACCAAACGGGAAGAGCTGATGTTCTCTCTGAAAGCAATTGTGTGGATGTTGGTACTTTAAAAAAAAAAAAAAGAAAAGAAAAAGTTTACAGTTTGGAGTATTAGCTGGGAAATCTAAGGACAGTGCTGGTCCAAAGCACCATGTGTGAGTGTGTGTGGGGGGGCGTAGACACCCTAAGGAAATCAGTCTGATCCCAGAGAAAACAATTAGAACCATGTGGTTTTCCATTCACCACTGTTTTCAGAAGCACTGCCAAAACATTTGAGATAAAGACAAAGGGGTCATTCATGCCCAGCAGCCCACACTGGGGCAAAGCTGATTCCCCTGGATGGAGGAAGGCAGGCAGCCTCCTGGCTCCCACTGTTAGGGCTTTATTAGTGGGGCACACATAATTTAGAGAATCAATGAAGAGGCCAAACACTGCTGCTGGTCAGAGAGGAATTCTGCAAGATAGCCCCCTTCCATGCCTCGGGAGAGCCGGGCATACAAGGACTCCCCACCTAATTAGTGTCCTTCTAAATGTGCATAGACAGAAACCCACAAAGAATTTCTGTGACTATTTAATTACGGTTGGGTCTCTTTTGTCTTAAAGCAGACTACCGTCTGCTAGTCCAAACGCAGTACCACCGGGAAGCTTTACAAAGTCTCCTAATGAGTTGGCCTCCCTGTGTTTCTGTCATTCCCTGAGGGTGAGAGAATTATCTTTTTGTCCCCAAAACTGACCAGTGGAAGTAGCAACCTATTCAACTTTAGGAACCTTGAGAGGTAATGAGACTCCCATCAGAGCAGTTCAAAACTTGACAGGTAGAAAAGCCTCTTGGCATGGAAATACAGAATTCAAGAACAAAATTCAGGAAGAAGAGAGGATTTCACTAGATTTAAGATGCTCCCCAGATTGGGGTTTTAAGCCTATAAACAAGCTGTATGTATAAACAATGCCTGATATAGTCATAGGAGCTTAAATGTTTACCAAATGATCAATTAATTCAATGGACCAATCTAAGTGTAATTTTGTTGTCTGAAGGCCCAGGGATACTTAGACATTTAAGCACAAATTTCCTATATTAATGGAAAAAAATTCCTCCATGAATTTAAGTTAGGACTCAAATCTTCGTTTGAAGTTGCTCTTTGTTTTTTTTTTCTTTTTTTTTTTCTTTTTTTTGAAGTTGCTCTTTGGTCATAAAAAGAATCCTTGGCTTCACGGGACCCATGGCTTTTCTTTCCTCTCTTTTATACACTCTTGTTTTATACACTTTAAACTTCAGGGAAGATATTTGGGAAATAGTAATTTTGAGATCTTAGGAAAAAAGTGTAAGCCCAAGAAAACTATTGTTACTCTTTCCCTTGGAGAAGATTACTGGGTAAGTGCTGAGTTGTAACAACTTGCATAGAAAGCTGAATATGAAATCCTAAACCAAGGGCAGTCTAAAGCCCAGGGCAGCATTTAAGGCAAGGAAATTTCCTTGCCTTTTTATTTAAAGCAAAGTGGCTCAGCAGGATGTATGGAAAGTGAAGTTTAATGATGTGAGGTCCAGAGGTTTTGCATATGGTCTCCGGTTCTGCCTGTGACTTGGAAGGTGGCCTTGGGCAATGACCTCTGCTCTGAACCTCCATTTCCTCTTCTGCAGGATGGAAACGGGACTATCCGCCTAACATAACATTCTGAGTTTTTTTGAATACCACGTAAGATATTACCCATGAATGTTATTTAAAGATTGCATAACTCTATAAACTATTTTATTGTCATTTTTTATGGTTATTTTATTTCAACCTAACCTCAAACATCAGCTTTCGAGCTTGCAAAATACCTCTTCAATAACATCTCATTACAGAAATCCTGTTACTTTTATAATAACGGTGTAGTAATAAAATTTTCATCAACTGTCAAAATATCTACATGGTCACATTTTATTTATAGCTATAGCCAAAATAGCCATGAGATGGAAGAAAGGACTATGGACCAAGAGACAGGGGACATGAAAATTGACATATTTTCCTTTTTCTTCCCCTTCTTCGCTTTTTTCCTCTCTCCCTCACTCCCCTTCTTCTATATTTACATGGCCACCATATATTATGTCTCATGATACGAAATAAAGACTGATTATCTCATCTTAATGCCTTCAAAATTTACTGGTGGCGAAGATCGAGTCGAGATAGAATTGAAACAAAGTATTCCATACATCCCAAAGATACTAGGGTGAAGTGGGATATCTAGGGAGGCTTCTTGGAGAAGCAAAGGCCTACTTTGGATTTTAAAGAGTAAGTAAGTGTTTGGAAAGAAAGATCAAGGAAACTCTGTGGTTCCATACACCTGAAGGGAAAAGGGTTTCTAAGCATCTGCTAGGGAATAAGACAAAAAAGACAGAGAGGTCCCTCACTGGGAAGCATCTTCCCAAGTCATGAGGTGTTTCGATTTCATTTGAGGGAACCATGGACAATCTTAAAATCGGGTAGTGATATGATCCATTTATTAATTGTTATTTTGAAAAATCATTTTGTCATCTACTGGAGATAGGATAGGAAAGGGGAGAGTAGAGGCAGGAAGACCAATTTGGGGGCTGTTGCAATGTCCTAAGTGAAGGTCAAAGGCTAAGATGTAGACCAAGGAAGGAAAGAAAGAGGACATCTCAATACTTCAATAGTGTCATATTAGACTGAATGTGTGGCTCTATGCAGGGTCAAAGGAAAGTAGAGGGCTTCTTTGTTCTGCCCTATTTCAAGCTTTGCCTCCTTTTGCCTCTTTTAACATTATTTTGCTAACATATAAAACAACATGTTTATATAGTTCATTTTCAGATAGCAGTTGTGTTTAGGGACCATATGTCTCTATCTGTGGGAGAACATTCCAGGTAAAGGGATAATTAGTTTGTTCGTTTGTTTTTATGGATGAGATAACATTTTAAGAAGATGAAGTTGGATATCTTCCTTTTCTTGCTTTCTGTGTACAGAAGCAAACTTATGTAGATCATAGCCAATCAAGTAAGGAAAGGGTTTTAATGGGCCAGTTATCCTAAAGGCTTATATTCTTACTACAGAAAAAAAAATTGCCCTTCCTTACAGGATTCCACATTGAATAATTTAGATAATCTACAATAATACCTTGATTGGGAACTACAATATTATGATGTGGCTTTTCTACACCCGATTTACTGGAATTGATACCTTAAATTTTTTCCTTTTCTTTTCACCCCCTCATGTTATACATTTACTTGTATGACCTCATCCACTCCTGTGATGTTTTATCATCCACAATTTGAACAGGTACTGTTTCAGACAGATTAGAAATAGCTATAGTTCACTGGGATATATTCACATCTTGCTGTGGGTCTTGATTTTCAGAGAAGACCTTTCTTTTGAATGTATAGTTTCTTGTCATTTTTCAAGATAATCCCTTCCCAAACTCCTGCTTCTACCGTAGTCACTCTCATTTGATCTTGGCCAAGAACTCCATCTTGGGGATATTATATGTGGAGTTAGTTTCATGTTCTGGCCTTATCTTCCCAAAGATTAATGCTGTAAAGGGAAGGGACTATCAAAGCTTATGGAAAGGATTCTCTGAAGAAACCAAATGACCAGCATCATACCCAAAGCCTTATTTTTCTTAGAAACATGGGCCACTGTCTCTCCGAATTCTTTGGATTCTAATTCACTGTGTGATTTAGGACATGTTAGTGACTGAACCTCAATTTCCTGTGTATTGTGGGGAAGTCTGACCACTGAGAATTGGATTGTGACGAAAAGGGGGGAGGGGTTTGTAGCAGTCAGTGTTCAAATCTCGACAGACTAAGTTCCTATTCCCAGCACCCAAGTGTAAATTCCAATGAACAATTTTGCTCATCTACAAAGCCAAGCTGGTGGCACAGTCTGATCAGGGAACTTGGCAGGGCAGAAGTCTGTCTGGTTTGGGATCTCCAACGAATAGCTTTGCCTTTGCTGGAACTTGGTCTACCCCTCTGCCCAGGCAGGGGAGCTAAGTCATAATCTTATCTATTGCTGAGTATAGTTCCTGGACCCACACAATCAGGAAGCCTGGCTGGAGAAACTGGGAAGCTACTTAGCCCATAACACTAAAGCTAAGAATTTGTCCAACAGTACTGACCATCTATCTGTCGAGCAAAGCCAGTGACCCTGTTTGACGGGGAACCTGGGGTATGGCTCAATTTAAGTCAAGACCCCAAAGAGCACTCCCAGACTTGGGGCAGGGTCTGCCAGTTTGCCCAGGCAGGGGAACTCATTCATAGTTCCATCCACTGCTGAGAGTAGCTCCTTACCCAACCTGGCCAGGAAGTTAGGCCTGAAACCTGGGAAACTGCTTGGTCCAGTGCCATTCCAGCTATCACCTTGGCCAGCAGGTCTGGCAGTTTGTAGGCCAACTCAGTGACCTAATCTGGTCAAAGAGCTTGATACATAGCTCTATGTGATTTACTCCCCAAACAAGCGTCTTGCCAATATTGGGGCCTGCTCTGTGGCTCCCCTCTCCACAGCAGGAAAGGTAATCTGTAGTCCCACTAACTGCTAACTACAGACTTCAGTACTGCCAACCAGGAGCCAGAACTCCTGGAAATCTTGGTAGCCTACCCTGCAGCTCTGATTATAGCAGCACTTGAATGGGGATCCTGGCCAGTGACTCAGTGCCTTCAGAGCTAAGACAGTGGCCCCTTCTGTCCTGATAGTTTAGCGCACATTCCTAATTTGACCAACACCAAAGAAGAAACTTTCCAAACTTGTGCCTGTTCAGCAGCCCGATGAGGCAGGGAAGCTAGTTTATAATAATGCACACTGATTAATTTAGCCTATAGCCTAGCCTAACCAGAAATCTAACAGGAGCTGCCAGGGATCTGTGTAGCTCATCCTGAAACTCAGATTACAGTGACACTTGAGTAGTGCTAAGTATATGGGCCTATTTATCTGCAGAGCTAAGACAGGGAACCTGCAGCACAGGTCTGCCTAATGTGATTCCCAAACAGGAGGTTTCCCAACCTTGGGACCTGGCTTATGTAGGGAAACCATTTCATATCCCTGCTCACTGTTGAATACAGCCTTCAACACTCCTCAATGGTAAAACTAATCAGAGCACATCATAGCCCATCCTATAGCCCTAGACAGTCAACTGAATGAACAGCACAGCCCATGGTTTTACCCATCTGCCATCTGGCCTGAATTGAAGGTCCTTATGGAATGAGTTGAGGGTTTGGGACCTGTTTTGCTGCCCTACCAGAGCAAGGAAGCTAATTCATAGCCCCACCAACTGCTGAGTATGGTCCCCAATCCTAGTGGTCTCAGAAGCCTGACCAGAGAGAGGATCCAGGCAACTTAGGAGTCCATCTTATGGACATTACCAGCTAACATTAAGAAACCAAAATTAAGTGGACTAGAAGAACTATTTCTGCCAAAAGCAATCTATAAAGTCTGGAAAAAAGGAGACCAGTTACTGAAATGTTACATTGGTAGGTAAGGAATTAAAGATCACAAAAAATCAGGTTAACATGACACTGGTCAAAGGAAACTAATAAAGCCCCAATAACTGACCCTATGAAATGGAGATTTATGAAGAGATAGATAAAAAATTCAGAATAATTCTCTGAAAGAAGTTTGGTGAACTTCATGAACGTACAGACAGACAACAAAGTTAAGGAAAAAAATGCATAGACAAAAAAGAAAAAAAAAGGAACCATCAATAATACCAAACACAATTCCTAGACTTAAAGAATACAATAGCTGAACTGAATTTGAGAGTTTCAACTTTAGTCCTGACCCTGCAAAAGTAAGAATCACTTACCCAGAAGTGAGGGCATTTGATATTATCCAGTGAGAGGAACAAAAGAAAAAAAAAAGGGTAAATAAAGACTAAAGAAATTTAGGATATTATGAGTAGAGAATGATGAGAATCACAGAAGGAGAAGATAAAGGGAAAGGGACAGAAAATATATTTAAAATGATAACGAATAAAAACTTCCCAAGCCTGGAGAGAGAAATGGACATCCAGATCCTTGAGGCCCAAAAGACCCCAAATATGTTTAATCTGAATAGGGCAACACTGAGAAATATTAAATTGTCAAAAGCTAAAGACAAAGAATTTTGAAACCACAAAGAGAAAAGGAAACAGGTTACATACAAGGAAACCAAATAAGACTATAGGCAGATTTCTCAACAGAAACTTTTCAGGCCAGGAAAGAATGGTGCTATATATTCAAAATATCGAAAGCAAGAAAATGTTAACCAAGAATTCTATACTTGACATAGATGACAAAAGAAAGAATGATGATAATTCTAAGAGGGTTTATTACCACTAGACATGCTTTACAAGAATTGCTAAAAGGAGTTCTTTCAGTGAAGGAGAAAAGATGAAAATTAATATCTTAAAAAATATAATGATTCTATTAAACTCACTGGTAATGGTAAACATATAATAAAAGTTAAATTCTGTGATGTGGTAATATTGGTGTATGATTAAATTTTAAAGTATAGTTGTTCAAACAAATGAAGTAAAATTAACCATGACTAGAACAATCTGCTATTGGATGCAAAATATAAAAATTTGTAAATTGTAATATCAATATCCTAATATGTGAGGAGGAGGAGAAAAGTAAAAGTGTAAAGTTTAGGAATGCTATCAAGTAAAGTTGAAATCACTTTAAAATAGGGTGTTATGCTTTTTATTTTTATTATTTTTAAATTTTTAAAATTTTGTTTTAAATTTATTTATGAGAGACACACAGAGAGAGGCAGAGATGTAGGCAGAGGGAGAAGCAGACTCCATGCAGAGAGGCTGATTGTGGAACTCGATTCTGGGACCCCGGGATCATGCCCAGAGCCACCCAGGCATCCCACGTGTTCTGATTTTTAAAGTAACGTGTTTAATTTAAGATATTTTATGTAATCCTCATGGCAACCACAAGGGAAAACCCAGTAGTAACTATACAAAAGAACATATTAAGCTTCTCAAGCATATAGATACCAAAAGACATCATATCCTACAAACAAGGACAGGAGGATAAGAAAGTAACAATGGATCCCCAAAACAGAAAATAACTTTTTAAATGGCATACTAAATCTTTTTCAATAATAACTTTAAATGTAGATGGATTGAATTCTCTAGTCTGATTAAAGACATAGAATGCCTGATGGATAAGCACCAAGATTCAGTGATATGCTGCCTATCAGAGGCTTACTTTAACTTTAAAAGACACATATATACTTGGAGTGAAGATATGAAAAGGTATTTCAAGCAAATAGTAACCCTCTCCCAAAAGTAGGAGTAGCTATACTTAGATGAAATAGAATTTAAGCAAAAAGGATAAAAAGAAAGAAGGTCATTATATAATGATAAAGGGATCAATCCATCAAGAAGAGATAACAGTTGTAAATACTTATAAGCACCAAAATATATAAACAATAATAGAACTAAAAGGTGAGGTAAATAGCAAAACATTAATAGTTGAAGATTTTAATTACTATAATCTCACCAATGGATACATTCCAGACAGATCCAGTAAGGAAACAGAGAGTTTCAACAATGCTATAGATCAAAGAGACCTAACAGGCATATAAAGAATACTCGATCTGAACCAGCAATATGTAGTCTTTCCAAGCACACGAAACATTTTCTAGGATAGACAAGTGGGCTAGCATTTATCTTAGACAATATTTTACAAAACAAGTCTTAGCGAATTGAAGAAGATTAAAATCCTACCAAGTGTCTTCTCTGACCACAAAGATATGAAAGTAGAAATTATTAACAGGTGAAAATCTGAAAAACTCATGAATAAGTGGAAATTAAGGAACATTCTCCCCACCAACCAAAGGAGAAGCTAAATGGAAAATTAAAAATTTTCTTAAAATGAGTAAAAATGGAGACATAATATGGAGACCAGACATAAAATGGAGACCAGAACTTATGGGATGCAGCAAAAGCAGTTCTAAGAGGCAAGTTACAGCAATAAAAGCCTACATTAAGAAACAAGAGATCAAATAAGCAACTTAACTCTATAGCTCAAGGAACTAGAAAGAGAGGAATCGACTAAGTCAAAAGTTACCAAAAGGAAAGAAGTTATAAAGATTAATGAAGAAACCAGTGAAATAGTAAACAGGAAAATAGAAAAGATTAATCAAAGCACAAGTGGGTTCTTTGAGAGAAGAAAATTGCCAATCCTTTAGCTAGATCAAGGGAAAAAGAGAGAGGACCCATATCAAAACTGTAAATGAAAGAGAAATGTTACACCTGTTAGCACAGTAATACAAAGGGACAATAAGAGGCTACTATGAACAAGTATATGCCATCAAAAGGGACCTCTTAGAAGAATCAGATAATCCAGAAGAAATGAATAAATTCTTAGAAACAAATAACCTGCCAAGACTGAATCAAAGCTACAGAAAATCTGAGTAGACCAATTATTAGTAACGAGTTTTCATAAGTTATCAAAACTCTTCCAAGGAAGAAAAATACAGGACCAAATGGCTTCACTGGTAAGTTTTGCCAAATATTTAAAGAAGAATTAAATCTAATTCTTTCCAAACTCTTCCCAAAACATTTAACAGTAGGGGATACTCTCAAACTCATTTAGGCAGTACCCTCATACTAAAGCCAGAAAAGGACACTGCGAGAAGAGAAAACTGTAGGTCAACATCCCTGAAATATATACATGAAAACATTATAATAATATACTAGCAAACCAAATTCAGCAGCATATTAAAAAGATCATTCACTATGATCAATTAAGATTTATCCCTGGGATTCAAGGATGGTTGAACATATGCAAATAAATGTGACATGCCATATTAATAGAATGAAAAAAATCATTATCATCTCATTAGATACAGAAAAAGCATTTGACAAAATTCAACATCTATTCATGAAAAAAAAAAAAACCCTATTTACAAGCTAGGGATAACTGTACCTCCATGTAACAAAGGTCACATATGACAAACCCACAGCTAACATACTCAGTGGTGAAAGTTGAAAACTTTTCTTCTGAGATCATGAACAAGACAAAGGTGCTCATTCTCACTACTCCTTTTCTTTTTTTTTTATTGAAGTTCGATTAGCCAACATACAGTATAACACCCAGTGCTTATCCCATCAAGTGCCCCCTTCAGTGCCCGTCACCCAGTCACTCCATCCCCCCGCCCACCTCCCCTTCCACGACCTTTTGTTCATTTTGCAGTTAGGAGTCTCTCATGGCTTGTCTCCCTCTCTAATTTTTCCTCACTCAGTTTCCCTCTTTTTCCTTATAATCCCTTCACTATTTCTTATATTCCACGTATGAGTGAAACCACATGATGATTGTCCTTCTCCAATTGACTTACTTCACTCAGCATAATACCCTCCAGTTCCATCCACGTCGAAGCAAATGGTGGGTATTCGTCCTTTCTAATGGCTGAATAATATTCCATTGTATATATATCACTACTCCTTTTCAACATAACACTGGAAATTGTAGCCAAAGCCATCAGGCAAGCCATCACTACCCCTTTTCAAGATAATACTGAAAATTCTAGCCAAAGCCATCAGGCAAGAAATAAAAGCCATTGGAATTAGAAAGGAAGAAATAAATTTGTCCCTATTTGCAGATGACATGATTTTACGTATAGAAAATCCAAAAGACTCCAAAAAGCACTG
This sequence comes from Nyctereutes procyonoides, assembly GCF_905146905.1. Taxonomy (NCBI): domain Eukaryota; kingdom Metazoa; phylum Chordata; class Mammalia; order Carnivora; family Canidae; genus Nyctereutes; species Nyctereutes procyonoides. Next base: position 5,456,751 of record NW_026575140.1, on the reverse strand, counting down.
TTTTAATTTGTTAAAACAAATTCAGTAAATTTGTAGGATATAAAAATAACATATAGAAATCAGTAGCTCTTTTAAAATTTAAATTCAATTAGCCAAAATATAGTACATCATTAGTACATCATTAGTTTCAGATGTAGAGTTCAATAATTCATCAGTTACATATAACACCCAGTACTCATCACATCACATGCTCTCACCAAGAAGTATCAGAAAGAAAAAAGATAATATCACTCACAACAGCATCAAAACCAATAAAATACTCAGGAATAATTTTAACCAAGGAAGTAAAAGTCTCTACACAGAAAAATACAAGCCCTTGATGAAAGAAATTGAAGAGGACACAAATAAATGCAAAGATATCCTATGTTTAGGACTGGAATAATTTATTGTTAAAATGTCCATATTATCTAGAGCTGTTTGTGGATTCAGTGTAATCCCTATCAAGACTAAACTGGCATTTTTTTTTACAGAAGTAGAAAAAAACAATCTTAAAATATACACGGAACTACAAAAGACCCCAAATAGCCAAAGCAATCATGAGAAAGAAGAATAAAGCTGGAGGCATCACATTTCCTGATTACAAGCAATATTATAATGTGATGGCAATCAAAGCAGACACACAGACAAATGGAACAGAACTGAGCCCAGAAATGAACCCATACTTACATTGTACACAAATATCTGACAAGGGACCCGAGAATACTCCATGGAGAAAAGACCGTCTTTAATAAATGATGCTGGAAAAATGGATTTTGACATGTAAAAGAATAAAACTAGACCCTTATACCATTCACAAAATAACTCAAAATGGAGTAAAGACTTAAATATAAGATCTGAAACTATAAAACTCCTGGAAGAAATAGAAAATAAACTCTATGAGATGAATCTTTGCAATGGATTTTTGGATAGAACAGCTAAAGCATAAGCAGCAAAATAAAAATAAACAAGTGGGACTACATAGACTAAATTGCTTCTGCACATAAAAAAAAACAATCAAGAAATCAAAAAGAACTTGTAGAATGGGAGAAAACATTTGCTAATCATATATCTGATAAAGGGTTCCTATACAAAATTTACAAAGACGTCATAATTCAATAGCAATACAACAAATTATACAATTAAAAAATGGACAAAAGACCTAAATAGACTTTTCCCAAAAAAAAGATTTTCAAATGGTCAACAGATACCTGAAAGGGTGTTCAACATCTCATTGTTAAGTAAATGCGAATCAAGACCTTAGTGAGACATCACCTCATGCTTGTTAGCATAGCTATCATCAAAATGATAAGAGATTACAAATGCTGGCAAAGATTTGATGAAAAGGGAACCTTTGTATTGTGGAATTATAAATTGGGTCACCTACATGGAAAACAGCATGGAGGTTCCTCCAAAAAATCAAAAATAGTATTACCCTATGATCTAGCAATTCCAATTCTGGGTATATACTCATAGGAAATGATGTTACTGTGTCAAAGAGATATCTGTATCCCCATACATGTTTACTGCAACATTATTTATAATAGCAAAGACATGGAAAACAACCTAAGTGTCCACTGATAGATGAATGGATAAATAAAATGTGGTATATGTATTATACACATACACACACACACACAACACACACACACACACAAATACTATTCAGGCATAAAAATGGAAACCCTGCCATTTGTTACAAGAATGGATGTTGAAGGCATTACGCCCTAAATCAGATAGAGAAAGACAAATTTTGTATGATCTTATTTACATGTAATAAAAGCTTACAGAAATAGAGATCAGCTTTGTTACCAGAGGCAGGGGCTAAAGTTAGAGGAATTGGATGAAATTGTTCAAGAGGTACAAACTTTCAGTTATAATAAGTACTGAGAATGTAATGTACAACATATGACAATGATTAACACCTCTGTATGGTATATTTAAAGGTTGTTAAGATGGTGGATCCTAAAAGTTCTCATTACAAGGCAAAACATTATTTTCTCTCTATATCAGATGGTTATTAACTAAACCTGCTGTCTTAACTTTTTCACAGTATGTGTAAATCATGCTGGACACCTTAAGGTTGTGTAGTGCTGTATATATCAATTATCCTAGGAAAACACATTTTGTTTTAGACACAAATATCTAAGTATCTAAACAATGTAAACACCTTCCCGTTTAAAAAAAATGCATCAGTACACAAAATAATATTTAAAGTCATATTTTCACATGCTTATGCAAGTATGTGGAGTGTGAGTAAATATGTACTTATGTGTATATGTGTGTGTTGTATACCTGTATTCTTTTTTATTTATTTATTTATTTATTTATTTATTTATTTATTTATTTATTATAGTCACAGAGAGAGTGAGAGTGGCAGAGACAGAGGCAGAGGGAGAAGCAGGCTCCAGGCACCGGGAGCCCGACGTGGGATTCGATCCCGGGTCTCCAGGATCGCACCCTGGGCCAAAGGCAGGCGCCTAACCGCTGCGCCACCCAGGGATCCCTGTATACCTGTGTTCTGTGTGTGGCTGGTGGTGCTAAGGGGAGTGTAGGAAACATACTGACAACAGCTTTTGCCTTTGGATTGTGCAATGGTATACCAGTTCTCTATAATTTTTTACAGGTTGATGGGATAAATAATTGGTCTCAATTTCATTTAATGATCTTGTATTAATAATACAAAATATTAATATATATATATATATTAAGGTAACTCACATAAGTTGCCTGATATACAGAAAGAACTTCTTAGCTCCCAAGAAGAGCTCAAAGTCTTAGAAAAAAAAAACATCCCATAGCTTTCCCTGTGGTCCTGTTGGGTTACCAGCAAAATGCAGAGCACCATTTTGGTATTAGATGCAATTAGGCATCTCCACTGTTAGCTGTGTGAGAATAGGCAAGTTTTATTACCTCTCTGACAATTATATTCCTCAAATGCGAAACAAAAACAATACCCTATTTGGTTTCACAGTCTTGTACTTAATACATAATCCCATTGAGTATCGTTTAGGTTCCCAGTGACAGGGAACTTATTACATTGACAATGAGGCTCATAAGCTTCTTGCATGGCATTGTTAGAAATGTCTTTCTTATGTTAAGCTGAACTTGGTCCTCCATTGGTCTTTAAGGACAGGGGTTCCTTTCTGTCTATGCTGATCCTACAAGAAGGCAGTGTACCCCCTTAGATTATGCCCATAAACTATCTGAACGTTTGCATTTCATTTACTTTGCCCTGGTATACATCATAAACTATTGAAGAACATTTTTCTTTAAATCTACCAACTGAAGATGGTAGATGCTACATGTGCTCTCAAGCACTGCTGATAGGTCTTATATAAATTAAGGGAAAAGGAAGAAGTAAAAAAAAAAAAAAGGAGAAGAAAGGCAGGGTGCATATGTGTGCGTATGTGGCCAGGCATGCATTAGTCTTTATTTATGTAGCTACTCATAATGTAGTGGTTGCTATTGATAATTCATCAGTCTTTCATCACCTATTCATCATCTCCACTAATCAGTGTTCTTATTTTTATTAAACTGTTTTTTTAGGGCAGCCTGGGTGGCTCAGCGGTTTAGCGCCGCCTTCAGCCCAGGTCGTGATCCCGGAGACCCGGAATCTAGTCCCACGTCAGTCTTCCTGCATGGAGCCTGCTTCTCCCTTTGCCTGTATCTCTGCCTCTCTCTCTCCATCTGTGTCTCTCATGAATAAATACAATATTAAAAAAAACGTTTTTTAAATGCTTATATTTAAAAAGATCTTATTTATTTTGAGAGAGAGAGAAAAAGCACAAGGGAGGGGGAGGGAGAGAGAGGAGTAGACTACCCACTGAGCAGAGATCCCAATGTGGGGCTCGATATCAGGACCCTGGAATCATGGCTTGAGCCGAAGGCAGGTATTTAACCAACTGAGCCACCCAGGTGCCCCCACTAATCAGTGTTTCTTATAGATTCATTCCTATATGGTTTAAATCCTTAGTTGTTTTGCCTTTTATTTTGGTTGCTTCAGCTTTCTATTAACTTTTACTATTTGTACATTGGGATTCCAAAACCTGCCCAAGAGGAACCCCTAGGTTCCAGACATAGTCCTTTCTGACCTATTGTGCATCAGCAACTCAAATTTCTTTTTAATAATCAGGAACAAACATCTAGCTAGGATAGCAACTTCTCCCCTCATTGGTTTAGTTGTATATGTAACAAGCCTGAAATGGGCAGATGGCCATTGAGACTGCCAATTTAGTGGAACATTGTGTCTCCTGGCAAACAACAACAACAACAAAAACCCAAAAAAAAAACCAGACAAACAAAAAACAACAACAAAAACCATTTCTTCATTGAGAACTAAAATATTCATACTACAAGAGCTCAGAGTTGTAGGGACAAGGAGTAAATATTCTATGAATAGCTGTAAAAACCAGAGGTATTGTTTCCACTTTTACCTCTTGATTCTCACACCTGTATTTCTGACTATGTGAAACACACCATGTATTCATTGCTTATTTAAAGCATATACTGCATATTTTAAAATCTAACTCCAAACTTTTAGGATGTTGTTCCCCAATAGGTGCTATAACTGACTCTTCAGTAGACCATTCCACCATTCCAGGATACCAAATGCTTTTGAGGGAAATGGGGTATTTTTTAAGGTCATTGAATTCCATGAGTATAAATCAACCACCGCACTTATTTTGATATAAAACGAGTTCTGTATTCAGAAGCAGGGTTTTGTGTTTTTCCATAATGGTAAATGAAATGTTCTCCTAGTCCATGGATGGTGCTTCTGATAGTACATAGTAGGCAGGAAAGATAAATCTATATCCAGAATATTAATCTTCTGCAGTGAAGACAAATCACCATCTCTTCCATGATGAAAGAATCTTGATGTAATCAACCAGACATAAGTCTGTTTCCCTAAAGAAATGATATAATTATGATGTTACTATAGGCTTATATATTTATTGCCATATGAATCTCGATATGATCATATATCTTAGGCCAATGAATCCTTTGGTGGGAATTTATCCTAAATAAATAATCAGCTATAGAAAATGTTCTTTATGCCCAAAGATATCAATCACAGAACTACACGCATTAGCAAAACTTGAAGAAGAGCTTCTGCATCCCATAATGTGGAATAGGGAATTAAATTACGGTGCATAAGGTCAATACGTTATTACACATCACTTAATAACAGTGTATGATAACAAAGAATAAGGAATCAGAGCACAGTATTTGTGTACACCAGACAACACTGTTAAGGAGAAACCTATACATGACAAAGAAAAGCTTGGAACAAATTCCATGTCCAATCAATAGCCAAGCCTGGTCATTTGCTCTTCCTGAATAGCTCCTCAATCTGTGAACATCTCTATTTCTCCATCACTACCATCTTCCTCCTGGTCACTGTTGACTCTCATCAGGATGAAATAAAAATCCTCCTAACGGCCTCTCCTCATGCACCTTTGCTTCATTTTTATGAAGTCCGAGGGATATTTTTATATGAATTTGATTATAGAAGTTTCTTTGCTTAAAACCTTTCAATGACTTTTCATTCAAGGATAAGTTCTAAAATCTTTAATGTACCCTCAAGAAGCTGTATATGATTTGGCCATAGGAAACCTTTCCTGCTCGTAATGTTTTGCCCTATTTACCCAGCCACCGTAAGGTTCACGGAGAGTCCTGCTTTGGTTCGAAAAGCTTTCTGTTAACAGGCTTAAGCACTTAAGGCTCATTGCTGCTAGCATTCAAGGTTAAGTAACAGGCTATGCATATTTTTAAGTTTTTCTTCTTGCCATTGTTTTGTTTTCTGAAATATTTTTAGAATTAGAATTAGAACCTTTATTAATGAAAATTCAAGTGTTATTGAAAGAATGAATGCTCCCTAACAGTTATGTTTCGTGTTTACACTAGGCTAGGAAGATTTACAAAGGCAAATTATTTCAGGGGTTGGCTAATCAGAATACAAATTTCAGGCAGAATGGCGACCACTGCAAAGAAAAAGAGGAACTAAGTATCTTTGTCACCCATTTATAATTATATCATAATTATAAAATTAGTTGAGAAAATATTACCATAAGGCTGACAGGACTCAGAATAAATCTTCATAAAAGAACATGAAGCAGTTGCTATGACAAAAGTGAAGAACTGAGAGTGCCCTCCCCCTTTTCGTGTTTTATGGGGAAGTGCTCACCTGCTGCTCTGTAAGGCTCATACTGTGGCCCCTGCCTTCCACCTCCCAAGTGATCTCAACATCAATCCCTTGGGGGTGTTCCCAGGCTTCCAGTAAAGGGACTAAATCCCGAGTTTCTCAGTTTTGTCACTAATAGAATTTTTAACCCATAAAGGAAATTTTTGTCTGGTCTGGTGCTTTACTGAATTATAAAAGAGAGCAATTCATAGATCCTATCCCATTTGTGTCATTGAAATCTATTCACAATTATTCAGAAGTGCTGTAAGTGTCCATTCTATTTCACACATCCCTGCACTGGAGTGTTATGTCTGTTGGAGCTTCCTCTTCTCCCCCTACTCCAATCACAGGTCTCCTGATCCATGGCTGTATCACAGATGCTTTCCCAGACAACTGAAATCCAGGATAAATCTTTGCATCATAGTGTCCAGCACATCACTGGACTCCTCTACTGGTAGTACATGGCTTACTAGACAACTGGTTTCAAGGTTGTGGCCATGGTCTCAGCAAAGGGAATTCAGCTTCTCTAATCACATGTATACTTCCCAGGTGCCAGCCACAAATTTAGATGGTGGCTCTTATTACTTCCCCAGGGACATCTTCCTGAATCTCCTTGATCAGTTAAAATTGCCCTATTATAGGCTCTCATAACCACATGCTATCATTATACATTTATGTGCATTATTTCTTGTGTGTGTTGCTCACAAACTGTAAGTTTCACTAAGACAGTAATTATAGCCTTTAAAAAATATCTGACTCCCTCCCTTTATGTTTTTACTTGCCATTATATCTCCAATGTCTAATCCAGTGCAAGGCACATGGTAAGGGTTCAGCAAACACTTGTTGAATGAATAAATAGAAATTGCTCAAGGAGTTTTAATTTAGGCATTTGGGCAGCTTGCATTGAACTAATCACTCCAGGGGAAGGAATTTTAAAAATTATGGATATAATACAATTTCAACAACAACAAAACAAGAGTGATCAAAGAGTGACCAAGTATAGGCTTAAACCAGTAAGGACTTGATTGTTGAGGGAAACATAAAGGAACCATAATGCATAAGATCCACATTTATTCTTCCTCTGAAGATCCTGTAATAGTTATACAATCTGATAAAGCTGAAGACACAGCCTTTAGGGCCTATGGAATCTGAATACTGTTTTTGGATTTCCAAAAATCCTTGAACATTGAGAAGAAAAACTCTCAGAAAGATGGAATCACAGATGGGAAACTCCAAAAATCCGCATATGAATTCCTCTCTTCTTTTAGCTTGAATCCTTACTGTGCATGTTTAGATGAGAAAGGATGGAGCCCAGAGGCAATATTAACAACCTGGAGGATGAAAGAGCTGATAAGAAATTTAACCTGTTGCCCACCATAGAGGAGTAAGAGTTTGGAGTTAGAATCCTATATGAGGGGCACTTGGTAATTATATTTGGCCTTTCACTTCTGTATTTTGGAAGTAAAGACTCTAAGAACTAAGAGGTTTGTCCTAGGACTAAGGGCAAAACCAACATAGCAACCACCCTAACAAAACCTAAAACTGAGGTGATCTGTAAATACACTCAACTGATAGAACAAAAAAGCATCTTGCTTCCAAATAAGCTAGTGAGATTCAGTCTCTATGACTTATTACCAATGATGCCAAACACACAATAAAAAATAGGTATATGCAAAAACTGGACAGGACAACTTGACCCTTGTTCTCGGGGAAATTAGTCAGTAAAAAACCCCAAAATGACCATAAGCTGGAATTAGCAGGCAATCACTTCCAGGTAACCAAGGCATTCTAGAAAAAAAATGGTGACATAGGAGATTCCAGGTTCCCCATATTCCCATAAAAAGTAACAATAAGCTATCCGTGAACAAAAACAGTTCCAGGAGAGCTCTAGATTCCCTTTCAGAAATTTTAACAACATGGGATGTCTGGGTGGCTCAGTGGTTGAGTGTTTGCCTTTGGCCCAGGGCGTGATCCTGTGTCTGGGGATGGAGTCCCACAGCGGGCTCCCTGCAGGGAGCCTGCTTCTCCCTCTGCCTGTGTCCCGGACTCTCTCTCTATGTTTCTCATGAATAAACAAATAAAATCTTAAAATAAAATTTTTTAACAACATAGAACACACACACACACACAACTGAGAATAATCACACAAGCAGAAAAGAAAAACAAGTCTATTTTCACCACATCATCCCATCCCTAAGCCAGCATTGTTCAGCTCCAAGAAGGAGATTCCTAGCCAGTGAGAATTCCTCTCACAGAAAAGAAAGAGTAGGGTGAGTGATGAGCCTCTCTAGTCTCTCCAGGCATTGTGTGAAGGTCAAACTTCAGTTTTTTACCCCACCCAACCTGGCAAAAAGAGCCAGCTAGGAAAAGGAAGAAAAACAGACTATTATTAGCCAACACATAGCAGGAATGATTGTGGTTCACAGAGACCTGCTCTGCAGACAAACTCAGCAGTTTTGCCACAGATATTTACTATTGCTAATACTAGCTCCTCCTCAGTCCCTCCCATCTCCCATTCCTTTCCCTTCCCTTAAAAACTCCTTCTTCCAAAGCCTGGACCACCCAACACTGGTAGCTATTCATGATCTTTGTGGCAGTGCAAGTGTAAGAAATCAGTACCTTGGTTCCTTCCCACCTCCACCAGGGCCTGGATGCTATGCTGACAGCCAGCCCAGGCTTCTAGAGCTGTGTGAGCACAGGATACCAGTGTAAGCAACCTGGGATGACCCTCACCAGCATGACTGTGCTTGCAGTTAGCCCCTAGCAATGCACCTGCATACCACTGCCTGATGCCCATCACTGACCCCCCACTGAAGCACATCTGCATTGTGCACATTGATGTAGCCACCAATAAGCACACAAATAACCAGGACCTCCCACAGATGTTTGTGGGTACAGATCAAGCCCCTGTCTTCTGCCACTAGCCATCAACACTACTTCTACCTATATATTGCTTTAGTTCTGACGTGCCCTTAGCCCCTAGCCCTACCCCTGTAACTGACCCTCACTTCAGTGTGTACACTCAGAGGAAAAGAGTGTAGCCATAGGTGAGCACACCAATATCCATGCCTCCCCCCTCCCCCAGCTGCTAACAAGTCTCTTTCAGGTCCTGCCTCTGTCAAAGGCCAGCACCACCATGCCCACCTGTAGCTGGTCTTTCCAGCTTTGAGCCTGCATGTCCCTCAGCTTGACCCTGTCACTGGCTCCACCATGGTATGCATACCTGGGAGTAGGTATAAAGTCATGAAGACACACTGACACCCAGATCCTCTACAGACACCAGTGAGCCCATAATTAATTGGCCCTGGTTCCCATTGTTACCAGTATGTCCACAGGTGACCTCTATCACTAAATAGGCACATACAGCTGAATGTGTGAACACCACTGGCTCCAGCCACCACCACTGCCTGCCCTCATCCCTTATTACCAGTCCTGGAGATGCTTCTTAGGAGCTCAATAGCCCTTGCAGCCACTGCAGACTTACCAAGGACCACATAGTTGTCAATACTGTAGACCCCAGTGGCCTGAGCCAAAGAGATATCACACCACAGTTGGAACTGGTGCCACCATGTGCCCCAGCCCTTGGCACCCTACATCATTAGACCCAGGGTCATAGCACAATCCAGTGCACTCCACCTGAGATGGACTTCCTTAACTAGAATCAGCGCACAAAATCTTTGTTTCCTCAAATGTACAGACAACTATTTAAGGCTGCAGAGATCATAAAAAATCAGGGAAATATGTCTATACAAAAAATATGGTAAGCCTCTAGGACCTGGCCTCAAAGAAATGGAGATCCAGTAATCCCTGACAAAGAATTCAAAATAATTTTTTTCTACAGAATCTCAGATAGTTAAAAGAAAATACAGAACACTCATTTAACAATATGAGAAAAACAATACTAGAACAAAATGAGAAGTTCCAAGATAAAACATTTAAAAGAACCAAAAGAGAAATTTTGAAGTGAAAGATATGATTGAACTGAAAAATTCAATAGAGGACTTCAGTTGCAAACCTGAAGAAGCAGAAGAGAGAATCAGTTAGTTAGAAGACAGATCAATTGAAATTATACAATTAGAAGAACAAAAAGAAATAAAAAAGAATGAAAAAGGAGGAAAGCCCATAGAGCACACACCATCAAAATAAATATGTATGCATTATTAGAGTCTCAGAAGGAGAAGAGGCAGAAAAAAATAGGAAGCTTATTTGAATAAATAATGGCAGAGAATTTCAAAAGGATGATGAGAGCTTTGGACATCCAAGGTCATAAAGCTAATAGGTCACCTGAAAATTTCAATATGAAATATTCTTTATTACACAGAATAATAAAATTGTCTAAAACCAAAGGCACAGAATTTTTTTTTCCAAAGGCACAGAATTTTAAGAGCAGAAGAGAAAAAATAATCTCTCATACAAGGGAACCTCCATAAGGTTATTAGCTGACTTTACAGCAGAGATCCCACAGGCCAGGAGAGAATGGGAAGATCTATCAAAGTACTGTAAGAAAGAAACCATCAGCCAGAGTACTCTACCCAGCAAAACTGTTCTTCAGCCTGAAGGCAAAATAAAGACGTCTTTATTTTTATTTTATTTTTATTCCTTAATAAACAAAAGCTAAGGAAATACATCATCACTAAACCTGCTTCAGAAGAAAAGCTGAATGAAGTCCTCCAAGCTGAAATAAAAGGATGCTAATTAGTAACATGAAAATATACACCACACTGGTAAAGGCAAACAAATAGATAGGATACTCTGACTATATGCTTACGCGATACTGCAAAATGGTGATGTGTTAACTAGACTATAGAATAAAGGTAAAAGGATGAAAGCATTAATGAAAAAGGTTGTAACTTCAATAATTTTTAAATACACAAAAACTAAATGTTCATCTAAAACATAATAGGGGTATAAAGGGATAGAGATAAAGTGATCAAAGTTAAATTATCATCAAATAAAATAGAGTATTGTATCTTTACAGTGTTTTATGTAAAGTCATGAAAACGATAAACAAAAAAATCTACAATAGATACAGTAGGGAATTAAAGCACAGCACTACAGTAAATTATCAATATACAAAGGAAATTAGCAAAAAAGGAAGAAAAATGCAACTATAAAACAGCCAGAAAAACAATAGGATGTCATTAGTAAGTCTTTACCTATCAATAATTACTCTAAATATTAATGGATTTAATTCTTTAATCAAAAGGCATAGAGTGGCTGAATGTATGTAAAAAACACAAACAAAAATGGAAGACTCAATTATATGCTGTCTACCAGAGATATTCACCTCAGTTCTAAGGACAGAAACAGATTCAAAGTGATTGGATGGCAAAAGTCTTCCACGAAAGTGGACACAAACACACACACACACACACACACACACACACAGAGTAGCTTATTAAAATCAGACTAAATAGACATTAAGCCAAAAATGGTAACCAGAGACAAAAATGGTTGTTATGTAATGAGGGAGTCAAGTCATTAAGAAGATAGATCATAAATGTATAAGCAGCATTTAAATATATTAAGTAAATATCAACAGATCTGAAAGGAGAGATTGAGATAGACAGCATTAAGAATAGGGGACTTTGATGCCCCACTTTTAATAATGGATAAATTGTTGAGACAGAGAGTCAACAGGGGAATGTTAGATTTGAACTACACTTGAGACCAAATGGACCTAATATATATAAGAACATTTCATCCAACTGCAGCAAAAGACATTCTCAAATGCACAATGAATATTCTCCAGGATAGAGCACAGGATAGGTCACAAGACAGGCCTCAGTAAATTTAAGAAAATTGAAATCATATCAAGTATCTTTTCCAACCCCAATGGTATAAAACTAGAAATCAATTACGAGGAAAAAAATCTGGAAAGAATACAAATACCTGGAAGCTAAATAAAATGCTATTAATGAATAGGTCAAGCAAGACATCAAAAAGGAAATTAAAAAAAAAACCATGGATACAAATGAAAAACAAAACAAAACAAAACAAAACAAAATGGTAATCCAAAATCTTTGGGTTGCAGCAAAAGCAGTTCTTAGAGAGAAGTTTAGAGCAATATGGGTCCACCTCAAGAAGCAAGAAAAATTTCAAATACATAACCTAATCTTATACCTAAAAGGTCTAGAAGAATAACCAAAGCCCAAAGCTAGTAGAAGGAAGGAAATAATAAAGATTAGAACAGAAATAGTGAAATAGAGACTAAAAATTATGAAAATGAAACAAAAGCTGGTTTTTAGAAAATATAAAAACATCAATAGACTTTTAGCCAGACATCGAGAAAAAAAAGAGAGAAGACTCAAAATCAGAAGTGAAGATGAATAAATAACAACTGGCACCACAGAAATACAAAAGATAAGATAATATTATGAAAAATTGGGATCCATGGGTGGTGCAGCAGTTTAGCGCCTGCCTTTGGCCCAGGGTGCGATCCTGGAAACCCGGGATCGAGTCCCACATCCGGCTCCCGGTGCATGGAGCCTGCTTCTCCTCTGTCTGTGTCTCTGCCTCTCTCTCTCTCTCTCTGTGTGTGTGTGTGTGTGACTATCATAAATAAATAAAAATTAAAAAAAATATTATGAAAAATTACATGCCAAATTGGAGAACTTGGAAGAAATTGGTAAATTCTTACAAACGTATAATCTTTCAAAATTGAATCAAGAGGAAATAAAAAATTTGAAGAGACTAATTACTAATAATGAAATTGAATAATAATAATAAAAAAAACCTCCCAAACAAAAACCTGGGACAGGAGTATTCATAGGTGGATCGTACCAAAAACAATTAAGGAAGAGTTAATATATATTTTCTCAAACTACTCCAAGAAAAAAAATAGAAAACAAAGGAAAGCTTCTAAATTCATCCTATGAAGCTAATATTATCCTGATACCAATACTAGATAAAGACATTACTAAAAAACAAGACAAAAAACTATAGGCCAATATTGTGATGAATTATAGATGAAAAAGTCTTCAACTAAATATTAGCAAACTGAACTCAACAATACATTAAAAAAATATTCACTACAATATAGTAGGATTTATTGGAGGAATGCAAGAGTGGTTCAATAGTTACAAAACCAACCAATGTGATATATCATATTAAGAAGATATAGGATAAAAGCCATATAGTCATTTCAGTAGATGTAGAAAAAGCACTTGGCTAAGTACAACACCCACTCCTGATAAAAGCTCACAACAAAGTGGGTTCAGAGGGAACATAGCTCAACAAAATAAATGCCATGTATGAAAAATCCACAGCTAACATCATACTCCATGGTGAAGGACTGAGAGCTTTTCCTCTAAAGATCGAGAACAAGGCAGAACGTGTACTTTCATCACCTTTATTCAACACAGTACTGGAAGTCCTGGCCATAGCAATCAGACAATAAACAAAAGGCATCCAAATTGGTAAAGAAGAACTTAAACTATCATTGTTTGCAGATGATATACTATACATAAAAGAACCGAAGATTCCACCAAAAACTATTAGAACTGATAAACAAATTCAGTGAAATTGTAGGAAACAAAGTTAATATACAGAAACCAATTGCATTTCTATACACTAATAACCAAGTAAGAGAGGAATTAAGAAAACAAAGCTTTTAAGAATCAATACCATTTACAGTTACACCCAATATAGTAAGATATCCAGGGATAAACCTAACCTAAGAGGTGAAAAACCTGTACTCTGAAGCCTATAAGACATCTGTGAAAGAAATGGAAGATGACACAAAGAAATGGAAAGGCATTCCATGCTCATGGGTTGGAAGGACAAATATTGTTAAAATTTCCACACTACCCAAAGCAATCCACATATTTAATGAAATCTTTATCAAAATACCACCAGCATTTTTTACACAACTAGAACAAACAATTCTCAAATTCATATGGAACCACAAATGACTTTGAATGGCCAAAGCAACCTTGAAAAAGAAAAGCAAAGCTGGAGGCATCACAATTCCAAACTTCAAGTTATATTACAAAGCTCTGGTAATCAAAAGAGTATGGTACTAGCACAAAAAAAGGACACACAGATCAACAGAACAGAATAGAAAACTCAGAAATGAACCCAAAATTCTATGGTCAGTCTATCTTCAACAAAGCAGGAAAGAATATCCAATGGGAGAAAGTTTCTTCAACAAATGGTGTTAAGAAAACTGGACAGCAACATGCAAAATAATGAAACCAGGCCACTTTCTTATTTACAAAAATAAATTCAAAATGGATTCAAGGTCTAAATGTGAGATCTGAAACTGTAAAAATCCTAGAAGAGAGCACAGGCAGTAACTTCTTTGACATTGGCCATAGCTACCTCTTTCTAGATTTGTCTCCGAAGACAAGGAAAACAAAAGCAAAAATAAGCAAGTGGGACTCCATTAACATAACAATCTTCTGTTCCGGAAAGGCAACAATCAACAAGGCTAAAAGTCAACCTACTGAATGAGAGAAGATATTTGCAAAGGACATATCTGATAAAGTGCTAGTATCCAAGACACATAAACAACTTATGAGGGGGGCAGCCCCAGTGGCCCAGCGGTTTAGTGGGTTTAGCACCGCCTTCAGCCTAGGGCCTGATCCTGGAGACCGGGGATCCAGTCCCACGTCGGGCTCCCTGCATGGAGCCTGCTTCTCCCTCTGCCTGTGTTTCTGCCTCTCTCTCTCTGTCTCTCATGAATAAATAAATAAAATCTTAAAGAACTTATGAGGGGATCCCTGGGTTGCTCAGTGGTTTAGTGCCTGCTTTCAGCCCAGGGCCTGATCCTGGAGTCCCGGGATCCAGTCCCACATCGGGCTCCCTGCATGGAGCCTGCTTATCCCTCTGTCTGTGTCTCTGCCTCTCTCTCTCTCTCTCTCTCTCTCTGTGTGTGTGTCTCATGAATAAATAAAGTCTTAAAAAAAACCTTATGAAACACACCCCACAAAAATGAATAATCCGATTAAAAATGGACAGAAGACATGAATATGCATTTTTCCGAAGACAACATACAGATGGCCTACAGGCATGAAAAGATACTCAATATCATTTATCAGGGAAATGCAAATCAAAACTACAATGAAATACCACCTCATGCCTGTCATAATGGCTAACATCAACAACACAAGAAAGAGCAGGTGTTGGTGAGGGTATATAGAAAGAGGAACCCTCTTGCATTATTAGTGAGAGTGCAAACTGGTGCAGTCTCTGTGGAAAACAATATGGAGGTTCTTCAAAGTTAAAAATAGAACTACCCTGTGATCCAGCAATCATACTACTGGGTAGTTACTCAAGTACATAAAAATACTAATTCAAAGGGATACATGCATCCCAATGCTTATAGCAGTATTATCTACACTAGCCAAGATATGGAAATAGCCTAAATGTCCACTGATTGACAAATGGATAAAGAAGTTGTGATACACACACACACACACACACACACACACACACACACAAATGGAATATTATTCAGCCAGAAAAATAATGAATTCTTGCCTTTTGCAATGACACAGATGGACCTAGAGAGTATTATGTTAAGCAAAATAAGTCAGAGAAAGACAAGTACCATATTATTTCATTCATATGTGGAATTTAAGAAAATAAATCAGCAAAGGGGAAAAAAGAGGGAGGGAGGGAGGGAGGCAAACCATAAACAGACTATTAACTATAGAGAACAAACTAATGGTTACCAGAGGAGAGGTTGGTGGAGGGGATGGGTGAATGAGAGATAGGGATAAAGGAGTGCACTTGTGATGAGCACTGGATGGTGTATGGAAGTGTGAATCACTATATTGTACACCTGAAATTAATATTACACTGTCTGTTGAAATTTGAGTTTAAATAAAAACTTTAAAAAAGAAAACAATCCCTTTTATATAATTGTACCAAAAATAAAATACCTAAGAATAAACTTAATCAAGGAAGTGAGAGACCAGTTCTCTAAAAACTATAAACCATTGGTGAAAGCAATTGAAGGTGACACAAATGGAAAGATACGCCATGCTTATGGGTTGGGAGAATATTGTGAAAATGTCCATACTACCCAAAGCATTTCTAGAGATTCAGTGCAATCTCTATCAAAATACTAACAGCATTTTTCACAAAACTAGAACAAACAATCCTAAAATGTGTATGGAAGCACAAAGACCCCAAAATGACAAAGGAATCAAAGAACAAAGCTAGAGGTATCACATTTCCAGTTTTCAAGATATACTGCAAAGCTATAATGATCAAAATAGTATGGTACTAGTATAAAAATAAACACACAGAGCAATGGAACAGAATAGACAACACAGAAGTAAACCCATGCTTATAGGGTCAATTAATCTATGACAAAGGAGGCAAGAATATACTATGGGCAAAAGACAGTCTTTCAATAAATGGTGCTAGGAAAACTAGACAGCCACTTGCAAAAGAATGAAACTGGACCATTTTTTAATACCATACACAAAAAAAGCTCAAAATGGATTAAAGACCTAAATGTGAGACATGAAATCATAAAAGTCCTAGAAGAAAACAAAGGCAGTGATTTCTTTGACATTGACCTTAGCAACATTTTTCTAGATATGTCTTCTCAGGCAAGAGAAACAAAAGCAAAAGTTATTGGGATTACATCAAAATAAGAAGCTTTTATACAGTAAATGAAACCATCAACAAAACAAAGGGAAACCTCCTGAATAGGAGATGATATTGATAAATGAGATAGTCTATAAGGGGTTAATATCCAAAATATGTAAAGAACTTATACAACTTAACACCAAAACCCCTCAAATAATCCAATTTAAAAATGGCCAGAGGACCTAAATAGACATTTTCCAAAGAAAACATACAGATGGACAAAGGATGCATGAAAAGATGGTCAAAATCACTGATCATTAGGGAAATGCAAATCCAAACCACAAGGATACATCCCCTTACACCTGTCAGAATGGCTAGAATCAGACGAGGTCAGTGACCAGATAATGAAAATGAAGATCAGAACGAAATAAAACAAAAGGACCACTAAAGTGAAAAACAGATTTTAAAACAAAGTGGTAAAAAATAAAAGACCAAAAATCCCAAAGAAGAAGAAAAAGAGAAAGAAAGGAAGAAAAAAAAAGTAAAGAGGAAAAAGAGAAAAAAGAAAAGACAAGAAAAAAGGAGGGGAGGAACTGGGAGACAGTGGTGCTGAAGAAGTTGTAGTGGAGGGAGACTGTAGTCTACCTGAGGGGTCCTAGAGGGTAATCCTCTTGGTTCTGAGTTTATTAAGTTCTGTATGTCAGAAGATGCTCAATCTCAAATTTATATAAACCAGCAATACTTGTAGAGAGCCCCATAATTAACCTCAGATACATAAGATAAAAGAGGGGAAGAATGGGAATGAGGAGAGAATATAATCTCACAGAGTGAACGAGTACGGTGTTCCACTTGGTTCTGGGTGCTGCTGGTCATGTTCTAGAAGGTATTAACTTCCGCCATTGTAGAACAAAATGAGGCAGAGAAAACAACAACAACAACAACAACAACAAAAAACCCACAAAACAAAAACCCATATCTTGTATATCTCCCAAAATTACATTGAGTATGTTGAAGGGTATCTAGGAGTGGAAAATATATCTAAGACATGCAATTGTAGAAGTATGAAAGTCCAAAAGGAAGAAACTTAAAAATGAAGAGCTGGTAAAATATTGTAGTTAAGGTGGGAAAAGAAAAAATATATTGGAAATTTTTATTCTGATATAAAATGAGTTGTAATGGAAAAAGGAAAGAAAATGTTTTTAAAAAGGGAGAGAACCCTCTAGTTCTATATACTATATTCCCTCGATTTTCCCTTGGTCCTGGAGCTTTCCAGTGCTGCTTGGTCAAGAGCTTGCTCTTCCCCTGTTCTTCCAGCTGGTCTTCTGGGGGAGGGGTCTGCTGTGCTGATTCTCAGGTGTGTGTACCTGGGGGAGATGCCCCACCCAGAGTGGCTAGAATCAAAAAGATGTAAATGTTGATGAGGATGTGGAGTAAAAGGTACCCCTGTGCACTGTTGGTGGGAATGTAAATTGGGGTAGCCACTGTGGAAAATAGTATGGAGGTTCCTCAAAAATTAAAAATAGAATGCCTTATAATCCAGTAATTCTGCTACCGGTTCACCTGGAGAAATGAAAACACTAATTCAAAAAGATGTGTGATCCCTATGTTCATTGCAACATTATTTACAAATAGCCAAGATATGGAAGCCACTCAAGCGTCCATCAACAAATGAATAGATAAAGATGGTGTGGTGTACATACATATATATTCCACAATGGAATATACTATAGAATACACACACATACATATAATACACTATAGGATATACTCATGGGATATATATATACTACCCCCCCTACACACACACACACACACACACACACACACACACATACGCACAAATTATGGAATATTGCTCAGCTGTAAAAAAGGACATCTTGGTATCTGCAACGACACAGATGGACCCAGAGCGTATTATGTTAGGTGAAATAAATCACCAAAAGATAAATACTATAAGATTTCATTTACATATGGAATTTAAAAAAACAAATGAACAAACAAACAAGATTCTTAAATATAGAGAACAAACTGGTGGTTGTCAGAGGAGAAGTGAGTGGAAGGACAGGTGAAATACATGAAGGGGGTTAAGAGGTACTCATTTGCAATTGTAAAATAAGTCAGAGAAGAAAAGTACATCATAGGGAATATAGTCAATAATATTGTAATAATTATGTTTAGTGACAGATGCAGACTATACTTTATCATGGTGAGCACTGCATACAATTGTTGCATACAATGCATATAACTGTTGTAAAAAAAAAAAAAACCAGAACTGCCATATGATCCAGCAATCCCACTTCTGGATATATATCCAGAGAATATGAAATCATAATTGATTAGAGATATCAGCACGCCCATGTTGATTGCAGCATTACTCACAGTAGCTAAGACATGGAAACAAGCTACGTGTCCCTCAACATAGGAATGTAAATAAGATATAAGATATATACTCAATGGAGTATTTTTCAACCATGAGAAAGAAGGAAATCCTGTGTTTCCAACAAGTTGAGTGGACATTGAGTGTATCATGCTAAGTGAAGTAAGTCAGGTACAGAAAGACAAATACTGTATGATATTACTTATACATGGAATCGAAAAAACAGAGGAGAGTGATAGTTACCAGGGTTTGGGGCTAATTAGGAGTTACTGGCCAAAGTGTACAAACTTGTACTTATAAGATTAATAAGTTTGGGGATGTAATACACAGCACAGGGATTATAGCTGATACTGTATCATATATGCTTTAATATTGCTAAGAGAGTTGATCTTAAATGTTCTCATGACAAAAAAGAAATGATAACTGTATTAAGGATAAAAGTGGTAGCAAATACCATGGTAGTAATCATTTTGCAATTTATAAATTTATCAAATAAACACATTATATACCTTAAGCTTGCACAATATTACCTGGCAATTACATCAATAAAGCTGGGAAAAGGCATCTGCATTTTATAAAAAATGAAATAATATGAAAATGTTACAGATGGTAACAATAAGATAATGGATAATTTCAGAAGAGATATGGAAGCTTAAGAAAACAGTCCAATAGAAATCCTAAGTGGACAAGAACAATAGCTAAAATTTAAAAAATCTTGGATGGGATTAACAGATCGTGTCCAACCAAAGAAAGTATTCATAAACTTAGATACATTAATAGTTATTCATCCCAAACTAAGAACAGAGAAAAGAGAAAGGAAACTGGGGTGGGAGGGAGGCCCTGCAATTGAACCCCAGAAGAAGAAAGTAAGAATAGAAAAAGACACATTTGAAGTATATTTGCCAAACTATTTCGATTTTGCTCAAAATCATCAATGCACAGATCCAAGAATCCCAGAAAATCCCAGTCAGAACAAATAAGAAGAAAATCACACTTGAGCATATTGTAGTCAAACTGCCATCAAACCTAACTAAAATAAAAGCTGTAAGAGCATCCAGAGGGAGAGGGGATACCTATAAGTAGAACCCAGGGAAGAAGGACAGCAGATTTATTATTAAGAATGAAAGAACTAAACCAATGGAAAGTGAGAGGAATGACATCTTAAAGAGGGCAGAGGGTGCAGTGTGGAGAGATACTATTACATATATTTTTATACTTTGTGGAGAAATCTATTTTTAAAAATAAAGAAAAAAAAGGACATTTTTCAGATAAACAAAAGCTCAGAAAATATATCCAGACTGACACTATAAGAAATGCTAAAAGAAGTTCTCCAGGTTGGATACAGATACCACCAATGAACAATTAAATATCTAAGGGAAGAAGGAGAGCAGTAGAAAGAGTAAATATGAAAAGCTGTATTTTCTTTTCTCAAACTGTATACACTGTAATGGACTATTTAGAGCAAAACAAATCACAAAATCAAGATTGGTAAAAGAGGGGTAAAAATATATGGTGATGGCACAAAGAGGATGGGGACACACTGTTTTAGGCTTGTATGTTGTTTATTACATTATATTTGAATTGATATGTTAATAACATATTAGATTGTTAACAATATTAGGGTAATAATTTAAAAAAAATTTAAGAAGGCTAACAGAGGAGGTAGGTTTAAAAAATTCAAAACTTTGATTAGGAGAAGACAGGAGATGAGGGAAGACAGGAAATGAGGGCAGAAAGTACCAAGAACTGAAGTACAGTAATAATGAATCACATGCTGCTATAATTAACCTCAACTACCTCAATACTTACATTAAATGCAAATGGCTTACACGTTCCAATTTATAAAACATCTTATTTGTGATGAGGATTTTTAAGATCTATTCTTTTGGCCACTTTCTTATTTGCAATATCATATTATTAACTATAAGTATCATGCTGTGCATTATAACCCCATGACTTATTTATTTCATACCTGGAGGTTTACACCTTTTTGACTACTTTCACCCATCTTAACCACAAACACTGCCTCTGACAATAAGCAATCTGTTCTTTATGAGCTTAGCTTTTTTTTTTTTTGGTAGATTCCACATAGAAGTAAGCTCATATAATATTTGTCTTTCTTGGTCTTATTTCATTTAGAATAATGCCCTCAAAATCCATTCATGTCACAAACGGAAAACTTCCCTCTTTTATGGTCGCATAATATTACATTTGATATGTACACTACATTTTTCTTGTCTATTCATCTATTGATGGATACTTAAGCTATTTTCACATCTTGGCTATTGCAAATAATGCTGCTATTAGCTTTGGGATCCAGATACCTTTTAAGTTAGTGTTTTGGTACACGTTCCAATTTTAAAGCAGGGATTATCACACTGGATATAAAAGAACCAAGTACATGTTTTTAAAAGATGCACCTTAAATATGAAGACACAAATGAGTGAAATAAAAAATATAGAAAAATGATGAACAGAACCTTAATGGTCTGGGGAGTTGGGTGGCTCAGCCAGTTAAGCATCTGGCATTGGCTCAGGTCATGATTGATTGAGCCCTGCATAAGACACCCTGTTCAGTGGGGAGCCTGCTTCTCCCTCTCCCTCTGCCGCACCCCCTGCTTGTGCTCTCGAGCATGCTGTCTCTCAAATAAATAAATAAAATCTTAGAAAAAGAGAAAAGAGCATTAACGTCCTATGTGGTTATACACGAGGAGACTCATAGTTGCCGATCAGGCAAAGTGGATCTCAAGACAAGGAGTATTCCCATAGATAAAGAACATTATTTTATAATGACTAAAGGGTCAATTACTCAGTTTGTAAAAATCCTAAAAGTGTGTAAAATGAGTAATGATACTTAAAAAATAGACAAAGCAGTAGGAAAAATCCAAACAAAATCAGCTTTTAACATCACTCAATTAAACTGATAGAATAAGATGATCATAAACATTGCAGAAATTTGAGGAGTGTTAACCACCTTGAACATACTGACATCTGTAGAATGATACCCAGCAACTTCAGGATGCATATTCTTTTCAAAGGCATATGGGACATTCATATAGCTAGACCCTTAAAGGGCCGTTCGGTCCTTAAAACAAGTCTCAGTAAATGCCAACCAGTTGCATCATGGAGAGTATATTCTCTAACAAGAGTGGAATAACATATGAAGTTAATAGCAGTAAGATAACTAGAAAAGCCAAAGTCATTTGGAAGTTAGAAGAGATCACAGAGGAGGTTAAAAAGTATTTAAAAATAATGGATAATGGCAACTTAACCTACCAAAATCCGTGGGCAGTAACTAAACACATACTTAGAAATGAATGTATAGTTTTAAATGCTCACATTAGAAAAGGAGATAGGCTTAAAATCCATTATCTAAGCTTCCATTGTATGAAGTAAAAGTACAAATTAATCACAAAGTAGGGAAACACCACACACACACACACACACACACACACACACACACACACACCAGGAAATAATGGAGATCAGAAATCAGGACCTAGGAAACAGACTGATAATGAATGATGTTGGCTAACAGAGAAAGTCAAGGAGGGCAAAGTTCTCTAAAAGGGTTCCTAGAACCACTGAGGAAAGAGAAAATATAAATTGCTACTATTAGTACAATAGAGGAGAAAGAAATAATGTGATGTGGTCCCCAAACTACCCAGGTTTGATTATTTGAGAGGATTCACAAGTCTTAGCATAGAAACATACTCATGGCTGAGATTTCTTTTTTTAATAGCAAAAGGACAAAAAGCAAAATCAGTAAAGAGAAAAGGCTCATGGGGTAAATTCCAGAGGAAACCAGAGAAAACTCTTATGGATCTGTTCTCCGTAGACTTATATAGGACATGCTTGGTTCCCCCACATGAGTTGTGACAGCACATGTGAAAGGTCTAATGAAGTCATTAGAGACTCCATGTCCAAGGTTTGTAGTGGGGACTGGCCTTGTACTCAGCTTCTGTCTAGCGTATACCACAATTCCACACTCCTTATAGAAAAGCAGGTATTCTGGGACACCTGGGTGGCTCAGCGGTTGAGTGTCTGCCTTTGGCCCAGGGCATGATCCTGAAGTCCCGGGACCAAGTCCCACGTCGGGCTCCCTGCATGGAACCTGCTTCTCCCTCTGCCTGGGTCTCTGTCTCTCTCTGTGTTTCTCATGAATACACAAATGAAATCTTTAAAAAAAAAAAAAAAAAACAAGTGTTCAGCACACACCATATTGTTTGACACTTTAGGTACAGTGAGCTAGTCTCATCAGAACAGTGAGGACCCTCCTGAAATCCAAGTTTTTGGTGCCAGCCAAGGGCCAATTTTAAAAGCAATGCCTTTCAAATAGCAATCAGCCCTGCTGTATTAACTCTTTTTTTGTCACAGCTGTACACCCCACAGATGTTACAAAATTAACTATATACCAATATTGGAATGATAGAGGTGAAAAAGTTATAAATATTACAAATGGGGGCCCCTGGGTGGCTCAGTCATTTAAGTATCTGCCTTTGGCTTAGGTCATGATCCCATTGGGGTCCTGGGATCGAGCCCTGTGACAGGTTCTCTGCTCAGGGAGGAGTCTGCTTCTCCCTCTTCCTCTGCTCCTTTTCACCCCCCTCCTTGCTCATCTATGCTCTCTCTCTCTCTCTCTCTCTCTCTCTCTCTCACTGTCTCTCTAAAATAAATACATAAAATCTTTTAAAAAAATAAATATTACAAATCAACTTTGTGCCAATATATTTGTCAACTGAAACAAAATGTCAAATTTATTGGAAGTAACACATAAAACTAACACAAGAATAATTATGATAGTAATATATCTTTTAGGGGATCCCTGGGTAGCTCTGTGGTTTAGCACCTGCCTTTGGCCCAGGGTGTGATCCTGGAGACCCGGGATCGAGTCCCATGTCGGGCTCCCTGCATGGAGCCTGCTTCTCTCACTGCCTGTGTCTCTGCCTCTCTCTCTCTCTCTCTCTCTCTCTCTCTCTCCCTGTCTCTCATGAATAAATAAAAATCTTTTTTAAAAAGTAATATATCTTTTAGAGAAATTGAATTAGGGGGAAAATCTACTTATGAGAAAAATCCAGATGCATATGCTCTTAAAAATTCCATAAAACTTTAAGGAAGATGGGGCACCAGGGCGGCTCAGTTGTTTAGGTGTCTGACTCTTGATTTCCACTCAGGTCAAGCCCCATGTAGGGCTCCATGATCAGAGGAGAGTCTGCTTGGGATTTCCACCCCCCAATACCCGCTCACCCTGCTCATGCCCTCTCTCTCTTAAATAGATAAATCTTTTTTAAAAAACCATTTAAGGAAGAAGTAATACTAACACAAATTCTTTTAGAAAACAGAAAGCTAGGGAACACTTCTGACCTGTTTCTTGAGGTCAGCATTACTCTGATACCAAAAGTTGACAAGCATACAATGAGTAAATAAAATTATAGTCCAATATTCTTTGTGATTATAAATGAAAAAGTCCTTAAAAGTGTGTTAGAAAAATTAATCCAGGAACATATAAAAGGGGTAATGCATCATTGGGATTTATTCCAGGATGCAAAATTGATTGATTTAGGCATGCTAAACCAATGTAATTTACCACATTAACAAAATAAAGGAGAAAATTATATGATTACTTTACTAGATGCGGGGGTAGGGGGTGGGGGGGAATTCTTAGAGGGGACAAAATTCAATCCCATGGCATTCCTAGAGGGGAAAAATGTTCTCAAGAATCTAGGAATGGAAGGAAACTTTTTCAAGTTAATAAAGAACATCCATGAAAAACCTACAGCCAACAGTGTGCTTCAGGTGAAATATTAAACATGTTCTACCTGAGACTGAGACCAAGACAAAGACGTCTATTCTTACCACTTCTATTCAACATTATATCACACATTTTAGCCAGTGCACTAAAGAAATAGAAGGCATGAGATTACAGAGAAATATCTTTATTGATAGATGACGTGACTGTCTACATAAGCATTAGGCATCTAATAAAACCTACTAAAGTGAATGTCAATTTAGCCAGGCCACAGCATACAAATCAACTTACAGTGATCAGATCTACTCCTATAGACTGGATTAGTTGTTAGTCCCTAAAATGGTCCTGTGATCCTTGTCTCTCACTGCTTATTCCCTGTGTAGGCCCTGGAGACTTTGAGTCGGGGCTGCCTTAAGTGACAAATACAGTAAGTCATAAGTAGTACAAGGCGTTGCAAGGCACTGCATAAAGGACATTGCAGTCCTTCCCTTGGTATATAGGAACACTTATTGTGGAGGATGACAGCTACTCTGATCTGAGGATATTCAAGCAACCCCGTGGGGGTTCTCCATGGGGAATATGATCAACACCAAATTTTCAACCATGGAAGTGAGCTAATTGGTGATGGGATCATCTAAGCTGTTTCAAACCTTCAGATGACTGCAGTTCTATTTGATGTTTTACTACAACCTTAGGAGAGCTGGAACTTGCCATCTAATTGGATCCATGTAGAGAAGGACCAATAGAGAAATGATAAATGATTACTGTCTGTTTAAGTCACTAAATTGTTGAGTAGCTTGTTGTGTGTCAGTTGATAACACAGTAATTGGAAAATGAAATTGAAAGTAATATCTACAACATTAACAAACCTCAACAAAATATTTGAGGATATAGATTTGTTTTCAATGCATGCCAGGCTTCTATACTGAAAACTATAAAACACTGTCTGGATAAAAATTAAAAAGACCTAAAAGGTTTACCATGTTCATGGGTTGGAAAATTTCAGTATTGTTAAGATACAATTCCTCTCCAAATTGCTCTATAGATTCAATGTGTTTCTAATTAAAATCCTAGCAGGCTTATTTGTACTAATTGATATGTAGATTCTAAATTTTATATGTAAATGCAAAGGACCTATGATAGCCAAAATCTATCTTAATAAAAGGGATAAAAAGACTTATAGTACTTGATTTTGAGACTTAATGGAAAGCTTCAGTAATGAATATTTTGTACAGCTGTACTAGGAGGATAGCTAAATAATTCTATTAGAACAAAAAGCAGAGTCCATAAATAAACTCACATCTATAGGAGCCAGGGCAATTCAGTGGGGAAGGGAAAGTCTTCAAGAAATAGTGTTGCATCAACTGAACACTTGTGTGAAAACAAACATCCTTATTTTTATCATTACTGATATCATTCACAAAAATTAATTTGAAATGGATCACATACCTAAGCATAAGAGCTAAAATTAGACATGAGACAACACTTGTTAAATCTCTAAAAAAAAAAATTGTATTTGATAGAGAGAATGCATGCATAAAGAGGGGGAGCAGGAGAGGGAGAAGCAAACTATTCACTCCCTGAGCAGGGAGCCTGATGCCCGGCTTGATTCCAGGACCCTAAGGTCATGACCCATGCTGAAGGCAGACGCTTAACTGACTGATCCACCCAGGCCCCCAAGACACCATTTTATAGACAGACATCAGTATGGCTAAAATTTAAAAGACAGATAATATTAAGGGGTAGTAAGGATATGGAACATGCTGGAATACCCTTACATTGCTTTTGGGAAGGAAAGTTACTCGACTATGTTGAGAAACAATATGATAGATTCTTGTAAAGCTACAAGTAAACCTACCCTGCAAGTCAGAAATCCCACTCTTAGGAATTTATCCAAACGAAACAAGTGCATCTACAGAAAAATTTCTGTATTGAAATGTTCCTAATAGCTTTATTCATAATAGCCAAAACTGTTATCAGTCAAAAAGCCCATCTGCAGGTGAATGGATAAACAAATTGTGGCATAAACTTATGATAGATAATGGAATATCGCTCAGCAATAAAATGGAACCAAATTCTACTATACACAACAGTAGTGACAAATCTTAAAAGCATTCTTTTGGGTGAAAGAAGCCAGACAAAAAACGATCCATGCTGCATGCTTCCGTTTATACGAAGCTCTAAAACAAGCAAAAGTAACCTGTGATGACAGAGTTGGGCACAGTGAATGCTCATGAAAGGGAAGTAGGGTGGGGTGAGTATTGGCTGAAAAGAGAAGGAAGGGACATTTGGGGGTGATGGAAGTGTTCTGTATTTTAACCGGCATGGTAGTAGCACGGATAATACATCGGTGAAAACTCAGCTGCACACTTAAATCCTGAGAATTTTGTGGTGTAGAAATGATAATTCAGATAGAAAACCTAAAAACCAAAAACAACGTATATCCCTCTGGGGTTAGACTGGCTAAGAAACAAACGGAGTCAGATTCTCCAAGCCGGAAGTCTTGAGGTGAAACCCCATGCTTGTTATTATTCTTTCTTTCCATCTAGGGTCTCCTGAGAAGCGGTCACCTTGGAAGGGGTCACCTCTGGCTCTGCACCAGCGTCTTCTCAGCCCTCTCTCTGCCCGGAGGACCCGGGCAGCCCGTCCCACCGACATCTATTGAGGGCCTTTCTCTTCTCCTGCTTCTACACCAGGTCCTTTGATAAAAGCCTCTCTGCTGGAACAATTTCCCTCCTTATGCCCATGAGCGCTCGAAAATTTGAGGCTGATTTTTCTCAGGGGAACAATCTCCACTTCAATACAAAGCCACCAAGGGGCTCCTCTAATCTCAAAAGCATTTGTAGAGCTGAACGCTGTGTTTTTATTCCCGGGTAACTTTCCCACAATCACCAGGCCTGCCTCGACATACTTTGACAGTGAGCGCCCACGGGCTCCAATTTCCTTAAATATTTCTGTACTTGTAGGTGATCCGGAACCTCAGTCGTGGGTTCCCCGCTGTCCGACACAGAGGCAGGATCAACAGGGTCATACTTCCCGGATCTGCCACCGGCCGCGTCGGGTGGCCCATCGCAGGGCCCTCGCTGCCCTTCACGGCCGCTGCGTGAGCGCTTCCTCCTTCACCGACAATCACTAATCATATTTTCTCTCTGGACTGACACCTGCCTTATTAGGATCCTGTTGCCCTCAGCAGCAGCACCTGAGCAGGCCCGTGCCCTCCAGCCTGCCCGGGGCGATATGAACCCCAGAGAGGAATAATTCAGAGAAGCGATTCAGAAAATCAGAATTGAGACTCCGGGACTCCTGGATGGTGATGTCCCTGAGGGATACGCTGTGATCCGTGGATATTTTCAGGCGCCTGATCTGACTGTATTTTTGGATTTGGCTTGGATTTGCGTGACACAGAATACAAGGGGCCGCCTTGCTGCAGGCACATGTGGCTCGCGTTCTGGAGAGCTCCCTCCCACGGGCAGATGCACCAACACTCAGGCTGGGGAGTCTGGGACTCCGGAAACAAACTCATGGCAAGGTCCACCTGCGTGCACTCCCTTTGTCGCCTCTGCAGATGGGGGTAGAAGGGCAGGGACTCTCAGCTGCTTGCATCTGAAGCAAGAGCTGCGGGGACAGGAAGTGCCACCTGGAGCCTGCATGGGAAGATCAGTGAGCAGGGGGGAGTTGAAAGACTTCTTGCTATAATTAGAGAAACAGTGGAGCAGACGTGTCCCCCAGACATTCTGCTACCAGGAAACCTCGAGACATTCTGGGAAACTGATTTTCTTGAACTTTTCCCAGGCTGGTAGCTCCAGGGGGCCCAGATTGTGGCCATGGGAAGACATTAACTGTGTGGCTCACGCATAAAGAACACAGATTGCTATTTCTGACCCCACAGTCGGGGTCCAAATGCTGGTCTGGTCTGGGTTCCTTGTGCTCAGTGCTCCTGGTCAGCACGTGCCCAGATGTATCTGCTACCTGCCTCCACATGGGGCTTCAGTGGTTCTTGCCTGCTGGCCGTGGCCTGACTGCTGTGGCCAGTTGTGACCAGAGGGGGAAGACGATGGCAATTGACAGGAGAGGAACAGATTTTCCATCTACACAAAATGCAGCAGGAAGGCATGGTGGTCCGCCACCGGCGATACGGAGCAGCATCGAAAACTGCGCAGGCTTAGGGGGTTAGACAGGGTGTGCTTGCATCCCAGCTCCACCCCTTCCGGCTGTGTTGCTTTAGGAAAAATGATTGAGTTCCCTGAGCCAACCGTTTCTTGCTCTGTGAACTAGAGAAAATAGATCTTATATGGTTGTTGTGAAAATCCAAGTAGATCATAGGTATAATAAAGTACTCAGCTCTGGGCTTGGCATGGAATTGCCATGAATAAGCTGTAGTCATGAGTTAACAAATTTAATTTTGGGTCATCATGCCTGAGTTGGAGACCAGCTTTGGCTTCATAGCTATGCTACCCTGGGCTACTGATACACAATCTTTCCACCTTCATTTCCTTACTCACAAGACAAGGAAAGCAAGGCCCAGCTCATGAGGTTGCTGCACGTCTCAGAAGCCTTCCCTGGTTCCCTGCACGTGCACCAGTGCTGCCCAGACTGTGATGTGCTCTTGTTAAAGCATCGATTCCGACTCAGCGTGTCCGCGACGGGGCAGGGGATTCGGCAGTCTTAGCAACGCCCAGGTGAGGCTCATCCCGCCGGGCTGCGTGGTGAGTCCCAAGGGTGCAAAGCCACCGTTCCTTTCACAGGGGTGGGTGTCGGGGAGGGACCTACAGGGAGGCATCCCAACTGACTACGTTCTCGTTCCCCACAAACGGGTCCTCCATTGTCCAGGAGCGAAACAACCTTCATAGGCAGAAGGTTCCGGCTGCTTCCCCCTGCCACCTGGGGAGGCTCCAAGTCAAGTCACCCACTGTGACCGACCGGAGAAGGAGAAGCCCGCCTGTATCTGCTGGAAAAGCTCACTTTCTGCCGTGGATCTCCTCCACTTCCATTAGTTCTTAGAACCCAGTGTTGGCAGATTGGCCTTGTCCGCGGACGGGGCCTTCTCTTCACCTGCCCTGCAGCCGCTAGGGGCCTCAGAATGCTGGCCTGGTCTCTGTGCCCTGGATCTGGTGTCCATCCATGGAGGTGCCCGCTGTGCTCCACTCCCGCACCCACATGCGGCCTCCTCGTGGGGGGGACCCACCCCCCTGACTGCTCAGGAGTGACCCTCGTGGCTCCTTTCCTGCATCCAGCCTTGAGCTAGCCTGTGGCTCAGCCCTGGGGCCCATGGAGGTAGGGCTGGGGGGCCTTGCAGCTCCCCTCCCCACGCGTGGGGCCCAGTTCCCTTCCCCACACCACCTTCAGGGCTCAGGCCTCCCCCTGAGAAGCCCCCTCCCCCACTACATCTCAGGGAGAGCAGCTGCAAACCAGAATCATCACATCGTGGATGGAATGACTGGAAAGGTGGAAGGACGGACGCTCTTTAAGGAAGAGAGGCCGAAGGAGAGGTCCTCTTGAGACTTACACAGGTGCTGCGGGTGTTCAGGGGCAGAGGTGCGAGCCCCGTAGAAGCCGGGGAAAGCTTCCAACCCTGGGCTGGCCAGCCCTCCCGGCCCCGCTGCGCGTCCGCACCTGCCCGCACCTCCCGCCGTCCACGCGGTCGCGGCGCACCTGCACTCCCACCTGGCGGTCCTCTGAGCCTGCAGCGCACCTGCACTCGCACACTGCGGTCCACGCCGCCCTGGAGCTCCTGCACTCGCGCACCGCCATCCTCCGAGCCCGGAGCGCACCTGCACTTTGCACCCAGCCATCCACGTGGCTGTGGCGCACCTGCACTCACACCCGGCCGTCCTCTGAGCCTGCAGCGCACCTGCACTCGCACACTGCCGTCCACGCCGCCCTGGAGCTCCTGCACTCGCGCACCGCCATCCTCCGAGCCCGGAGCGCACCTGCACTTTGCACCCAGCCATCCACGTAGCCGTGGCGCACCTGCACTCGCACCCGGCGGTCCTCTGAGCCCGCAGCACACCTGCACCTCGCACCTGCACCTCGCACCCGGCCATCCACGCGGCCGCGGTGCACCTGCACTTGCACCCGGCGGTCCTCGTAGCCTGCAGAGCACCTGCACTCGCACACTGCCGTCCTCCGAGCCCACGATGCACCTGCACTCGCACACCACCGTCCACGCGGCCATGGGGCTCCTACGCTGGCACACCGCCATCCTCCGAGCCCATGGCACACCGGCACTCGCACCCGGCCGTCCTCTGAGCCCACAGCACACCTGCACCTTGCACCTGCACCTCGCACCCGGCGGTCCACGCGGCCGCCGCTCACCTGCACTAGAACCCGGCCGTCCTCCAAGCCTGCAGCGCACCTGTACCTCACACCTGCACCTCACACCCGGCGGTCCACGAAGCCGCCACTCACCTGCACCTCGCACCTGCACCTCGCACCCGGCGGTCCTCCGAGCCCGCAGCGCTCCTGCCCTTTGCTTTTTCTCTTATTCCGGTTTCTCCGTCTGTTTTCATGCTCCTTGCTGGGCTCTCTGCCGCCGTCCCTGTCCGCCGTCTCTGTCGCTGCCCCTGCGGGTCCCTGCCCCCCGCCATCTCAGGCCGCCCCTACCTGCTGTCCTCTGTGCCTGCCGCTGCGTCCTGCGCTGCCTCGGCCTCCCCGTCGGGCCCTGCTCCCTCCCTGTCTCCAGGGTGTGGGCTCGGTGTCCAGCTTGTACCCAGGGCACCCTGGGGACCGGCCAGCTCCCTCGGTCTTGCAGAGCCTGCGGGTCTGGGGCCCGCGGATGGGGGAGGGGAGACCCCGGAAACCCCGGAGACCCCGGGCCTGGGCGGCCTGGGCCGCATCCCGAGGCCACGCGGGGCCGCTGCTGGCGGAGGGACACGCTCGTCTCCGTAGGATGGCCTTGCACACCCCACGGTGCACACCCCACGGTGCACGCCAGCCCCTTGCTGCTGCCCCCCCAAGACCGAGCGGTTGGCTTCTCCCCGCCGTCCCCCGACGGCTTCCCCGGAGGGGCCCGGCCCCGCCAGCCTCACCCTTCCCTGGTCCTGGGACCACCCATCACCTTTGTAACAAGGGAAAGGTCAGGGGACGAGTTCCGCGAGTGTGCGGGCCAGCCCGTGCAGCCCCCTGGGCCACCGCGGGACCGGGACTAGGGACAGCAGGATGGAAACGGGCCCTGCCCCTGCGGGCCTGGAAGGAAGGACCCGAGGCGTGTGACCGACTGGCCACATTAATTAGTGGGTGCTTGCCCCCCCCAGCAATTAATCACTTGGCTCCTCCCTGCTGCATCCCAGAAAGCTGCCTCTTGGGCCACGGGGGAGCAGGTAAGGGTCCCCCCCCCCCCCGGCCCAGAGAAACTCTAAAACCCTGTGGATGGTGCAGGTGACACCAAGAACATCAAGGATGACCTGCGCACAGGGAGCCTTACCTTTGTTTCTTGAGTCAGTTTAGAGGAGGGGTGCGGTGTCGGTGGCATTTATGGACACCTGACACTTTCTCTGCCACCCTTCCTCATGGGCTTACAAAGATGAAATGCCCCGTCCCGGTCCATCGTGCGCCTTGGATGTCTATTCCGTTGTCCCACAATTAGCACAGTGGTGGCCCACCGGGGCAGGGGCAGTGCGATTGCTGTGAGTGACCTATTATTATCTACAGATTACATTTTACAGGGAAATTCAATGAATTCCGTTGGAGCTCCGGGGCCAGGGAGACAAGAAAATGCCTCATTGTTCAGTTCTGGGAGCTGGAGAGACTGCGCGTGGCGATAAAGAGACCTGTGTTTGTGCAAACAGGCGTGGGCTTCCAGTTTGAAAGATGCATTTGTTACACCAAAGCTCGAAATAGGAAATATGTGTGGGCAGACACAACGGAGATGAAAGGGGAGAAAACTAATTATTACTACCACTGTGTGTGTGTGTGTGTGTGTGTGTGTATGTGTGTGTGTCGGGGTATTTATATAATGTGTTAAACTTCCTCCGCTGGGACAGTGGTTGTGATATCAGTACGTATGAAACTTCACCCTAAAAGGGGGCATTCTAAGGCCTCGGCCCTTCCAGCTCAGTGGGACTGGGTTTTTGAAATTATCTTCTGTACCTTCCTCTCTTCTTCATGTGTCTTTTAATGAGTAGCGTCTTCAGAGTATCATCTCTTTCTTGTTCGTTTTATTCTCTCCATAAGTGTGCCTTTTATTTTTGTCAGGCAGGTGGCAGGTATCGATATTAAATAAGCCCCATCCAAGGTCTCTTCCGGTTCTGATAGTCACACTCCATTAGTACTCTGATGCGTTCATCTGGTCCAATGTGTGAAGCAGTCTGCCCTTAACAAGCCATTGGGTTGGGTGTTGGAGAGATTAAGTCGTGGACAATGCATAGCTAAATCCTAAACAAAACCCTTCCCCCTACCATTGTGAGGGCCTTGTCGTCAAGAGCATGGAGACTATCAACATGTCTCCGTGCCTGTGGATCTTGTGTCTGAAATAGGAGCAGAACGACCGTGTTTGGAAGCTCAACTTCAAGTCATGAGCAAGAGGGGTTAGAAGCTCTGGACTAAGACTGCAGCTGGGCCATGCGAGTTCCAGGGTGGGGGTCCTCTACATATATTTGAGTAGTGACTAGTGAAAAACCAGATTTGTGAGCTCATCTTTTTAGTCAAGGAGAACCAGAGACACACTGAATAATTTTTGTTTTTGTTTTTTCCTTTTGGATTTTCTGGTACATAATGCAACATGAACAATATGATGAATGGGGATTGGAAAGAGAAGTGTAGGAAAATCTTCCCCGTCGACTGTAGAAATGATGTTGCTAATGTGCATTTTGGCCATGAGGGGATTGAACCATTTTAGGAAATTGCTGAAATGCTGTACTAAATGCTCAAGAGAGAATGCAGTTGTATTTCACAGTTGCGTGTGTCACAATCACCAGTGGAAACTGTGAAGTATTACCATAGCCGCCTACCCCTCCCACCCACCCAGTCTGATTCAGCAGCTCTGGGCTGGGGCCAGAGAATCTGTGTTTCACGAACTCCCCACGTGACCTTACACGTGTTATTCCCCCCCCCCCCCCAGGCTGCCAGAAACTCTGGCACTGGAGCGGAATCCTCGGATTCTGCCCATTTTAATTACTTAATTGTATGAAAGTTCCTAAAACACTGAAAGCATTTCCTGTTGAAATCCAATGGGAGATAATGGCTGAGAACACCGGAAGGTAATCTATATAAAGCACCTATGCCAAAACGGATTTCTCCCGTGTGCTCAACAATAATTACTTTTATTACCTCCCCTCCAGTGAGAAGGGTGGAGGCTGGGTGGTACAGATAGCGCTCATTGACAGTTTGGAAACTCTCATTCTACAGAATAGCAGAAACACAAGGGGTCTAGGGTCTCATTTCATAATGTCAAACTTGAGAAGGCAAGACAGGAAATGGAATGAGCTTCTAACTTGGTAAAGTTGACCAAGAGGATGGAGACACACTCAGAGAGGACGGTGAGGAAAAACTACAAAAGCAAGAAACTCTAGTGGCCTTTCATGAGATTTGGGGTGGCCTGTCGTGCCCATTTAAAGGGCCCTACAGAGGGTAACCACAAATTTGGTGGAGACTGTGAAGACTCCGGGTGACCACACACGTAGACCATCGTGAACTCCAGAAAGATCTTACTTGTGAATCAGCCCCAATACATGCCTTTTTTTCTTTTACAGTATTAGTCATACTTAATTAGTAGCTAACTTCCCAGAATACTTCTAGAAAAAAAGTCTATATACGTTAAGTTCAAGTCAATAATTGGTTCCCAAATGAATACTAATGAAAAAGAAATCAAAGTGGAGCCCTATGAAGGAAGCCACTGAGTTGGCATTCACCTTTGTAACTGGCACATTCCAGAACGGAAGTTTGCAGTTTGATATGTGAAGAAACTAATGTATGAAAATTATATACATGGTTTTATAGTGTATATTATATTGATGATTTTAAAATTCTTTCATTGATCTAACCCCACCCAATCACTTCATAATTAATTTTCTCATTTTGACATTAAGGTCGTTGATGTTACAAGTATGTCTTCACTGCGGACTTCATTATTTCTAAAATCTCGGAGCATGCTTTTCAGCTGCTTCTAGCTATCAAATTGGGATAGGCATAACCATTTACAATGAGATATTTCCTTACGTTCTGGAGCACAATGGCAATTTTCATGTCATGTAAATTTCTATGGAAGATTAAAAGGTTTAATTCTTTGTTTCAAAGTAGACATTGGAACAGGTAAAGAATCTGAAGTCTCAGAGGTGATAAGAGACTTCATAATAGCAGGCCCCAAATGTGGGCCAGTCTGATTCATCTTCGGACTTTCAATCCATTCTGCCATTTCTTAAAATGATTTAGATATAATTTACATACCATATAGTGCACGAATTTGAAGTGCACAATTTGATCATTTTTAGTACAGAACTCTGTGCAGTGATCACCAGAGTCTAATTTTAAAACTTATTTATCACTTTCCCAAAGAAACCACACACCCATTAGCAGTCTGTCCCCATTCTCCCTCCAAACCTATGACAACTATCCATCTATTTTCTCATTCTGTGGATTCACCTATTCTGGACATCTCATATAAATGGAACCATATGATACGTGGGTTTTTTTTTTCCCCAACTGTAAGCATAATGTTTTCAGGCTCACTCAGATGGTAGCATGTGTCACAAACTCATTGCTTGTTATTGTTTTTTTTTAATCAAATGAGTATATTGCATTTTATTTATCCATTTGTCTTTGAACATTTCCACTTTTTGGCTTTGTGAATATGCTGTTATGAACATCTGTGTGTAAGTTTTTGTCTGCATATATGTATTCACCTTTCTTAAGTATACAGCTAGGAGCGAATTTACTGAGTCATAGGACAGCTCTGTTTAATGGTGCAAGGGGAAAAAAATAACGGTGCCAGGGATGACCAAACCTCTTTCTAAAGTGGCTGCATCATTTTACATTCCACCAGCAATGTATAAAAGTTCCAATTTCTCCACCTTTTGGCCAACACTTGCTGTTATCTTTTCTATTGTAACCGTTCTACTGAGTGTGAAGTGGTATTTTATTGTGGTTTTGATTTGCATTTCCCTTGTGACTAATGATATTGTGTATCTTTTTGTGTGATTCTTGATTGTTTCTGCATCTTCTTTGGAGACCATATATATTCAGACCCTTTGCCCATTTTCTAATTGGGTTGTCTTTCTATTATTGAATTATAGGCGTAGGAGTTCTTTATATGAATTTTAAGAGTTCTTCTGGATATAAGCCCTTAATCAAATATATGATTTGCACATGTTTTCTCATATTCTGTGTCATTCTACTTTCTTGATAGTTTCCTTTGATACACAAAAGTTTTTAATTTTGATAAAGTCCAATCTATGTCGGTTGTTCTTTTTCGTTTATGCCTTTGGACCTATTTCAAAGACACCATTGCTTAACCCAGGGTCATGAAGATTTATTCCTACATTTTCTGAGAATTTTATACTTTAGCTTCTAAGTTTAGGTTTGTGATTCACTCTGGTGGTTGTGTCTGGTGTGAGGAATTGGATCGGCTTCATTCTCTGGCCTGTGAATATCCAGTCATCCTGGCACTATTTATGGAAAAGACCCTTCTTTTTCCCCTTTATTGTCTCAACACCCTTGTCAGAAATTAATTGATTGTGAATATAAGGGTTTACTTATGGATTCTCAATGCCATTCCACAGATGACTATTTTTCTACCGATACCACACTGTCCTGGTTCCTGTTCCTTTGTAGTAAGTTCTGAAATTGGAAAGTGTGAGCTCTCCAACTTGATTCTCCTCCCACCTCAAGATTGTTTTGGTTATTTTGGGTCCCTTGCATTCTGTAAAAATTTTGAGATCAGCTTTTCAGTTTCTACAAAAAAAAAATGAGGCAGCTAAAATTTAAATAGAGATTGTGTTGAATTTGTAGACCGATTTGGAGAGTATTGTCATCTTAATATTAAGGGTTTCTAATTCATAATCATGGGATAAGTCTCCATTTATTTTCATTTTCTTTTCTATTTCTATCCATAATGCTTGTTATTTTCAGGGAATAAGCTTTGCACATTTTTCTGGTTAAATTCCTATTGTACTCATTCTTATACTACAATTGGAATTGTTTTCTTGATTTCATTTTTAGATATTTCATTCCTAATGCATAGAAATATAATTGATCTTTTTGTACATTGCTCTTATGTCCTGTAACCTTGCTGAACTCTTATTAGTTCTTTTTAAAAAAAATTTTATTTATTTATTTGAGAGAGAGAGACAGAGAGAGGATGAGCAGGGGGAAAGTCAAAGGGAGAGGGAGAAGCAGAGTCCCTGCTGAGCAGGGAGCCCAATGCAGGGCTCCATCAATCTCAGGACTCTGAGATCATGAGCTGAGCCAAAGGGAGACACTTCACTGACTGAGCTATCCAGGCAACCCCTTTTAATAGCTCTATAGGTTTTTATTTGAAATGAATTCCTCAAGATTTTCTATATATAAGATTATGATACTTTCAAAAAAAGAGGTAGTTTTACTTCTTCCTACCCAATCTGGATGCTTTTTTCTTTTTATTATCTAAATTCCCGGGCTAAAACCATAGATGTAGAATAGAAGTGATGAAACAAGTCATCCTTGCCTTCTTTTCAATCTTAAAGAAGCAAAGCATCCTGTCGTTCACCACTAAGTGTAATGTTAGTTGTGTATTTTTTTGTAGATATCCTTTATGAGGTTGTGGAAATTATCTCCTGTTCCTAGTTGAGTGTTTTCATCATGAAAGTGTGTTAGATTTCGTCAAATGCTTTTTCTGCATCTATTGAGATGATATTTTTTTACCCTTTATTCTATTAATGTAGTGTGTTGCATTAATTTGAGTTCAGGTGTTAAATCAAACTTGTATTTTTGGGATAAATTCCACTTGGTCATGGTGTATAATTCTTTTTTTCTTTCTTAGAGTCGGGGAGAGGTGCAGAGGGAAAGAGAGAACCTTAGACTGCGGGGCTTGATCTCACAGCCCTGAGATCATGACTTGAGCCAAAATCAAGAGTCGGATGCTTAACCCACTGAGCCACGCAGGTGCCCCAGTGTATAATCCTTTATATATGTTGCCAGATTTGGTCTGTTAGAATTTATTGAGGAACTTTTCATCTAGGTTCATCAGAGATATTGCCCTCTCATTTTCTTATGAAGTCTTTGATTTTATTCGTTATCACGATATCAGGGTAATACTTCCTCATAGAATTTGTTGGGAAGCTTTTGCTCTTCAATTTCTTTGAAGAGTTGGTACACATTAGTATGCATTCTTCTTTAAATGTTTGGTATAGTTCACCAGTGAAACCACTCAAGTCTGTGGAAATGTTTAACTGAATTATCTTCCCACGTTAAAAAATAATCTGCAGAATTAACAGGAATTATGTAGAGGCATACCTTTTAGTTTGACAAGATAACCATGAGGTACTGTTGAACTAGAAAAGCATGATGAAGAAAAATATGTACTATGTGTTTGCCTTTCTGGACACAATTATATAATTTTAATATCTGTGTGTACATATATATATATATACACATGTACATCTATTCACCTTTATTTCAAATATATTAACATTCATTTTGATTCAAGTATAAAATATAATATTCAAAATATTATTATACAAATATCTTCCTACGTTGGAGTTCTATTTCTATAGAATAAATTTCCAAGATTGATATTGCTGGATTGTAGATTAGGTGTATTTCTAGGTTTAGGAAATGTTGTCAGGTTGTTCATAATAGAAGTTAACAAGTCTGATTTCCTTGAGTAATTTATGAGTACTCATTTTCCTGTATCCCTGACAACAATAGCTGTTTTTAAATTTAAAAAATTACCACTCATAGGTATAAATTATTATTTGACTGTTAGCTAATTTGCATGCCTCTGATTCTGACTTTGGACATGTTTAAATGTTTGAGAGCCATTTTGATTTGTTCTCATCTGATTTATGCATACCCTCACATATTTTTCCCTTGGAGTTTCTTTTATTTGTCAATATATATGGCTACTTTAAATATTATAATATAACCCCAGTGTTGGATGCAATGCAGAGACATTTGGAAAGTATTCTTTTTGAACTAACTATGTGTACACTATATTGTGCTATAAAATTTCCTTTCAATTTTTACCTGAACTAATGTGACCATATTTTATTTTTTCTTTAGGGATGTATTTATTTTTGAGAGAAAGAGAGAGAGAGGTAGAGAGAGACAGACAGACAGACAGAGACAGAGAGAGAGGGAGAAGGAGACAGACCATGAGCACGAGGGGCAGGGGGATAGGGAGAAAGAGTCTCAAATTGACTTGACACCAACATGGAGCCCAATGCAGGGCTCAATCTCAAGACCCTGAGATCACAACCTGAGCAAAAACCAAGTGTCAGATGCTTAATCGACCTGCTACTCAGGTGCCCCAACCATATTTTCTATTCAAGTTTCTGGGTTCTCAGATTTGGTTAGAAGTGTCCCCTCCTCCTATATTTTGTATGTTTATTTATTGTTTTTTTTAAGAGTTTTAAATTTATTTATATATTCATGAAAGACACGGAGAGAGGGAGAGAGGCAGAGACACAGAGAGGGAGAAGCAGGCTCCACGCAGGGATCCTGATGTGGGACTCGATCCCGGGACTCCAGGATCACGTCCTGAGCCAAAGGCAGGCGCTAAATGATTGAGCCTCCCAGGGATCCCCTATTTATTGTTTTTTATAAGGTTTTATTTTTACTTTTAAGAATTTAAGTTCTATATTTTGTATATGGTTTTACACATTTCTTTTCCTAGAGATGGATAACCAATTGTG
Source organism: Nyctereutes procyonoides (assembly GCF_905146905.1). NCBI lineage: Eukaryota > Metazoa > Chordata > Mammalia > Carnivora > Canidae > Nyctereutes > Nyctereutes procyonoides. The sequence continues at coordinate 5,417,096 of NW_026575140.1, read as the reverse complement.
CCAAGACCATTTTGAAATAATCCATTCTTTTCCTAGGAGTTGAAATGAACCCTTGCGACATTTGCTGCTTCTCATAGAGATTTTGGTATATCATTGTTCAATTTGTTGACATTTTATATATATAACACTTTTGCTTATATATTCATAAGTGAAAGTGCTCTGTATTTTTTATACTATCTTTATCAGATTTTGGTGTTTTTCTGACTGCACGCAAAACTGGTTAGTTTCCCATTTTTTTCCTATGGTTGGAACTAGTTAATATAACATTTGAATTTGTTACTTTTTATAAAAGATGGATAAAAGTCAACTTTGTACTAGTTTGTCTCATTGCCTTTTTCAGTGATAAATTTTAATTACCTATTATCATTTAGAGTAATATCGTATTTTATTTTTTCCTTCCTGAGTCAATTTTGGCAGTTTATATTTTTCTAAGAAATCATGTGTTTCCTTGAAGTTTTCCTTAAAAAAAAAGGATTTTATTTATTTATGCATGAGAGACACACACAGAGAGAGGCAGAGACACAGGCAGAGGGAGAAGCAGGCTCCATGCAGGGAGCCCAATGTGGGACTTGATCCCAGGAACCCAGGATCATGACCTGAGCCAAGGACAGACACTCAACCACTGAGCCACCCAGGCGTCCCTTCTCAGTTTTCCAGCTGATTTCATAAGATTGCAGGTATGATTACTTTCCTTCTTTTAATCTCCTGTTTGCAGTCAGGTCTTCTTCCTCAGAATCTTTCGTATTTCTTTCTCTCTGTCTCTGCCTGTCTTTATCTCTCCTTAACAAAACTCTTGATCTATTTTATTGGTCTTTTAAGGAAATAGATTTTGGGTTTCATTGTCATTGCTACTTCTAAAATTTTATTAACAATAGACTTTATTAATTCCTTTTGTTTCTTTTTTTGGGTTTATTAAGTATCACATTTCTTAATTTGTTCTTATTCTTTGGTTCCAAAATGAATGTCTTTTAAAATTTATGAGTTTAATTTGTGGCTCTACATTTTCCCCTGAGTACGGTTTTGTGTTAACTTCTGTAGGTTTTGGTATGTGACAATTTACCTCCTTACTTGCTTCCTATGTTTAAAATTCAATTATCCAGTCCTCTTTTAAATTTTCAAGTAATTTTGCTTTTGCTTTTTTTTTTTGTTAGTTCTAATTTAATTGGATTGTTATTAGGAAATGTGACCTATATAATGTCTTCTCTTTTATTATATATATAAATATATAAATATATGTATATACATATACACGCACATATATATAACTAAATTATATGCATATATACTTATATACATCTATATAAGTATAATTTTTTAAAAATTCAAATCAACCTTATTAACTGACAGGTAATTATTCTTTATAATGGAGTGAATAAATCGTGGTTAACTCACACAGTGGATTGCTATACAACAACAACAATAATTAAAATGAAAAACTTTAACATGGAATGCAAACAGTATGGAAGTACTTATTTACATTTTATATTTTAACAACACTACATATTTGTAGAAACAGCCACAGGTTTCCATCCACATAGAAAAATACGCATGAAAAAGTTACAAATCAACTTCCAACTCTGGGGAGTTAGAGAGAGGTGAAGGAATGAGTGGTAGGTTTTAGCCATACTGTATTATTTATTCCTTAAAAAAAATTTGAAGCAAATATGACAAAATGATAGCATCTGTTTAATCTTTGAGGAAAGTACCTGGGTGTCTGTTTATTGCATATTTCCTTTCTTCGTTTATTAGATGAAGAGGTTGTTTGGGTATGTTCACCACTGTTCCTCAGCAGGAAGCACAGTGACGAGCTCAGTTTTAAATGGAAAGTTGAAGTTCAAGTCATACAAGAGCCAGTAGAAAGAAATGACTTCTTTCAAGCCTAGATAACACAAGACTTAAGAAGATTAGGATTGCTCTTTTTAAATCATTCCAGGGATATTTTCCTAATGGAAAGAACTGGACTTGTTGTATGTAGGTAGGAGGCAAATATAGAAACAGCAGATGGGACCTGAACAGATGAAGATTCCAGCCCGAGGTATGGCAGATCGACCCAATGGCTAGAAGGGTCTAGAATTGAGATAGCGTGTGCAGAAGCAATCGTTTTGTCAGGAAATGTTCAAACAAAGATAAAGCAGACCTATTGATAGAATGTTTAGCAGGGATCTCTAATGCTAATGAATATCATTTATTGAGTACTTAGCATGTTTTAAAAGTTTATATGTTTAAATTTTTAAATTCCCATAACAATCCTATGAAGTGGTGGCAGTTTGTCAAAATAATTGTTATGATGCCTACAAAGCACATGCCACAGTCCCTGGTATATGATCATCTCTCAGGGAATTAGGTGGCTATTTGTTTTATTAACAAGCTTTGATTAGAACTCCATTTCTTGCAAAAAATGTGCTAGTCAACTGAGAAGTTAGCATTCAGATAACAGATTCAGAGTCTTGACACATTTTCAGCTCACCGTCTGAATTGCAAGGAATCCACATTACTCTTAGGTAAGGCAGTGAGAGAATAAGGAAGTGAGGGTAGAATGGAAGCAACTGGGCCAAGCTCACCTACCACTGGGTGGCAACCATCAAACTGGGTGTTGGAGAAAGGGTATTGCACTTGGAAGTGGGCAAGCTCATAGTGGAAACGTCCGGCTTTGCATCCCTGAGCTAGTACTTTTGTGTCACTGAGTCTGCATCTCCCTGTCCTGGGTCCCTTTGCCTCCAAACTGTAGGGCCTGCTTCGTTCCCACATGGAGCAATGTGGGTGCATTCTCAGAAAAGAGATGAACTAAATACATACAGGGGAGATAGTTCATTCCTTCATTTAACCCTGTTCAAACAGTAGTCCATCATATTAACCACCAGCACCACGTGCAGATGTTTGCAGATTGCATCCTGTGTGCCAGCCTCTTCCCAATGACAGACATGGTTTTGAGCTTTCAAACCCTGGGACTGATTTGGGTGGATAATGTCAACCGATTATGAATTTCTGGTGTGTGGCCCATAGCTATTGGTGATGAATCAGGCTGCTACACAAGGGGACTTTTGATCAAAAGCACATTTCTGCATAATGAGAAGTAAAGTGCAGATTAATGGTGTCAGCATTTTAATGGGACCTGGGGAAATGGCTGGGTGATGGATTCTTTTTACAGAGAGCAGCCCCATCTTCTGCCTCTGAGATTTGCATCAACGAGAGCCCAAGGGGAGCCTCTGAAAGGTCATTGCATCTCTCTTTGACAGGTGTTGGCACAAGAGTTTCCTCGTTGTGTCCACCTCCTCTTTGTTGCTGACCTTTCCCCCACTGAGTATGACACTCAGAGCAACACATGGAAAATTGTCCAGAGTTGGGGATGTCTGAAGCACCATCATTAAACAACTTACAAAATAAGCATGTAGTCATCAGGTAATGTTGGGCTGACTAACATGCTCCTTGCCAGGCAAGGAGACTTCAAGGGTGGCCCATCTTTATGTTGGGGTGAGGGACACCTGACCTGTCCTTTGCTGTCTTAGGCAAACCTGGAGGAGAAAGATCCATAAGGATATACACATGAACATAGCTTGTCAAAAGCAGCCATGGCCAAGGTCAGGGTCAAGGCATTCCAAGAAGTTTGGGCTATTGCTATGAAACAGGTAACATCGGGATCCCTGGGTGGCGCAGTGGTTTGGCCCCTGCCTTTCGCCCAGGGCGCGATCCTGGAGACCCGGAATTGAATCCCACATCGGGCTCCCGGTGCATGGAGCCTGCTTCTCCCTCTGCCTGTGTCTCTGCCTCTCTCTCTCTCTCTCTCTGTGACTATCATAAGTAAATAAAAATCAAAAAAAATTTTTTAAAAAGCAACAGGTAGCATCTGTTAAACATCTACAAGAAAACTAGAATGCATACATGCTTTGCATTTACCACTTCAGTTAATAATGCCCCTGCAATGAAGGTATCAGGATTCCCATTCCATCGATGAGGACCTTGAGGCTCTGGGGTGTTTATTTGCCTCTTTGGAAATTGCCATGTTAGTAATAGAATAATCATGACTATAATCCTGATCATAATTGCTAACCTTTATGTAGCTCTCACTATGAGCCGTGCAGACTTCTAAGAGCTTTTTATATATCAATTTGAGTAGCAAAATAATGCCCCAAGTTTGAGCATTGTATTTTCACATTTTACAAATGAGGAAATTGAGGCCCAGTAAGGTTATGTAACTGGCCCAGGGTCACACAGTAAGTGACAGAGGTATGATTTGAAGCCTAGAATCTGGTTCACACTATGCCTTCGGTGCCACACTTAAAATGCCAACTTGCTGTGCTAACTGGAGCACAATTCTCTTTTCCTGGCCCACACTGCTTCCTTGCCTAACCCCACCTCTGACTTTGGATAACTAAAGATTATATACTTATTAATATTTATTAAATGTCATTGACCCTTACCACTGTGTTAGGTCTCTGTCTGCATATTCCTATATTCTTCCCTTACTTTAATACTCATCAAATTTTACTGTGTGTGTGTGTGTGTTTTTTTTTTTTGCATAACATTTGTCTTCCTTTATAGACAAATATAGCTTCCTTTATAAGCTGCAGGAGAGCAGGTGCTGGGCCTCACTTGTTTAGGATGACATGCTCGAGGTCCAGTACAATGTCCATATAACTAAAATCACATTTCTGATTGTTTGTTACCACATTTCACAAATATTTGTGGATGTAATAGCAGCAATTTAGAGGTGTATTTGGGACGGTCTAAGGTAAAATATAGACTATTTTTTCAAAGCTAAAATCCCCACTGGGTAGCTCCAGGGGGCACTACAAAAAACACAGACCACTGCATTTCTGAGCTGTAGACACTGAGACATTCAACAAGATGCCCCAGGACAGCCAAATGGAAAAGAAAATTCCTTCATGCAAGGTCATATGAAACAGCAAATAAACCGTCATTTCAAACACAAGCTCTAAATCAAAAGACTATATGCTTTGACTTGCAATCAAAGTTTCTGATCCTGTCGATTCTAAATATCGTGTTTAGTGGTAAGTAGCAAATATGGTGTATTATTAATGATAGATTTTATAAGTCAAGGAATAAACATTTTCTGATGAATGAACAAATGACTGAATAAATGAATGAATATAAATGCAGGTAAGTTGATCTGTGTAAGAACTGATGCTTTCCTATCATGACATGATGCTCCCTTTTACTTCCACTGACCCTTTATGTGCACACACCACGGTTTATACCCCTCCCTGATGACGCCCTATAACTTCAGGATGAATATTCTGATCTGCATTGTAAAAAGAGAGAAAGACCAGCTCACACAGGTGAAGAGGTTTTTTGTGTCTTTTTTTTGGGGGGGGGGTGTATTACATCATTGTTGTTGTTGCTCTTGTTTTTACTGTTATCATTGCGATCCCCACATGCCTTTGTGCACCTGCTACACACTAGGGACCACAAACCCAAAGAAAAACAAGTGTGTAAGGGACTGTGGGGCTGGGCTGTCTATTGAGACAAGAGCACAGGGGCTCAGAGACCAGAGCAGCTGAAGAGGTACAAGCTGAGTCTGAGGAACAAGCAGGGAGTCCGTTGTTCCTGAGTGTGCCGTCCAGAAACACTTAAAGTATTCTGAGTTCTGTTCTCGTGGATCTTCAGTGCTGACCTAATTTTCATGGCTGCGTCTTACTGTGACAAATTTTCCTGCTCACATTATCCATGACTCTATGATGTTTATAAACCCAAAGACAATCCTTAGCTCCTAAATTGCCTCTGATATATATAAAAAATGTTTCATTAGATATGGCTTTGTTTATTCAAAGTTCATTCCTCCCTCACATCTTCTTAATGATTTTTAAGCTCCGATTATTAATCTTCTTACTCGAGTTAAACCTTTTTCCCAATCTCTTCTTTTATAGATACTTCTGAACTCAGAAGCTTAAATTCATTGCCCTCTGTGGGCTTTCTTAAGGCAATAATTAGCTAGAAAGCCTAGAAATGCTGAAGGAAGTGTTCCAGAATTCGGTGGATCTGTGAACTAGATGCTTTCTGGGGGAATTCTCCTTTCTGAATGTTGCTGAATCCAACAATTTAATCCACTTCGGGAAAAGCACTGAGTTCTCTCTGCACTGGCCATTGTGTAACTCCAGGAGATAAGGTGTATGGGGGCCACCGCCCTGTTGAGAAGGATGTAGGGACATAGCAGGACTGCGAATGAATGAGCACCATGGAAGAAGCAATTCCATCAGGGGAGACACTGGGGAAAATTTTAGAACATTAATATTGATATTAATATTGATATTAATATCAATATTAATATTGAACCCGGTATGCACTAGATTGGGAAAAGGGACAGCACTATAGACGCTAGAGGGCACAAAATTTTATGTATGTATGTTGTGTTGGGAGAACTCATCCTCCCCCGCCAGTGTGCTGGTGTCTTCCATTTTCTTGAATACAGCATGTTGTTTCTCATCACTGGGTCTTCTTAACACTCTTCCTTCTGCCTGTGAGTGTCCCCAGTCTAACTCTGGTCACTGACTAACTCCTCCCTGTTGCTTCAATTCTCTGCTTAAACGTCATGCTCTCAAGTTGGCCTGTCCTGATACGGGAGCCTCAGTTAAATTCTTCTATTTATGGTCTCATCACACTTTTAAAATCCTCTTTGTTAACTTGCATTACACTCAGCATACTTGCTTAATGCCTGCGTTCCCCAATCTGGTGTGTTAAATTAATTAAACAAGGAGGCCATGAGACTGATGAGTCCCTAATCCATGGAGGACCAAGTAAGCAAACCAAAATCTAAGCCCATAAATGCCTCAAAGTTAAAAAATTGAGGGCAGCTTGGGTGGCTCAGCGTTCAGAGCCTGCCTTTGGCCCAGGGTGTGATCCTGGAGTCTGGGGATCGAGTCCCACATCGGGCTCCCTGCATGGAGCCTGCTTCTCCCTCTGCCTGTGTCTCTGCCTCTCTTTCCCTCTGTGTCTCTCATGAATAAATAAATAAAATCTTAAAAAAAAACTGAAATGCTAAGGATGACCAATCACAAGCAGCCAGCTAGGCTTTCCATTGTAGCCAATCATATAATTTCCTTTCTTTGCCTCTGCACTTTCTCTGTGTAAGTCTTTCCCCTGACTCATCAGCAGAGTGCTCCTAACCACTTCCAGTTTGATATTGCCTGATTTAAATTGGTTTTTGATCAAATAAATTCTTAAAATTTCTAATATGCCTCAGTCTGTCTTTTAACAAGTGTAAATTCATGAGGGCTGAGACCATGTCTGTCTGGTTCTCCATGTATTCTCAGCACTTCCCCAAGACCTGATGCTTTGTTACCACTTTTCTATACGTAGCGCTCTGCAGTGGCGGGCAGGGGGACTCAGAGCATGGTGGAAAGTGGCTAGCAATTGAGGACAAATTGACACAGAGAGATAATATTAGAGTATCCACTTAAGTATGTCCCCAGATACTTTTCATTTTGAAAAACCAAACCAAATGTGGAAGAAACACAAACACACCAGATTTTCTTCAAGCTTCTTTGAAGAAACTTATAGGAAAGAAAGATAAGAAAGATAAAAGATGGGTAGTTGACAAACACTGACACATTGATGTTGGCTTTGGAAGAATTAATCTCATAGGGAGTAGTGGTGGCAGAAAATGGTGGCAGCCACAAATATGTAGTAGCCTCTAAATATTCCTGAAATTATGGAGCAAATTATCAATGTCTATATCACAAAGGAAGAAAGGAAAAAGAGAGGGAAAAAAGTAAGGTTTTATTTTTGTCTATGGTAACTGGAAGTAGACATGGCCATGTGAATAAAATTACCTATCCAATCACACTTGAGGAATCTAGTACCTTGGCTCCTGGTGGTCTATACATTCATTCATTTGATGAATATTCATCAAGCTATAGTTTACCTGGTGTTATGTCAATCATTACACTAGGCTCAGTTCTTGCCCTTAGAAAATCTGCCATCCAACAGAGGAGAAAGACCATCAAATAAACAAATGAACTAGCAATTTATTCACCACAATGGCAAGGAATGCTGCAAAGGGAGAAGCACAGATTTGAGTGCTTGGCCAGTGGGCATGCCTATCAGAAGGTATCTGAGAGGCCTGATGCATTTGGCATTGACTAAAGGAAGTTACATTTTGATCATACTTACTTATGAGGCCTCACGGGTCTATAGTAAGCCATTTCTCTGAAGCCTGTGCGTAAATATTTACTGGGACAGTTGCAGAATCACCTGAAAATGTCCCTAAACCTGCCTGCCATCAAAAGTTCATTCACCACAATCAGGTGGGACTTATTTTAGGGATTCAAGGATGGTTTGATATTCACAAATCAATATGATATACCACATCAAGAAAGGAAGAATAAAAATCATACGAACAGGGACGCCCGGGTGGCTCAGTGGTTGAGCATCTGCCTTCAGCTCAGGTCATGATCCTGGGGTCCTGGGATTGAGTCCTGCATCAAGCTCCCTGGAGGGAGCCTGTTTCTCTCTCTGCCTATGTCTCTGCCTCTCTCTGTGTGTCTTTTATGAATAAATAAATAAAATCTTTTTAAAAAATCATATGATCACCTCAAATAGATGCAGAAAAAGCATTTGACAAAATTCAACATATATTAATGATAAAACTCTCAATAAAGTGGATTTAGAGGGAGCACACCTCAATAAAATAAAGGCTACTTATGAAAAAGCTGCAGCTAACATTATTCTCAATGGTGAAAAACTGAGAACCTTTCTTCTAAATCATGAACAAGACAGGTTGTCCACTCTCCTCTCTTTTGTTCAACATGGTACTGTAAGTTGTAGCCACAGCAATCAGACAAGAAATAAAATGCATCCCAATTAGTAAGGAAGAAGTTAAACTATCACTACTTGTAGATAACATACTATACATAGAAAACTTTAATGACTCCATCAAACACTATTAAAATAAATGAATTCAATAAAGTTGCAGGATACAAAATTAACATGCAGAAATCTATTGTATTTCTATAATAACAGCAGAAAGAGAAATTAAGAAAATAGTCCCACTTACAATTACACCAAAAGAATAAAAAATATCTAGGAAAGAACTTAATGTTAGAAGCGAACAACCTGTACTCTGAAAACTATAAAACATTGATGAAAGAAATTAAATTGATACAAACAAATGGAAAGACAGACCATGCTCATGGATTGGGAGATATTGTTAAAATGTCCATACTATGCAAAACACTCTACATATTCAATGCAATCCCGATAAAAATACCAACAGCATTTCTTAAAGAACTAGAACAAAATGATACTAAAATTTATATGGAACTACAAAAGACCCTGAATAGCAAAAACAGTCTTGAGGAATAATAACAAATCTGGAGGTAGCACAATTCCAAATTTCAAGATATACTACAAAGCTGTAATAATCAAAACACTATGGTACCGGTATGAAAATAGACACATAAATCAATAGAATAGAATAGAGAGCCCAGAAATAAAACCACGTTTAAACGGTCAGTTGATCTATGACAAATGAGGCAAGAATATACGATGGGGAAAAGACAGTGACTTCAATAAAGGGTGCTGGGGAAATTGGACAACAACATGCGAAGGAATAAAACTCACTACTTTCTTACACCATACACACACACACACACAAAAAAAAAAAAAACCTCAAAATGACTTAAAGACCTAAATGTGAGACATGAAATCATAAAACACTTAGAAAAACATAGGTTGTAATTCTTTGGCATTGAGCTTAGTAACATTTTTCTAGATATGTCTCCTCAGGCAAGGGAAACAAAAGTAAAAATAAACTATTGGGACTAATAAATGGAAGAAGATAGTTGTAAATGCTATATTCAGTAAAGGGCTAATTTCCAAAAATATATAAAGATCTTATATAACTCAACAACAAAAAATACAAACAATCCAATGTAAAAATGGGCAGAGGACCTGAATAGAAATTTTTTTCCCAAACAGACATCCTGATGTGCAACACACATATGAAAAGATGCTCAACATTACTCATCATCAGGAAAGCACACATCTAAACCACAATGGGATATCAGGTTACACCTGCCAGAATGGCTAAAATCAAAATTACAAAAAATAACAGGTGTTAGTGCAGATATAGAAAAAAAGGAACCCTCATGTGCTGTTGATGGGAATGCAAACCTGTGCAGCCACTGTGTAAAAAAAATATATTGGTTTCTCAAAAAATTAAAAAATAGAATACCATATGACCCAGTGTTTCCAGTTTTTCCAGTATTTACCTAAAGAAAACAAAATCACAAATTCAAAAAGATACATATGCACCCCTATGTTTAGTACAGCACTCTTTACAATACTCAGGATATGGAAGCAACTCGTGTCCACTGATAGATGAATAAATAAAGACGATGTGGTATAAGGGCTCCTGAGTGGCTCAGTCAGTTAAGCCACAAACTCGATTTCAGCTCAGATCATGATCTCAGGGTTGTGAGATCAGGCTCTGTGCTGGTTCATGGAGCCTGCTCGGAATTCCCCTTCCCTCTCTAAAAAAAGAAAGGTGGCATATATATGCAATGGAATATTACTGATCCACGAAAAGGATGAGATCTTCCCATTTGCAACAACATGAATGGACCTAGTGGATGTTAGGCTACATGAAATAAGTCAGACAGAGAAAGACAAATACCGTATGGTATCATTTATGTGTGGAATCTAAAAAACAAATGGATAAACAAAAAGCAGAAACAGACCCGTAGATACAGAGAACTGTTGGTTGCTATAGGGGAGAAGAGAAGGGGACCGGGAGATATAGACTTTCAGTTATGGAATGAATAGGTCATGGAGATAATAGTCACCACACGACCCTATGGTTTCTAGACTCCGCAACAATCCCTTGCCAAGGGTTCGTGCCAGTTATTAGAGCTTTGATCCAGAAGCAGAGTCCTGAGTTTCAATTGTCTTATGATTTACACTTGCTTTTGGAATGAGTAGCATGCTAATATTAGCAATGAAGACATGGATGGGGATGCAGGTACATCTAAAACGGCATGTGTTAAACTTTAGTCAGGGAAGGAAGAATAAAAATCCCTGGACAGGGGCTTCATCCCCAGGACCTCCCAATACAGACTGCTGACACATTTTGGACACTGCTGGAAAACACCTTTTGTGATGGTTAATTTTATATGTCAACCTAGCTACGCTGTGCTGCTCGGTTGTTCTGTCAGACACAGGTATGTTTTTAAAGATGCAACTAGCATTTAAACCAGTGGAGTTCATAAAGCAAATTATCCCCCATAAGGTAAGTGGGCCTCATCCAGTCGGTTGAAGACTTGTGGAGCAGAGAGAAGTTGCCCAGTGCTGAAGGTGTTCTCCTCAAGACGGCAGCCTCGACTGACTGAGTCTCGGGCCTGCTAGCCTGCCCTATAAATTGCAGATTTACCAGCACCTGCAACCACATCAGCTAATTCCTCAGCATCAGTCTATCCATCTACCTTTGAGGGCACTGAATAATCTAGTTAATGCACTTTCTTTTCAGGAAAGGATTGTTTCGTGTTGATGTAAAATGATGGGGCCCTAGAACAGCAAGCAGTGCTGGAAGTGGTCTTAGCCCACTTGGCCAGTGGAGGCAAATCTGGGCCTGAATCATCGTTTATGCTCCACTTCCTAGAATGAGGGCAGACCCTCTGCTGAGTGACAGGATGTCCCAGGACTCCCTCACAGCACGCGGGCCACGCCTCGCTCGTGGACCACCCACACGCCCCCCAGGCCTCCCACCAGGCCTTGCCTTTCTCCCCGCTTTTCCTGACCCAGGACTCCTGCCACTATTAACGAATAGGAAGTTAGAGCAGAGGGAGAAGTAAGGTTTCTTCTAGCTCTGCAGTTGTAAGACTTTAACTTTGTTGAATGTTGGAATTAAAAGGGCAAAACCGCCACCCCAGACCCCTGCCGCCCGCTCCTCGATTGGCTGCAGAGGGGAGCCTGGTGAGGGGTAATTAACCGCAGATCACTAACGGCTCAATGGGAAGGCCTGTGTCCAGGAATTCCTTTTGCCAGAGGTCCTGGGAGCATTTGCTGCAGAGAAACGAGTTTGCAAATAAGCACTTTTCTTTGTAAAGGCCCCCTTCCCCGGCTCCATTAGCTCCCAGCTCCGTTTTCAACCGCGAGGCCTGTCTTTTCATCTTGAACTTGACATATTCTTCTAGTTTCGCCCAGTCACATGGAGCCCTCTGGCAAGCCACTCTCTCTCCCACTGTGAATTGCTGCGAACCTCGGCAGAGAATAATATTCCGAGTCGGCCAACTTCTCCCCCACAACCCCCGACTTCGCCTCTTTGTGCTTCACAATGGATTGCAAGATCTTTGGTTTTCTTTGTCATCAGGAAAGATGTTGGAGCCAAACAAAGGAGTACAAAAATTCCAGACGTGCTGAGAAAATGAAAGTGTGTGTGTGTGTGTGTGTGTGTGTGTGTGTGTTGGCACAGTCTCACCCGCCACCGCCAAATGCCACTGATTAGCATTGTAACCCTCAGGAATGTATGTCATTTGGGGTTGAGTTAGTGGTTTGAGCAATGTTTCTTCCAACTTCCTGCTGGAGAATTTAACCTCTTTTTAGTCCTTAGCCAGGCAAGGAAGCCGAACACCATCTGACTGGTTCTTACCTGTGGCACATTTCCTGAATCCAGTCCCCACTGCCCATTTCTTCCTTCCTGGCCATTCCCCTCTTCCTGGATCATCGGTGTGTCCTAACTCTCCTCTTCTCTGCTTTGCTCCCTCCAGCATCTTCCCACTGAAGCCACAGCGATCCTTCTGCGATGCACATCTGACTACCTTGTCGCTCGTTTCCTGAAGCATCAAGTCTAAGTTCCTGGCGGGGGCAGCCAAGATGCTCCTGGGGCTCTGGTTGTTCCTCTGGCCCTCTCAGCCCTCTGATTAAATCAGCCTCTCGCTCTGCACTATTTCTTATTTTTTAGAGCAGTCTTCCCTTCTGGAAATTAGTTCGTTTTCGTTTCTTTGAGTAAACTCTGCGCCTTCCCTAAATCCCTCTGGATCCCCATCTACTCTCTCCATCCTCGACAAAATGGGAAGTTTCTGTAGTTTTTACTGCTCTTCTTTATTTTCAGGGTATCCCCCTGTATTCGCTCACCTTCCTGGGCCAGCCTGAGAGTCCTCTGGGGTGAAAACTTCCTATCTCTAAGAGCTGGTGCAGCACCGTGCCACGCACACGGAATATCCTCAGCTAATGTCTCTGGAGTAATACAGCATAATGTGGGAGGGACACAGGCTGGCTCTGTAACTGGATTTGTGTGGATTTGAATCCCCGCATTCATTGCCCGAGCCTCAATTTCCTCTCCTGTGAAATGGGCACAATCCCATCGACATCAGAGCACCAGTTGTCAAAATTCACTGAAATTCAACACATCCCTGAGAGACCTGAACACCTCAAAATTTAGCATAGGAAGAACTGTTTGCTCCACTCGCCTGGTCAAATCTGCATCTATTCCACCCTCTTTGTTACCAGGCCCTCTCTATCTTGAATCCCCGCTGAAGTCATCAAGCAAAGGGAAAGAAAGAGTTAAGCCTGACTCTGTTCACCGCAAATCCACAGGCACTAAATATGGCTCCAGCGGCTCCAGCATTCAGGCTTTAAGTATGGGCTGCAGTTAACTATAAACAGCTGTTGCAAGATAATAGCCTTCTACTGGTAAAATAAGGCCAGCCCCCCTCCCTCACAATGAAACCTTTCTTGCAAAGAGCATTCAGAACTGATAGATAGATCTCAGGCTGGCAGTAATCAGAACTAAAAGATGAGGGAAGGGGAAGATTGTCAGGCTTCCCAGATCAAGCTGTCATGTATGCAGCTCTTCTATTTCCGTTTCCAAAAGCCAAAACACCCCAGTGTCTCTTATCTGCAGCACATTCCCCCTGTTGTTCTAAGGGGGAAAAACAACTCTGCTCTCTTCCTGTGACGGCATTAACTCTAATAACTGGAAAAAGAGCAGACATTAGCCAAGAAGACATATGTGTTGCTCTTTATACCGCAGACCCTTCATTCAACTAATCCTCCCTTCCCATTTTAGGAAATTAAGTATGAATCAAAGCTTGGCAATGTGCATCCATATGGAATTTGGGAGCCTTTAGGTCCATCGCAGAATTTAACAAAGGTGGGATTCATGGGAGTTACTTCTACTCTGCTGGACACAGATGAATGTCTTTGTTTGGGGCATTGATTACAGAAAATGCTGTTTGTTTCAGAAAATATCCAGAATTTATTATTAAATATATATCTGGTGTCAGGCACATGGTGGGTGCTTGATATTTGTGTGTTCTTTTGAGCTCATTGAACACTTTCCATGTGTGAAGAGTGGTAAAGGAACTCCAGGAATAAATGAATTTGCTTTCAGAGGATGGTAGATGAAGCCACAGACTCTTTGAAATGGAAACTGAGTGGGTTTACTAGTGTAAATCCTATCTTTTTTTTTTTTAATCAAAGGAGTTTGATGAGAGCTAGGGAAATTAAGTGGTTTATAGAGAGTCAATGAGCAAGTTAGCAGAAGCAGATGTACCAACCTCTCTGATTCCCAAGCCAGTGAGTTCAATCAGCTCACATCGAAAATTATAAGACTAAAGCAAAGGTCTCTTTGGTAAACAAAATTCGGGAAGAACGCTAGAAGCAGCAGCACTCAGGAGTTTAATTCTGTTAATACCATGGTCGCAGGAGAAGTAGGTGTAACTACTGGTGTTTGTCTCCAGCTAGATAATACATCCTTAAGAAGAACAGGGCACAGTAAGTGCTGTTTAATTAAAGAATGACATGGACTATGGATGTGGCCTTTGCTGTGAAGGCATCTTTTGCATCTAGGACAATGCAATAATAATGAATTTGGGAGCCTCTAGTTTTCTTACTATTTATGAACTTGTAAATAACAGACCATGAGGTGGGGGCTCTAGTCAGTACCATTTTCTAGATTAGGAAACTAAGGTATAGAAAAATTATGGCATTTGCTCATTGTCACCAGGCTAGGAAGCTCCAGAGCCCAGGTTCAGAGCCTTAGTTTGTGACCTAGAGCTTGATTTCTTAACTGCCATAAAACCTTCCTAAAAAAGCAAATTGAAAAATCATGTCCCTCTTGTGTATGATGCAATCACATTTTTGATTTGGGTTTTGTACCTTTAGACTGCCCAAAAATGTAGCATCCTGAGAAGTAACTTCATATTCCTCTTTCACACCAGTGAGATCTGTTAGTGTGCAACCCTCCCAGAGCTTCCCAGGTGTAACCTGAAACCAGCCCCCGGACTTGGAGTGCAGGGAGAGGCAGGGCACCCCAGGTTGGTAGATGGCGGTTTTAATAAGCAAAGGGAACTTACATGCAAGGCTTGTCATGGGCAGCAGCAAGATGAATGGATCCCTGCACCGACCTGCCAAATTTTAAAAGTTTATAAAGAGGCTCTAACTGTGCTCAGTCACGTATACCATGTAAGTGTTCTCAATACCATGTCAAAATCTCAAGGCTATATCCTTGGAACAGCCGCTGGGAGCAGGAAAGGCACATTCCAAGGACAGGGGATGGGGTGAGGAGCTTCTGAGTGCCCAAGTCCAGCCCACAGGCCAATCGGCAGTCATGTCTTTTTGATGACATTCCACAACAAGATCTGAAACTCTGATAAGGCACATGGCTTATTCAAGGTCACCCAGTTTGTAAGATGTGGAGATTTCTAAAATCTAGTCCAGTGTTTCTCTCATGACATTACCATCTCCTTGGATATTTTGAATCCACAAAATGTTATCTATGCTGTGTTTCTAGCAAATCACAAAAGGTTAAAAGGTACTACTGGCATCAAAATGATCACACCAGTCAAAGAAGGATAAGGAACAAGGTCCAGGGTTGGGTTCAGGCAAAGCTGGCAAATATATCTCAACTTCTAGGCCAATTCTAATCAATTACTCTGAGCTCCCTGGAAGGCTGTACTAAGAAGGAACATGAGATTCCTTCTGTATCATTCAAATTTTTAGTATATATGCTGCTGAAGTGAGCACAGGTCATGAGATTGCTTCTGATTCCAACAGGAAAACACCGTTTGATATTGAGCTAAGTTGAGTCCATGTTGGGAATCATTGTATTTCATTTGCCTCCCCAGATGTACTTTCCCTTTTCATTTCTGCTCTGTGATTGACCTCTACAGTCTACATCGGGGATTCCTTGCCTCCTAGCTTCCAGATAGATTGAGCCAATGGGGAACCTGTCAGGAGATTGGAAGGAGGGAGAAAAAAAGATTGAGGTGGGAGCACTATTCCCTTAGTTCCCTCACTGTGGGTCACCACGGATGACTTCACCCCCTCAAAAGGAAGGGCACAGGTCCTATCAGGAGGTCCCTCTACTCTCAGGTCTCTCTCCAAATCCTTGTCACTGTTTCCATCCTCTTGCGTCTTTACTAGGCTTGGGCTACTGTACATGGGGCCTGTGGGTTTTTATACATGGTGTGATGTCTTTATTAAATATTCTTTTATTAAACTCTCAAGTCACTCACTTGGAATGCACCACAACCCTGATTGCAGAATGGCCATGTTACAAGGGAATGGATTAGATACTAAGTCATGAATGAATGAGGAGTGAGCACTTGCTTCTCTTGTGAAGCGAATCCTGAAGATGCTTTTTCTATTTCTTTTTGTAGCATGCTATTGTAGACGCTTCTCTGACCAGTCCAACCTCCTATGGCTGAAGGCACTGTTGCATAGTGAAGAGGGCTGAGATTTCACACCAAATGGTACAGGCCTGGATTCACATCCAGCCCTAACCATACCTATCTGTCCAAGTCTAAGTTTAGGTAGGATGGTTAGACTCTTGAGGCCTCAGTTTCCTACCCCACAAAATTGGGATAATAACATCTACATTGCTAACTTATAAATCATGGGAGGGATGGCATTTGTAAAATTACTCTTTTCTTTATAGCATTTGGCTGCGTTTACATGAATCAACAGAGTAGAAGTTTTGGGAAAGACTTTTTTCTATCTGCCCAAATTCAGTAAGGTAGCAGGATTCTTTCCTTCTTCCCTTACTTCCTTCTTATATGAATCTTGTTGCTTCTCAAACCTTAAATGTTTGATTCAGTGGTTCTCACCTCTAGGAGTCCTCCAGACTCAGAGCAGAAAGGTTTAACCATCAGCCTCTTAAGCCCTAAAAATCTCAGCAATCCAGATCCCTGGGGACAGATTCTCAAGTTAGATGTTGAGCTTCCTGAAGACTGGGATTGATATTATTTATTCCTCTATCCCCAGTTCCTGATGCACAATTTACACACAGTAGTTTTTATTGAGCTAATGAGTTATACTGAATAATCTTGCTTTCCATAGATTTAAGACTTACCTACATTATGCAAGGAAATATTTACTTATTTTAATAATTTTTAATAAAAACGTTTTAATTGCCACCATTTCAAGTATTTGTATCTAAAAAAATAATTTGGAAATTTTTTTTTGAGCACAGGTTATACCACTGTGCTTCAATGAACCAGTGCTCTTAGTGGAAGTGGCAGCTTCCAGAGACACCGTGCCCCTGAACTAACCGTTCCCTACTGTTTCCTGTTTTAAGCCCTTCATGCCTAATTCTTCTAGTACCCACTGGCCTCTCTTCCAGTTGCTGTTTCAAATATAATTATAAGCCTGGATATCAAGTAATTACTGAGATTTGGACTCTGTGTATAAAATAAGAGTGAAAAAAGCTCTGAGTAAGTGTGTGCAATAAAGAGGGAAGGGAGTGAACACCACCTGCTCTGTTTAGAAGTTTTTATTACTTACTTCTTAGTTTTTGAGTATTTAAAAAAAAATTGATGTTAGATATGAGAAAACGTTGATACCTAAGAAGGAATTGGGAAGACAAAAAGGAGTATCTGCTTTCTTTGCCATGGAAGGCCACAGGCCACTTTGCGATGCTGTAATACAACCTGTGGGCCTGGCTTACCTGTGGGGAATTGAAAAGTCCATTAATATCAAATCTCAGTCCCTCTAATGTGGATTCTCATAGGAATCAGAAATGAGGATGCATACTCTTAGATTTATATGACCTTTATTTGGAGTTCTGTCCCCAAAGTCATCGAGGGTGATAGAAATGGCAAGAATCACTTTGGGGAGTGAGGCGAAAGCTGGATCCTGGGATTGAGCTCCTTGTCCTCACTGTGTGACACCAGAAAATCAAATCCTCTCTGACCCTCCACTTATCTGTAAAGTGGGAATGATGATATATCTAAGACTTCTCAGGTGGGCACGAACATGAAAAGAGGAAGTACAAACACAAGCATTCTGTAAGACAGGGGTAACACGTCCCTTCAAAGGTCCCTCATGATGATGGTAGTGGTGAAGGCTCTCAGCCAATGCTGGCAGCAATTTTCACGCACTCTCATGAACTTCTGGGGGAGAGAGTCCCGGAGCAACCATAATGAATTTGAAATGCAAGTTTCTCTGGACTTAGGGTTAATTTGAATACCTGCTGTCTGGGAGTCTACATGTAGATCCAGAATCAACCTTAGTTCACCTCACCCTCCCATGGAGCCCTTAGAGCTGCTGCTTAGTGTTTAGGGCCAGGAGACAATCTAAGTAGCTGATCCTGCTATACTTCTTTTCATCAGCTTGGCAGCCAGGAGACTCCAAGCCAACTTTAATTGTCTACTTCAGTAATTCTTTCATGCTAAGCTCTAATAGGGTTTATCTATTCTATTCCTCTCCATAGATTTTAATCTTTTCTCTTCTACTTTAAATGCCATCAGAGACATTTTCTAAATGTCAGTTAATTCAACTTATTTTGGGGAATGTGATAGGAGTGCTATAAACAATGAATGATTGGGGAATAAACAGATGATGAAAAGTGAATGAATAATTGAACTGTACAGCACAAAGAACGAACTTTAATGCATGCACATAAAAAAATCATTTAGGAAATGAGGGGAATCTCAGGAAGAAATGTAGACAGTGACAAGAGAATTCAACTGTATTACAAATGTTTAAGACGACCTCACTGAAGTGGGCAGGAGGAGAAGATACTGACCGAGGTAACTCCGGAAATGAGTGGGGTCTGTAAGAAAAAAGGCAAAAGGAACTACACATAAGCACTGTACTCAGGTTGATAATGTTGTTTCTCACAGGGCTACAGGTTAACAGTTCTAATACAGCTATGCGTGCACACCAGAACTAAACAATTAAGTAAATAGATAGAGGGTGATGGGAGCTAGGTTTCTCATGGTTTAAGTGGGAATTTACAGATAAGCAAGGTAAGGAGGCTAGAGCGATTCATGTAGTAATGGCTTAAAGCTGGAGATAGGAAAATGAACTAGCTTAATATACATACAGATGGTCACAGCAGAAATATTCATGTAGGTATTACACGAGTATACAAATGCATATACACAGGAGTTAGTATACATATACATACATAATACATATAATTTTTTTTTTCTCAACTAAGAAGACCTAAAAGAAACAACATCCTGGTAGCCATGGGCACAGCCAGAACCCAGATCTTGGTTGCTAAACTGAGGCTTCTAGGAAAAATCGCCAACTCCAAGGCCAGGAAATATACAGGATGCGCCTGCACCAGAAAGCAAGAAGGTACTCAAACATTCAAAAAAACTTGCATTGATGAGAGGAAGTCAAAGGGGCACAAGTGTCACTTGACAGAACTTTCAATGGCCAAAGCTGGTACAATTTAAGCAACAAAATTAAAGAGTGTTGGATTAAAACCCAAAATAGAAAATATTCATGAGTCCATGCTTTTCAATACAAGTGATAAAATCAATGTATCAGGAAAAGAGACAAATCTCCTATGAAGAATTCCAAACAATTTTGCCAATGCTCTGCCCTCAAGAAGGGGGAAGCATAACTCCAGATTCCATATGTTGCTCTCTGTACAGTGACTGTGTTCCAAAAAATATGTAAATGGGGGAAACATGAGTAATTTTATAGTAGAGAAACCTGACAAATACTACCTCAGCCACATGATTAGGGTCAATATCAGCAGACATAAGTCATGTGGATAGTAAGTATCCTTGTAGGACAGAAATGAAATTTTACCACTGTGATCTTACTCTCAAAAACCCTCAACTCTAACTCTGAAAACTATAAAACACTGATGAAAGAAATTAAAGATGACACAAAGAAATGGAAAGACATCCCATGCTCATGGGTTGGAAGAATAAATATTGTTAAAATTTCCATACTACCCAAAACAATCTACACATTCAATATTCAATGTAATCTCTATCAAAATACCACAAACGTTTTTCGCACAATTAGAACATAAAATCCTAAAATTTGTATGGAACCACAATAGATTTTGAATAGCCAAAGCAACCTTGAAAAAGACAAGCAAAACTTGAGGCATCACAATTCTGGGCTTCAAGTTATATGACAAAGATGTAGTAATCAAAATAGTATGGTATTAGCACAATAATAGACCCACAGAGCAATAGAACATAATAGAAACCCCGGAAATGAACCCAAAATTCTATGATCAATTAATCTCCAACAAAGCAGGAAAGAATATCCAATGGGAAAATGACATTTTTTTCTTCAAAAAATGGTGCTGGGAAAACTGGACAGCAACATGCAAAAGAAGGAAACTTGACCACTTTCTTACATCATATAAAAAATAAATTCAAAATGGGTTAAAGACATAAATGTGAGACCTGAAACCATCAAAATCCTAGAGGAGAACACAGGCAGTAGCTTCTCTGACATCAGCTGTAGCAACTTTTTTCTAGATAGGCTCCTGAGGAAGGAAACAAAAGCAAAAATAAACTCTTGGGACTCTCTAAAAGTAAAAAGCTTCTGTACAGCAAAGATAACAATCAACAAAACTAAAAGGCAACCTACATAATGGGAGGAGATATTTGCAAAGGGCATATCCGATAAAGGGTTAGTATCCGAAATATATAAAGAATTTATAAAACTCAACACTAAAAAAAATGATCTAATAATAAAATAAGCAGAAGGCAGGAACAAACTTTTCTTCGAAGAAGACATAAAGATGGCCAACAGACACATGGAAAGATGCTCAATGTCATTTATCATCAGGGAAATGTAAATCAAAAGTACAAGGAGATATCACCTCCTGCCGTTAGGCTAACATCCCCAACATACGAAACAACAGGTGTTGACGAAAACGTGGGACCAAAAAGAACCCTCTTGTACTGTTGGAATGCAAACTGGTACAGCCACTCTGGAAAACAGTACAGAGGTTCCTCCAAAAGTTAAAAACAGAGCTACCCTATGATCCAGCAATCACATCACTAGGCATTTACCCAAAAGAACACAAAGAGGCTAATTTAAAGGGTTATATACACTCATGTTTATAGCAGCATTATTTACAATGGACAAGATATAGAAGCAGCCCATGTGTCCATCAGTTGACGAATGGATAAGGAAGATGTGGTGCATGTATACAGTGGAATATTGGTCACAAAGAAGAATGAAATCTTGCCATTTGCGAAGCCATGGATGGAGCGAGAGCATATAAAGCTAAGTGAAGTCAGAAAAACACAAATACCATATGATTTCACTCACATGTAGAATTTAAGAAACAAAGCAAACAAACATTTTTTTTGTTTGTTTGGGGGGAAAAAGAGAGAGACAAACCAAAATATAGACTTGTAACTAGAGAGAACAAACTGAGGGTTACCTGGGGGGAGGCGGGGGATGGAGATGAAGGAGGGCACTTGTGAGGAGCCCTGGGTGTTGTCTGCAAGTACTGAATCTCTATACTATACCAGTTTCAGGTGTACGGCACTCTGTGCTAACTAACTGGAATTAAAGTAAAACCTTTAAAAAGCCCCACAACTCTATGTCAAGGTCATCAAAAACGAAGCAAGTCTGACAAACTGTCACAGCCAAGAGGAGCCTAAGGAGCCATGACAACAAAATGTACTGTGGTTTCCTGCGTGGGATCCTGGAGCAGAAAGGACAATAGGTAAAAAGTAAGGAAATGTGAATAAGCTATAAACTTCAGTTAATATTCATGTATGGATACTGGCTCGTTTGTTGTAGTAAATATACTAACGCGTGATGTTAATAACGAGGATAACCAGGCGTGGAGTACGTGGAAACTTCCTGGACTCTGCTTTCAACGTTTTTGTAAATCTAAGACCGCTCTAAAAAGAAAGGCAATTTTCAAAAAATTAAGCTTTACGAATTATCGAGCAGTACTCTGCCTACTATCCTACAGGTACTGTGACATTTCGGAAGCTCGAGCTTTCTGTTGTTGGTGTTAATTTCAAATCCCATAGAACCGTATGAATATTTCAAATGAGAATACACATACGATGGTGAGAGTAGCGGCTAGAACCCAGTAGACCCTCAGTGATTGCTCAGGGGTCGGGGGACGACGATGATGAAGGGGTTGCTTTGGCAAGCTCACAGTTTGATAGAAACATGCCTGAGGTGGCCCCTCTGCTCCAGCCTGAGACTGGTCTAAGATGGGTTTTGGGATGAGGTGAGTGTCCTTAAGGATGGGTAACAATTTGCGGGGTGAGGAAGGGAGAGGCAGGATTTCTGCAGCAGAAACACCATCATCAAACACGCAGGAGCATCATGCTGGGAGTTCGATACGTGGGACTGTGGCTACGTGCGATTTGCTTTTGCTAAAGACCTTTATGGAAGGCCGGAGTGGTCAGCGATGGCCGCATCATAAAAGGCACTGGGTGCTAAGCTAAGGAGGCTGAACATGCTTCCACAGATGAGGGAGCCATTGGGAATTTTTGGCCCCACAGAGAGGCAACAGCATCTGCATTGTGGACAGACCGGCTTGGCTGTGGCATGGGGTGGGTATGGGGTGGGCATGGGGTGGACGTGGGGTGGGCCTGGAGCGCCACCACGCAGGCCAAGGGGACTGAAGCCGTTTGCAAAGCATTTTCTTGGGGGCCGTTAGGAGCCTCTGACTCCCTAGGCTAACCACACTTTCGTGAAGTGCCTGTCTAAATATTCTCTTTTTTATGTGTATTAGCTGTAAAGGTAGCAGCTAACTTTGGGACAGAAGTGCAGCTGTGAGGCAGAGGGAAACGTTTCCTTCTCGGCCGATTCCCGTTCCAGGCCTTTCCTGCCAGGAGAGAAGAATGCGAGCTGGAGGTGAAAACTCAGCGAGGCTTCCGGACTCGCCTTTGTGAAGCTCTCGTTCTCGTGTACGCGAAGCCATGGTGTTTTGTATGGAGATCGCGGATTTTTAGTTCATCTTTCCACCTGTGTTTAGCTTTGCCAACCCCAAGCGAAGCTTGAGCAACTGGCTAATGTTCTAGTTCCTCAGCGTGGCTGCATGGGCAGCAAGCTGCGGTGGAGTCCGGACATCTGAGTTCTTGCCCCAGTTTGGCTACGCACCAGCCGTGGGACTGTCCTATAATCCTTTGCCACTTTGGAGCCCATTTAAAACCTTCCTTTAAATGGGAAATCTATCTCAGCGCTACCGCTATCACCACCGTCAGCATCACCAGCAGCATCACCAACCTGCCTCCTCCACCCTGGGCCTCGGCGAGGACCGAATGTAACCACGCAGAGTTGAGCAGCTTGCACTTGTCCTCAAAAGATGATGGCACTGGAGTAACCACCGAACTATATGATTAAATTTAGTGCCTGGCACGGAGGAGGGACTCGGAATATTTGCTGAATGAAAATCAGGCAACTTATTATGGCCTTTCTCCCCCTCCACTATTTAGATGCCAACTCTGTGATAGGGGAAACCAAGGCATCATGACCTGGGCCTTTCTGGGCCTTCTGGTACAAAGCAGCTTAATGACGTGTGAGCAGACTTACACCGTAAGCGACTGAATGAGTTTGGTTCTGTTATTATTACTGGGGACTCTGGCTCTGCCCTAAAACATGCTAACAATTTCTTAGAATGGCCTTGACTCCTCAATCATTGAATCCACCGCAAAACAAGCAGCTGCTTTCATGGAGCATTTATGTATCTATGTAACACCCCACAGATCGTTGTCTTATTCCCGAGCGCTAGCTTGTGTGTTGTCCATTGTTGCTCGGGGCCAAGCCAAGACTCCAGGTTTTGCTCATACAACCCTCAGCTCCTGGATGTTAAAGCCTCCCTTCCTTCTATGTCAAGCGGCTTTAGCCCCAGACTTGAACCGGCTTCTGTCTTGTCAGGGAAGTCAGACGGTTTTTCAATAAGGACATTGTCTTAAAAACAACCACAAAACAAAAACCCCTGATGGACTTCCAAATATAACTAAGACAAAGTAATGCACACAGAATATTTTCTCTAGCCTCTCTCAGGCTATGGGGCTACATGGGACCCCCCTCTGTGGTAGAAACTAATTAGATTTCCTTGCCTTAGTGTTGAGCACAAGGTCCGGGGCAGAGCAGAAAATAAATATTTGCAGAGTAAATATTCTCTTTCTTAAAGTCTTGGGGCTGGACTAGAACTCAGGGATAATTTAGTGCTTTGCTGCTCCAAGTACAATCTATGGACAAGCTGCGCCGACAGCACCTGGGAGCTCGTTAGCCCTGCAGAACCCTATGCCTCACTTGGAACCTATTAGATCACAATATTAATTTTCACGAGATTCTTATTTGTGAGTCTTTTTTTTTTTTTTTACATCCAGTGGTTATCAACCTTAGCTGAAATTGGAATTATCTAAAGACCTTTAAAAACAATTGATATTAGGATCCCATAGAGATTCTGATTTATTTGGTCTGGGAATGTTGCCTAAATATTGAAATTTTTAAAAGCTCCCCGTGTTATTCAAATGATAAAGCCAAGGCTGAGAACCATCGATCTAGTTCAACTTTCTCATGTAAAAATAGATACTTCTCCAAAGCTGGATGTACACATCTGGGCATTCAATAGTGCTTTACAGCGTGTGGGGCCTGAGCAACATTTAATCTAGTGTTTCTTCCCTTTAAACCTCTTTTTCCTCTCTTGCTAAAATCACCAATCTGTACCTGTAAACACAGACTCCTCCTATCCTCTATGTGCAATGTCCAAGAGCCCCCAATAGCCATTACCTATTTCATGACTCTACTCACCACCCAGAGGTGATTAGATCAAGTATAGGCTCCGGCCAGAAGAATCAGATTCTATCTTCAAGCAATTTCAAACTGAGACCAAGAATAGCATTGATGGTCTCTGTTTCCGAAAAATACAGGTCTATGGAGCCATATATTCTACTATTAAACTGGAATCAGGGAGGAGCTGTAAGGAAAAGAGAAGAAGCAATGACTCGAGCACATGAAGGGAAGCAGGGATAGCAAGTGGAGAGAGCCAGTTATCAGGTTTACTTATAACTTCCGGTCCTGGTTTGCAGACCCTTCCATAGCTAGGCTCAGTTGCAATTTCTATCCTATCATTTCCTGAAACATCACTGTTGCTAATACACCATCTGTGTTTTTCCTTAAGCCAGCTCAAGTTGGGTTTAGTCTTGGCAAGCACAAAAAGTCCTAACTAATTCATTTTATTTTCCCGGCTGAACTCTTATTGACCAATGTGAGCTCACCAGTGAAACCCATAGCTAAGGGATAAGCTAAAATACCATCCAACTTAAAAGAGGGATAAGGAATATCTATATGAGATGGAAATTCTCTTTTTCCATGGCAGAGAGGGCACTGTATTTAAAAAAAAAAAAAAAAGATTCATGTGATTGAGGCTTTGAGCTGGACCCTTCCAAAAATGGTTACTGTTGAATCCTCTCAAGGTTCTCCCCATGACACCGACAGGGACACTGGGGCTCAGAGTGGTTAGCTGACTTTCTTTGGTTTGTGTAGCTGCAGAGTAGCCTTGCTTGGACTGAGGTCAGTCTGTCGGACTTTGCACGTATGCTTGGGTTGCTGCAGGACTGGCTGGCAGGGAAGCATGGCAGGCGTCAAGCTGGCGGATCCCATAGAGCAGGGACCCAGGATGAAAGACCTTGCTTGTTGCCAATCGGGGGTCTGATAATGGGGCAGGTTAATCAGAGATGATCTTCTTCTTCTTCTTCTTTCTTCTTCTTCTTCTTCTTCTTCTTCTTCTTCTTCTTCTTCTTCTTCTTCTTCTTTCTTCTTCTTCTTCTTCTTCTTCTTCTTCTTCTTCTTCTTCTTCTTCTTCTTCTTCTTCTTTTGGATAAGATGATAGCTTTAGAATATTTTGGGGTCTACCTGAAGACTGTATCTGCTGCTTTTATTCCATGCCAGCGGACCAGTCGTCTTACCAACTGCAGTCCCAGTACCCTCGTCCAACTCCACCTGCAGACTGTAAAAATGAAGCACACCTTTCTGTTGTGTGCTTTCCGGGTCATCTTGGGACGTATTTTGAAGAGCAGCCTGGACCAGAACACTCTTTGCCCCTGGAAGCAACTGATAGCAAATGTCCCCTACAGTTCTGATTCACGTCCCTGTTTTCTTTTACCCTTTGGGTAAAAAGTTTGAAAGATCCAAAGTGTTGTAATTAAAAGGTTGCATACGTGTCCACTATTTCAGTTGATTGTGTTCGTGGACTTTCTCGGCTGGCAGCAGAGCTAAAGCAACGGCCACTGGCCATCGACCAGGGAATGGAATCTTTGGGGAAGGGGGGGACTAGGATCATTCTAGACTCAGTCCTGGGACTTCTCCCCAGGGCGTCAGCAGTGCTGGCAAGGGCAGACTCATCTGAAGGTCATTTCAATACCAGGTTATATTCCAACCCGGTCGTTAGAAGTGTAAGAAGGCAGATCCTGTCTTGATTGTGTAAATTCACTAGGAATTCACTAAACTATTCATGAAACTAAAATTACACTTAGAATATAGCAGCCCTGTCTGAGGGAATTCTTGGTCTTGATCTTTGGATTGGCGAGAACCTAAGGCAGCAGTTTCTTTGCATCGTGTGCCCCACAAGGGCTGAGACTGTTCAACAAGGCCTCCCTGAGCACCTACTGTGTGCACATCAGGTAAGGCGCTACCAAACCTCTGGGCTCTCCCGCTTACTGTCCTTAATCTTGGAAGTGCCCTTCCCTCCTGTCCACTCTTACTCACTTTGCAAAAACTCCACCTCACCCTCCAGAAGCTGTTTCTGATCCCAATTCACTTCTAATGCAATCTTCGATCTGTACACATTGCCCTCAAAACGCATCTCTCATGCCAGGCTGCAATGCAGCTGTTTTTCTTGAGGGACACCCTTCCAGAGCAGGGCTCCCTGAGCGAAGACAGCAAGCTCCAACCAATTCTGGATCCTCGGCTTCTTGCTCTGCGCTGAGCCAGGACATAACCGACCCTCCATACACAACGTTATTTGGCTTCTCGTTCTCATTTTGAAGCTGAAGACCACAACATCTGTAAGAAAACATCATTTACCCTTAGGTTATGTGAGGGGTTTGGGCAGACCTGTTTTGAAATGAATTAGCCTTTCCGAAAACGTGTGTTTGTATTCAAGTTTTCCAACTATCCAAATGTGAAATACACTTCCAAACTGGATTGATTTCCATGCACAACAGTGAAGATTGGGATAGTATTAAAAGGAAAGCAGTCTTCTGTCAAATAGAGATCTAGATTTTTAAGTAGCTGCTTTTGGAATCTACTATGATGGAAGACTTGCTGTGCTGCCTTCAGATGTTAAGCCTGTCTGCCTGGTGCTTCTCCAAACTGGCATTTACTCCATGAACATGCTCATGAAATGTGTGGCAGGACATGTGAGGATGTTGCTTGCTGTGCTGCTTATGCCAGCCAGAGCCAGGAAACGACTAGTGTGGCCACTTAGAGGGCTAGGAGATCCTTCAGAATGTACATCTGACCGCGATTTCATGTGAAGACAATTCAAATTCAAAAGCACTAAACATATCTCTAAATATGTGAAAAAATAATTATTGTGAATAAAGCAGAGTATTCACACATATATAGAATTATTCCTTTCATTAAATTTAAAACGTCACAGATTGGTGATCCCTGGGTGGCTCAGCGGTTGAGCATCTGCCTTCAGCCCAGGGCGTGATCCTGGAGTCCCGGGATCGAGTCCCATGTCGGGCTCCCTGCACGGAGCCTGCTTCTCCCTCTGCCTGTGTCTCTGCCTCTCTCTCTCTCTCTCTCTGTGTGTGTGTGTCTTTCATGAATAAATAAATTAAATCTAAATAAATAAATAAATAAATAAATAAATAAATAAATAAATGAAATAAAACATCACAGATGATAGCTGGGTACTTATTTACAGGCTGCTATATGTATAACAGTAGTAAAATGTCATTATTCTTAGTATGCGGGAAATTTTTAATATTTTAATTCATTTGAACCTTACAACAGCACTATGAACCCCATTTTACAAAAGAGAGGGAGGCTAATAGAGGCTGCCTTCAAAATCACACAGCTGGAAATGGTAGATCTGAGGTTTTGCCTCCTCTTTTAACAAAGGCAGTTGTGGGGGCCCCTTTCCAGACCTGCTGAACCGGACCTGTAAGCTTGCAGCCCAACCAGTGACTTATCGAGCCTTCCAGGTGATGCGAACGTCCACGCAGGTCAGGGAACCACCAAGCCAAGCCACAATGCCCCCCCCCCCCGAACACTATTTCTAAAGGGACCACAAAACCCTAATAGCTGTTGAGAGACTGCGCTTGGAAAGGCGGCTGGAGCACAGTCACTTTCACTTTGTTACTTATGGAACTTTTGGAATTGTTTAGCCCTACCTCTACCGTATTACTTCCACTTTGAATGGTCTTAAAGGTCAACAGAAATCACTGGGTAGGGGGGTTAAGGGCCACTTTTATGTGTTTGGGATTTTTCTCCACGCTTCTAGTGAGACAATAAGAAAACAAGATTAGCCAGGACATGCTATTGAAACAAAGGCCCTTCCGAAGTGAGCGGTGTACAGGAAGGTGCCAGGAGAGCCCCCCGGAGAGCCGTGCCTGGGGTCGACTCAGGAAAGCTTCTCCTGGCAAAACAAACGATCCTTTCACCACCCGAGGAGCTGCCCCTCCTCGCCCTAAATTGGTAGCATCCATCTCCGTCGGCCCCGGCGTGGTGGCTCTTCACTCCCGAGCCCCAGTGTGATAATTGCCACAATTTCCCCGAGATAATGCGGAGGTTAATGAGGTACAGGGAGCTTTGGGCCATCCGCTGTCATCTTCAGCCCGGGGAACTAGGGCTCTGATGAGTCGGAGAAAACCAACCAAAAGCAAGACCGCAAAGGATCACAGGAGAAGGTGGGTGCGGACCCGACACCAGAGGGCAAGGAGAATCATCGGCGTCCTCGGGCGATGGCATCCCCGGCTCTGGAGGGCAGCCCCCGGCCCCCGGACCTCGAGGAAGAAGAGTCTCTCTCCGGGAAGGTCGGGGTTCACTCCAGCATACTCCAGCTTGGTTCCCTAGTATGGTTAGCATTCCTGGGGACTTTTCAAACAAATAAGGACCAGTTTTATTGATCAAAAAAAGACTCCTGAGCACCTGGAAAAGACTCTCTACCTTCGGAATTCCTAAGCACCCGAGAGTATGCCAGGCTTCGGGGCGCCCGGCGGTAAGGAAACGGGTTTCGTGTGGGTTCGCCTAGAGCTCCGCAGGCTAACTTGACCTTGGAACAGCCGTCCCGTTGTGACCATGGTTAGATTCCCTTGCTGGTGGCCTCTAAGAGCGCGGTAGCATCTTCATGGCAGTGTCACATGGGCTTTCCCGTAGAATCAAAGCTCGTGTCTTCAGACTAGGTGGTTGAAGCTACGGACGCGTTCAGTTATTCAGCCCACACGGCTGGTGGGGTGCCCTGACCTGGGGTGGGTGTTGACTGGAAACAATACCGTGCCCACCTACCCCCCCCCCCGCCCCCCGATGCTCTCACTGTGTCCAAGGGAGAAAGGAACACGAGCAACAAGAATGCAGCCAGGGGGACGGGGCTGTGGCACAGGCGAGTCTCTCACATCGTGGGCGCACAGGGAGGCGGTCAGGCCAGGAAAGCACCCAAGGGGAGCACGACCTGGGGAAGGCGATCGAGAAGCCCCCATGGAAGGGTTACGCGCGGCCTGTCCAGTCAGAGGCCCAAGCTCCGTCACTTCCCACTCTGCAGCCTCGGGCACCTCGTTCATCCCTCTGAACCCTAGGTTCCTTTTCTGTAAACAGAGGCAGGAAGAGCACCGGCTTCTGGGCTGGGGCTTGGTGCGCTGATGACGGGCACGCAGCCCACCTGCTCGGTGCTCCCGGGGCGGAGGCATCCTGGCACAGAGGCAGTTTCCGCAGGTGCAGGACTGACGAGGTCCAGGCATCAGAGGGATGGGGGCCCAGGGGAGGCAGGCAGGAAGCCAGCAGGCATCTGGCTGAGTGACCGCAGCCCCACGGGGGACTGTGGAGGAGGAGGCGGAAGAGAAGGAGGACTATGCCCCTTTTTCTTCTGCGTATGGGGGGGCTGGGGTCAGGATGATGGACTTTCCATCAAACCAGGGTGTAGTGGGTTGAACCTACACAACCCTTTGGGTCTCCTACAAAGATATGCTCATGTCCTACCCCAGTACCTGCGGATGGAACCTTATTTGAGAACATGTCATCAGTTGGGGCCACGAGGGTGGGCCCTAAATCCAATGCCCGCTGTCCTACTAAGAGGCGGAGAAAACACAAGGAGACTCATAGGGAAGGTGACCGAGGCAGAGACTGGAGTGACGCGGCCCTCAGCCAAGAGCTCGGAAGATTGCCAACAACCAGCACGAGCTCGAAGAGAGGCCTGGGATAGACTCTTCCTCAGTCCTTCGAGAAAGAACCAACCTTACCAACGCTTTGATTTTGGGCTTCTGGCTTCTGGAACTAAAATCAAGGTTCAGCTGTTTGAAGCCACCCAGAACGTGGCCGCTGGGTTACGTGACCCTGGGAAATAAATTCTCGGGGTTTCTCCCCGCCAGCACTGCTGACATGGGGGCAGGATCAGTTCTTTGCTGGGAGGTGGCGAGGACTATTCTGTGTACTGTTGGGTGTTCAGCAGCCCCCTGGCTTCTATCCACCGTGTCAGCAGTACCGCCACCACCCCCAGCTGGGACACGTGACTGCTCACTTGTTGACTCGTTAATTCATTTATTCATTCGTTGGTGCATTGCTCATATTCAGTAGCTACTTACTTAGACCTGAGTATGGACCAGGTATGTTTTTAGGCTCTGGGAGTGCAATAGCAATGGTCTTTATGTCCAAGAAGTCTACGGCGGAGTGGGGGGCACAGATTCTCATCAAATAATTACATGGAGTCTTAAAAACTGGGGTAAATGCTCAAAATAAAAGGGCTCTGCTTCTGAGCAGACCTCAGAGCAAGGAGTCTGAGCTGAATGGGAAGCTCAGGGAGGTTTGGCCAGAGGCCTGGGAACTAAAGCGTTAGAAGACACCGATGGCGGGGACGTGAGCATTACAGGTAGAGTAAGGGCACCTCCAAAGGCCCCGTGGTAGAAAGAGAGAGCACAGGGAAGATGGGAAGGAAGGTAATGGCTGCGGGAGGTTGAGCACAGGACTCAGGCTTGGGTCTGCATCCCAGGATTTGACCTTGTTACAGGGGCACAAGGAAAGATATGTCAGAGGGGACCCCTGGTGACAGCTTCAATCATCTGGATGGTTGTGCCAAGACAACTAGGCACTGATTTCCATATCCCCCCCATACAAAGGGGGGGGCCCTTCCTGTCACACAGCTGTAAGCTCCCAGCTCTACCTGGGATACAGGTAGATGTGCAGCTGCTGGAATGGTCTGTCTGGTTTTCTATGGTTTAGTGAAGAGACGACCAGCGGCCATCATGTCAGCTCATAAAAAATGTTCTGAAATCTAGATTTATGCCTTGTAGCATTCTCGTGCAAATAGCACGTTGTCCTACAAGATGGATGCATCCAGCCCCTTCCAGGGAGTACAGTTTTCCCTGGAAGGCCCTTTGGAGATGGCTGTGCTGCCTCGGTACCCACTGATTTGGGCTCGGGGAGGGTGGGCAGAATAGTCCTGCTCAGCAGGCGTGAGGTCCAGAGCAAGCCGCACCCAGTCCCTGCTGCACCCTTGTCTCCACAGCATGCATCTTGCATTTGGTAGCAACACAACTGATCATGAGGCAGCCCAGGCAATGGATTTTTTAAAAAGAATTTTTATTTATTTATTCATGAGAGAGAGAGAGAGAGAGAGAGAGAGAGAGAGAGAGAGGGAGAAGCAGGCTCCATGCAGGAAACCTGATGTGGGACTCGATCCCGGGACTCCAGGATCATGCCCTGGGCCAAAGGCAGGTGCTAAACTGCTGAGCCACCCAGGGGTCCCCTGAGCAATGGATTTTAAGCACAAAGCACTGGTGTTCTTCATCCCAGGCCTGCAGCTTCCTGGATGCAGCCTACTGGGGAAGCCCCACCATTTCCTTGGAGTCTCAGATTCCTTTTCTATAAAGTGGGATGAATAATCCCTGCCCTAGGTGGTCTCAAATTCTGCTTTCAGGTCCCATGAGAGTCCTGTGTGTGAACTACTCTAGAAATCACGGCACCTTCCGCAGTAAGGGAGGTGCACAGGCCCCAGTGAAAGCACAGGCCTGTCTCCAGCGGTCAGGAGATGTAGGGTTACATGTCGAATCCCCCGGTTAGCAGCTCCGAGGCCATTTTACCACTCGGAGCCTCAATTTTCATCCATAGAAAGGATATAATCATGCTATCAAGTGAATGTGTGGAGAGGATTCAAAACCTACCTATGGAAACTTCTTAGCACAATCTCGCCTCAGTGCACCGTAGTAGTTACTGATGTAACTGTGCACTTTGGGAAGAAGGGAAAGGAACACAGGCCAACCTCCTGGAGGTCGAGAGGCTGGTGTCCAGGGACAGGTGGACCGGGCAGGCCTCTTTCGTCTCCGGACATGCGGCACCATCAGCACCTGGCCCTGGGCCTTCTCAGTGGGCATTTTCCCTCACTGCCTGTCACAAAGGCGGGGGCAGCCCTAGGCCTTCCCTCCTCGGTTCAGGGATTCAGTCACCGCCGCAAGACCCATCAGATGCCACTTTGAGGCTGAGCCTCCCCACCCCTGCTGGCGGAGGCCACCTCCTGTATCCCTCTCCTCCCCGAGCACTCTGTCCACCCCTTTCTTACAGGGTCTGTTTCCTTTTTTACCCTGTGACCTTGTGTTACAGCTTCCCCAGGACTTGGGCCCGCCTGCCTCAACTGTGAGCTCAGCGGGACATCTCTCCATGAGCCTCTCACAGCCCGCCCCACCGCCCCGCCCCAGGGTCCTGGTCAGAGGGCCCTCCCTCCGCCTTCACCTCTCCTCAAAGAGCACCCCGTCATCTTGGCACCCTCACGCGCCAAGCCGTGTCCCGGGGGAGACTCGGAGGTAAGCAGATGGCAGGCCTGCCCTCAGGAAGCCCACTCCCTGGGAGAGAGAGTTACTATACAAAATCGAATCAAGCAGACAGGTAAAAATAACAGTCACGAGAGGCCCCGTGCAGAAAAATTTGGGGCAGAATAAGCCAATGCAGAGAGCCAGGAGAAGGTATTTCAGAAAAAGTGGGGGGGGGGGCGGAGGGTGCCGGGGGCTTGCCGTGTGCCCCTGGGTTGGGTACGGGAGCCTGCCAGTTCTCTCCCCCATCCCAGAGTCTGGCCCTCACGCTGGAAGTCGACCCAAGGCCATTCCTGTCTCTTCAGCAAGAGGATTAGTGTCCCCGGGATTAGTAAATTATGACCCTATCGGTGGCTAAAGCAACGGGAGCTTCTTCCCTCACAGTTGGAGAGGCCAGAAGTCTGAAATCAAGGAGTCCGCAGAGTCACGCTCCCTCTGACGGCTCCAGGGGAGACCCCAGCCCTGCCTCTGCAGCTCCTGGTGGCTCCAGGCACTCCCTAGCTCGAGTCGCGTCACTTCCCTCCCAGCCTTCGTTGTTACGCGGCTTTCTCCTGTGTCTCCGCGTCTTCTCTTCTGACTCGTCCAAGTGTCTTCTGAGAACCCTCGTCATTGGATTAAAGGCCCGTCCAAATTCTCCAGAATGCTCTCATCTCAGGGTCCTGAGAATCCTAATTCACAACTGCAAAGACCTTTTCCTGAATAAGATGGTGCTCCCGGGTTGTGGGGTCGTCCAGACACGTGGGGTATGGACACAGCTTTGGGGGTTACCAGTCAAAACATTACAGCAGGTGAAGGGAAGGGCCAATCCCCAAATTGGTATCTGGTCACGCAGAGGATTCCAGCCTCTATGCATGGATTCTTAGCATTTTTCCTTGAATTAAGTCTACCTCCAGTTTTATTTCCAAGCATTTAAACCTTTGGTGCCCCAGCACGCGGGGTTCCGTATCAGGCCCGGTCAGTTTCTGGCTCTCCTCTGCAGGCTTGGTCGGCTCCTCCCCGCCGCTGCCCCAACGTGCACCCCCCCCCCCCCGCCGTGTGCTCACACGGAACAACAGCACCTGCCGTGGGAGGACGTAGCTGTCCTCCCTCAGCCCAGGCCTTTTCAGCCTCCTGCTGGCTCTGGGCTCACTCAGGATTCAAGGCAAGAGAATGAAACGATTCCCAGCTGGAAAAATAACCCGGTCTGCCGGGCTGGCCTAGAACACAGGGAAGGAGCCCAACACCCGGGTTCGGCCTGTCATCGGTCCTGCTGTGTTTTAATGCCCATCCCTCCCCTCTTGCTTCTGTTCCTGAAACGCACGCACAGCACACGTACAAGCCACGCACGTGAGCAGGACATCGGGTAGAAAGGAGAAAACGGAAAGGAAAATTCTCCTTCCCCTTTCCCTTAGCCAAATCCTCCTCTTCCAGGTATTTTCTCCAGAAATGTATCCTCTCCAGAAAACATACACTCCCCCCCCCCCTGGAGACGCACAGCTAGAGTCCGGTTTTGTTTCACATCTTACGTGTGTACACGTTTACGTGTAGATGCTCTGCATCAAGGAAAAGGGACAACCTTGCCCGCGGCCCTGCACGCCGCTCTTCCTCCTACTGATCTCCTTGAACGGCTTTCCTTATTGCGATACATGGCCTGATCTTATTTTTAACAGCTGCAAAGGACTCCATCCAATGGTGGTACCGTCACCTGTACGGTCACGCCAGCTAGCTTCAGATGGAGTTACACACGAGCGGCAGCCTCCTGATTCAGCCCCGTGCGCTGTCCCCTGCAGCCGTGCATACAGCAAACGTACCTGTAAATAACATGATATCCAGAATTTTATTTATACATGTAAAAATATTACATATGTAATATATAATCATATGAAATGACCCAACTCCGAGGGATTGTAATCCTTTACAGATAAGGAACTGAATTTTTATTTTGTTTTATTATTTTATTATTTTTTTTTGTTTTTGTTTTTTAGGAACTGAATTTTTAATCTCTGATACGAAGAAAGGGAAATTAAGGTTCACAGAGGTGAAGAGCTTTATGCAAGGTCTAGGGAATGAGTTCTAAGTCCTTTATCCATTGTGCTGTGCCCTTTTTTGTTTTGCTTTGTTTTTCTTCCCAACCTACTTTCAACAGTTTGGCACAACCCGCACCCATTTGGTTTCCAGCCCCAGCATCCTTTCTGACCACATTTTTCTTTTCCAAGTCAATTCTCTGTTCCTAAATACCAGTGGGAATGCAAACATCCTCATGTCTGAGTAAGTGCGGAGGGAGGGATGATGCGTCAAGCCTGGCTGGCTCCTGATGGACTGTGAATCCCACACCCTCCGGGGCCCCCATGTGTCTGCAGCACTTCCCGTGGAGCCTTCTCCTCTGGCTATCACTCGCGAAGGGAAAAGAAAAATAAACTTGGCCCAGTGTTAGCCCGTCTTGATTCCTGGGTGGGCCTAACAGCTGTGGGGCTCGAGTCACTTAGCTCATGGGCCTGGTTACAACTTTCTGCTCTTTGAAAGGAGCAGAGGAGAAGAGCGCGTTGAGTGAACTTTCCGGCCGCAGCAGACGCCACCTCTTCCAAGCCCATACCGGCCCACGGTGGCCTCGTTGGAGTCCGTGTGACAGCTCAGTGGCGGTGGACTGTGCTCTAGCCTCTGTGTGAGCTGAGGAAAGCCCCTGACTCCCTGGGCCTCAGTTTCTCCGAATGCCAAAAGAAGCTGTCATGAGTGTCCTCCTTGTAGGGTTGTCGTGAGTAAACGGGAATAAGAGAAGCCTCCAGAGCCATGGTTCTCAAGCTTTGCCACCCACTGGATCCACCTAGAGGGCTTCACAAACCCTGATGCTCGGGCCACATTCCAGAACAATTAAATCAGATTATTTGGGACTGGGACCCAGGACTCAGTATTTATAAACCAATCAGCCAACCACCCACAGATCCCAATGTGTAGCCAAGTCTGAGAACCAGAGACCTAACCCAGTGTCTGCCCCATATGTTGTCGCCACACACCGAGGGCTAATAGCTGCCTTCTCGTCCCTAAATCCTAAAGAAAATGTAAATCTTCAAATACTTTTTGAGAAACCACTCACACATAAAGCCAAACAGTCAAGGGGGCACCAAGGCTGCCACCTTAGGCAGGCTCCCTGACTCTGAGAGGAAGGGTAGTATGAGGTCGGGGTTTGATTTTTCAGAAGCTTCTGCAAAGTGAGGCAATGGCATTTCCAAAATTCCTGCCCTTTCTTCTTATCACAGTCTCTTTATCAGCTTGGCTCTGAGCCAGTGTGTCAGGGAGGGTATTGAGTGAGACCCCCCCCCCCAACAGAGCCTCCCCGGTGGGGGCAGGGCACCTCGGTGCGCAGAACTCCTGCAAGACTCAGAACTCCTCCTGGAGTCTACATTTGATCTCACATTCGAAAGTCAATGGGTTGCTTGAAGTTAAAAATCAACCCTGTAAATTAATAAACTGAGAAAAATCATGAATATAGAGACACTTGGAGGATTCATGACCAACCACTCCTCTTAGGGAAATTACCTAGACCACTAAGTCCTTGAGGTCCATCCCGGTCTTACTGAGTCTGTTGTCATTGTCCACCCAGTCCACCGCATCCCCCGTCAACAGCTCTGCGCCATCACAGCTTCCACAGAGTTTACACGAGAGTTTCCCAAATGGTGACCCTTTAGGGTACAATCACTTCAGGTTCAGCCTAGGAACCTGGGCTTACCATGCCCCTCAAGCACCACCTCTGTTCACACAGTTGAGAATCCCTTTCCTCGGCTTTTCCCAGACAGTGGTGTGTATAGTGGATCTGGGTGCAAGACGAGAGCAGGAAAGAAAGCTGAGTTACTGTTCCCTTCTCCATCTCATTCAGGATGAGGCCCTGGTGTCTGCTCTGCGAAGGCCAGAATGCCCCACCCACCACCAGAACCATGGCAAAACCCACCAGCACGGAGCACAGGGTGGGGGCGGGCACTGCTGTTGAAAAGGGAGACTGGGCCCAGACTGAGGCCTTTTATACTGACCTGGAAGCACCTGGAATTGTCTCCGTTTATGTGAAAATTGCATAAAGGGGCAGGTTCCAATTCTTTTTTTTCTGTGGAAGTCCTTTATCCCTCCCATTAGTTTCCTGGGATGTTCTTGGGGTGGCGGGGGGTGGGGTGGGGTGGAGGGGGAACATTCCATCATCAGAAGAGCATGTTCTTTATAAGATACTCTATTTCTCTTTCGTGTACTCATAGTGCATGTGAGCCTCTTAAGGATGCTGAGAAACCTGCATTAACAACAACAATAAAACAGTATACTTAACTTTCCCAGAACTATTTTAGACTAAGGAATGTTCCTCTCTTCCTTTGCCCTTCCTCCCTCTTCCTGTCCCGGTTTTCCAGTGGAAGGTAGGAGCAGACCACAGGCACAGCGCTCTGGGGAGGCGGCGCTGGAAGCGCTACCCTGGGAGGAAGGCTCCTTCATCCGACCAACCAAGGACCCAAACGGGCCCTTTGCCCGCAGACTGGCAGCCTCGCGTGTGTGCCAGTGCTCCCCGCCTGCCCGGCCCCGTGTCCCCAGGGAGGGGTCTAAAGCTCCCCGCGACCAGTCCAGGAGACAGGGCCTCGGGTGCTGCCCCTGCCCACGGCCAGGGCTAAGGGGAGAAGCGGTGCGACCCTGATGGCCGGAGCTGGGCCGAGGCCCGCTGATCTGCAGCCCCGGGCAGGTGCCCGGGTCGGATGTGGGCACCAGGGGCCAGGTGCCAGCGAGGCGTCTATGTCGGTGGGAGCTAAGTGGTTCACTCTACGGGCCGGAGACCAGCTCCGGGATGCTCAGGGGTGCCCGGGCCCGGTGCAGGTTGGAGTGTCCCTGTGCAGCTGCCCCCCCCCCGCCCCCCCGTGCTCCTCGGCACCTCTCCTCCGCTTACCGACGAGGAGTCAGGGGCCCAGGGAGGAAAGTTGACCCGTGCAAGGGGACATGGCTCTCAGTGGTGGGTTGATGCGCCCCGACTTGGCGGCCGCACCCCGAGACTGCGGCTCTCCCGCACTCGCGTCTCCAGGGCCCCTGGCGAGCCTCGTAAAACTCAACAGCAAAGCAGCGTGTGCGCGCGCGTGTGCCTGTGCACCCTGCTTCTGCAGGCCTCCGAGCGTCCCTGCCAACGCCCAGCACACGCGCGGCACAGATGCGTGCAGACCCCGGGGAGCCACGGCCGCCGCCGCCCTCCTGCCCTCCAGGAGCAGCCTCCGGGCACGTGCTAGAGCCCGCGCCCAACCCACACGCGCTGCCCCGGCAGCCCCCGGCGCTGACTGGCCCTCGGCCGCCTGCGCTCCTGCCCCTCTGAGCCGCGGCGCCCGGTCCGCCGGCTGCGGCTGCGGCTGCGGCTGCGGCTGCTCTCCCTCTCCCGTAGGCCCGTCCCCGCCACTCGGGGCGTCCTGGAGGAGGCCCTGCCAGCGCGGCGAGCGCAGGGGCCGCTGCTCCAGACCGCGGCTCTGGGGAGACCGGGTGCCCCCCGCCCCCCAGCCCTCCCGGCCCCTGGGGCGCCCTGGCCCGCCCAGCCCCCCCAGCCCTATCTAGGCCCCTGGGGCACCCCGGCCCGCCCAGCCCCCACCTCCACCCCCCAGCCCTCTAGGCCCCTGGGGCGCCCCGGCCCGCCCAGCCCCCCCAGCCCTATCTAGGCCCCCGGGGCACCCCCACCCCCCAGCCCCCTCCGCCCCCGGGGCACCCTGGTCTGCACGCCCTCCACCCCCACCCCCCGCCCTCCAGCCCCCTCGCCCCCCTCCCCTTTCCCCTGCAGGAAGGCGCTTCCGAAGCGCTGTCGAGGCGCGTCCCCGGGCCCTGCCAAGCCACCGGCCCAACTCCGGGCGGGGGAGACCAGCTGCCCAAGGTCAGCCCCGGAGCCCCGGCTGGCGGCGCCCCCAGTCCCGCTGAGCTCCCCCGAGCCGAGGCCGGGTGCGGGGAGGAGGACCCCGTCCGCCGCCCAATACCTCCGTGAATATCCCCCGGGGGCGCCCGACTGCCGCGCCCGGAGTCAACCGCGCCCCGGACCCCCGCGGGGCCCAGCCGCGTCCACACTGCACCCACCAGGACCCCGCGTGCAGGGGGCGCGGCCGCGGGGGGCGGGGGGACGGGCCCGGGGGAGGGCCCAGGGGGGAGGGGTCCGCGGGGAGGGGCGCCCAGGGGGGAGGGGCCCGAGCCTCGCCCCAGCCTGTTCCCAAAAAGGGTCCCCTAATCACGGCCTGCTCCAGCCTCCCCTGGTTCAGGCGCCCCAGCCCGGGGGCGGGGGGGGTGGTCTCCTGCCAAGGCTGGGATAGAGGAGACCCCAAGGTCCCCGCAGCCGACACCGAGGGCCCTGTAGGGCCGGGCACTGTGTGAGCCTGCAGAGAAGTGCGGGAAGATTCTAAAGACCCTAGTGCCTGCCTTGGAGGAACTAAGCCCCTGGCCAAGCTAGTAGGTATCATTGAAAATGGGAGACACTAACTTGTGCGGAGTGAGGCGGTCACCCTAATGCAGGAGCGGGACCCATGTGAAGGCCGAGCAAGAGGACCCAACCTTGGTTCACCAGGGTGAAGTTCACCTTACAAAGAGGGCAGGGGAGAGAAGGAAAGGGGGAGGGAGGGAACAAGAAGGGAAGGAAGACACTTGGCTAAACCTCGGTCCCTAAAAGAATATCTAGATGTCGTTTATCTTTGCCTTAGATGAACCTCTTAGAAAGGCTTTGGAAGCAAAGCCAGTTGGTGAGTCAGCCCTCTTTCTGCCCAGTGGACTCTTCTT
Organism: Nyctereutes procyonoides; assembly: GCF_905146905.1. NCBI lineage: Eukaryota > Metazoa > Chordata > Mammalia > Carnivora > Canidae > Nyctereutes > Nyctereutes procyonoides. Next base: position 5,377,197 of record NW_026575140.1, on the reverse strand, counting down.
TGATGGAAGATCCACCATCCTCCTGCCACCCAGCCCATCTCCCCACGACACAACAGGATATCCTAGGATTTATGAAAGCCTGGCAATCACCCCCTTGCTGGCAAGGAACCCAGAATCTTGGAGGTTTGTGATGGGAATAGGACCTTTCCCGAGAGCAGGTGGCCAAGGGGAATCCTCAGCTCAACCCAACTGCCTGCAGATCACTGGCCCTCCGCATGCTGGCTGGGGGAGACTGGGGGGGGGGTGTTGACTAATACCCACCCCCTTTTCTCGTTTTCGGCAGGACCCTCGTTGTTGGTTTATGGTACCTTGTATCTCGGGAGTCTGTGATCCTTTGAGACTCAACAATCGACAGTGTCTTTTTTTTTAATTTTTAAGAGATTTTATTTATTTATTCATGAGAGACACAGAGAGGGGCAGAGACACAGGCAGAGGGAGAAGCAGGCTCCATGCAGGGAGCCTGAGGTGGGACTCGATCCCGGGACCCCAGGATCACAGCCTGAGCTGGGGGCAGACGCTCAACCGCTGAGCCACCCAGGAGTCCCAATCTACAGTAGTCTTGACCAGCGGTTGTCCAGTCACTTTTGGAAATCATTTGAGGATCATTTGTTTGAGGTCCGCTTCTAGTCAGTGAGCTATGGTGGCAAATGTCCTGAAGGGCTTTCTAATTCCTAGTAAGAGATCCGTGGAGGGAAGACAAAACCCCTTTATGCCTCAAAACAGTGCTGTCTCCTTTGAATGCCTGGGACTTTGGGAGTCAACTGGAGACAGGCCGACCCAGTGGGGCTGGCGGGACAGAAAGGTGGAGAGAACTCGGGTCCTTGAGGACGTCAGTGAACCCCTCATTAGCCCGCGCTGCATCACCCTCCTGTGTATTTAGTAGCCAGGTGGCTTTGGGCATATCAACCAAGTCTCATTTTCGTTATTTGTAAAATGAGGATAAAATCACTCATCTCATAGCGTTGCTGTGGAGATTGATGAATTATGAATTAAACCATCTGAAATGCTTAGCAGAGTGCTCGACACTAAAAAAATGGCAGATGATTATTATAATAATGTTATTATTAATATTAATGATAATGTTGCTGCTAATAGTTTATCTGAGGGAGAATGGCGTGCAGTTATCACCTCCCTCTATTCACACATACTGGATGTTCTACTTTTCATAATATATTTTTAAATTATGTTAGGGTTTTACCTGCTCGTGAATTTGTCCTTCCCAATTTTAGCAACTGTCATTATAATATCATGATGCGTGTTTTCCCCCAAAGGATCACGCCACTGACTTGCTGGGGGGGTAAAGTCAAATTAGGTCTTTATTGTAGTAACTGTCGCTGGGCCAGCTCTCGTCCCCGCCTTGCTCTCCCGGTGCCCGTGCCAGCAGCACCCCGACTGCGGCCTACGTGTGCGATGTGGGCCGGGCGGGCCGGGTGCGCTGACTGCACGTGGTGAGGTCAGATTGGCAGCCTCGTCCTCTGCCCCTTTAATCAGACACCCTAGTGCTCATTTGTGATGAACATGACGATAAGATGTGGACTGTCCCAGGGTGTTCTCAGGACTGCCTCGTACTGGGTGTTTTCCAGGCCCTCCGGCCCCTCTCCTACGAGGGCTCAGCCAGCAAGGGCTCTGGTGCTCCTTTCCTATGTGTTTGGAGCATCCCGGGACGAAAGGCGCACTTCGCATCATGGCCCAGGGGGTGACAGCTAAATAGTGTGGCTATGAAAGGAAACTCTGGCCTCAAATTCTGGGTTTGAGTTTGCCCATATGTGTTTGGTGACCCTAAGTGAGTCACGGTCCCCTCCTCGGTCAGCAGTCTCTGCTCTGTTAAAATGAGGCGGTTGGACTTTCTCGCTTCAAGATTTAAAACTGCCGGAGACATCTATCTGCCATGAAGGCGTGTATTAATTTATTTATTTTCACAGAAAGAGGTTTCTCTCAAGGTGAAGGTTCTTGGTGTTTGGGCAAAATAAGTGTTCCTCGAGTGGGTTGTGCATTTTTATAATATTCGATTGTCTTCACATCTGGATGAAAAGACCCCAAATTTTACACGGTAAAATTTGCATCAATCTTTTATTTCTACCAGATAGCTCAAGGTTATGATGTTCTCTTGTCTTCAAAAGAAAACAAGGCCAGACGAAGCGGAATATATGAATCAGGCTCAGCTCTCCCCTTCAGAGGTGCAGGAGGGCGGGGAGCGGGGGTGGGGGGAGGACGCTGCAGAGCTTTTTTTTGTTGTTGTTCATAATTCATTATTATAAAGATTTATAAAGGCCTTTTCATAAGCGCTTCACAAGGCAGACTGGAACCGAAATGTCTTATAACTTAGTTAAATCTACTAAATTGCTGACGCAGGGGAAAAGTTGCCTTGGGTTTGAGGAACCAAGCGTGATCGATAATATTTTCCTCGGAGATACTGAGACGCCGTCCTTGGGGAGACCTCGCTGGCTCCATTCTGGGCAGCAGGAGCCGGGACCAGGGAGTAGCTGGTCTCTCTAAACCCAGCATCCTCTTGGATCGCTGCCTCTTGCTTCCACACCCCTTGCTCGGTTGCTCAGCATGCTCCCCGGATCTCATCGCAGACGCCTCCGATGCTGTTCTCCCCGTGTTGCCCTTCCCCCAGGAGTCCTCCCTCGACTAGCCCCCTCCCACTAGCCAGGAGCCCCTCTGCTGTGCCTGCACCTCAGGCTATTAGAATCACCTGTTGACTTGCTGAATCCCTCATTAGCTTGGGAGCTCCGAGAGGAAGAGGGCCTCCCCCCACACACACTGCTTGCTCACCACTGCGTGCCCTGCGCCTCACTCAAGGCCCCACATCCTTTGCAGATCCTAAATAAATGTCTTTCAAATGAATGAACAGATTTATACACTCACATCTTCCTTTTTACCAGATACCCATTCTAGAATGGCTGGCTTTTCTCCCCCATTTGTGGACTTAAGTCCATACTTTCCACGAGACACCCCCAGACAACTCCACCCACCCACGTTCACCGACTTCACCTCACACTTACACAGTAGATCAGTGTGAGCTGAGGTAGGTAGGGCTCACCCTTACGGATTTTGGAATGCAATTTTGTAAGTTCCAATCCAGGATTCCCCTATCTGTGGGATCTTGGACAAATGACTTAACCTCTGATTTCTTGCTTCCTCGGCTATACAGTGGAAACGTTAGTACCTATTCCTCAGTATTGCTGTGAGGAATAAGTGAATTAATATTTTGGAAGCCCTATTGCATAGTGCCTGATTCAGCCTACGTGCTGATCAAAATGAAGTAGCCAACACCTTAAATATCATTCGGGGTTTCTAGAATGTTGGCACCCTGATGTGGAGGACAACTGGGGCTCTCCTCAAAATGGGCCCTCCGGATGACCATGCAGGAGGCAGCCGTGCTGAGACTCTGCACACACCATTCTCCCAGCCTGTGCTGGCCTACTGCGTAGGGATATTTGAATGCCTTTCCCCAGTAGGGCACGAGTTCTCCTAAGTCAGGCATCTTATTACTGTGTCCCAAAGCATCATGATATTTGAAGCCCAAAGCCAGTGACCAATAAGTGTTTGTTGAATGAATAAGTGAGAAGAATAGAAACACATCCCACCTCAGAATGGTACCCACTGCTCCTTGAGTGAGCTCTGCGCATCTTGACTTTCCCCTCTCCTAAGATATTTTTTACTCAAGGACTAGTCCACCCACCTGACTTTTTCTTAGAGGTCTGCCTTAGGTCTCCAACCATGTAGTAAATCCCCGCCCACAAGTCTGATGCTCTATCTGTGCCCAAACCCTGGCTGCATCCTCCTTCCCTCCAGACTTTGGCAAATCTTTCTAGAAAACTAGTGTGCTGACCTGGTACTGGGTTCTACGGATATAGTCAGGAATGAAAAAGGTGTGGGCTTTGTCCTCATAGGGATTATATTCTATCATGGATTGGGGCAAGCTTCAAACCACTTTGCCGCTAATCACATCTCAAGCGCAGCTGCTCTCTGAAGAATCCTGTGTTATGTTTTATGAATATTATGTTATTGTGAATATTAGCATTGGACCAAGGCCCAATGAGTCTAAATTTGAGTCTATAATGCCTCCCTGGACACTGACACTCTTCATAGACACAACCCAATCCCACTTCCTTCACCCTCTTCTTGGTAGCTGGCAGCCAAAACCCACTTATCATGCCCTGGGCTCTGAATCTCCAGCCATTTCCCAGAAAATACATCAAAGTAGCATTCAAGTTAGCTCTCCCAAAACTTCAGCGTACGTGGAACCTGGTCGCATACTAAGCTAAAAGAACTCTCTAGAATTAAATATCCATCACTCCCCATACCATTCTGTAATAATTTCCTCTTAAACTCAAACATAGCAGTCCGATGACTATACCCCTCCAACCAAAAAAAAAAAAATTAATAGGGTCCAACTGGTTATAAATTTTGCATTCATTTCCTCCATATTTACAGACATTCATAAAAAATTGAGAAATCTCATGAGCTATATGGATGGGTCATTGTATAATTGCCTACAAAGAAAGAGAAAAAAGTATTTAGGATATAGAAGTGAAAGAATAATATATAATTCATAATGTGGAGATGAAAGGTGGGTGAACATGAAGTGGCTCTTCCCTTGAAAATGTTTAATCATTTTTAATATCAACATACCTTATTATAAAGACAACACGGCTTATCCAAATACAATCAGCAAAGTACTACAGTCTTTAATCAAAAGATTATGGAATTCTCAAATAGTAGCTAGGATAGAGCATTTTATGAATATGGTTTGAATATTAGTTAAATTCAGATTTCTTAAAGTTGAGCCATTATGTAATTAAATAATATTTATATAATGACAATTGCATACTCCTTAAGTGAAAGTTAGATTTAATGAGACATTTATTGGCACAAATGATTTATAATACGACTCTCCCTGCTGAAGATAATTTATACACATATGATATGGCCAAAATGAAAAGCCCCTTTCAGTGCTTACCTTGTGTGCCATGTCAGCTACTCCAATTCAGTTCAAATCAATTCCTTGTTAAAAAAAAAAATCAGCCCAGGACTAAAGGGCAATAATTGTTAGGAGTGAAACAATGGACAAAGGCACCTTATTAAACATGTTGAGGTTATAGCAGATTTGTGCTAAGATTTAAATTTTATTTTGCTAGTAAACTGGTACTTTTTCCTCAATAATTTATGGAAATGTCTCAGGGACCAAAATAAACTTAGTCGTGATTTTTTTTTGGGGGGTGGGGATGAATGGGTAGGTGCACATTTGAAAAGTAGGTAAGCTGGTAATAATGTGTCATCATCTCAAATGCGACAAATGCAGGAATATGTGATATATGCCAAGCACTTGTCAAATGCCAAGCACTGGGTTGGGTACTTTAATGCACAATTTCAGAGGCAGAGGAAATATGGGATTGTTTTCGGACTTGTGACTAGAACATCCCAACAAGTGATTGTCATGATCCTCCAAATAAGTGTTTAGAAAAGCAATATTGGGCAATACGGATCTTGTGGTATTTTAGGTATAATGTGTCTGAATGACTTTTTGTAACTCCTCACAATGTCCTTATTTACATCACAAATCACAAACATATGTCTGAATTTTAAATTGACTACTTTCTACCTGTGCTTCACCTTCAGTAAGTCACTAAGTGCTTCATGGGTCTCAATTTCCTCCTCAGTAAAATGATGATATTGAAATGTCCCTTCTGCCTCCCATACTTAATAGGAACACATATGGCATTGGTGACCAAGGACTGAGTTCTTGTTACTCTTTTCCCAGACTCTAAGGGGAAAACAAGCCATAAATACAATTTTATCTGTGTTGTATCCTTCATACCTGCCATGGCACTCTGTGCAGAGAACATACCAAGTAGTATCAGAGGAATGAATGGGTATGTTCACTGAACTCTACTTAAATATTCTTCAATTATTTCTATTATTTCATAGTAAGATGGAAAAGAGAGATGCCACAATACATAGAGACAGTGCACATATATTGGAAACAGTGAACTCAACATCCAGGTTCCCTGACTTTGGTCCTTTCCCGAGAACTGCAATATCACCAGGTCATTGTCACTGGCCACACCACCTTTTCTGAAATGGATCTATTATAAGTAACATTATCCCTGAGTTTGGAGTTCCCAAAATTGCTACTTTGCATTGGAAAACAGACTTGTCGGTAAAAGTGTGGTCTGGCCTGACCCTGACGTTTATTTGGCTTCTCCAAGTCAATGTTTAGAAGAGAAGATAGGAAGGGTGATTAAAAGCATAAAGAAGGCCTGGACAGAGGTAATAATTTAGTAAAGAAGGCTTCTGAAGACTTCTAGAGACTTCTGGAGACCAAGGTGGTTAATAAATACTTGCTCTCATTTTTGCTAACATTTTCGCCATGGTTGTGGTTGGGTAGAGGGACTATGGAATTTTGTTTGTTCCACTTCAGTATAAATTTCTAGAAAGTAGTATACAATGGTCATAAATGGGCTACATGCACTTTAGAAAGCGATATTTTTCCTGCAGTCAGCCAATACCTCTAAGAGGTTTCAGAAAACATACTGTTGGCAATGGTCTTTCATATAGGATTTTGGGGCATTTAATCCTACCTCCACCACTTAGTTGCCATATGGCCTTGGAGGCAAAATTCCTAATGCCGCTCAGCCTTGCTTTACTCACCTTTAAAATGGAGATGATTATAACAATCTAATATAGTTGCAGACCTTAGAGGCTCAACTCGGTTCTTAATATGGAGAAAATAATTTCAGATCCTCTGACTCTAATCTAGAGATTTTCTAAGACACAGCTATTGGGGATACATTCTCACTTAGTATATCTTGACATCCACCTCTCACACTTACATATGCATATGCACACGTGTGCACGCACCCCCCCACACACACACACATGGTTTTTCTGAACTTTTCCCAAAAACTAAAGTCATATTTTGGGGCAAGAGGCAGTCTATTCCTTGAACGTTACTAAGTTTTGGTCCTTGCATTGCCTAAAGTGAAAAAGGTGATTTGGACACTTTCTCCATTAAGTCTTCATAACAACACATTCATTAGTCAAATTCTAGATCAATGGGTTCAACAGACTTCAGCTCCTTATCCCCATTGTCAGTTAAAAAAAAAATCTAATCAAGAAGGAGGACAGGCTGCATTCCATTAACCAGATAGAGAATGCCATACTTGGTTATTCTCTCGTGGCCGCATCCTTTCAAAATATACCTTGAAAAGTATGGGCGAGAACTGTAAGTCCACAAAATCCTGTTATCTTTTCTGCCTGGGAACACAGCTGGACCAAGACTCTCATGCTCCCTTGCATTTCAGTGGGGTTTGGAGTGAGTTATGACCGATGACATGCGAGCTGTAATAGCAAACTTCACCAGGCTCAACCAGGACAGATCCCTGTGCAACCTGAGAGGCTCTTGCCCAGGCTGCTGTTAGGGTGCAGAGCATCCAAGGGGAGCTCTGAGATCTGTGGTGACCGAATCACCAGCTGATGAGGACTGGGTCTCTGAATAGCAATATTGGAAGACCACTCATCTAATGCCCAATTCTACTTCATGTGAGCAAGAAATAAACTTTTTGCACATTAAGCCACTGAGGTTCTGGGGTTGTTGGCTACAGCACTCAGCTGCATCATAATGTAAGAGACAAACGTGGATCCTACTCAATGCTCACAGTTGATAGACACTTTGGCAAATCCCTCCCAGTGTTAAGTACATTTGCAAATGAAAACAGAGTTTCTGACAACTGCAGGTATGGCTCTTGATGGACAGAGGCAGAGTTTAGACCTCAGAGGCTCTGCCGGGGAGGCATCTGCTCCCTGAACAAGACTCCCGACCCCTGGGGACTGACAAAGCTCTGGCAGACAGGAAACATCCCCGGGCCAAGCCCCCTGCTGCCCTAATCACTGCTTCCAGAAAATGAGATCACCTCCACAAGAGTATTTTTAGATCAGCCTAATTTCTAGAAAAAGCCTCATCTGAGTGCGCACGCTAGATGTGCATGCTGTTGCGGATATGTCTGCTATTCATTTTCATTATTAATATTTACTACAATACGATTAGTCTGGTTCTGAGCCTTTGAGTAGAGGGTGTTATAACTTCTCCAATTACTGAGCCCATGAACTTGTACTCTGCTTCTTCTCAAGAATCCCACAGATTCTTTGTGTATGTGCCCTGTGCGATTAGGCTTCGGGACCACTTCCCTGAGAAGGCTTCGCTGGTTACTCTTTAGCTGGGTTCAGTACAGTCTTTCCTAAGACCTACCACACCTGATGTTAATGGATGGCAGTGATCTCAATGAGAGTATATTTTAAATATTTCAATTTGCTTCTTCTAACCTGGGAGCTGGGGTTGAGTCAATACAGTTTATGTCCAGCCCTGGAGACACAGCTTGGCGTGCCCTTTTCTTCATTTAAGAAAGACTCATTGAGCACCTGCTCTGTGCCAGGCACTAGGTAGTCAACGGAGAAGCAACAGCTGCCAGGGTCCCGGTTCTCAAGGAGCCCACTGTCTAACGAGGGAGGCTGATGGAATCTCTAACGAGTTAGGTGATCTGAGAGGAATGAGCATGCTCCTGTGATCTCTTACTTTGTCTCCCCTCACATAGACCCTTAGACAGTGGTTTGGGTACAGATTGTTTATGTAGAGAGGTAATTTCAGGGAGGCCAGTGAGAGAGTGACGGAGTGAGACAAGGAATTGAGGGAAGCTAGCAAAGGTTACACCCAGGGACAGATTAATGCTGTGGGCAACTGCAGCTCAGCTCTGTTCGGGCCTCTGAGAGACTGTGGGGAACATGCCTGAGAACTGCCCCACTATGGGGCAAGACAGTGGCTTAGCCTGAGATCAGATACTTTGAAATGCAAGCGGCTGGCTGGCTGACTGGCTGGCTGGAATGGACCGAACCCTGAAGGTGGCAGTGAACTAATCAGGCCTGAATGAGGGATGAATGAATGATGGATGCGTGATGAAACCCAGCGGTCTGTGCTAGGGAAAGCCCCATTGTCACCTGTACTGTCTTAGCGCACTGAAAGCTGCTTGAGAATATGAATGTGCTCACTCATGTGCTGACTCTGGGAAGGACACACAAACCCAGCCTGAGTGTTCTCACGCACACATGGACTTTTGAAAAAATTGCAAACTTATTCACAACCAATTACCCTCAGTTTAATGATGCTGTGTCCCATATGCTCTTCATGGTCTGGAAGCAGAACTCATGGTTCTAACTCAACCTTCCTAGACGTTCCCAAAATGCTGACGTGGCCTGGCCAGGCTTGTAGATAGCGGCACCCTGGCGAGTGAGGAAAGGAAGGCAGTGAGCTCCCGTGGCTGTCTGGATAAAGCAGAAGGATTTACCTGGCTGTGAACATTTAAGTAGGTGTTTGTTTTAATCTTAAAATGGTTTCTATGCACGTTAGAGAACCACGCATTCACTTTTATTCACTCATGTATACATTCATTTCGTACATACTTACTGAGCTCTACCAGGTACCAGGTAGTGGCAATCCCATGGTGAACAGGAGACACCATCTCTCCTTCCCAGAGGTTTCCCTACTGGAGGTGAAGATGTTTAGTATAGAGAATTATGACATAGTAAAAGGAAAACACTACAGAGTCCCATGGGATGGTGCATACGGGCACTTAGTCTATACTGGAAAGAAACAGAAAGGCTCCTTGAAGAAAGGGTGGGTGCGTAGGGAGTAGCAAGTAAAGGTGGAGCAAAAGAGGAGCCAGGGGGAGGAGTCCATGGCAACCCTACCACAGGGTGAAGGACTACGGCCCATTCAAGATCCTAGAGAGACAGGAGCACAGAAAGGCCGAGAGAACTTGGCAGGACATGAGGCTGGAGAAATGGGTGATACACAGTATCATATTTCAAAACATATTCATAGGCAGCCAATTACGTAGATTTTGTAGATTCACAGACCACGGTCCAGAAAACACTAGCATTAAAGAAATGGAAGTCAGCTCAAGGAGTTTCCTGCCCTCTGTGTTCATTTAATTTCGTGGCACACATTTACTGAGTACCCGTTATGTGCTAGGTCCTGGGGACTGAGGTAAGAAGAAGATGCATGGCCACGTGAACATGAAGGCCAGCGGCCACAGGGCACAGAGGCTCCTGGATCCCAGCCTGGGATTTTAGAAGACCTTGATGATCAGAGAGGCCATCTTTTTCCCTCCCTCTGTATTCTGGATTATTTGCCAAGATGGGATATTGACTCAGAGATAGTTTGAATCTCATCACTGCTCTACTCCATCAATGGGATCTAGTTATCGTAACTCACTGAGCCTCGCTGTCTACAAAATGGGAATACTGATAACCCCTACCTGATGTAACCGGTGATGGGGTGTGTGTGAAAGAGATCAGTTGGCCCAATAGCTGGTGCTTCATAAATGCTATTTAATGTCCATGTAGATGATAGACTTTCCTTGAGACCACAAAGAATATAGATAGGGCGAGAAGCTATAAGCTTCAGAATGGTCTCTTGGTGTGATGCAAGGAGGGTGGTTCTCAAGCTCACACCTGTCTGAGAATGGAAAAGTCTGCTCTTAGAGGTCAGACACACTTCTAGCCCAGCTCTGAAGTATGCAAACAGAAATTGTAAAACCAACAGCGGGGTTGGTATGGTTAAGGAATCGGGCCCTATCAGCATCTTCCAAATACCATTTATCCTTATGCCAGGAAAATGTTTGTCCTAAAGACTTTTCTTGCAATAGCTTGATCCATAAAAGAGAAAAATATAGCTGTTCTGGCCACACTGGGGTAGGGGACCAGATGCCTGCTTGTTGAGACTGCTTTTGCCCCGGTGTAGCTTCTCCATCTTCTCACTGTAGCCCTTACAAAGCTACTAGAAAACCTCAAGTCTCCACCCCTTGCTTCCTGGGGTCTTTGGAAGCTGCAGTTCTGCTCAAGTTTACATCTGGGCCAGCATGGCCTGCAGCGTCATGAGCTAGGCAGTGGTTTTCCTGCAGTCCAGGTTTCTGCGGCATCCCAGACAGAGGTCTCACTCCAGTCAAGCAGGTCTTGCTTCCTGCTGTGCCAAGGAAACATGTCCATCTTCCTCATGGTCCCTTAGGCCCTCCCCCCAGAGCTGTGGACCCAGGATTTTGACACCTCTGACCATCCAAGGTGGCTCACTCCAACTGGGCACCCAGAAGCTGGGCCCTGCACAACCAAGTGAAGCCTCTTGGGTGGCAGCAACAGGTCTGGGAACACCTGATTTTGTGTTTGGAATTTCAGGTCAAATTGATTCCTTCTGTGCTTTCCTGCTTTAAAATCCACTAGGTCTGTCCCCAAATGATGAAGATGGTGAAAAGGGTAACCCTGTATTTCTCTCTCCCCTTCCAAGACGGTGTGATAGTGCCTTGCAGTGCAAGAGGTCCAGAGTCTCCCTCGGAAGCTTGCTTCTGTCCCTCAGGGTTGCCTGGCTAAACTCAGGCTCAGGTTTCCCACAGGGAGGCAACGGAGCTGCATTTACAGGAATAATCAGTTGATGGATGACATCCCAAGAATGACAGAGCTATGGCAACAAAAGTCAGTGACTTGGGGATATATTCTTTGGAAGGAGTTGGCAGTGGGGAGGGTCAGGAGAAGGTGAAGGCTGATAGCAGACATATTTTTTTTTTTCAGATTCAGTCCATAAAGGGGCCTTGAAAAATTTAAAAATGTTTGAGGTTCTCTACCATCTCAATTTCAGCTCAGATATTTGCTACCTGTGTTAGTTAACCACCTAAAAAGAAAAGAAGAAGAAGAATATTTTAGCCTCAGCATGAAGGGCTATAAGGAGAAACAGATTTAAAAAAAAAATTCCTTCAAAAGGTTTGACACATGGCAGATGCTTCGCTAATGTAACTTTATTTCATATAATTTTCTCTTTTGCTTGATTTTAGAACGTGCACCGATCTGTTCTGTTCCTTCATTCATTTGCTCATTCATCACACATGACCTCTGCTTCCAATGTCCTAAGCCCCGAGCTGAGAACAAAGCGTGGCAAGACCTGTTTCCTGCCTGGGGCGTCAAATCTACCCTTGACTCGAGCCTCTGCTGATGATGAAAAGTCTCAGGTGTCAGGCAAAGTTCAGAGATTTTATTTCCTCCTGTAGCTTTATGACTTTCAGACTGTTCCCCCCAAATTGCGCTTAATTTTAACTTCATTAACTTCCTGTTCTGTCACAACAGTTGAACAAGGATTTCTCCATGAGCAGTATTCAAATCAGCTTTTAATGAGCTATTTAATTAAAGGCTAATTGAGGTGAATTCATTAAAGGTTTCTAAATTATGCTTATCAGGGTAGCTATGTTTTAAGATAAGTTTTAAATATTTGTTTTATATTGCATTGTTTGATCATAAAAGTATGTATAAAATGACTTTTTAAAATTACTTATTAGAATGTGCATGCATTTTTCTTCCTTAAAACTTGGGTGGGGCAGTTATCAAATCAATTTAATATACGTCTAATGTTGGGCTGAGGTAATAAGTGGTTCTAGTGACTATGGTTGAAGCCGTGTTTGGTCCATGGAACTTTCCCATCCCTTGAGGGGAGGCATTGTTGAGGTGTTTCTGATCTGCTGTTCCAGTTGCAGTGTAAATTCTAACTGCTTAGATGCAGGGTTTTGGCCGAGCCCTGGGGACTCTCGGGTTTTAGGTTGCCTCTGTGAGGAATGGTACTGCATCTTCCTCATGCCCAGCACGACCCAGGAAGTGAATGTGTGAAACACGGTACGGTCTTCCCATATGTACCCGAGCAGTCATGATCTTCAAAGCTCCGTTCACCAGGGATAAAAGTTTAGCTTAACAAACATGCACTGAGTGTCTCCCCCATTCTAGGTGTGGTCCCAGACACCGAGGATACAGATGAGTTGGGATCTGTGGCTTAATGGGAGAAATACACAAGTCATCAGACAGGTACACTCCACTGTGATAGGTTTGTCCTTCAGGCCAGAAAAGAAGCCTGACTTGGGCAGTCAGGACTGACACCATGAGAGCTGAGACTCTAAGTCTTGACAGACAAGTAGGTTTTGCCCAGCAAAAAAGGGGGGAAGGCCATTACTGGCAGTAGGTGGAAGCATATGACGAGGCTGAGGGCTAACGTGGCATTCAGAAAGCACAGCGTGGAGATGGGGAAGGGAGACGGGGCTAGCTAGGGGTTCAGGTGATGATAGATCATGAAGGGCGGTGTACGGATCTAAAGTCTGAGCTTAACCTTCAGGTGTTTTAGAGCCGTTGGAAACCTGTGGCCTCACCACACACACACACACACACACACACATCAAAGAGATTTAAAAAGGGAAATGACAAGCTCAGATTGCACAATCTGTAGTCCTTGGGGAAGTGTTATAACATCCAGGCAAGAGTAAAAAGACTGGAGACGGGATTATAGTTTAATTGGAGATTTTGGTACTAATTTAGGCAAGAGGAAGAACAGCTCATAGATTAAGGAGGGGAAAAAAAAGGGAAAATTAAGAGACACATATCACAAGGTTGTGTGATCTGCATGTAGAAAGGGAATGGTCTTAGTCAGTTAAGGCTGCTGTAACAGAATACCACAGCGTGGGTCGCTCATAAACAACAGATGATTATCTCTCACAGTTCTGGAGGCTGGCAGTCGGAGATCAGGGCACCCGCACGGCTGTGTTCTGGTGGGGCCTCTCTTCTGGGATGCAGACCGCCAAGTTCTCCTGGTACCCTCATACGGTAGAGGGAGGCTAGGAGAGCCCCCTGGGGTCCCTTTTATAAGGGCACCAATCCCATTCACGAGAGCTCTACCCTTCTGACATAATCACCTACCAAATGTCCCACCTCCTGATACCATCCCAGTGGGGGTTAATATTTCAACACAGGAATTTGGTGTTGGGGAGACACAAACATTCAGTCTTTAATAAGAAGGGAAAGCAAAATTGGTGTTTGGGAGGATGGTGGTTTCAGCAAGTAAGACAGAGACTCTTCACCAATACATGCCTGGAACACTCTATTCAATGCCTGCCCCTCATTTTAAGAGAGACAATGATCAAACTGGGCTTCAGTTAGATAAGTGACCAGGCTGGTGGAGGCATGGAAATCATCTGCCCCAAACAAAGCAAACCTTGTGAATGGCTGCCACAGGAAAGGAGGGGTAGAGCCACGTGAACACGAGGAGGACAACCACATTTTTCTTCTCTTGGTCAAAACTAACAGTTTGAATAAATTGGCAGTAGCACAGAGGAGAGTGCTCTAAGTAGTGAGCTCCCTGTTCCAAGGGTGGTGCAAGAAGAGACTGGGGGTACCGGTCACAACTTTTCTAGAGAAATTCTGATCGGATGGAGTAGGGAGGGGTCGGTGGACTTACATGCCATGAAGGCCCCATCCAGAGCTGCAGTTGGACGGTTCTGTGAATCCCTGATTGCACTAATTAATCAATCATTTGGGCCTCTCTGGCAAGGAATGGCTCCCTGGCTCTGTGTGTGCAAGTGTAAGATGAAGGAAGAAGACCCACATTATAAATACTGTGGAAAATGGTGCTTGGCTAATGTCACAAGCCCAACTGAGTAAAACCACTTTTCTTTAAAAAAGCTGCCTTGCAATTGACATTGGAAAGACAATCTCAAAGACTGGGGCTTATCTACAAAGCAGAATGGCTGATGAATGACAATTACCAATACCAGTGTCCCCAGTAAGTGTCAGTGAGGTGGACAGTGCCCTTTCTTCGCGTTCTTCTCCCTCAGACAATGCATGTGCAGTGCCTGCTGTGTGACAGGGCGAGGGAGAACAGAGAGTTTATCCCTTCGCACGCAGAGCAAGACGCTCCCCCACACAAAGGCACCACACAATGCAGAGAAGTCTCGTTCCTGCAGGGGACAGACACAGAAGGACAAGAGGTCTCCCTTCATTGACTGTAGGGAAAAGCCAGGGTTTTCATAATGTCTATGGGGCTTGATTTATTCATTCCATAGATTTCACGAACTTAGACATTCACTCATTCATTCATTCACTCATTCAAAGGCTGGCTTTCTGTTTCCCGGCTTCATCTTGAGGCCCTCTCCTCTTCCTAACCTCACTTCCACTGTCCTCTTGCTAGGCAACTGCAGCAGCTCCTAACTGGTCTCCCCATATCTATTTTTGCTACGCCACAATCTCTTCTCCGTACTTCCCCCGAAGCAGTGGCTATAAAAGCAAATGGGCTCCAGGACTCTTTATTACCCCTCAACGGCTCCTTTACACTTAGACTGAGAGATTCAACCCAACTGGCCTTCATCAAGTGTTGTGGGCTGAACAGTATCCCCTCCAGATGCACACATAAAGTCCTTAACCCCAGGATCTTAGAATGTGACTGTATTTGGAAACATGGTCTTCAAAGAGGTGATTAAGCTAAAATGAGGTCATTTATCTGAGTAGGCCCTAATCTAATGTGACTGGCGTCTTTCTAAAAAGAGGGAATTTGGACACCGATGGGTATAGAGGAAAGACCATGTGAAGACACGGGGGGAAGACAGCCATCTGGAAGCCAAGGAGAGAGGCGTTGGAAGAAGCCAACCCTGCTGACACCCTGATCTCAGACTTGTAGCCTCCACAACAGTGAGAAAACAGATTTCTGTTGTTTAAGCCACCCGATCGGTGGCACTTTGTTACGGCAGCCCTAGCAGACTAACGCGAGTTTCCCGAACGCGCCACGTTCCGACGCAGCAGGTCCTCTTTGATGCCAAGAGTCCTCTTCCCTCTTTTGTTCAATGCCTGTATCCTCACTCCTCTAGCATCAACCATAGAAATGTCGCCTTTCCATAAATGCTTTCCATGCCCCTAAATGGAATGAAGCTCCCTTCTCTCATTAGTGAAACACAGCGCCTGTCCATGTCCTTTCTCGCTCTCCACAATCATCTGCTAATTCAAGTGTCCCCCATAGAGCGTGAGGCCTGTGAGTCCAAAAGCCCTGCCTGTTTTGTTTATTGTCGTAATCCAAGGGTTTAGCACAGTGCCTGCTCATCGAAGGCCCTCCTTTGGTCTGTTGAATGAATGAATGAATGAATGAATGAATGAAGCACTGATTGGGTAGGTTGCAATGCCCGCCATCAACCTGGCATGGGGAGGAGGGGGACGATCACGTCAGCCTTGGGCTGTGTCGGTGTGTGTCGTACAATCCCACAAGGAAGACTTACATCGAACAGGTCTATAGGACGAAGTGCAATGCTGTTGTCTCGGGAGAAGTGCCCCCGACCCCACAATCTAGGTCATCGTCGGCTGTCCTTAGGAGCCGGAGACTTTCTGCGGTGGTTGGTGAAGAGGACACCTTTATTGAATAATTTCTGATGAGCTGCAATTGAATGACATAGTATGGCTCTTAATAAGCTGTTTTTTTCACTGAGAAACAATTCAACAGAAGATTGGTGATCTTGTATTTGGGCGCCCCACACTCTCCTGGTGGCGAGTTTGCAGATTCTAATTCCCAGAAGTGTCACTGATGGAGGCGGCAAAAGGCGGAGGCTCCACCGTGCTCCAGCTGGAGCGGAGCTCGGGGAAGAGAAGGCCAGAGAGAATTTACTACCTCTGGAGGCAGATTGATTAGAAAGAGGTGCCAGGCAATTTCCATTTGCATTTTTGCCGGGGTAGGTCTGGGGAAAGGGAGATGGTTCTAAATGAGAACAGCCCAATCATTTTCCCCTAAAACTTGCTCCAATTTGTCTCCTGCTCCCAGAAGTTACTACCTTGCATAATCCAAGGAGCAAGGTAATCAGCACTTTGAGTTACATCGGTTTTGCCTGTTCCCTTGATAAAATGGCAAAATTCGCCCGTGAAATCCTGGAGTTCATTATGGTGTGGTTTTCTCTCCCCTTAAATCAAAGCCATTTTATCTCCGTTAGTTGAACCAGGCTCCAGAAACAGCATCTTTGCTTCTTCTTGCTTTCAATTATTCATACTCCTTTGCTGACAAAAACCGAGGCAGTGTGATCCTTGGGTGAGTTTTAGCTCAGACTCTGCCAACTGCTCGCCAGGCTGGGCTGGAATCGCCATCACTCACCACCAAATGGGAAAACAGTCACCCAGGGGAGAGCCATGGCACCGTGAAAACGCAATTGTGTTGGGGAATGCCTATGGACAAAAACTGGCAAATGCAGGCCTTAATTGAAAAATAAAACAATTACCTTTTAATACTTTTGAAATAACAGAGGGAAGCACATTTATAGGGTGGCTGGGAAGAAACAGCCGTGTGCTGTTTCTTTTTTAATAACATTGAGTTGTGTTCACTGTTAAGCTTATTAAAACACGAGAGCAGAACATAGCAGGACACTGGAATACCATTCAATTGATTATTTGTGAACGGTCCTTGCTCCTTCTTCCGTTCCTACAAACAAAATGAAAAACACAAACTGGGGGAAAAAAGAGCACCTTCTGTACGTAGGGGCTTGTATGTGTTTTAATCTGTCCCAAGGGCACAAGATTGTGCACCAAAGGCCTTTGGAGATCCACAGACGAACACAAGGGCTTTAGACGTCTGTCTGTGAGGTGGTTTATTGATGTGAGCACAGCACCCCATCTTGGGAGGAGGTCCCCCCAAGGTGCTCCAAACTAGAGCCCTAAGCCTCCAGCCAGCCAGCTTATTCCCATAGCAGCCCTTTATTTGGAATTTTCCTCCACATCCCTGGGTGGTAGATGAGGGGGTGGGAGCCATTATAACTCTGTGAAATGAAGGCCTGGCTACTCTGTTCCGCACTGGTCTACTCAAAATGCCCCTGGGCATCCCCCAGCTCCGCAGCATGGCTTAGAAAGCACGGCCCCTGGTACCTGTCTACCTTCATTTCTGGCCGCCCCACCTGTACTTCACATCCATTCACACCCATCTGCTTGTGTTGGTTTTGCAACTCGGCACCTTGGCACCACAGTTCCCCCTATACTCAGGTTTGCCTTCCTCTTCTGGCAGACGCTTAATCATCCTTACAGGTTCCCCTCAGATAAAATCTCCTTTGTGAAGTCTGGAACTCAGACGATGTACCCTGCCCCCAACCTTGCAGTCTTTGCTTTGTACCTCTCCACATCTGTTATGGTCTCTGTGTGGGGGTCATTTCTCTTCCCTAGAATATTTTGAGAGCAGCGCAACCTCAGCTCAGACATCTGGGCACGTAATAGTTGCCCAACAATATCTTTGAGTGCACAGAATCAGAGGCAGGCAGGTGCACCCTGCTGTAGGGAGGACATGTTGGGGCCAGAACGGGGAGTTCTGTGGGGAGTTTTGTCACTCTTCCCATCCAACCTGCAGGGTGTCTTAGAGAATATGACGAAAGGACAACATGGAGAAATCCATAGTATTACTGTTTTGTTTAAGTAGACTCCGTGCCCAGCATGGAGCCCAACGTGGGGCTTGAACTCACGACCCTGTAAACACTACTTGAGCTGAGACCAAGAGTTGGGCACTTAACTGACTGAGTCAGCCTGGTGTCCCTTCTATGTGACTTTTAAAATTGATATTGATTAAAAATAATAACCACCTGAAGGATATTTTAAGCAAAAAGGTAAATGGCTCTGAATCCCACTATCTAGAAGTTAACGATTTTATCTATCCAATGTCTGCATAGACATACATTGATTGCATAACTGTGGTTACACGTCACACACAATCATACATTTTGCTTTTTTCACTTTTTAAATTGTTAATTTTTCACTTCATCTAGTTCTTCAAGGTGTTTAAGGCAGATACTCATGCTCCCCTTTGCACTGTATGAGTATCTCATTACTGCATATTCTTCACACTTGCCATGCTAAAGAATGGGGCCACATGTGCAAATGTATGTTTTTGGTATTCAACTATCTGTGTTAAAATTCCAGCTTCATCACTTTCCAGATCCATGGCATGAGTGAAGTTACTTAACTTCTTAAAACTTCAGTTTCCTCTTCTATAAAATGGGCATGATACTCATATTTGATAAATATTATTGTTATACAAATTTAAAAATATAATCGAGGAGTGTAAGAATGATACTCAGAACACACTAATAGATCAGTAAATGCATTGCTATTAATACTAGCAGAAGAAAATAGCAATTTACAACAAAATCTCATGCTCATCTTCTGTAAAATCAGGTCAACCCCCACATAATGTTTTTCGGTTGTCATTTTTGTTTACAGCAGGATATAAAGAGAAGGCACATGCCTCTAAAAATAATTAAACAAATGTCTGGTCGTTCAGTTAGAGGGCAGTGTGTGTGTGAAATAAGAGAGAAACACACACACATTTTTAACAACTCCAGGACACTGCCTAAATAGGTGTCTGATGATGAGGGCAATGGAGTGGTCGTGACATCATGCCAGAGGCTATTCCTGGCTTAGTAGAATAGGGATGGCTCTCCGGGGATGGTCATGGCTTTATCTGGGCTTTGTTCTTCTCATCTGTACATCGGGATGGTGGGCCAGGTGATGTGCAGAGATAATTCCGCTCTAAGAGTTCTTTCTTTCCCCCCAAATCTGCCTGTGGTGCACAGATGGGTTCTCAATGAAGATTTTTTAAGTTGTCCCTCCTGCCTTCTATACCCAGTACATAATGTACTTCTATACATTATTAAAGGGGACTGCTGTCATGTAAGTATTTGCTGTTCCACTGAGTTGCCATATCGAGGTAACGTGTATTTAAATATGAAAAAGTGGGTCACTTTGGGAAATAATGACCCTACATACCCTAAAATACTCCACTAGGCATTTATGGTACCTTTGAGTTCTTGTAAGGACGCCTACACTATCCCATTAGGAATTGGACTTGATAACCCTAGAGGGCTTCGTGTAACCTCCGAGTGCATGAAAACGCTCCTTCCATACCCTGGAAAGATGTTCTACATGAGGAATTACAACAATTAACTTTTAATTGCACTTAGTCATCTCCATTTTTAAGCTAAAGGGGAGGTAGGTCTTCATTGCTTGTCCCATGAAGCTGAGGCAGAGACTTGGGAACACAGACACGGCTAGTTTGTTTCTTTGCAAAAATGCAGGGTATGCAATATTCATAGATCGAATCCATACATTGGCCCCTCAGTCTGCCACTTGTGGGGATTTATGTACCAGCCACCTGCCATGTAGACAACAGTGGGCCATTATGGTGCTAAAGTTCAGCCCCCCTTAGAGCCAAAGTAAAGAAAGGCAACTGTGTTTATTTTAAATACATAATCAATCATAACCCTGTGAATAGCCACTTTTCTATTAATGCCTTCATATATCATCTAAAGCCCTCTTGATTCTACATAATTCTCTTTTGTCTGGTTCCTTGTCTTTCACTTTAGGGTTTCATTCAGAGGGCAATATGGAACTGCTGCTCCAAACAAATCTTGCCTCTGTATTCTCTCTTTAGGTCCAGTATTAGCAAGAGGATATTTTCTGTGAATAATGCAGATGAGAATGACTTGTAAACTAATTCCAGCTACAAGGGATTTGTGGAGCAAGGGAAAGATGAAGTGATTTTTGAGTAGTAAGCCCCCAGGCTTTGAGTGTGACTCTACCCTTTAATGTCTGTGTGACCACAAGCCAATCATTACCTTTTTTTTTAAGATTCTATTTATTTATATATTTGAGAAAGAAACAGAGAGAGAGGGACAGAGACAGAGAGACAGAGACAGAGCATGAGCAGGAGGAGGAGGCAGAGAAAGAAAGAGAAGCAGACTCCCTGCTGCATAGGGAGCCTGATGTGAGACTCGATCCCAGGACCCTGGGATCATTACCTGAGTCAAAGGCAGATGCTTAACTGACTGAGCCACACAGACACCCCAATCATTACCCTCTGAATTACTATTTCCTCAACTCTAAGACAGGAACCTGCTCGTGAAGACCCAAGTGGTTGAACACATAGTGGTTTGTGAGCGCTATGCCCATAGGAAATTCTGTTATGTTACTTCTCATTTACTGTGAGTCAAAGCTATATAAATATTTTATTTTAAAAGGCTCATTGACTGACAGACATCTAGAGGTACGCGAACAACAGGGAAAAGAGGCTAAAACTTACATCAACAACTTAAAACAATCATTTAAAGGAAAATGGGTGATTAGCTTTGAGGGAAGGCTTAGGAGTAAAAACAAAACAAAACAAAACCACAAAAACAAACTATCTTCAAATACAGAAAATTGAGATGTCTTGCTTTTCCTGCTTCTGAGAGAAGCCCAAGAATGGGTGGACTACTATTGGAGGCATATTTTAAGATCCAGTTACTCAAACTGTCTACTCATAGAATGGGCTGCCTTTGGGTTCTGAGCTTACTTTTGCTGAAGGTCTGTAGACCTGAGCCATGTGGGGCGGGGGATCCCAGCATGAGTAGGGAGAGAGCTTTTTGGTAGCAAAGAGTGTCTCTGACTCTCAAAACCTAAGTTTTTCCCAGGACAGATGACAATTCCTTGGCCCCTACATGTTAGCTAGAATAAAAACCTCTCATTATTATTCATATTAGCTAGAGTCTTGAAAGGGGAGAGCGCCGTGTCACTATGTACCAGCCATTGGCTATTCATGTTATTTCGACCTCATAACCCCTAGTACAGGCTGAGTTATCTGGTAGACGATCAGCAAATATTTGTCAAATAATGAAGAAATGAATGAATGGCCCTTCTAAAAATGCCTTGTTGTGCACATTTCACAAATGGGAGAAGACGGTTTATAAGCAAGAAGTAGCCATTTCAAGTGGTCTTTAAAAACAGGCCTATAATTTTGGAACATCTTTGAGGAGGACTTTTTACCAGCGAGATTCAGAAGTCAAATTTCATTTCATCTTAGTGGAAAGTTCTGAGTTGCAAAATCAGCAGTTTAGAGAATCCTGCTGTTCATCAAAAGTTGGAATGTCAGCCATCAGCAGACAGGACAACTGCACTAATGAAAACGTATGGCTTTTCATTATTAGGCCAATTTGCACAATGCAATTGGAATGAAGTAAGTTGCAACAGCTACAAAATGTGTATAAAACTCTAGGATAATTTTAATGTTACAATTACCATGAATCTTCAACGCTTTCTGTTTACAAATAGGCTTCTGATAAAGGAAGCTTCCAGCAGGTGTGATGTTAATATCCTCGTATAAGTAATTTTTTTAAAAAGTTACTGAGACCAGATGCTAAACTGATTGAAATCCATGAGTTCATTTTCAGTTCCCATAACTAGGAGAAAGCTTATTGCTCTCCTGCTGGTCTCCTCTGTCATGCAGGAGAACAGGGTCTCCCAGATTGAGCTTTTATGCTTTTACCTTTAGAAAGGCCTCTATCCTTAGGAATCTACTCCGGTGATGATTTCAGGAATTACCCTCAGAATTCAGGTTAGAACCCCCTAGACCTGTGGCCAGATTAGAAACAGAGGCAGAGTCTGTGGAAAACACCATCCTTATCCTTGCACAAAGTTCAGCAAATATGGGGGTAAGTGCACGTGGTCTTGGACGTCACGGGGATACAGAAGCAGGAGCCCACTGACTTAGCCAGAAATCATTTTTTTTTCCCTTAAGGGACAGTTAATTTTGTATACACAAAAATTTGGGGTTAAAAAAAATGAAGAAAGCAGAAGGTAGCTGATGATGAAAATTGACTTTGATTGTTTTTCTAGTGAAGGTACGTGTAGCAATTTGGGCACCAGATTGGGAAGTTGCAGTGAATTGAAGAAAAGTTATTTCTTTTCTTCTTTCTTTTTTTTTTTTTTTGGTCATCTTTTAATTTACTGAATTGTGCAAATGTGCTGCTTCCAATTGGTGTGTTGAGTGCCTTTCAAAGGTCAGTTAAAGTTAAGAGTAAAGCCCCAGTGATTCTCTGTCCTGTTGAATTCCACTAGGCTGAATAATCCACCACAGAAAGCTTACATTTTTCTTGGACATCCCAAAAAAGGCATTTTAGACACTTAACTGCTGTCCTCAGTCAATGACCTCAGAATTCTTAGCAAGGAATTAAAGAGGATTAATGTTTTTTTGAGTGTGTGTGTGTGTGGGGGGGTGCCCTAGGACAGGGGCTGTGTGAGTAAGGAAGCGGGGCATTCTAGTTGGCTTATGTTCTGAGTCATGGAGCTTGGTTACAAAAGCAAAATTCATCTTTAAATTTTACTTATGTATTTATTAAGGTAAAAGCCATGAAAGGCCTTCTGAAGGCAGACGGTTAAAACGTGTGAAAGACAGACAGTATGATATGTGGCAGTGTGGCTGCCTTTTAAAAAATGTCACCCGCTTTCTGATCCCAAAATGGTAACAGCTGTAAGACCATGCGCTGCCCAACCCCTTCCCACCCTTGCACTTTCCTTGCATTCCTGCCATCGTGATGGGATTTAGAGGGCGCTTTTCAAAGGAGGGACATCAGGGGAGCTTTGACAGCGTGTAAAAATAGTGTTGGAGCCGAGTGAACAGAAACCATAACCAAGCCGCTGCTGAAACATAAGCCAGAGAAGGGAACGGAGCCAGCGGGGAGCACAGGTGCCGGAGGGATGCGGGTGGCACCTCTGTGCCTGGGCTGCCTGGGAAGTCGTGAGTGCGGCCCTACTTCAGCTTGACTTTAGCTGTCGTGGGTTTAAAAGCAAAGAGAGATGAAATGGAGCCTTTGGACACGTAGGGGGCAAACGTAGATTTTGCAGGTGGAATATGTGCCTACATTCCAGGTGTTCTGGAGGAGAGGACATAGAAGTGTCCAGCCTGAACGGGCCAAAGGCAGGAACCGAAGCTGAGGTCGCAGGGGAGTGGTTAGCTCTGAAGATAGGGTGCAGGGAGAGGGTGTCATCTGAAACCCATTATTTCAGTTTGCTCTTCCGGCCCCATCTTTCCTTGGTAGGGTACGCTGGCCAAGGCCAAGTGGCCCCAGTTATTATATTTGCCTGTCTCACCTTGTATCACCACCACCGCCACCCCCCGCACACACACACACACCTTCCCTTCCATACTTGGGTCACAGTAAGGTCAAGGTCGATCACTATCAAGCCTGATCAGGATGGAACAGAAAGTTCTCCCAAGTCACATTTCACTGCAATCATTACTCAGGTTCCCAGGAAAAGCAATCAATAGGCACAGAGCAATCAGAGAAAGGCTGCAGGAGGTCCGGAGCAGCTAAGAGTACAGAAGTGCTGTCCAGGGTTTGGCTGAGGTTGGCTGCTCTTGGCTTATGCCCTCTCCACACTAAATTTAAGAAGACAGGGTCACCGGATGTTACACGACTCCCAAATCAGCAGAACACAGGTTCCTCACGTACACGAGACTGGGAACATCTTGAAAAGCACCTTCCTGTGCTAAAAGAAACCCTCTGCACCTAAAGAGCCTTGATATAATTGGAAGCTTACCTACTCCACTTGGCTTTATTTAGAATTCAATTCTATTGTATGGCATTGTGATATATACTTACACTAAAGCATTTGGTTTTATATATGAAGAACTTCTAAGTTCTAAGCATCCAAGATGCTAAGTCATAACTCAGTGTTGCATGAGGCATTGGATTACTGCTCTAGCTCTTTTCTCTGAGGTCTCTGAAGAAGGGACCAAGAAAGGACAATGTGAGCCCTCCCACGAGATACTGGAGCTTTGTAGGTTTATGAAAATAAGTAGGTTTTGTTCTGAAAATATGTCGTTTATTCTAATGCCTGGTGTAGATGCACAAAGCAAAAGATTTTGCCAAGTAGAGACTTGTCCTCAATGCCCGGTATATTCTCTCACCCCAGGGGCATCAGATGCTCTTCTAGTCTAAATGACCTGCTTCTGCCTTTCATGGGTGGGAAGACGGAGCTCCTGATCAACATGGGTCAAGGGCCAGAGCTGCTGGTACAGAAGTGGGGGGGAGGGTTGTAAAATGCGTGATGCTCGGCATGAGGACAAGGGATGTTCCTGCGAGAAATGAGAGACTCTGGAGGCAGAGAGTAAGCAAAGCCCAAATTACATGGCAATACCAAGATAAGTTCAAGAGGAAAAAACATAAGACGCATGCCCATCTGGTGCTGGGTATAAACAGAAGCAAAGAGATGTGAGGCTTAAGGATGCCAGTCTTCTCAACATCAGCTGTCCTTGATGTCAACCCCTCATCAAATATTTAGTGAACACACGCATTGAATCAGGTCCAGTGCTGGACGATGACGTCGCGGGAGTGAACAGAGAAGACTTCTCACTCCCTGGATGGCATTTACACCCCAACAGTGGTGCGTAATGAATGAAGTCGGGATTTCGTGAGGTGCAAGCCTTGGTTGTGCCCCTCTCCGGCCACGTGCCTTTCGGCAAATCACTCAATCTGTCTACCTCTGTTTTTTCATCTGTAAAGTGGGAGGGGAACGTTGTGAGGCACGAACTACGCACGCGGCATGTACAGTTCTGGAGGATGCTATGCTCCCAGTGCGTGTTAGCCTACAGATGTCTTCGGGCCCCCAAGGTTGTGACGCCCAGTTCTGGGGCAAGCACCTATGGTTGAGAGCTGATGGACTATTCTTGGTGTTATCCTGGCACACAGTGCTTTCATTTAAGACCTTCCTATTCTCCGCCTTCCATAATAAGAGGGAAGTCAATTCTAGGTCACTAAAGTGTGTTAAGAACCCCAAGGCATCCAGATAACCCTTCACTGCTTCCATTTCAAAACTGGTAAAATTGATTGGACAAGCACTTAAATGAGTCATTTTTAGTAGCTACTGTTAATTTATTAGTAGCAGCCAAGAATCTCTCCTTCCTTATGGTAAATGGGTTCCCACCCTTTGACACCCAAAGGAGATGACGTCTACAGGGGTGTGCACTAGAAACAGATAAAGCAAAAATTTTGAGTCTGTAAATAGCAGATCAGTGAAAATGAATTGTCCCTGAGGAGTTTCTTAAGACAACATGAAGATACCCGTCTTTACTTGGCAGCTTGTTTTTCCTATATTAATTACTCCATTCTTCAGGATGAAAATATTAAGGGATTTGTAAGCACGGAGACGCCTATGGGGTTGTAGTTATTGACTGATCTAAGGTTGTTTATTTTAGTTTCAGTTTTTTCTCTGCTGTCTTTACATGGAGGAGATCATGCCACAAGTTAATAATGTCCAGCATAGTAGCATTAGACTAAGATGCCACAAGGCTGCTGGCACTATACTTTCTCCATGGCTTCCTGTCCCTTTACCATTTTTTTTTTTTTTTGTCACCTGAATGACATGACAACAAGAACTGGAAAAGGAACTCTTGCTTTTGATCCAGGCAGACCTGTTCTGACTTGAGGGTAGCAGTAGGAGTATGGAGTCAGCATTATAAGGTCTCCCATCTGACTTGTATTAAACTTTTAACTGTTCTATTTTATGCACACCATAGGCCTCCATCTGTATGTGTCTGTCATAAATGTCTGTCTTGGATTTCCAAATTGAAAGAATTTACTATGCAACTTAAATTAGACCACACTCTACACATTAAAAAAAAATTCTATCAATTAAACTAGTAGCTATTATTTTGACAATTAACTATGCGTTTATTAGATACTAAAATACGTGATACCGAAAATTCACAGCAACCCTACAGAGGCAGGTAATACGATGGCCACTTTCTGATGAGAAAAAGAAGGCTCACCCATTGCTCAATAAACATCAAATCTGTAGTGAACAGACCCAAACCAAGGAAACCTGGAAAGCCTTTTAGTGCAAGCCAACACAGGCACCTCCTGTCTTTATGTTTCAAGTTTCTGCATGCAGATGACTCAGAGCCTGCAAAGGGTCTCATCAATCTCTTCTTATGCCTTGGGTTTCTAGTCTGCTCTAAGTCAACATTGTGATCATGTTGATCTATATTGGAAGCTAAGAGCTTGAGCAAGCTGGAGTCCCCATCGCCGTGAATGATGGGACCAACCACCGAACTTGCCATTAATAAACTGAGCTGTTCACATTTCTCTGTGGCATAGCTTGACATTTAGGCTGAGGGTTTGTAATTCCAATAAACAGCTCAGGATGTGATGCGTATGTGTGTCTTCGACTGTCACACAATTAAAAGCTAAACCGAGGAGGCAAAGGCTTTCATTAAAAGCCATTCGCTTTTATTTATTTAGTGTTTCAGGGACCTGGAGAGAGTACAAATCAGGAATAGGCCTCCAGGGGACAGCTTTTTACACACTAGCTGGTGATACCATTCTAACTATTAAATGGCAGACAGCCTGATTGTTAGGTTAAAAAAAAAAATGATCCAAAGAATGCGGTCATTTGAAGAAATCAGACATATGATTATTTTTCCCTTGCTACCGAAGTACCCGAGAGATCTACCGGCCCCTTCTTTGATTAATAATGCTTGCGGTGGTTGCACACTGCTCAACTTGGCATTGCATTTATCAAAATTTGCCAGAGCAGACAGGCATTGCCATGCTAGAAGAATGATTGTAATGGGCCATTGTAGCTTTCAGGGAATATCTGGGCCCCTTGACAGCAAGAGATGGGCATGCCGGGATGGACTCATGGTCTGGGCTCCCATTCTTTCTTCCCCAAACCATCATGGTCCCATAAGCAGCTTTTACGATGAAAGCTTCACCTTTAACCTTCTTCTTGAGGTGACTTGCACGGTAGGTGTTCTTTCTTTAGGGGTCCCAATCTCCTGACCTTTGCCACTTGGGTCGTGCTAAAGGCCAGAGGAGAGAAAAGGTCTTTGGGGAAGAGCCATCTCAGAACCATTCGTTTTAAAATTCTGACCCAAACTGTCTGCTGTTGACTCATCCGGAGAATGAGTTAAAAAAAAGAACAACCCAGAAAACAAAAACCAAAAAAATAAAAACACATTCCTGAATGCTATCCCCAGTGTCTGATTCACCGTGTAAAAAAGAAAAGAAAAATCCGCAAGTGATTCCGATGTTTCATCAGTTTTATGAAACACTGATTTCTAAA
The DNA here is from genome assembly GCF_905146905.1 of Nyctereutes procyonoides. Taxonomy (NCBI): domain Eukaryota; kingdom Metazoa; phylum Chordata; class Mammalia; order Carnivora; family Canidae; genus Nyctereutes; species Nyctereutes procyonoides. Next base: position 5,349,456 of record NW_026575140.1, on the reverse strand, counting down.
TGTCATGCCGACCTTGTCTCTTGACACCCAACCTTTGTCTCGATGGACCCTGAGCTAAAGGGTCATTCTCTGGAAACCCAAACGTGATACAGGTCCTTGCGATCCTGCTATTACAAATCTGAAATATATCATCCTCGTCCTCACACAATTGCCATTGCTGACTTGGACGGCAGCCAGCTCCTCTAACTTTAATTGAAGTTTGTGCTAAAAGCTCAAAGAATGAAATTAACTTCTGCATTTGCAGTAAAATTTTGGCAGATCATATTGACCTTCGTATTACCCTATGCCCCTTGCATAAGTGGCCCAGAAAAGAAGTTTCACTCAGAAATCAAGTTTCTTTCCGATTGTGCTATAGGATTGGGAGGATGACGAATGTCACAGAAATAGACCCTGTTTCCTTCTTTATCTTGGGTGCCAGGGAGCTCAGAGCCCTGCTTTATGTTTAATCACAGAAACATTGCAACACTTAAAACTGTTTGTTTTTTTTTTTACTCTTAATTATTTCCCTTTTACATTCCTACTTCATCAATGTCATCTTAATAAACCATTTGAAAACTTTTGGGGGAACAAAAAAATGAAAATCTGAGGGTTGGAGAGTGCAATATGACATCCAAGGGGAGAAAGTGTAGGCTTGAAGCGTCCTGCTAGAAGTCAGTAGGGGACAATTAGACGCTTACATCCTTTCTTCCTCTTTTGTGTGCCGCAATATGTTCCCTGCCTTAAACTCCTTCTTGTGCCCTTCAGAAATAGTTGTGCTATTGGACAAATCCTTCCCCAGCACCCAGACCATATCATAGATCTTCCTAGATTGCGAATATTATTCACCAACCTGAGATACGTTTCTAATATTTTCCAGGTTCACACACATAAAACTTTAAAATTATATAGGTCTATAGATTTCTCTTATTACTTTTTATACCCAAATCCATTAATATGAAAAATTTCAAAGCCATTTTAGATTGGAAGTAATTCAGCCAGATAGGATTTGAATATGAAGTCTGATTTCAGTTGGTTTAGAAATATTGAGAGGGTCCTGCACGTGGCTGTTCTTATTTCGAGAGCTCGGCTAAGCTTGAAACCATAAAGTTTGCCTTCCACAGAACTGTCCCTCTCTATGAATCTAAAGTACTCACTTAAGCTGGTGTTGGACATGAGGACCCAAATTTTCCAACCTCTTCCCAAATAACTTGCAACAGAAATGCAAAACAAACAAATAAATAAAATGAAAGAATAAGTGAACAATAAACTTGGGAAGTAGAATTTACCATTCTTATTTATTTTATTTTAAAGATTTTATTTATTCATGAGAGAGAGACACACACACAGAGAGGCAGAGACACAGGCAGAGGGAGAAGCAGGCTCCATGTAGGGAGCCTGATGTGGGATTCGATCCTGGGACTCCAGGATCCTATGAACTAAAGGCAGATGCTCAGCCACTGAGCCACCTAGGAGTCCCAAATTTACAGTTTTTATAAGGTAAGGCTTAGGAAGTAATTATCACAGGCCTTAAACATGTCCAAATCTATAGACCTAGTATTTCTATTTATAGGATTAATTGCAATGACTTATTGGAAATATTCCAAAAAGGGAGGGGAAAAAAACTATGCACAAACATTGCTTTGTAGTGATATTTATAACATCAAAGTTTTGGGGAATTATCCATATTCAGTGAGGTAGGAGTGGTTACAAACTTTAACATATGCCCACCGATTGAGGTTTAAAGACAACAGTTTTATTCATTGGCACAGAGGTGCGTGAGTGAACAATTTTTCATTATTTTGATAGGTCATTAATATTCTATTAGTATTGTTGGAGCAGGGATGGATATTTTAACTTAAATAATTTTCGCCCCGAAGCAAAAGTGTCCACAGTTCAGAGACTTAGATTATTTATTTAATAATATTAAATTTGAGGCAATTCTTTTATTCTTTCAATGACTTCAGTTCGGCATGATCTGGAAAGGGGAATGAACATTGCCTGTGTTTTTATTTCCTAACAGTTTCTTACATTCATTTTGTGGTGAAGTCTTCACAAAACATTTCAAAACATGTTTCTTAGTTGTCACCCGCCTGAGGGTGAAAGCAGGGTCACAGCAACTTTCTAAAATGGTGTTTTCTTCTATATGCACTAACCCACTGTGAGGGAGGGTGTCCCAAGCCGTCCCTAAATACTTCCTGGGAATCTTTAAATGAGGGATGTCTGCATCTGTGGGCTCCACCAAGTGATTTATTCAGCTCGTGCAATATCTTCCAGTGTCCTGGTTTCCGTGAGCTGAGATGCTGCTGTTGTCCCATCCTGTTGCAGCCCCTGGAAAAACCCCTGAGCGGGTGGTGCTGGTCCTGGTCCTGAGGCCTCTTTGCTCATGTCTGCTCAAGCCATGTGTTCTGCAGCCACTCAAAACCTCCTGGAGATTTTGGGAAAATGGTCCTTTAAACTTAAGTAAGTTATTTTTCTTAGAAGAATCACTTATATACAGAAAAGCACATGAATCACACAGAGCTCAGAGAAGTTTTGCAAATGAAAACACCTGTGTAACCACCCCTTGCTTCAAGAAATAGAACCTTCTAGTGCCTTTTTTTCCCCCACCCCTTCCCAGTCATTCCAGTCACAAAGCAAGCACTATTCTCATATTGAAACCCATCGACTAGCTTTGCTTATTTTTGAACTTTATAAAAATGAAATCACAGAGCACATTAATCATTCTACTGTTGATGGACATTTGGATATTTTCAGTTTGGGCTCATTATGAAACACACTGGCATAAACATTCTTTCACTTGTCCCAACTTTTAGGGTTTACTTGCAGCAAATTCTTTTTCTTAAAGTGTCTCACCTTAGTAAAGTGGTTTCCAACTTCCCGCTAGCGCCTACCATCCAACACAAACCCACAGGTCATCATGCCAATGGCAGTCATCAGAGCCTTCTAGAACAAAGAGCTCCAAGTGGAGGGAGATCATCTCATTAGGCACGTCCTTGGAAAGAGTCTTGGAAGAACACCTTCCCCCCCTTGGGTGAAGACAGTTGTAATGAATCAGAAACTCCAGGGAATGACACTGGAGAGCACCCAGAGTGATGGACACTCAGTTCCCCCCAAATTCTCATTCCTTTCTGCCCCCACAGTGTCCCATGGGGTGGACCTTATTTTACTCTGCTTTGGGTAGCTTCTTCTCCAGACCTCAGGGAGGTACTTTTCCACTGGAACGGGAATACATAGAGTATAGGTTCAAACCGGGACTCCTGAACAGTATTGAAAATAGCTTCTGGTGAGGAAAAGGTTAGAAAAAGTAAATTGGTCATTTATAGTTGTGGACTTTTTTTTAAAATGAAATGTAGATTTATTTATTTATTTATTTATTTATTTATTTATAATAAATTAATTTTTTATTGGTGTTCAATTTGCCAACATACAGAATAACACCCAGGGCTCATCCCGTCAAGTGCCCCCCTCAGTGCCCGTCACCCATTCACCCCCACCCCCCGCCCTCCTCCCCCTCCACCACCCCTAGTTCATTTCCCAGAGTTAGGAATCTCTCATGTTCTGTCTATCTCCCTCTCTGATATTTCCCACTCATTTTTTTCTCCTTTCCCCTTTATTCCCTTTCACTATTTTTTATATTCCCCAAATGAATGAGACCATGTAATGTTTGTCCTTCTCCGATTGACTTATTTCACTCAGCATAATACCCTCCAGTTCCATCCACGTCGAAGCAAATGGTGGGTATTTGTCGTTTCTAATGGCTGAGGAATATTCCATTGTATACATAGACCACAGCTTCTTTATCCATCATCTTTCGATGGACACCGAGGCTCCTTCCACAGTTTGACTATTGTGGACGTTGCTGCTAGAAACATGGGGGTGCAGGTGTCCCGGCGTTTCCTTGCATCTGAATCTTCGGGGTAAATCCCTAACAGTGCAATTGCAGGGTCGTAGGGCAGCTCTATTTTTAACTCTCTGAGGAACCTCCACACAGTTTTCCAGAGTGGCTGCACCAGTTCACATTCCCACCAACAGTGTAAGACGGTTCCCCTTTCTCCACATCCTCTCCAACATTTGTGGTTTCCTGCCTTGTTAATTTTCATGGTTCTCACTGGTGTGCGGTGGGATCTCATGGTGGTTTTGATTTGTATTTCCCTGATGGCCAGTGATGCGGAGCATTTCCTCATGTGCGTGTTGGACTTTTCTTCTCTCGTCCTACGTGAGGTCGGTCGGTACAGCAAAGGAATTTTCTGTTTTTGCATAAAACAAAATGATGATGATTCCAATATTAGTGACAGCTGAAAAGTATTGAATGGTTGCTACACGTAGGTGCTGTGTTATTGTGCAAGGCCTTCACCAGCACCCAAGCCACATCAGAGATCTTAACATGTGTGTATCATATACTCCTCAATAGCTTTATGAAGTCGATACAATTATGTCCATTTTGTGTCCATTTTTATTTATATCCGTTTTCCGGATAAGGAGGCTGAGGCTTTAAGACTCTTAGTTATCTTCTCACCAAGGTCATTCAACTATCAGACGTAGAGCCAACGGTTGAACTTGGGTTTGTGTGACTCCAGAGGCCATAGTCTTAACCTCCTTGCTACTTTGCTTTCTACTGAGGGATGCCTGCAAAATTTTGTTTCTCAATAATGAAATGTAATGATGCCCAACACCAGGATCCATTATAACTGGATTAGAAGACACAGGGATGTCTTATATGAGAAGAGAGAATAATGAATGATGTTCTCACAAGTCTGTTGTATTTATTTTTCACGGCTCCAAGCATTCCTCCTTTACCTGATCTTGCACACAGAGGATGGCAGCAGGCTTATTCGTGTTAGGGTCGAAGGAGACAGAGCCCATATTAATGGGATCAGAGCACCTTCTCCACGAAGTCACACTAACCGGCCTGGCCCATGCTGACCCTGCAGCATATAAAGTCAGGCTGCTAACAGGAAACCGGGTGATTTCCAACTTGCTTTTAAGTCTACTGTCACTCAGCTTGGGAAGGATCCTCATTATCATCTCAGAAACAGAGCTACCAGGATGCAACTCTTTCTCCTCCTGCTGATACAGGAGGTAGGATGCAAGTCTTCCTTCCCTGGGATTGATGACTGCAATTTGTCTTTCTGGGGCTTCACCACTGCTTGGGCAGGCGGCAGCCAGGCCTGAGAGGCCCTCCCGATGCTTCGAGTCAGCAGATTGCTTCTGGGCTGGCCACGCTTCAGCGCCTTCCCGTTAAATACTGTATTGATCTCAGGACCTTTTCCTTCCATGCAACCCAGGGCCCCAAGTTGGCTGGGGTAGGAAAATGGGGAGGAAGGTGTAATGAGGAGAGCCACTCAGCAGGTTGCATACACAACCTTAAGCTACCTGAAGCTACTGATTTATTTTATTTATTTAACAAATGTAATAAGACACGGATGCCTCCGGTACAAGAGAGGATTCAGCGGGAGGAGAGACCTGGGGATGAATCAGTGGCTACAAGGAGTAAGTTGATGGGAACCAGAAGAAGAGGTTGCATTAAGAAGGAACAGCAAGGCATCGAGTGAATGGAATTCCATTTGTCTTTGCAGGATCCCGCAGCCGCCCTCCTTGTTGGAGCCTCCGTGGTCCCTTATGAAGACTACTGAAGCCATCTCTATCCAGGCTTCCCCATGTCCTCTCCTAACTAATGCTCCATGCAATGGTTAAGCATCCATTTTATTTAATTGCAGTAAAATTGATCATTTTCAACATTTTGGGGTATACAGTTTAACAGCATTAAATGCATCCACAATATTATGCAACCACTATCACCATTGTCTAATTCTAGAACTTAGATTCAGAACTCCAGTTCATCACTCCAAAAGGAAACCTTGCACCTGCCAGCAGTCACTCCCCATTCCTTCTCTCCTCCAGCCCCTGGCAACTGCTAATCTGTCTTCTGACTCCATGGATTTGCCTATCATGGACATTTCACCAAAAGAATTAAAAATCGGTATTTAAACAAAAGCTTGTCTATGAATATTCATAGAAGCGCTATTCACAAGAGCCAACAGGTGGAAACAACCAAAATATCTATCAACTAATGAATGGATGAAGAATGTGTTATAGTTATACAGTAAGTGTCCTTCTTAACAAATCATGTCACTTTCTTGTTTATACCCTTCAATTTCCTTTTTTTTTTTTCCCAATGGTTTTCCATTTCATTTCACATTACATTGGAAGGCACCATCCGTGGCTACAAGGTACCAGGTCACCTACCCCATCTTTTCTTTATAGTGTTACACCATTCCTCTCCTTTCTCACCACCTTCCCTCCTTGATATGAAATTTCATGAAAGAGTCGAGTCCTTTCTTGACTCAGCTTTTTGAGGATGCTTGTCATGAATTTTCTGGTTCCTCGGACTCATGTATACTCTTACCTCTGTCATTTTCCTATTTCCATGACCTGGAAGTTTCTTTTTAAAACACTTCATAGTGTTAATCATTTGCTTAGTTTTTAAAAATGACTATCTTCCCAATTTTTTTTTTTTTCTGAGCAGGAGATTTATGTCTGCCTTCCCATGGCAGGGCACACAGTGCTTGGAACAGAGCTGGGTGGCTAGTAGGTGCTCAAGAAATACCTGCTAAATGGATGAATAATTGATTTAGGTAAGTTTTTGTTGGATGATGAGTGAGCAGTCTGGCAATAGCTACTATGTGATATGCAGACATCTAGGAGATAAAAATTCAAGAGATTTGAGGCTGCTTAATTAGCTGAGGAGGTAAAGCCAGCCTCTGTGTTGAGGAGCAATGATACCTCAAACTGTGACCCTTTTTAAGACTCAGCATGGACTGGGGTCCAGTGCACCATCAGAGGCAGAAAGGTCGAAGCGGGCACCAGCCTTGCCCCTGGGAGGCAAATGAAGCCCCTTAGGTCAAAGGAGGGGACTGGGCTTTATCAGGTGAGTCCGAGTGCAGTTTCACATCATGTTCCCTGACAACGAACATTTATTGTGTTGTTGTTGTTCATTAAACCTCCTACTATGATTTTGACCTAAGTGTGCTCACCCTTCACGTCAGCTATTTCAGGGGTTCCAGAAAAGTGGGCCCTCTCATCCAGCGACACTGTCAGAATTACATTGCAGAGGAGAGGGGAAGTGTTCTGAAACACTGCCCGTGAGGGGTACCTAATAAACATGTAAATATGCATTTTTCTGTTTCAAAGGCGTGTATGTATGTGTGTTTTATGTATTCGTTAGCTACCACTAATTGACTGCCTGCTGCAGCTCAGACCACCGGAAATGAAATCACTTTGGGAACTTGTTAACAACATTTAGGTGGTCCCTGACACCACCCAGATGGCCCTATAAGACTCGATGATTCATGAGGTTATGAGGCCCTTGTTCCGTTTTCTCTACCAGTACCCTGGTGACCTTCACGCTCTGCAGAGTTGGAGCATCACCAGCCTCCTGTGCACACTATCCTAGGCCCCTCACCTCCAGCATCACTTCTAGGGAACCTACTGTCCTCATCTGGGTGGGTTTTGGGGCTCCTTCTACGTTTTCTCTCAGACCCCACAGATAATTCAGCTGCACGCCTTCCACTGTCAGCTGAAGTACTTTGCCTACCACGTGGTCTTCACTGCACTGTGCACTCCGACAGGTTTCCTGCCCTTCACTCCACACCCTCACCCTCCATACCTCTCTCTGTGTGCTTGGCACCTCAATGGAGACTAGTATGGAAATACACAGCTTGGAGATATTTGAAGACTCATGAATCAACCAATCAATCAATACGTGATCTATAACCAAATCAAGAAGTTTGAGTATAGTGGAAGAGATGAGCGTCACACATAACGTGGAGATGGAACGATGACTTAGCAGGGGGAGTAAGAAACGGGGCAGAGGCAGTACTTAGCGTGGGGCTGAGAATCGGAGAGGGTCAGGATGGCACCCTCGGCCCCAGGGCTTGAGCACATTGTCTTACCCCTTGAATGAAGAGGGTTCCCCTGGCCTGGAATGGAGCCAGCGACAGGGGCTGCTCTTCAGCTCCACGCCGAGGACCGAGCACCCCGGCATACGGGCGAGCTCAGGACAAGGATGCTGGCTCTGCATCCGGCTGCACCACTGACTATCGACCTGTTCTGGATGAGATTTCAGCTGTGGAGCCCATTGGGCCAACCGTGAGATGGGAGCAGTGACACCCCCTGTCTCATGGGACTGAGTGAGCTTTCAGGGAGATGAAGCTCAGAAGAGCGCCGGATGCCTCTATTGCTATGACGATCATGTCCATCCGGAGCCCTAAGAGGAATCTGAGACCCCTGGATCCACCTCCGTGCCACTTGCCACATTTTACTTTTTTCAACTTTAAGATCAAGAGGATCTCTCTCACTAACTTTTTTTAACTTGCCGCCACAAGGGATTTGCCAATCGTCATCCATTCGTATTTATGCCTAAGGCTTACTGCTTTAATTTGGTCTTTACCTCATTTTCAAGTTCATGTAATTATGTTCTCAGTTCCAGGTTGTAGGGTTTTTTCTTTTTTCCCAAAGCCCCCTGTGAACAGTGCATGAGGTGAGGTGATGAGCCTCTTGCTCCTGTTCCTGGGGGGATCGCAAAAGGACCTGCAGCATCTCCTGTCTGTCTTCCACCAGCAGCTCCTCCCCTGTCTTCCTGAGACTTGTGTCCAGTGAGGAAAGTTCCTTCTACCGTTAATGTTTAAATCCGGTGATTTTGCATCCGAAGGAGTCCAGCTGGAAGGCTTACCAGATGGTGGCTTTGTGTGTTCTGTCCTTGTCTGTATGCAATGGGAACGAACACTGCAGGAGGAATCCAGAGAGAGCAGACGCTGGCCGGCCCTGCAGCCCATTGGGAAGGAGAGAGGACTCATCCAAGGTCACACCATGACTTAGTAGCCAATCCAGGTTTAACAGCTCTGGGTTCATTATTGTTGCTGTGAGAAGCCTGGTAATATCTGGTGTGGTTTGTGTGGGTTACTGGGGAAGAACAAAAAAAAGGTTGAAAGACCTGTCTTTGAATTACGGCTCTTTCACTTTTAGACTATTATAGGCAAGCATTAAACTTTCTGAACCTTGGTGTTTATTTATTTTTATATTTTTAAGATTTTATTTATTTATTCATGAGAGACAGAGGCAGGCTCCTTGCAGGGAACCGGATGTGGGACTCGACCCCAGGGCCCCAGGGTCACAACCTGAGCCAAAGGCAGACGCTCCATCACTGAGCCACCCAGGCATCCCAGAACCTTGGTATTTTTATTTATAAAGAGAAAGTAGTAGTTCCTCCTTGGTAAGATGGTGGTGAAATTTAAATAACTAATTGTGTATGATATTTAAATAAAATTATATGTGTAATACACTTATAGCATTGGCATGTACTGAACATTTAGTAGGTGCTAATATGAATAATAGATATTATTGTTAATATTAATCATACCAGTATTAGCATTACTATTATTATTAGCACCCATAGAGGCCCCCTGAGTCTGTAGTGCATTACAGAAATCCTGTCTGGGTTTGAATCCATAACTAAAGGATCTTCAGCAAATTGCACCACCTCCCTTTCGGGTTCCTCTTCTCTCAGATGGAAACAAGAACCCTCGCTTTGTTCTTGGAATCATAACAAGGCTCACAGAAAATGACGGTTAATGGAAATGGGTTCTTGAAAGCCCTGCACCCCTGCCCCGCAATCATCCTTTAAGAACAGATGCTAGTTAGGTAAATACTGATAGGCAGCCCCTCGGCTCTAGCTGCGCACACTTAACCTTCTCTAATACCTATATTAGATGAGCTTGTTTTTTTGTGGTGGCAAATGAGCAAAAGCTGACTCTATTGTGCACGCTAAGCCAATAAAATATTATCTTCAGGTGCATTTCCATTGTCAGAAACAATGGAGAGGGAGAAAAAGATTAAGATCACTTCCCTACACGCACACGTGTGCACACAACAGCTATCCCCCCCGAGAGTTGACCAAGGTGAGGCTTGTTATTAACCCTGGTATTATTGCTTCTGCCGGCAGAGGACTGCTCGGGCCCTCTGTGTCTCCTCCAGGGCACACCATGGGCTGGAGTTTATCCCTGCTTGTGGCCCTCCATTAGTGATAATGGTGAGAACCAACTAGGGTAGGTGAACCGCCATTTGATTATTCCATTCTGTAAGAAAGTGTCTCTCACGATCATACCAGGCGCCATGTTCTCCCACAGGGGCCCCTTCCATTCTATTTTTAATGAAATACTTGGGCAGAGAAATTGCTTCTCTGAACACTTTTTCCTTTCTTCAGCATGGTGAAATAAATGGTTTAGGGTCTGGAGGCATAATTTACTGACTTCATTTAAATTGGACTGGAGGTGATGCTATTTACACAGCTGGTTTTGTACTGTGCCCACTCTCCTACTCCTTGCCACATCCCAGAACGTGAACTTCAAGTCACCAAGTCCCATGTTCCTTATTAGGAACAGTATGTTTCTTCTAACCTTGTTGGTTTAAACATGTGTGAGTAGAGTGAAAGCAGAAATGGTTAGATCGTATTGGAGAAAAATCAATGAACTTAGAACAGTGAAGTCCAAATACTTGAATACAATTACAGGGCTGAGGCTTAATCACTTAAACCCTCTGAGTTCATTCATCCTACTTCATTCATTTATTCAAGCAATATCTATTGAACTAGACAACCTTTCAGACACTGGGGATATGGTACTGAATAAGAATAGCAGTGTCTCTGGGCTCTCTGGATCCTCTATTAACATGGGGTAAAAGACCAACAACGCACAAGTCGATAATACATAACCAAGACTGGAAAACATGCTTCCAAAGATATAAACCAGAATATAAGTGAGAATGACATTGCACATGGCTTTGAAGTGGCCAAAGTAGTGCTCTTAGAAGAGGAGGGGAGTGGGTCAACCACCTGAAGAGCTGCTAGAACCAGCATTCTGGTAGAAGGAAGGATGCAAAGGCCTGAGAGTGACGAAGCCATTGAAATACAGCTGAGGAACAGAAAGAAGCTGGGATGTTGAGCTCTGGGGAGAAGAGATAAGATGTCTTTTAAACAGGTAACCAGGAGCCCAAGCATCTAAGCATTTGTAGGCCACACTAAGGAGACTGAAGTTTCTAGATCAGTGATTCTCAAACCGTGTTGTGTACTAGAACCCTCTGGAAGACTTTGAAAAATACCAGGTCTTTCTCTGAGGGGTTCTGATTTAACTGATCTGGAATAGAGCTGGGCATCATGATTTTAAGTTCTCCAGGTGACCTGGTGAGCAACCACAGCTGACAGCCACTGCTAGAGGTGGATGGAAATTAACTGAGAAGTTTGAAGCAGGAGAGTGATTGTGATCACAATTACATAAGAAACATAATTTTTCTCCTTTAATAATATAAGCAAGAAGAGACCAACTCTGGCCCTTGTTATAAGGACTGAAAAAGATGACACATGGAGAGTCATGTTGAGTAGTAGATGCTCATCAAAAGGTAGTGATTCCTAAACTTCATAGCATTTTATGATTTTAAAGACTTGGCTATTTCATCTGTCTGCAGGATTTTTTTCAATGGGGGGAACATATATCTCCAATGGGTCAGCAGTCTTCTTAGACATCCAAATTATTTTCCTAGCTGAAGTCCTAGCTACGTGAATTCACGTATTCAATATATACGTGAATATATTTTCCCACGTCAGTTAGGGTCCTACAAGGCATCCACATTGGGTATTTGTCCACTGGCTTGTCTTGAAGCACATGAATGCTCAGAGGAGCAAAGCTGTCTTTTTAACTCCTGGTAGGTTGTGGGTGTCGTGGGCTATCCTACAAAGCCAACCAACCTGGAATTATGATCAGGAAATCACATCCCTTTTCATACTCAGTGTCCTCAAATGTATAGTGCAACTAAGAAAACCGTGTTCAACATTTCCAGGAAGAACCACCGGCATAATGAATCTGAGTGGGCTTTGCACACTTTCCGTCAGTGGTCCTCAGGCTTAGATATGCATTTGAATCAAGCGGAGGGCTTGTTAAAACACATTGCTGGGCCCTACTCCCAGTATTTCTGATCAGGTGGGTTGAAGTGGACCCTAAGAATTTGTATTTTTAACAAGTTCTCCCATGATGCTGATGCTGCCCGTCCCTAAGACCGCACTTTGAGAACCACAGCTTTAAAATGTAGATAATTATAAAGAACACACGTTAAATCAAAGGAGGTCATAGCGTTGTGAGAGAGTGGGTGGATTTTTAATTTTCCATCTCTCTCTCTCTCCTTATAGTCTCAGGCTTTTGATTATTTGACACTTTTTTTTTTTCAAATGAAGTAGTCAAGGCAAGCTCTGGCTCCCCTGTGACCACAGTGCCCAGGTAACCTCAGTTTTTGATAACAGGACAGAGGAGCATATAATGGAACAGCACCAGCCATCCTCTGCCTGCAGCTTGCCTTATCCGGGCCTTGTGAAGTCACACAAAAAGCCTTTTGGAGATACCCCCACTTGATCTCTCTTGTCCAGGAGCCACTAGAGCAAAGAGCACAATCCTGCAGGTCCCAAAACTGCGTTGGTATCTTGGCTCTGGCATGGACAGTGTGTGTCCTTGGAGAGCTTTTGCCCTTCCGAATCTCAGTTCTATCACCTGCAAAATGGGAACAATGATAGCTGTTGACCTCATTATGTTGCCATGGGGAGTAGGAGCCTGGTGCTGTTCTGACATGCACCGTGTTAAAAAATTCTTATTCCCTTCTCTCTTCCTCTTTTCTCTCTATCCCTGTCCTTCTTCTCTCTCCCCCTCCCTCCCTTTCTGTCTCTTGCTCGTAATAAAGATACATGATGAAAACTATGTACTCTGTCCCCAGAAACAAATGGAAATACACCAACATTACATAGAATCGAGGGCGTTCTCCTATCCCCTCACATTCATCCATGAATTCCAGACTGGAAACTGCTGTGTGTCCCAGTCACCTGTCCTTACTTTGCACCCTTTTCCTCCGGTACTGGTCTTTTCCACCTTTTCCTCCTACCACTTCCAGCGCTGGTCTGAAGGCAGTCCCTCCAGCATGTGATCCTCTACTCTATCTCCCCCCCTAAGCCCACTATGTCTTGCCCCTGCTGTTTTTCTATCTAAAACACATTCACAGGTCTCCTTCCAACAAATTAATCCTAGATATCCTTCAGATTTTACTCTGGTATGGTATGTCAAGTCAGACACGTGCAAAGGTGTTGAGGGAATGCGTGGAAGACTGGAGGAGATACAGCTTTCCCAGACGAAGGGACATTTGATGAGGGCCTTGATGAAAAGGGTTTAGTGAGGTGGCCCTAGCATAGGGGAGACTAGGGGAGACTCTTTCATTCAGACCAAGAGTCACGTGTAAGGGAGCAGAGTTGAGCAAGGGCTTACATGCCTGGGGGATCCAAAGGCATTCAGTGTGGCAGGAAATTAGGGTGCCTGGGACAGGGAGGTGGGAGATGAAGCAAACATGTAAATACCATGAGTCTGTCAAGCACCTCAAACCACTCCCTCTTGGTTAAAAGTCCATAGATCAGGGATTAAAAACTCAAATGCTTCAGGGGCTGGGCAAAGAAGGTTAGTAAACAAAATAGGACTAAAATAAAATAGAAGGAAGCGGTAAGAACTAATTTGGGTTGGTAAATGAAGCTTAAAAATACTCAGCTTGGAAATTAAATATGACAGTGTTTTAAATCTAAACTTGGCCCATGGGGAGTGGAGTGTCTTAGCTCAGGTCCTTAGAAGTCGATCCTGAGATGGGGATTCATATGCCAGTGGCTTATTAAGAAGATGCTTCTGGGAGAAGCCAGTCTGAGAGTGGGTGACAACACAGGGCAGGCCAGAGGTGAAGAAGCAGGCGTGTGTTTGCAGGGAAAGCCTGTGGAAGGGAGCTTCAGGCTGCTCCTGCGGAGGGACTCTGGAGTGGAAGTGATGCCTTGGAGTTATCCTGGTCTGGGGCAAGGGCCTTGCGTTCATGCTTTGACACTCCATGCCCACTAGTCCCTGGTTCAGAGCTACCCCACAGGATGGACACCTCTAGGTGCTCCCTGTGCTGCTAGCTGAAGAGCCTCCATCCCAACTGGATGGGCAAAAGCACACGGAAGTCAAGAAAGCAAGAAAGGGTCAAGCAGAGAGCGTGGGAAGACATTCACAAACCTGAGAGGAGCCCCATCAGCGTCCCCTATGGGTACCCCGCTTGTCACCTCTCCTTGGATAATGGGGACGACTAAAGGTTTTAGAAACAGGTATGTCAAGCTCGCCTCCATTTTAGAGCTTTGATTGTAGACGCGTAGAGAATGGCTGGAAATGGACTAGAATGAAGGTAGATTGAGCCCGAGGAAGCGACGACTGCGGGTGGAAATCAAGTGGGCCAGTGAGTGTAGACAGAAGGGTGCACACTGAGCCCTTGTACTCATGAGCTGAACATGCTGTCAGCAAAGCTGAGGGCAAGTGAAGGAACATCATACATGCTCTCTGCCTTTTTTTTTTTTTTAACATTTGGTTTTGAGAAGTAGAAAGACACAAAAAGCAAACTGATGAAAAGACAAATAAGTGATAATGCCAATTTAGGAAGTCACACCAAAGTTTTCATTAGGGTTGGGGATCAGGCTTGGATAGGACATTTCTTAACTGCTGAGCCACCCTGGCCCCCTGCCTGGCTTATAGCCCTGGGTGCCAGCTTTCATATTTAACTGTGGAAAAAAATGTGGCCCTAACCCTTCCAGGCAATGAATAAATGTTCCCCTAGGTTTTTGGTCACCCTTGCAAATAGGCAGGAAACACACAGCCAGTGTTCTTCTGCAGTGAATACCGGCGAGGTATCCAGAGACCCAGCTATGGACCTCAGGACTGTATTAAAGCCCTTGTGTCAGGTTTTCGGTCACGCTGAAACTCTATAACAGTGTAACTTCTCATCAGAACTTAGATAATTTTCTCAGGTCTAGGTTTTTTTTTCTTATGTTGAAACTGATATTTATGGAAGATTGCTTCAAGGGTTACTACTCTGAGACAATTTCACAAAATGCTGATTCCCCTTCTTTCTGATAACTTCATTAGCTGGGGCAATTGCACTCCTCACGAATTAGATAAATTCAGGTGTGACCCCAATCCATGATTCTAGGGTAGTCCAATTGCCTTTTCACAATTTTCATAGATTCCTTGAGAGCTATATTCTCTTTGCCATCCTCGACTCAGAGCACTGAAATTAGCCCTATTCTTTGTTACGCACTGTGTCATGACCTACTTTGATTTTCACAAAACAAAATTTAAATTAAAGAAAAACGTGTATGTGTGTTTCCGTAGAAGATTTTGATGAGGAATATATAAAACCAACCAAAGCCAATGGATTATAATTGGGGTAGCAGCGATTCCTGTTATGAAAGCCTCTTGGACAGCCACTACAAGACATGTCCCACTGGCTACAGCAGCCTGATATTTCCAAGACCTTTCCCTAGATTATTAACGTCTTTTTTCCACCCCTACTACCCATTTTGCTGTGATAGTCACTTGCGCTGCTGGACATGTATTTCTAACTACCTCCTGAGCACATGGAAGGACTCTGCTTTTCAACTTTCCTTGTGTTGCGTGGGCCATGAGCAAGTTTCTACCAATGAGTTTTAATGACCAAATATGACATTTCCAGACTTGGGAATTAATTTACTTATTTTATTTATTTTTTAAAATAAGCTCTACATCCAATATGGGGCTTGAACTCACAGCCCTGAGATCAGGAGGCACACGTTCTTCTGATTGAGTCAACCATGTGCCCCCTAGACTTGAACATTTAAACGTCAGTACAAGATCCTCTTAATTCTCCTTCTGGAGAGTGGCTGTTCCTTCAGCCTGACTGTAAATAAAACCCTTCTGTTAACTCACAATGGACACACCACATGAGCAAGAAAATAAATTCTTGATTTAAGCCACTGAGATTATGAGGTTATTAATAACCACAAAACTACCTAGATGTCCTGATAGACTGCCTCATTCCTGACCTATCAGACTGCCCCTTCCCTACTTTGGGCACAAGTAAAATTGTACAATATTTACCTGGTATATCTGGTTTATTTTGCTTCACGTAACATTTTATTTTTTTAAAGGATGCATTTACTTATGAGAGAGAGAGTGAGAGAGAGAGAGAGAAGGAACAGCAGAAGGGGCAGAAGGAGAGGGAGAGAGAAACCCAAGTAGAATCCATACTGAGGGCAGAGCCTGATGCAGGACTGGATCTCATGACCCTGAGAACAGATCAAAGCTGAAACCAAGAGACAATGCTTAACCTACTGCACCACCCAGGCGCCCCCACATAACATTTTAAAGATTCATCCATCTTGTTGAGAATATAGATAGCTTGTTCTTTATCATGATTAAGTATTACTGCAGTATTCTCGTTGTATGAATATAGCACAATTTATTTATCCATCTTTCTACTGATGGACACCTGGTTGCTTACAGTTTTTGGCTATATGAATAGATTCCAGAGTATGCTTGTACAAGTCTCTTTAAGGGCCTATGTACTCCTTTCTCTGAAATATCTAGAAGTGGAATGACAAACTCATAGGTTATTTAAATGTATGATTATTTTGTCAGAAAATGTCAGTTTCCAAAATGGTAGTGCTATTTTACGCACCCACTAGCAGTATGAGAGTTCCAGTTGCTTCACATCTTAGCCAACGCCTGGTGTTATCAGACTTTATAATTTTCGCCATGCTGTGAGGTACAGTGTATTACACCATGGTGGTTTTAATTCTGAATTTTTGTTTTGTTTTTAATTCTCAATATTAATTTAACTTAATTTAATTATTTAATTTAATTTTATATTTCTCTGATGATTTTTCATATTCTTATTACCTTTTCCGTCTTCATCAAGGTATATGTCTTTCTTTATTTTCCCCTTTACATTTAGGCCTATCATCTATCTCAAAATAATTTTATGTATGGTGTTAAGTAAGGGTTAAGACTAATTTTTCTTCTATGTGAATATTTATTTACTCCAGTACCATTTACTGAAAAGATTTCCTTTCTACATTGAATCATGTTGGTGTTTTTTTTGTTGTTGTTGTTAAAATCAAGTGACCACATATGTGTAGGTCTCTCTCTCTCTCTTTTTTTAAGATTTTATTTATTCACGAGAGACACAGAGAGAAGCAGAGGGAGAAGCAGGCTCCATGCAGGGAGCCTGACTTGGGACTCGATCCCAGGTCTCCAGGATCACGCCCTGGGCTGAAGGCGGCCCCAAACCGCTGAGCCACCTGGGCTGCCCTGTAGGTCTGTTTCTAAACTTCCTTCCCAATTTGATTAATTCATTTGTCTATTCTCACACTGAGACAGCAATATCTTAATTATTGTAGTGTTACACAGTACATTTTAATACTCAAAAGAGTAATTCTTCTCATTTTGTTCTTTTTAAATATTGCATTGGCTATTCCAGGTCCTTTGCATTTCTTTGCATTTGTATTAATTTCTACAAAAAAAATCTGAGTGAAACCGAACTGAATATAGAGCAACGTGGGGAAAATGAAATCTTCAATATCAGGTTATTCTATCCTTGAAAATGGTATACCTCTCTCCA
This sequence comes from Nyctereutes procyonoides, assembly GCF_905146905.1. Classification (NCBI taxonomy): domain Eukaryota; kingdom Metazoa; phylum Chordata; class Mammalia; order Carnivora; family Canidae; genus Nyctereutes; species Nyctereutes procyonoides. Next base: position 5,331,948 of record NW_026575140.1, on the reverse strand, counting down.
TTTAATTATGTCTCTTTATTTTTTTTAAAGATTTTATTTATTTATTCATGAGAATACACAGAGTGGAGAGAGAGAGAGGCAGAGACAGGCAGAGGGAGAAGCAGGCTCCATTCAGAAAGCCTGACGTGGGACTCAATCCCGGGTCTCCAGGATCACACCCTGGGCTGCAGGCAGCACTAAACTGCTGAGCCACCGGGGCTGCCCTAATTATGTCTCTTTAAATGTGTCTCAATAAGTTTGGAGATTTTAATTTCTCATTTTTTTGTTCATAGAATATAATAACACCATTTGTTTTTATATCTTGACCTTATATGCACTGAACTTACTAATTTTTCTTATACTATTTCTTTATAAGAAACCAGTTTTTTAAAAATTGTGTATTTTGACATTGATATATTATCTAACAATACTGATAAACACTTTTATTTGTTCTAATACATTATCTGTAAATATTCATGTCCTAATATTTTCAACAAAGGCAATATCATTTGTGAATGCTTTTGATTCTTCCCTTTCAGTGGTTTCCCTCCCTCCGCTTCCTTCCTTCTTTTGCTGGCTAAGATATGCAGGACACGGTTGATGTAATAATGTGAATTCATATCTTGGTCCTTAGTTTAACAGAAAAGTTTCCAAATCTTCATTTAACTTTTGTCAGGTTAAAGGAATTTCCTTCTATTGCTAATTTCCTAGAAGTGTTCTTTATTTTTTTAAATCAGGAATGTGCTAAACTTTATTTTTTTCTGCATCTCTTGGAAAGATATATAATTTTGCTCCTTAAATCATGTAATATGAGTTACATGAGCTTTTCTAGCATTTATCCATTGTTTCATCCTTCAATACATCCTATTTGGTCATGACAATCTAGAATTCCTTCTGCTAACATATTATGTAGGATTTTTATATCTATGTTATTGAGTAAGATCAATCTATTGTTTCCAATTTAACTGAATTACTGGGGAAAAAATGTCTGCATCTTTAATGTTATTACAAACATGAGATACAAGATGTATTGTACAACTAAGTGTCCTGTGGCTAAACTATTGATATATTTTGGGATGCCTGGGTGGCTCAGCAGTTGAGTGCCAGCCTTCGGCCCAGGGTGTGATCCTGGAGTTCACGGATTGAGTCCCACATCCAGCTTCCTGCCTGCTTCTCCCTCTGCCTGTGTCTCTGCCTCTCTCTCTGTGTGTGTCTGTCATGAATAAATACATAAAATCTTTTTTTAAAAAAAAACCCTACTGGTATATTTCTAAAATTTTGATGGCTACAAATGGAGTCAGATTTGAATTTAAAAGTCAGTACTATTTTTTTTTTTATTTTTCCTCTATTGCCCTGGAGAAGTAGGTCTGACAAAAAGATTTCCCCTTCTAAGGGCTTCAGGAAAATATGGTTATAGATCATGAGAGGGGTCCTGGAACAATTAAGCACTTTCTTCCACGGGTGGGTGGGTGGGTGGGTGGGGTGGTTGTCTAATCTGGCTCCTGCAACATGACAGCAGGCCAGAGGTTGAGTGGAAAGATGGAGAGGAAGTATTCTCCTGTAGAAGCACGGGACTTGAAAATCCAGAGTACACAATCTAGCTTTGAGTTTTAGATGCCTTTATTATATTATCTGCTTTAAGTCCTGAGGTCACAGGCTTATTTTCAAACAGCCTGGTTTCAGCTGTGCTATAGGGGATTAAGAGAGAGTCAACATCTACTCCTTGGACTCAGAGGAATGGGCAGAGCAGCAGCATGAAGAAATAGTGACGAGCGGCAACAGGTGATCTGTTAGGACAGGAGCAGCTGTTCAGGGAGGGCTGAAGCAAATAGCAAGCCCAGAGATTGAAATGTGTCAGCTGAGCCAGGACTGAACTGAAAACATTGTAGTGTCCATTAGGCCTCTACTGAAAATGTAATTCTGCTCTCCTCCATGATGGATTAACGCTCACACAACACATGGCTGCAGAATGGCTGCCAGCACTTGAAGGGTCACATCTTTTCAAGTTCTAATTCAAAAGGAAAGAGGACACTTCACTCCAGAAATCCTGGGATTGAACAGAAGGTGATAAGCTGCTTCTTGAACCAATCACTGTGGCCAAGGAGTCCACTTGGGTTGATGCTGGAGACCTGGGTTCACACCTAACACTGGAGATCCGTGGAGATAATGTCAACCAAAGTACATAGACACAATGGGGGAGATGGAGTGGTATCAAAGGAAAGTAAGCTGGGAATGCAGTCATTCAGACGTTAAAATAGTTTCATTGCTTAAAAACATGCAAAGAAGTTAACAAACTATAAAAGTTTAGAAGATACGCTGCAAAGATGTAGGTGGGATCAAGTGGTTAAAAAATTCATGAAGTAACCGAAGGCTGAGAAGAAACCATTAGGCTTGGAAGAGACAGTGACTTGCAATACTTGAGATAAAGAATTTAAAGATTACAGAGAGGGCACATACCAGATTGAAAGGGTTGTTGAGTGATAACACACTATCACTACCCTACATTTTGTTGAATTCCTGGGGGTAATTCCAGTCTGAAAATAATTCCATTAGTGGCATGGGTTTCCTCCACCAAGGTCAATGGTGTTTGTAGGTCTATTTATAGATGCAAACTGAAAACAACGTTGCCCACTTGAGACTTAGCAGAGAAAAACAAGGTCCGGCCAAACCAGCTTGAATAATAGGCTGTAGAAATAAGACCATTCTGCTGAGAATTAAATTCTAGATGACATGTAAGCTCTTCACATGTACAAATGCACTGCCTCTGCTCTGAAGTTTAACTTTTTCTCTGGGTATTTGATTCAAGGTCTTATGATTCCAGTGTGCCTCAAAATGCATTATTGGGGGAAAGATACTGTTAAAGTTATGGTTTCTTTCTTTCTTTCTTTCTTTCTTTCTTTCTTTCTTTCTTTCTTTCTTTTTTATTTTCTTTAAGCAACTCAATGGTTTGTGTTCCTCAGGCAGCTTTATTTACTTTTCTTGAATTTTTTTTTCCTTATTTCTTTGTCTCTGCCTCTGTCTCTTCCTTCCTGCCTTTCTCCTTATTCTTTGTTTATAATATATTTTTCCTTTTCTCTGGGTAAGGTAAATTTAAGGTTGAGCACGTGGTCTAGGGAAAGCCTGTTTGGATTTGAATGGTAGCTGTGTGACTTTGAGCAGTTGGTTTAATGGCTACTAAAATCTCTGTTTTCTCATGTGTAAAGTGGAGGTCAGATGTTCCTTGACTCCAGTGTTTTGAGGATTAAATAAGATTCATATATGAAATTCTTAGCACACTGCCTCTCATGTAAGAACTACATTTGTGTATGTTTTTGTGTATAAACTCACTCTTATTCTCTATTTTAAAAATTGTTTTGACCATTATCTTTCTGGATAACATTGTCTTTTACTCTCAGCTTTGACTTAGCAAAGTTTCTCACTTGATAAGGGAGGAATTCGTGTGAGATCACAGAGAGAGATTTTCTCAAGTGAGACACCACAGAGTTAACAATAGTTTATGGGGAGTAAGATTCCAAATGGTTCCAGGGACAATACTGTTTTGTGTAGGAAAAAACACTTGGACAAACTTGGTTCATCTGTCTGTAATACCATCTTTCTTTCTTTCAAACTCTTTAAAAGTTACTCAGCTGGGTTTGGGATCATGAAAATAGATGTGGGAACTATCATGTAGTAGAAGCCAACCATGCACTAGAAGACATGCAGGGTATTTTTCTTTTCTTTCTTTTTTAAAAATTTATAATACATTCATTTTCCCCCAGCCCTATGAGTTGTGTATAACCCTACTGGTTATGTATAATTAGCTTCCTTTTATTTCTTCTTTTTTTTTCTTTTGACTTTTTAAAAAAGACTTTATTTATTTATTCATGAGAGACACACAGAGAGGCAGAGACACTGGTAGAGGGAGAAGCAGGCTCCATGCAGGGAGCCCGACGTGGGACTCAATCCTGGGTTTCCAGGATCACATCCTGGGCCGAAGGCAGGCACTCAACCACTAAGCCACCCAGGGGTCCCTAGCTTCCTTTTCTAAATAAGAAATTGCCACTTTAGAGGGTTTCTTACTCAAGGATATTGAGTTAGAAAGAGATCTGAGAAATCTGAGTCTTGAGATATCTGATTGCCAAGTCTCTGCTTTCTCTACTTCAATTATTGTACTTGGTGCTGTCACTGTTGTCGTTAGTACTATCATTATCATTTTTGTAATATTTTGCCATTGTTATTGGTGGAGGTGGTGATGATTTGTGCTAGTACAATGTACCAGCACTACTTTTTTCACCGTAATGTTGACAGACATTTCTTCGAGAAATTAAATGTTGCCATACCAACTGGCTCAGCTGACAGGAAAAACAGGCTGTCACATCAATGTAAATAGTATTTAAAAATCCACAAAGAAAACAAGGGTGGGAGAAATAGTTTTCAGTTTATCAAGTTATTATATAAAATACTTACAATAATGTTTCATCAAAGTATAAAAAGAACAAAGTATATTAGTGTAGCATTTATCCTCTCATTGGCAAAGAAATGGTCTAACAACCTTTCAATGACATTTTGATCTTTCATTTAATATTTTTTGAGAAATATGCATGAGCTACTCCCCTCCTGGCTCCTATCCTTGCCAATATTGTGCTTTGAAACCAAACCAATCCACCCATATCCCAGTCAGTCAGCAGCCAGAACAATGGCACGTTGGGCCCTCGAGGACATCCAAGTGCATATCCAAGACACATGTGTTTTATTTATGCCCTGCCTCCAAGTCTCCTAGCCCTTACTTAAATCTATAGCCCCATGACCCTTGAATCCTTCTTTGTTTTCTTTCTGCATTGCTCACTGGTTCTCCTTGCAACCAAATTCTACATTTGAGTTCAAATTCTGAGTTGGCAATTGGTATTCCTCTTTTTTTTTTTTTAAGATTTTATTTATTTAATCATGAAAAAGAGAGAGAGAGAGGCACAGGCACAGGGAGAAGCAGGCTCCATGCAGGGAGCCTGACGTGGGACTCGATCCCGCGTCTCCAGGATCATGCCTTGGGCTGAAGGTGGTGCTAAAACGCTGAGCCCCCGGGGCTGCCCAATTGATGTTGCTTTTGAAGAAAACACCTTACACCTTTCTGGCCATGCTTGGTGAATAAAAACATTAACCAACGTATGGACCCTTGAATTCTACCCTTAGAATACCATAGCTGTATAATAGATGCCCAGGTTAAGCTTAGACTTCACACTCCATGCTGCCCTCACCCCCAAAACTCCTAAAGGAGTATCTGACAGCTGTGTCAATTGAGGAAATGTTTGAACAGCTCAAGAGTGAGTGCAGATATTTCTAATAGTGTTTTCCTATCAGTTCAATGAAAATCGCAGCAGGTGGTTTGTTGTGCTGAAGCACTGTGAACATTAATTGTGTGCGTATGTGTGTGCTCTGCTTCAGACAATTTTTACTCCTTGAAAGCCCAAAGAGTAAATGGACCTTTATAAAAACATAATTTCTGTTTCTTTACTCTTTTCTACAATTGTATATCAATGATAGGTGTTTTTGTGGTCGTAAACATCTATTCCTCTTTAACTGTTGTTCACTAGACAGGTCTGAAAGAATGCTTACTTTTTATAAGTTAAAGAGGGCTCACATTTTCTTTCCATTTCTCACTTACTGTCTGTCATATTTCTCAGGCTCCAAAGTCTGTGTGTGATGAAATGTGCTTTGTCATACTCAACAGGTAGAAGCCAGATAAATCACAAGTACAGCAGTCTGATGATTAGAAATGAAGTTGTCCTGCACCTACTCTGAAAAACTCAGTTTATGCTCCTTTTCTACATAGAGCTCTTTCAGCACAAGTTTTGGACATTGGTTCTGGTAGTTGATAATCTTAAAATAGGAGTTCTCAAATGGATGGCCAAAATCTATGCGATGATGGTAAAATATTGTTTTCCCATTATATTGTAGGAACAGATTCTGAGTCTTTTTTTTTTTTGAGCTATCAATAGAAAAGCTGACCCTGAAGGCTAGATAATGTGGTGATCTCTGCAAGCTACAAAGTGAAATTATAAATAAATGGTGAAATTAAAAGATGCCCTGTATCCAAACACAAGGAAGCTCAAGGCTGGCTGTAAAGAGCTTCACAGAGAGGGTGATAAGTGATATCAAATGGTTCAGCAGGTTCCAGGAACATGAAGACTAAAAAGAGGCCATTAATTTTGGTGAGAAAAGAGTCATTTGTGATCTTTGAAAAAGGAATTTCAAGGTTGTGGCAGGAACAGATAAACAATTGCAAGTGATTGCAGAATGATTGCATACCATCTGTACTCAAGTTTTGCTGAACTCCTAGTAGGCTAAGATATAATTGCATTAGTAGGGCTACCTTGAATGCCAAGGCCAGTGGTATAGATGGATCTATATATAAACCTGAACATAAAACATTGCATAAAGATGAAAGAGGCATCATGGTCGGCCACACCATCACAGCTATGCAATTAAGAATATCTTTTTGAACCTAAAAGCATGAAAAAACATTAATAGAAATTCTTATAAATTACACATAATTTGTCATTGAGAAGAAATTCAGCCCTTTCTCAGGGGTATTTTTTTTCAAGTGCTTAGCATTTCAAGGCACTTTGAATAGATATTATTGAAAACAATGAACTTGAAAGAAAAGTAGGGATGGAGCAGTCCAAGTATTTATACTGTTCAGGAAATGATATCCTGTCTTGTTCTCTCTGCATCTGCCTTTTTCTCTTCCCATTAATCATGTTATCTTTCTCTGTGAGCCTGTTAGCAGACACACACAGTTAAGGTTTGAGGGCCCTGGAGATAGCTTGTGTGGCTCTGAACACCAAATTCACTAGTTCCTAGCCCGATGACCTTGGGCAAGCTTCTAATATCTCTTGGTTTTTCTGCCCCTGTGAAATGGAGTAACAAGCGTCCTTACCTCATAGGGTATTTTAAGTTCCTAAATGAGATAATCTGTGCATACTAGGTTGCCTGATATATAATCAGCACCCAGTGACAATTCCTTGAATTGCACCAAAATTCACAGTAAATCCACACTTGTGTGACAAATTAAAGTGGTCAAGTAGGAGCCAAGATAATATTATGCTTTTTTGTGGTTATCAGAATTGGGTCTAATTATTTAGGAAGGGGAGGCTAGACCTAGAATTTCTGAGTTACACCTATTATTCTATTCCCTGAGTCATCCAATCTTTTTTTTTTTTTAATATTTAGTGCCTGTGTGATAGGCATTAACTCATTTTTTTGGTACAGAGAGTCCCTCAGACTTCCCAAGTCAAACTCACTGCCAAGTTAAAGCGACCCATAAATGACTTCTTCATGTCTCAGTTTCTTCTGTGAAGTAAGGGTAATAATTGTAGATTTTTCCTAAGATCATACTGAAGATGAAATGTTTAGTACATATGAGGTGCTTGGCAAAAGTGCCTAGTCATAGTGAGTCTTTGTTAAATAAAATTTATTCATTATTGCTGTTTTTCTTGCTATTATTATTTTAAATGACTAAAATAAAATGTGACAGGAGCTAGTAAATACATATGCAGAAAGCATCAAGCAAATAATCAGGCATAAACAATTCATGCTCAAACATTTGAGAGACATTTCTCAGGTAATGGTATCTTTGGACTGGGATTTTAACAATGAGAAGCAATTTTCCTCGTAGAAAAGGGCATTTTTGGATTAGTAATAGCAAAAGTATAAAGGGTAGAGGGCATGAAAGATTTGGAAGATGAAGATGCACTTGATGATGTGAAATAACTCTATCATCTTACTAATCCATGAAGCCTAGCAGAGTGTTTGACCTATAGCTGTTGGATGGATGCGTGGATGGATGGATGGATGGATGGAGAGATGGATGGATGGAAGGATGGAGGGAGGGAAGGACAAGTAAAGGGATGGAGGAAGAGATGAATGAATGGATGGATGGGTGGATGGATGAATTTAACTCTGGCCGCAGCCTCCTTTTCAGTGATGGTTACAGGGGGCAAGTCTAGATGACTTTTTTGTACCTCAGACTGGGTTAAACACCCCTTCCTAAACACCCCTGCACTTTGCTCAGAAAGGCCAAATATAATCGATGAGCCAAGTGGATCCTACAACCCTCAAGAGGCAACTGTGTGAAGAGTGCCTTTGAATTTGTGGTAATACTACAGACCTCAAGATTCCCATAATGAATCTGGCTGTCAAATTTTAGAGGTTGCCAGAACTAATGGGAGAAGAGAATCCTTACTTTCAAGGAGCCTCACCTAAGTGTGTTTTCTACCTCTGGGAGTCAGCCAAACACTGACAATATGAAACAATGGGCTCGCATCCCCGTCCTTCGGTGCTGCTTCCAGCCTTAAACTGCCACCTCCATTTACGAAGGCCGTCAAGGAAAGAACCCTCACTTTAATACATTTTGGAGCATAAGCCCTTAAAGCCTTGCACGGTGGACAGTGCTAAATGCTGCAGTTGGGTGCATGCATTTTTTTTTCCACTTCTTGTTTCTTTCCCCTCTTGATTTTTTTTTTAAAACTGCCTGTTGGATGTTTGGTGCCAAGTTAAAAAAAAATCAATAAGCCCAAACATTACAGCAGCAAGTTTAATATAGCTTACCTTCCTGGAACAGGCCTCAGGGAAAGCGAGAAGCATCACGTTAAAACGGTGCTGAGCTCACATCTCGAAAGATGCTTGGGATGGAAGGGACTTGCTCAGCAAGATTTTGAAACCTTCAGATGCAAATGAGACAGCCCCTGCAGGACCACGCTTGGTGCAAGAGCATATTGAGATATTGTGGGGAAATGATTCTCCAATAACCTCTGATGGCCATCCTGGGAGTACAGAAATGGCACAGGATGCAAGAAGATCACAACTTCACAGTCACTGGAGGTCTGTTGGAAGGTTAAAGGCAGAACTTGTGGCTTGAGTCCTGTGGAGACCTGTCTTGCCGCTGGGAACGAACTGCCACAATTTTTACCAGGCCATTGCTCACTTCCTGAGCAATACACTGAGCTTCTCATTTTCTTTTCTTCTTTTGAAGGAAGGACCAAATACATTGATCACTTTTGAATAACTAAGAGCAAAAATGACTCCATTCATCCATTCATTGCTTAAACAAATATTCATTGAAGGTCAATATTGTGACCCCCTTTACCACTATGTGCTGGAGATACAATGGTGAGCAAACCCAGCTTCGGTGCTGCCTTCACAGGCCTCCTGATCTCAGTACGGGGAGTGTGGGGGAGAGAAAGACGCTGATCAGGTGATCGTCCAAATCAATGTGAAATTACAACTGTGAAAAATGCCACAAAGAAGGGTTATGGCCAACATTTGTTTAGTATTTACTCCATCAGGCTCTTAACAGACATTATCTTATTTATTTATTTGATATTATCTTATTTAAATCTCACAACGACACTTCCATTCGTTGTGATCCAAACTCTAGGTCGTTCATCGCAGCCAACTTTAGAAGAAAGGGAGTTTTGAAATAGAAAAGGGCTTAGAATTGCAGACAACATGGACCCTGTTGCCCCCTCCTCCCTGTGCTCCTCACAGGAGCTCTGTTTCTCAGCAGCAAGTCATGATTCCCTGGTTGTGGATTATATGCAAATACCTGGGGGTGCCACCTCCCACTTCCTGACTGGTCCCGGCCCCTGGCCCCTCCCAGTCTAATGGAGATGGTACCTAGAGTCCAGTGAAGGAAGTGAAAAAAAAAATCAAGCAGAGAAACCATCTGTTATTCCATCTGAGTCTCTGGGTCTCACTGAATAGAAAATGAGTGTCAATAAACTCCATGATGTTTAAAAGACCCAATCACTTAAGCCCATAATTAATTGATTATTAATTTTTATTAAAAGGGTATGTGGCTATCTTATTCATTCTGCAACAAAATATCTATTTATATAGTTTAAAAGGAGAAATACTTTGTAAACAGGAAGCTCCATCACTATGCTGGTTAGTTGGTCCAGCACTCCGTGCAATGGCTGTTGAACAAGTCATATTATAAATCATCTTCTGAAATGTTAATTAAGTGGTAAAACATTTGCTGAAAGTTAAAAGTTACCAAGGATTTAATTATAACCTTGCGGACACCATTTCCAGTTAATTATATACCCTTCTTATATTCTTGATAAACCACAAAATGCACCCTGTTAATGATCAATTGGTATTAAATTAGCTGGAATTAGTTTTTATTAAATCTAAATTAGATTTTTATTTGCGATACAATAAAATAGTGCACCCAGCCCTTGCCACTATGATTTGGGATATTTCTGTAGAGAGTGATTACCAGATGTCTAATTGGGCAATTAATAGATACAGTTTCCAAATTAACATAATTGGGGGACCTAAAAAGAAAACAAAATGACTATTCAGCCAGCCGACCATCTTTTTTGCATCCTGTCATTCAGTCAGGGATGTCAACCAACCCCTCATTCTTTCAGAAAATTATGCTTTCCAGGGCTGGCTTTCCACCAAAAAGGGTCATTGTGACCCTAAAGTGAACAACTTCAAAGTGCTCCGATGTGGGGACAGTAACGGCCAAGGCCACCCAGACAGGCACCTCTAATATGTGCTGCACCCACGGGCAGGTACAGGGAGCCTGCATGGGGCTTACAGAACCGCGGAGATAACCAGCTAGATAATGGGGTGTTTACACAGCTGACAGGAGTCCAAATGCACAAGCTCATCTCTTTCCAAAAACAATTTGCCAGATGAGTTTAGTTTGATGTTCCAAATCTTTTTTATTTTGCCATTTAATATACCACAGAAGGGATCAAGACTTAACCTCTCCATTTCTGTCATCTACTTAAATCCCATCATAACTGCTTTCCCAACATGTTCGGTGCATTGTCTCAAAGGGTGCCCTCTGCCATCTGTGTTCTTTTAAGAGATGGTCCTGCCCTATACATGTACGTACATAGGCTCTGCTCACACCCAGTCCCTAAAAAGAGCATCAGCTGCTCTGTTCACTCCGGGTACCCAGGCTTCACAATTTTGTTTGTCTGATAGTTTTCTTAAAACTCAGGATAATCTGTTATAACAACAACACACAACAATTGATAAGCAAAAATTGGTGAGAATTACTGAAAACAAGTATATATGTTCTTTGTATCTATTATCTATCTATATATTTTTTTAAGATTTTATTTATTTATCATGAAAGACACACACACACACAGAGAGAGAGAGGCAGAGACACAGGCAGAGGGAGAAGCAGGCTCCATGCAGGGAGCCCGATGTGGGACTCGATCCTGGGACTCCAGGATCATGCTCTGGGCCAAAGGTGGTGCTAAATTGCTGAGCCACCCAGGGATCCCCTATTATCTATATATTTAAAAAAGAAAGAGAATTCACACTAATAAGTTACATAAGGTTTATAAAAAGGTAGTGAGGAGTACATCATTTTTCATTAGTACTCATGGCCTCATGATGTCCTGCTCTTCACTCCTTCCAGGGGCATTGGTGAAACTGGGCAGGATGGACTGTTACAGCTCAGTGCTGCTTTTATTGCTGGTCCTTTTCTCTTGCTCGTTTCTCAACCATATGTTGGCCCACGCCATCCTTCACTCATTCAATGGATCTGGGTTTCCAATCACTTCTCCATTTCAGAGCCCATCCATTCACTTAGCAAACAGACATGAGCTGCCCCCTTTACACAGCTGTGCACTTAGACCCTGGCATGTGGGAGTAGACAGTAGACCAGGCTGCTCACCATCCCTATTCTCACTGGGGTGCCATCTGAGTGGGAGAACAGACTGCAAGGATAAATATATGTAAATTATCACAAGGGCTACACGAGGCAAGAAGAAGTGAGAGCTATGCAGAGACTAACAAGGAAGTCTTTAATTAAGTGGGGTAAGAAAGGTGTGTTTGAAGACCGGTGATTTGGGTTGAAAGGTGATACTAGGGGCAGGAGGAAAAGGATCGAAACAGGCCTTGGGGTGGAGAGGAGCTTGGTTACTGAAGAGAGTTGAAGAATAACGTGACTGTGGCATGGTGAACAAGGGGGAGGAAGCGTAAGCCGAGAATTGGAAGGAAATAGGAAGTGATAGATAACACAGGTGCCTCAGGGACATGGAAGGAGCAGCTGGAGAAATTTGAAGTCAAGCAATGGAATGACCCAATCTGCTTGGGCTTTGCAACCTTTAATCTTGCTGATTGGTGAAGAATGCATGGGAAGAGAGCCAGACATGGGAAAGCTGACAGGAGGCTGTTGAAGTTCTCCAGACATGAGAGATGGTGGCCTGGCATGGGGGTTGGATGGTGGGAGCAGGGAGAAAGGGGACAATAAGGAAGACCCACAAAGATGGACTGGAAAAAGGACTGAGGCTAGAGAAAACGCAAGAAGACTCCTAGGATCTGGCTTGAGCAACTGAGATTATTTGCTCACGTACCGTGTGTTCCTTGAGCACCTGTGATAGGCCAGATGTTGGATATTGGGAAGGTGGACCTGACAGCAAAGGTATCATGCTGTGGAAGAGCTATCATCCCTGGGGAGGACAGTTGCTAGGCTATTACAAAGAACTCCTTCTCTTTCCAATCATTTAAAGTCAGTTTTAGGGGTGCAGGACTTTTGTCAGCTACGATTCCGACACAATTTGCTTTGCCAATGATTGTGACGTGCCCTCATCCACACGAATTTAGTTCTACTTCTCTCTTGCCACAGAAGATTTCAGAGACCTCTTTGGCACTGTCATATTACAAATGATTACTAGGTCTAGGGTCAACGCTCTAAGTGTGACTGGGGTGGCACCACCAGATACCTTCCTTTCACTCCCACCCCAAGATGCTCATGAAGCCACATGTAAGACTCTTCATTCGGGGCCTCACTGGCGATCTATCATAGCAAGACTTCACAATAGAGTCTACATTTTTGTTTTAAATAGTTTCTTCCTAATTATTTCAATAACATGGGAGGCCTATCTAAAATCTTAAAAATAAAAACATAATAAAAGCATAAAGACTTATGATTCCATTCAAGGTTTTGTAAAGTTTTTTTATAAGTCTGATGCCTTCTCTATATGCATATTTCAAGGAAGTTTTGATTCTAAAAAATTATTTTTTAATTTAACAATAATAAAATTTGTTTTTAAGGTATTTTTCATAGATATGACTCTAATTCTTTGGGTATATAGTTATTTCAGTGGATCGCTATCCTCAGTATAATTTCCATAAAGGTCTTTATGCATGAACTTCTTGTGTTCATTTTTGTGTGTATCCTGGAAGTAGAATTAATGGGTCAAAAGGTAGGAATGTTTTAAAGGCACATGATACATATTGCTAAAATGTTCCTAAAAGGGTTGTGCTAATTAACACTCCCTAGCGAAATGCAGAAAGGAAGTTAAGCCAAACTCTTTCAAGCATCATTTTCTCTTCTCTTCTGTCTTTTAAATTTTTAATGTGTGTTAATTAGATGGGTGAAAAACTGCCTCTCATTTTTGCAATTGCCTCTTTTTTGATTTTTATTAGAGAAGTTGAAAATCCGTCCTCCACCCCATAAAGTTCCTGTTAATCATTTCTAATTCCTTTTGTGAATTGTTTTATGTCCTTTACTTCTCTGTTAGGGAGCTTTGTTTTAGTCTTTCTTTCTTTCTTTCTTTCTTTCTTTCTTTCTTTCTTCTTTCTTTCTTTCTTTCTTTCTTTCTTTCTTTCTTTCTTTCTTTCTATGAAATCTTTATATATGTGGCATCACAGAGTTCTCTTCTCCTTTACTGGCCTTTTTCCTTCCTAGCCTCACCCCTGGTGAAGAGGGGTATGTTTAAATGTCTTGATTCATCAATTTCTATAAAAACGATCAATGTAAGCAAGAGGAGTCTTTTTTTTTTTTAATGAATTAATCCATTCTAAAAAACTCGAAAAGTCAGAAATCAGTGTCACCAAGAACTGTAGGGAAACCCATGCAGTAAGCTGCACCATTGTTACTGATTCACTGTGCTTGCTCAGGACGGATCCAGGAGGACACTGCACTGCTCTGGAGTGTGCTCTCTCCATCACTGATCATGGGAGTGAGGCAGGAAGAATAGGGAAGCTTTGGATATTTGCAGGAGGAACAAAAACAGGGAACTGAGTTTGACACTTGACAAAGAGTTTGCAAAGATTAAACGACCTTGTGATATGCCTGTGGTTTCTCATGACTACGAGCATCCTGCTGCTGTTGCTTAACTGTGGCGTGCATGTGCACAAAAATCAAGAATGACCCCTCCGCTCGGGGTCATAGGGGACTCCTAGTAGATCTTGACTGTATACAGAGTATCTGCAAGAGAAAAATCAGACTGTGCTTGCACACGGTAGCTAACATAGAATATGCATAATAAATATTCTGTAGCATTCCCAGGACACGCCTGCCTATTTTCAGAAGCCCATGTGAATATTTTGTGCACAAATATAGCCACCGATAAGAATCAGAGCCCCATACCTGCCCTGGGTGACTCAGATTCCCTGAGTTCACCCACATTTCCTCTTCTGGAGTGTGTATATTGGCTTGGCAATAAAGCTTCTTCTGCTGTTTTAGTCCAACTCATCTTTGAATTCTTCCTTGGTCAAAGTCAAGAAGCTGGCACCTGCTAGTAGTTGAAGTCTCGGGCACCAAGAACTCCCCCGTTGCCCCCATCAGGAGAGCACTAATGGGGTTTAGGCCAGGGCTCATATGGAACCAGACAACTAGAAAGCGGAGGCCGTTTGTGGCCTCAGGAACTGCATCTCCCCCAAAACCATTGAAAACTAAGAAGAATGCAAGAAAACAAATGCCATCAACAAAACGCATAAACTGAGAGCTATCTACACATTTAAGCACTAAGTCATTTAACGATTGGCTACCAGCAACTAGTTTTTTCCAGAAATAGGTGAAGCTAGAATATCCCTCTAACCACAGTGCCCATGGCGGTTCCTTTTTATCCATAACCAAGCGAAGAGAAGTGACTGTTGATTGCTTTTATCTTTCCAGGAATTTTGCCCTGAGTTGAGTCTAAATTACAGGTGACCTCAATCGCAAGGATTCCTCCCGTTTCCTTCATATACCTGTCTTATACCTGAAATATCAACACCTATTGATATTTCGTTGGTTTATCTAGGATAGCTAATTTTATATGCCAACTTGACTGGGCCATGGAGTACCCAGATAATCTGGTTAAACACCATTCTGGGTATGACTGTGAGGGGTTTCTAGATGGGATTAACCCTTAAATACGTGGCCTGAGGAAAGCAGATTGATCTCCCTGTTGTGGACAGGCCTCATCAAACAAAAAGTCTGAGTAAGGGAGAATTTGCTCTCTTGGCCTCACTCCAAGCCTTCTCCCACCCTTGAGCATAATTTACCTCATCAGGTCTCCTAGAATCTCAGGCCTTCAGACTCAGACAGCTATTGACAGGTTATTCTGTTTTCTTGATGATCTATTCATGAAGGTATGTGTTTTGAGTGTTTATGCTCCAGGTGTGATACCATTCAGGTGAAACCAAATGACATTTTGCAACAGCCCAAGGAGTGAACCCTGACTCCTGTGGGGGTAACTGGCCGCTGCACTGTGGCAGGGCTGGGTTCACTGGGCACAGCCTCCCGAATTTGGGTCCCAACTCCAGGGTTACTCTGAGTCACATGATTCATACGAAGCCCACCACATAACTTAAGTGTAGAGTTCTTCCTCTGAGGTCTAACAATTTTCTATTCCCGCTATAAACACATTATCACAAACCATGGCTTAAAACAACACAAGTTTATCATTCTAGAGTTTTGTAGGTTAGAAGTCTAACATAGGCCTAATTGGGCTGAAAGTAAGGAGTCAGCAAGACAGTGTTCTTTTGGAGGCTTTAGGAAAGAATCTATTTCCTTGACTTTCCAGTTCCTTGAAGCTGCTCACATCCTTTGGCTCATGGCTCTCTGCCTGCATTTTCAAAGACAGCAATGTTACATCCCTCTGGCAAGTCCATAGCTACATTTCTCTCTGACCACAGCCAGCAAAGGTTTTTCACTTGTAAGAACGCATGTGATAGACGAGATCCATCTGGATCATCCTGGATGAACTCTCCATCTCAAAGTCCCTAACCACATCCGCAGAGTCCTTTTTGCTATGTAAGGTAACATATTCACAGTTTCCTGGAATCAGGATGTGGACATTTTGTGGGGCAGGGGCGTTTTGTTCTGCTTGCCTGTCTTAGTTTATTCAAGTTGCTATAACAAAATGCCACAGACGGAGTGGCTTATAAACAATGGGAATTTATTTCACTGGAAGTTGAAAGTCCAAGATCAGGGTGTCAGTACGGTCAAGTTCTGTTGAGGGTCCTCTTGCAGGTGGCAGATTGCTGACTTCTCCTTATACTCTCACATGACAGAGAGCAGAATGAGGAGCAGCAAGCTCTTAAGGGACCCTTATAAAAGCACTAATCCCATTCATTAGGGTTTCTACCCTCATGACCTCATTTAATCCTAAGTACCTCCCCAAAGCCCCAGATCCCAATGCCATCACCTTGTGGGGTGTAGTTTCAAAATGTGAATTTTAAAGAGACATAAACATTTGGTCCATAACACTACCACAAAGATAAACTCTATTAAGAAGTAAAAAAAAAAATGCATTCTATATTTAGAGTAGATTCTTGGTGAAGGTCATCAACTTGTGATCCTGAGAAAACTTTTGATCTTTTAGGATGTTATGTGCTAGAGTATTAAATATGATATAGAAGAAAAAGTATTTAGACTTGATTCAAATGCTTACACTGGATCTCCTTTCTGTGTGGACTAGAAGAATGGCCACACTTTCACAATGGGCACCTCAAAGAATGGCACCACTCTAGTGTTTGTTGGAGTGGGATGACAAGCTTGCTTATGTAAGGATCCCTGCGTAGTCGGAGTCTCAAAAATAGGAAGCAATCCCCCACTTGCCCCAGAGATTTCCATTCTCCTTGGATCCCCCTGGACCGTAGGCCAGTCTGCTCCTACATTTCTGCATATTCCCTTATGCCCTCCCTACTTTCCTTGAGAAGGGATAGCATTGAGGACTAGCCTAATGACTCAAATTTGTACATACCTTGAAATCTAGATTTATTTCTCCTTCTGCCTACCCCAAACCTCAAAATTGCTATGTTCAAAATCAAATTTATTGTTTTCCTCATACTACCTGCCAAACCTGGTCCCCTTCTGGGACCTATTGAGATTCTTATTACAGTTAATGGCACTGGCAGTTAGCTTTATCTCCCATAGGCCACCTGCCTTTTAGTATCAGTGGAATTCTCCCACTTATTTAACACCCTCCTGGTCTGAGCAGCAACCCTTACCTGTTGCCTTCAGTGGCCACCAAAGTGGCATCTCCATACTATCTCTCACTCCTGTCAACCCATTTTCCAGAAAATAGTCAGAATTATTTTTTCAAAATAACCATCTGGTTGTGTCATGTCCTCTGATTTAAAAATATATATATATATATATATATATATATATATATATATATATATATATATATATTAGGGCACCTGGGTAGTTCAGTGGGTGAGCACCTGCCTTTGGCTCAAGTCATGATCCCAGAGTCCTGGGATCGAGTCCCGCATCTAGCTCCCAATAGGGAGCCTGCTTCTCCCTCTGCCTGTGTGTCTCTGCCTCTCTTTCCGTGTCTCCCATGAATAAATACATAAAATCTTCTAAAAAAAATTTCAATACCTCTTCACACTGGCTGGTCATGTTTGATCTAGGCAAGCCCTGGAGTCACTTTAAGCAAACATACTTTCACTCAATGGTTTCAGCCATGCAGGATGTGGTATGTAGCTCATAGAAAGCCCTGGGTCCCCACTAAGAGAACCTTTTGCACAGGCTCCACCTCTGTCTAAAACCTCCCTACACTACCCTCATCCTCTGTCAAGCTTCTTCGCCTAGGGAGCACAGGTTTGTCTTTCAGGTTTTGAGTCATATATCCAGTTCTAATTGAAGTATTTTTTGAAACCTCTAAGCTGGATCAGATTTCGTTGTCCTTAATGCAGGTTGTCCTTGTGTTCTCATGTAGGTGAGATTGTGTTCTCATGCATTATAGCTTCTGTACATGTCACAGATGGCATGCAGAGGTCCTTAAATGTATTATTATGTATTATTTGCCCAATAAATGCATGAAGTCTATAGTTTCAACTAAGGTTGCCTTATTTCACCTTCACATATATTATTGCACATATATTACTGCAAAAGCTTAGTAATTAGCTTCCCTTTGCCCAAGTTTCTCTTTCTTTCTCTGTCTCACCCCACAGTGCCACCCGAATGCACTCTCAAATGTACAATCTGATGATGTTAGTAATGGTTAGTAATATATAGTATAGTATATATACCACACAATGGGTATGGCTTTCCATTACCTACTGAGAGTATCCTCACATCTCTTGATTTTATTCATGGCCCTTTCCCCCTGATTCCCCACCTTTCTCCTCCATGAACCCAAACTGAGTTGGTCACTGTTGCTGAGATTTGATGCTATAGCTTTCAAGCTTACCTTTCCCTCTGTTGCTTTAGTTGCTTTTCTTCCCAGCTCTGCATGCCCCAGGCTTACCCACAGGCTAAGCCCCCAAACAGGCGCTACTAGTAATATGTTTTCATCCTCTCCAGCCTGTAAATGTTCACTTCTCTCTCCATCACTCACACAGGGTAGCAGGATTAGAATAGTAACCTGCACACATCCCATTCATGCACATCTTCCAGCCAGGGAATACATGTTCGCTGAGCTTCCAGAGCTTCTATTGTACAGCAGACACTATGGATACAAGGATGGATAAACATAATCCCTGCCCTCAAGGAGTTTGCACTCTAGCAAGCAATGGATAGGTAAGTTGTTACTGAAAGTAGTCTTCCAAGTACTACGATCAGGCCAAAGTGTCCATAAACTCTAGAAGAAATGACTCACACATATCTTTGAAATCCCTTTCATTTCCATGCGTCTTGGTGAAGAAGTGTTGTCCAAACAAGAACCAAGCCCTCAGGGGCTTGTGGAAGAAAATATGATTCTCTGAGTGTCAAAATGCAACAAGATGAAGCAAAGATCATAGCACTTGATAAAATCCTGCATATAAAAGTTATTTCTGCATCAGGAATGGAGCCACACCCAGTCCCCTCAGGCCCATCCCATGTCTGTCATTAATTGCCAAATTACTACACTCTTTAATAGGATAATGAGCAGCAAAGCTGATTGCCAGTATAACACAGGACAGCAAAACCCATCTGAGAGCCACATTGAGAATACCACCTCAATGCAGTGTTGTCTTAATCAAATACTTCTTTATTGACTATTTATGGTTTAAAAAAACAATATTTGCATAACTACCCCTGAGGAGAGGTGTTAGCCATGGCAGCTTTCTTATGCCTCTGTCCAACTCAATCATTATGGTTCCAGATCCTGCTAGAATCATTTTTAGAGAAATAACCCAAAAATACAATCAACAAATTTGATCATATATATGCATTTAAAAACATTCAATAATTTTTAACAAGGCAAAGATGAGAAACATTGAGGCAAATATGAGAGTTTAGACAGTATCCTCATTTCTTGTATTTTCTAAATATGTGCCTCCCTGACTTTGATTCTCCTGTGTCATCCACCTAGACCACTCTCCCTACACCATTTCCTAGGGAGGCACATGGCATCCTCAGCTTGTGGCTCTACCATGATCATACCACTCTTCTCAAGTTCATTATAGCCTGTACTGCACTGTCTTGTGAACTCAAAACAGGCAATGGTCGGGTCCCCTCTGCTTTATGTCTCTGCAACATGCTGCAGGTGTGTGACTAATGAAGGAAGAGTTAATTCCAATTGGTTAGAAAGCTAATAACTAAGTGGTAAAAGGAGAGAAGATATCGCTAATATTCCCCACAGTAGACTACACAATTTTATGGTACACATTGAAAGCACAATATTTAAAGTTATTAATAAAATTATGATGAAAAAAACTTATTACTACTTAATAAATATGGTCTTAAAAATGATAATGCTAAATTCTGTAGAACTCATGGTAAAACTGGGGTGAGTCATCGCTGCATTAGCACAATGAGGTGGATAGTTTTATTTATGCTAGGAAAGCACTTGGAAATGAATTAGTAAATCATGGCCTATCATTTCAATAGAACATTCCACAACAATTAAGAATGATAGTTAAGAAGACTCTTCTGACATGAAATTGTTTGTAAAATTGTATATTTCATAATATACAAGAGTTGCAAAGAAGACAAACGGTTTTTGGATATTTCACTATGGATGAATTTTTAATGTTTTATGTTTATTAATATGTTGTACCACTTTAAGATCATAAAAATTGATCATCTCTTTTAGGGCTTTGTTCTAAAGTTCCATATTAAAATACAGCATGATCTCTAGCAATTTCATTTTTGCACGGTACTGTGACTCAACACATTTTTTTTTAATTTTGAAAATATCCCTCTCACCTCCTCACATAAATACTGTATGCACGTGGTTATGAATCTGTGTGACTGTGACTAGTTTATTGTATTTACGTAAAGAAGAAAAAGTTACAGGTGGATTCCAATAAAGATGGGAGATTGAAGATATACATATATTTTCTCTCCTTCTCAAAATCCAATTAAGGTGACAATAAAGGGTTTCTTTAAAAGGTATAAATAAGAAACAGAGAATGAAAGATGGGGCAACATTTACAAATTTTTGGAAGCTGGAAAAAAACAGGTGCATAAATAGTAATTGGCTTGATAATACTGAGAAAAGTGAAACAAGCTCGGAATAGGGAAAGTTGAGAAGTAACCCAACTTAAACCACAGAACCCCCATATGAATCAGGATTAGACAAACATTAGGCAAAGGTGAGGATAATACTTTTAAGAAGCAGGGCCACTGTTAAATGTGTGCTTGAGAAACAGAAGGATTTTCAGGTTGTTTCCCCCACCCTGCTGGGCAACTTTCTCTTCCTCCATACCAGCACAAGACTGGACTTTTATTCTTTATAGAATATAAATCAAAGGTTCTACTTGGCAAAATAAAAAAAAATAACATAAAATAAATTTGTATATTTGCCTTTTAGAGTCATCAAGTGGTGCCTGGGGGTGACAGACTGAAAGGTGAGTTGGAGCCAGAGGGCAGGGAAACCAGTTATCCAACTTCTGAAAACTGGGTGGCAGGTCCTTTGGATAAGGAAGCACTGGGGGAGATATTTTCAGGGAATAGAAATCACAGGCTCTAGAAAGTGACTGGTTGCCGGGGAGGGGCAGAAAGGAATAAGTCCAGGACAATTCCCAGAGCCCTGGATGATGTCTACATGGTCTCTCCCTTTCTCTCTTTCCTTCCCCATCATTATTTTAGTTGTCTTAATATTTCTATGATAAACCCTAGTAGCACAAAACTTTGGCAAGGAAGTAGAAAAAGGCTGCTTCAGCAATCATTTCCCCATCCTTCCTCTACTCCAAGCTCCATAGCAAGAGTGGGTTTTGAGGAAACTACAGAGAGAGTAGACTACTATTTTGGGTGAGGTGCTTTTAAACTAGGTAGTAGTAACTTAGGATTTCATTTATTAAACATGTAAATGCAAAATGATTGCTTTTTCTGTCCAAAGTAGCCATTCCTACTATGTGCTATCTGGAGAAATGATTCCATTTGTCTTTGCTGTTCAGGTCATTTGTAGAATAACAACTCACCTCACCATCAAGCCTGTCCCCAGTACACTTCTCCATCCTGGTTGATAATTCTTCTTGGATAATATCACTGGAGAGCAGCACACAGGGAAAGAGAAAGATCAAGTGAATTCTTGTTTTGCCTGATCTGGGCAACACTTCTTTCAAGTGGCATTTACTGGTACTTGACAGTAGAATGAAGCACATTTTAACGTCACATAACCTTTTAAAAACACCATTGTCTATGTTTTTTATGTCTCTCCTGTAATCATAGAAGAAATCAAGAAATGAAGAGATGGGCCTTACAATGGCTGACTATGGCACCTGGACACAGTCTATCCTCACCAAGATAACATGACTTACTACTGTGGCCAGTTCCAGAAAGTCACATGCAATTAGGCCAAGGGAAAAAAAGGACAGGAAAAGAAAAGAAAGAAAAAAGGAAGCAAAACCCCTTTTCATTATGGCCAGGGAACAACTGCAGAATGTCTGCATGGCTAATGCTGCTGCATCTTTTTTTAGGAGAACAGCTGGTAGCTCGATGGCTTTCTTTCTTTAAAACAAAAAAAGTGCCTCTTGCTCTAAAGTTTTAGCAGGAAGCTGCTGCTTCATCGAGTCATGTCACATATTTTATGGTGCTAAACTTTGCTGTAGGAGTTGAGAAACAAAAATGAAAGAAAATTGATGCACTATATGAATTGGTGGCAGTGAACAGAAAGTAATGGGTGGGCATAAAACTCAGCATCTACTGAGAGTGAAGGGTGCACAGTCCCCGTTGACATTCGGAACTTGAACATTAGAACCATTTCAGATGCCTGGAGGAACAATAACGCTCTGCACAGGGTTTATCGGTGGTGGTATGATGTGATCATGGGTTTCTGGTGCAATTTCAGGGGAATGGAGTGTGGAAGAGAATGAACTCAGATGAAAAGGCTTTGACTCTGAAAGATCAGAAATGATATGACACATTCCTTAGAAATGAGAAACAAAAAGTCAGCTATGAGACTTTCCACATGGTCACAGGCATGAATGCAACAACATGCACCTGCCTTTAACACTTAAAAAGAGAAATAGCTCTGTTCTATGATTTTTAAGGGGGGACAGTACACTTGTGTAATTAACTATAAGGTATTAATATAATTTATAAAGAATGCTTAAAAATAATTGAGAAAGAACACCCTAATGACCCATAAAGAAATGACAGAAATATTGACCATTATACAAGAAGAAATCCATCTAGCGAATAAACATTTAGAAGGTTTAGCCTGAGTAATAAAAGAGTGCTAAGTAGAACAACCACGAGGTATCATTTTTGTATCTTTTATTTTGATAGAAAATGATAACACAAAAAGTGTATTGGAATGGACCTGCTTTTATATTGCTGATGGCAGTAAATTTTTATAAATCTCTTTTTGGAAGGAGTTTGTCAAGAGCTATAAATACATTCCCATGTGGCAATCAACACGGGGATCTTTCCTGGGTTTGATAATCCAAAATACAGGAGAAGGTGCATGAACGGAAATTGCTAATTTATGTATGTGTGTGTATTTTTAAAGTAGGAGGCAGCCTTAATACCCAACACAGAACAAGTTAAATAAATGGTGACATATCCATTGCCTAGATGAATTACTGGACATTCTAATGATGACAACTTTGTAGCAACATGAAAAGTATTTATAATATCCAATTAGGTGGAAAATAAAGAAGAAGAATATTTAATGGGGACTATACCATGATTACAGACATGAAAAAGTAAGAGCTAACATTTATATAGTATTCTTTATTGCCAGCCACTTTATTAAGCACTTTGCTCTGGCTAAATGATTGAATCTTCATAACAGCCCCATGAGGTTAGCATCCCATATTTGGACAAGCAAACTTTGACTTGGAGGGATTAACTTGCTTGCTTAAGGTGACAGAGGGAGTAAGTAGACTTAGGTATTCTAGTCTTAGATCTGGGGTTCTTAACCTATATTCCCTATCATCCTTTTTGTGAGAAAAGAAGAATCGGACAAGAACACGAAGAAATTAAAATAAGTATATTCGACTGTTGGGATTGTCACCCAAATTTCTTAGATATTAGATTTTTATTCTAGCAACATAAATCACTCTTTAAAACTCATATTTCTGATGAAAAGAAGATGGGATAAAATGACTCTTCTATATGGATGTAATGAAGGGAAATGGCACCTTGGTCTCATTCATTCTTCCCCAAGTACTGGGGGACAAGAAGCTCTAGCTATCAGCCTCGACCGTATATTAAAGTGGAGAAGGATGTGCCAGCTAATTACCCTACCGCAGGGATCTCAATCTCAACACTATGACATTTTTAATTGGAAATTTCTTTGTTGTGGGGGTGTCCTGTCCTCTGATTTGTAGGATGCCTAGCAGCATGACAGCCTCTATCCATTAAATATCAGTAACTCACTCCCTCCAATTTGTGACAACCAAAAATGTCTCCAGACATTGTCGAATGTGTCCTTAGGGGCAAAACTGTCCTTGATTGAGAAGCACTGTCCTAGGTATTCATTTCCTTTCATTTGGTCTCCATGGTCTCCAACAGGGCCTTGTGATATTAATATGGTTATCCAGAGTGGTTTTCCTACTGAAAAGAGGACATCCAACCAACTAACACAGGGATCATCCTTAGGACAAGGATAGTTTTATTTCTCAAAGAATGTTGACCACCGACATTTACATGGATCAGAGAGCCTGTTGGAAATTTCTCACATTCAAGTTCATTCTCCAGGGACAACACAGGACACTATGTAACACCTAGAACCTGACATCTTGTGGACCATATTTTCACATTTACTAGTATAATCTTGTCTCTTTGAACCTCAATTTTAACATCTTGAAACGGGGATACTAATAATAGCTACTTTGAAGAACTGTAGAATTATAAAACGTGCAAGATCATTAAGAAAATTTAGGTAACCTCAATGAGTTTACAATGCGTGCAGTGGGAGGGATACAGAGACTTACAAACATAAAGGCAGTTCTGAGTGAGAGGGTCTAGGGATTTCCCTGCTCCAGATTAGCTTTTCCCAGTAGATGTTTCCTTAGCTAGCTTCTAGTACCTTTCTCAGCACGGTTTAAGAGATTTTTCATCAAGACTCTAGGTTACACAGGCAAGGACTAGGTCATTGCAATAGATCTCTCTAGGATCTGGAACAATGTCTGGCTTACATTAGGCATTCAAAAAGCAATTTTTAGAATAACCAAGAGAATAAATAAATAACCGTTGAATGTACAGGGAATCATGAAAAGGAAAGAGAGAAGAGAGTAATTACTTCTGCCTAAATCAGGGGCAGAAATGCAAGCAAGAAAATTTGGCTATGTTTGCGTTGGTCTTGAAAGATGGGCAGGATTTCTCTAGGCAGAACAAAATATGAAAGATGTTCCAGGTAACAAATAGTACATGCAATGGCCTGGCTATGAAAAATCTGTGTCCCATGTTAAATGGTTTGGAATTCAACTGAAAACCACGGAGGAGCTCATTGAGAGGTTTAAATGTAGAACTGTTACTCTCAAATTCATAAATGTTACCATGTGGCCTCTGATGATTTTTTTATAAAAATTTTAAATATAGAAAAGATCAAGCATATATAAGAGTAGGAGGAATAATATAATGAACCCCCATGTATCCATCACTTAATTTCAAAATATATCAGCTCATAGCAATCTTTACTTCATTTATATCCCCACCGACCTTCCCTGCCCTAATTTTGAAGCAACTTTCAGACAATTTATTTCATGAGTAAATATCTCAGTCCTATCTCTAGGAGTAAAGAATTATGACTTTAGCAAAACTGTAATATCATTATCCAACTCCTCTCCCTTCCTCTCCCTCTCCTTCTCTTTCTCTCTCCACCATTCCTTATCCTATTTCTTCCATTTCTGCTTCTTTCTCCAATTTATTTGTTGAAGAAACCAAACCCTTTGTCCTATAGAATTTCCCTCATTCTAGATTTTGTTCATTCTATCTCCATGATGCCATGAATCATGTTACTCTGTTTCCTCCATTTTCTCTAAGTTGAAAGTTAGATCCTCATGTTTGATTAGATTCAGGTTTGCTGGGTTTTTTTGTTTTGTTTTGTTTTGTTTTGTTTGTTTGTTTTCAAGACAACTTCATAGGTAGTGTGCAATCCATTGGGAGGTTCTTAATGTCTCATTGTCTTTCTGTGATATTAACAACCATTGATGGTCATTTTGTGGATGTATTATTTCACTAGGGGTAAAAATTTCTTGTGCTGCATCATTCCATATTTATTTATTAATGGAAATATTCTACAAAGACAAATTGTTCCTTATAGACTACTTCATTGCCCTGAGATACAGTTTATATTGGAAAGGCTTTATTCCTTTCCTTATTTACCAGTACTCAGAATAAATCAATTGGTTCCCTAACACCATCCAAAAATAACCAAAGAGCTGTGTGTCTTAAATATTATGGCCTCATGGGTGAATTTAAGTGTATTTGATGTATTTCATTCCATTGCAATTATTATCCTTATTATCTTACTGCTTTTGATCAGTGGACTCAGTTTGACTCCTGAGTTCTTTTCCCATGGCAAGTTGACTAGAAGTCTTTGAGAGCTCCCTTGTTTTGTGGTATGATAAGATGATTCAGACTTCATCTTGTACCAAGACCCTTTCTTGTTTATTTTAATGGAGAATAGTACTCAGAGACTACACTCTGTATACCTGAAGTCCTCATTGCTGTTGAGCTGACCATTGTTTCTACTTCTTGAAAATAACAGAACTAAGATTTTCATTGCCTTATAGGTGAAAAACACCATGGATTTTAATTTAGGACTACAAAGTCTTGGAGTTTTTAAAAAGATTTTATTTATTTGAGAAAAAGAGTGAGTGAGAGTGAGAGCATGAGCAGGGGGAGATACAGAGGGAGAGAGAGAAGCAGGACCCTGGGATCATGAGCCAAAGGCGAGTGCTTAATTGACTGAGCCACCCAGGCTACCCCAAAGTTTTTACTTAATGTCTTCAATAGTGTATCTTTATCTCCTTACTCTTATGTCGAAACTCCTAGTTACCAGTATCATTATACACTTAATTTTCCCACTACATTCAACAGTCTCATAATAATGATACTGACATTACCACAAAATAAGGTTACCAAAAAGAATAGAAGATTTTTAGAGTTAACTTTCTGTATCTTATTAGAGATGTACAGTTAAATCACTGTGTTTTAAAGCTATTGAAGTGACTCCTGTTTGTTCTAATGTCAATAACTTAATACACTATTAGATTAATTTGTTTTACTTTTCATATCAATTTTAGAAAGTACTTTCTATGAGTTAATTTTGTCTTATAATTATTAGGATAGTGATATATTTCGAGTCAAGTCTATACAGCAAGGCATATTCAATCCAGAGATCTCAGATTTATCATTTTCTCTTCTCACCTTTTTTTCTCCCCTTTTGTAGTTTTTTTAAATCAAATTTTATATCATATATCTGTATTTCTTTCTTTTCTTATATAATATAGACCCTTTTGCCACTATTCTTTTTCACTTGAAAGAACATTTTATATGTCATATATTTCTAATACTGGCATTACACCTGCATTATCTGTATATATATTAGTGTTCAAAGTCCAATCTTCACGGCAATTTCTTCCCATCCTTTGCTATTTTAAATAGTGCTGCGAGAATTGGTCTTTTGCCTATTTCTTTTATATTTCTGTCTGTGTACCTTTGAGATAGATACTCAGGAGTGGAGTTGCTGGGTCAGAGTTAAATAGCTAAGTAATTCTGCTAGAAATTGTCAAGTTCTCCTCCATACCAGTTACACATTGTTGCATTTCCTCCAACAATGCAGGAGAAAGCCTATTTCTCCCTAGAGTTGCCAATAGACAATATTATCACTTTGATCTCTGCCACCCTAATAGGTGAGAAAAAGTATCTCGTTATAGTTTAAATTTGCATTTCTGTGATCAAGGTTACACATTTTTTCACATATTTATGGGACTTTGCATTTCTTTTTCTTTTTTTTTCTTGTGAACTGCCTGATTATATTTCTTGCCCATATTACTACAGGATTGTTAATTTTATTCTCTATTTTTAGAAGATTGTTTCTCAATAAGAGGTATTAAAACTGCATGATTTCAGGTGCAATTTTTTTTTCTAATTTGTCATTTGATTTGTGACTATCTTTTAAAACAGAAATCTATACATGTGTTTGCAATTTCTAAGCCAGGTTTACATTATAGATTTCATATTGATGTGGTGTTGAAAGGCTACAAAGTAATCTTCTTAAATCCTTGAAAAATAAATATTCCCCATAGACGTTACGGTATCACATAGAGCCAGATAAATTATTTAAAACATTATTTGAGTTTTCTACCAGTTGTATTTCTAAGGTATTTCTAAGACAGAAAGCATAGAAGAAGCAGAATTTTGTGATTCCTCAACCACAATTTTGTATGGATACCATAAAAAATATAGTGATTTACAATCTATATGTTATTTTCATGTCTTTTAAATCATTAACATTTACAACACCTGGAAACTGACTTTTGGTAATTAACCTTTTAAAAATGAATAGTCTATTTACCCATGTGTTCCAAAGGTCTTGGCACATCACAATACTTCAAAAATGTTTAAAGATAGAACATAAACTGGAAAAAATAAAGAGGAAAAGAAGAAGGAATAAATACATGGAGAGTGAACAAGAACTAGAGTCAGTCCCATTTTCTCAAGTAACATGACATTTTCCACCAAGATTCTATAGGAAAGAAGAACTCCCTGAATCCTCTCCCTAAGAATACATCATCAAACAAAGTCTATAGTGAAGATATCCCTAATAAAGGCACTATATCAAAGTAAATATTTATGCTGGCAGTGTCTAGAAGTGCAGTACACAGGGAGGAATCACTGATTTTTAAATTGGAGTGGGTATGGATTTGAGATTGGACACAGCCATCTGTTCTTGAGAAAGTTTGTCTCCCTTTGTCTGTCAAGGACTCTGGCGGTGGATTAATTACGAGAAGGACCTTGCCGAGCCTGGGAAGGTGAAAGGGAGGACAACCAATGATTCATCGAAGCTTTGCTCATGTGAGTTATAGAAGAATATTATGCAGGTTGAACAGTTAAAAGTGGACAGAAAGAGGTGAATTTTAAAGAGCATTAAATCTGAAAGGGACATACTTAGAAATTCCGTGTAAAGTAGAAATCTACATTAATAAGACATATATATAAATATACATTTAATATACTAATAAATACATAGATACAGTGAATTCTTTAAAAATCTAGCAGAAAGTAATAATATTAGAGCTCAGAAGATAGAGAAAGGAATAAATAATATCTGTTGGGTAATACCATAAACAAAATATTTTGCATTCTTGAGTTTATTTGAGTCCTTCCAAAGATCCGATGAGGGTTAGCCCATTTTATAGCTGAAGAAACAATGGCTCCATACAGTTAAATAATTTTCCAAAATTTACTCACAAGGAGTTAGGAAGCTAGAACCTAAAGCTGAGTCTTCGGCTTTTCATTATTTTTTTCCACTATACCTGCTGACTTTAAAATATATTGATGGTTTCCCACACTACTGCAATGGATTTGTGACTCAAATCCATTAGTTCTCAACAAAGAGCCACAAGACACTAAGAATCCAGACCAAGTTCTATTTTTCATTAAGTGGAGTTATGAGAATAAACAAGAAATATTGCTAGCCTAAAATACAATGCACTCTTCTGCTCAGGAATGAGTTAGAAATCCAAGGAAAAACCAAACCGAGCCAAAACTAATAACTAGATATTTTTTTGGCCAAAGCAACGATACAAGGATTACTTAGTATTGATGCTCTTATTCACGGCATTGAGGCAGAGCCTGAAGAAGTCTTGGATCTTTTATCGGAATAGTACATAATTATCCTGTAAGAGACAGATCTCTTTTGTTTGTAAGAAAAACTCCTTGGGTTACCTTATCATGACTCTATAAAAAATCTTGGAAGTATGATCCTAATATAATTGTGAACCGAAGATGTAATTTGAAGATGCTCCATTATGTTGTAAAGTTTCCGTCTACAGTACTCAAAGTATTTTGTGAACAGTAACTAAGTTATTCAACAATTCACAGAAATCCTGTCTCCATCTATTCCCCAACAAATTACCCTATCCAATATTTTAAAAATCTTTGGATATGGATTATACTAATAAAAACATTTTGAACGGAAAAACTGAGTACTCCCTATAAATTTTTAGATCTTTTCAAAGACTAGATCTGAGGCACAATTTTTTAGGGGATAAAAATACATTATAAATCTAATTCTGGACTGCAAGATTTTTACTTGACCTCTTCAGTCTTGTGTCTTCATGTTTTTTTTTTCCTTTCACACTGAAAATCTGACTTACTGACTAACATTATTACTCATTTATTTCTCCATAACACTTAACAGTCTGCATGAGAATCTCAACTCTATATTATTTTTTTAAACAGAGTGGCACAGATATGATCCTCAAAATTAAGAGAATCATTCCCAGATGTCTGAGGTTAGTGTTTGGAGTTTGGACTCAGGACATCCATGTGGGGTTCCAGGCTCTCTACCACTTGCTCACTGGCTGAAGTCACTTAACCTCTGAACATCAGTGTTGTTACTTTCAGAGTCATACTAACAAGCATTTATGTTGATTAAATGACTTTTTGAAGTAAAAGCAGTTAGAGTAGATGCTAAGTTAGTATGGATGCTGTTGGTGAAAAGATGCACTTGTCTATATTTTTTAAAAAAATAAGTGACTTAACCCTAAGCTTACATAGGTAACTTGGTTCAAAACATCATGAGGGTGGACATTCTTTTTTTGCTTGCCCAGAAATCACAGTGCCTAGCATGTTCCCTGGCATAGCACAGGATCTCAAAGTCATAGTTTTTGAGTAAGGAGGGATGTTAATTAATCAATCAACAAGTCAGCCAATCATCAGGTATTTGCTGAGTGCATATAATGCACGTGTGTGTGGAGCTGAAGAGAAATATGTAGCTGCTTTATTATTCTATTGAAAGCTCTATGAAAACAGTTAACAGTCCAACTGGCTCAGTTCTATCACTATAGTTCTGTAGTATTGAAAGCAGTTTCTGTTCAATAAATATGGGTAGCGAGTGAGTAATCCTATCAAGGGTATGTGACAGCAGTAGAGAGAATGGACCTTAAAACTTTTAGAACCACTTACCTCAATCTGTGGGCTTTTCAATCTTGGAGATGCAGAGGTGACCAAGCTTTCAGTGAAGGGCTTCATAGACGAGGTGAGAACCAGCTACCAGGAGAACAGGTGTAGACTTTTAGGAAGTGGAAAAAACTCAGGATGACTTCCTCTGAGGGGAATAAGCAGGAGCAAACACAGAGAAGTGGGTGCAAGTAGGGTGTGGATAGAAAGAGATGTACAGCCGTAGGACCACTCCACAGCATCTCTTGGAGGGGCTTCACCACTGCTGAAGAGCTCACTCTGTTCTGGCATGGATTGATAGATGGGTCGGCCTTTTAGATTCTCTCAATCTCAGTAGTTCTGGGATGTCCTAGTTGTAGCACTTATCACAGAGAGTCCTGGATATGACAGTGTCTCTAAGATTTTTGAAACATGAAAATTGCCATTTCAAACATTTAAATCGTTTTCTGTCTCTCAGACTTAACTTTGCCTTTATCGTTGTAGCGGATTGTCTCTTTTTCTGTGGAAGTCACTTTGACAGGGATCTCTTAGGTATCACAACATTAAACAAAATCCCACTCACAGACCCTAGAGGGAATGGAAACATTGACCTACATGAATGCAGGTGATTTAGGTAGAGAGTAAGTTTTACAAAGCTGGGTAGCTGATCATTCTACAGCTTGGGGGAAGAAATATATTTTCATTACATATGTATCAGTTTACTTTAGAGTTATGTCTTTAGACAATCTATTGTGGAGATGTTAACATTTTGCTATGAGAATGTGCAGACACATGCTACCTCTAATCATTGATCCAGAGGCAGTAAAACTCAAATGGACTGGCTTAGATGTGACTCAACAAAGATTTAATTAAATTAATTAATTAAGTTCATTGAGATGCAAAATGTGATATTTTTTAATAACAAATAAAGCACTGAGGGGGCATAATTCTTTTCTAATGTATTTTAGTTGCAGGGAAGGATTGAGTTTCCCTGAAAGAACTGGACGTTGCCATTGACCATCTTCCTGGAAGGAGGCTGGAGGTATGAACAGAACCATAGAGTAGGGTTGTTGCTAGAATGAAGGAAAATCATTTTCATCTCTCTGGTCTTCATGGCATCTGGGGCCTGGAGCCCTGAGGAGCAGACATGCTCAGGATGGTGCTTATGGAGGAGGCCAGCTATCCCACCGTCCAGCTCCACGTGGTAGCCCTAAGCAAGGCAAGGCGCACTCCTGCCAGGACGACCACCATTGGTTATCAGTGCGTACTGCGGTGAACAGCATGCCCTCCGAAGTCAGAGGGCTTCAGTTAAATTTTGCCTTGATTCTTTGCTAGTTGGGAAAATTACTTTGCCTCTGTGTTTGTTTTTTTTTTCAGTTAAGAATAGTATAGCATCTGTCTATTCAATGATGGGCTACCGAGGTAATAGATATAAGTCTTCCTTACTGTGCTCTGTTTTTTTTTTTTCTCTTTAGAACTTATCATAATCTGTAGGTTTTTATGCTTATTATTGTTTTTATTGACTCTTCCTCCCTTTGGGAATGTAAACTACCCAAGTACAGGAATTATTGACTAATCATTGGTATAACATTTTTTGTATCATTCATAGTGTAGTATCTGGCCCACGGTAGAGGCTTAATAAATGTTTCTTTTTTAAAAAAGATTTTATTTATTTATTCATGATAGACATAGAGAGAGAGAGAGAGTGAGAGGCAGAGACACAGGCAGAGAGAGAGGCAGACACAGGCAGAAGGGGAAGCAGGCTCCATGCAGGGAGTCCGATGTGGGACTCGATCCCGGGACTCCAGGATCACACCCTGGGCCAAAGGCAGGTGCTGAACCGCTGAGCCACCCAGGGATCCCATTAATAAATGTTTCTTGACTGAGTGAATAGCTTAGAAAGATGCTCAGTTGGGATGCCTGGGTGGCTCAGCGGTTGAAGATCTGCCCTCAGCTCAGGGCATGATCCCAAGATCCGGAATCAAGTCCCACCATCGAGCTCTCTGCATGAAGCCTGCTTCTCCCCCTGCCTGTATCTCCGCCTCTCTCTCTGTGTCTCTCATGAATAAATAAATATTTTTTTTTAAAGAGAAGGATGCTCAATCAATGTAAATGGTTATTATCATTGCTCTTTCTTCTCTTCTCTCACCCACGGTGTCCATTAAAGTCTTATACATTTGAGCCTGGTTTCTGGTATGTGGTGCATAATACAGAGCAACCTTTCTCATGGTTGAGACACAGTGTCCCTGCTACCTCCACTGTGGTTCTCTCCTGCCTGTACCATGGGAGAAACATCAGCAATCACAGCAACCCCACATAGAATTGCTGGTTATTGTGTTATATAAGGTAAGAGGGAGAAAAGAAGGCTAATGCCACTTAATGGTTTTTTTTTTTTTTTTTAACCATGGATGTAGGTCTTATCCTAATAGTGTCACAAGGGGTTCAGGTTTACAGTGATTTACTGTCCCTTTGTGGCAGACATTTTGTTTTGCCCTTGAGATAACAAAATAATAAGAGAATGATAATATTAATAACAAAAAAAATGTGGCTAATATTTCTTGAGTACCCTTCTAAGCCTTTCACATGCATTATTACATTTAGTCCCACCAAGGTGGAGTTAGGTCATGATGTAGTCTTTTTAGATGAGGAAGCTGAGGCCCAGGAAGGTACCTGTATGTACCCGATGTGACCGAGTGAGGAGGCCACCAAGAGGAAGCACACCACATGTGTATGTGGCTCAAAAACAACAGTATTCTACTGACTTTAAATCTGCACATGGTTCCAACTTATGGTGGACTTATGGGGGTGATTTATTGGGAGTGAGGGAAAGCATGTGAATCAGTGTTCATGGAACAGTGCTTTAGGATGGAGGATACAGCACCCTGACTGGAGGAAAATAAACATGCATTATAGGAAGATAAGAGTTTTTCTAGAAGTAGTGACATCTCCTAGATAGCATGAGGGAAGCAACAGTATTTCACAGGGCAAGAGCATTCCCATGGGGGGAGCGAGGGAGGTCCTCGGACCAAGATGAGAAAGACAGTGCTGCTTCCAGGGGATCCTGATTTAGACATCTGGCCTGTATTTACGTCTTGCTTGCTTAAACTTTGGTGTGCCCAGAAATCACCTTTGAAGCTATTGAGAAATGCAGTTTACTCGGGCTTACTGGATCCAGGACAGAGCTCAGGAGTCAGCATTTTGGCAAATACTCTGAGCACTTCTGGCGATAATCCTGTGGATCCAATTTTGGGAAATGTGGATATTTATGTCTCTTAAGAAATGATAAAATGAAGAATGTGGTCACATGCCTGTTTTGTAAAACCCTTCTCATGGGGCTTGAAGGATGGCCAAGAAGAGAAGAGCTGGGCCAGAGTCAGCTTAGAAGGCTGATCCTAGTAACCCAGGTGCAACTGGGCAGGTGGAATTTGCCACAGAAGTAGGCTAGAGCTATGGCAGCTTCCATTGTTGGGTCATTCAGTAGAGTCATGATCCATTGACTGGGCAAGAGCAGCATGACAGTCAGTGCCTGCTGGAGGAAATCTCCATGTCAACAAAAGGCATGAAATATACCCAGAAACAAAATGAGGCTGACATGCAAGCACGGTACAATTCAGTTAGAATATGTGGGAAGTAGGAATGTTCATGTTTCATGACATTTTAGCTTTCAAGTAACATGTCGGGGTATTTCACAGTCATGGGTATCCTCGATTAACTCAGCAGTAGGCAAGGCCAAAGTGGTGGCATCCCATCATCCTTTCAAGGGATGAAGTCAGTTGTATTCACTTATTCAACATTTATCGGGAAACTACCCTCCACCCCTGACTTCTCAAGTCTAAAATAAAACTGATCTGCTCTCACCTGTTTTATTTCTTAGGCTTCACAGAAAGATTTTTTTAGGGAAAATATTCCTTAGATTTTTTTTTTTTAAGTTTGTATACATCATTTGGAAACATGGAGTGTCATGATGAAGACTGAATTTATAAACAGAAGATCAATCTGGGTATATGTACAGGCTGAAATAAAGAGGAAAGTCAGCTTAAAAGTTGTTTAAATAGTCCAGGCAAGAGAAAATAAAACCATGTGCTGGGGTAATAGCAATGATTATGGTGTAGGAGGGTTGGGATATGCATGGATCTAGAGCTAAGGCACAAGTAGGCTCTGGGTGACTTGGAAGCTGAGTGGGAAGAACAAAGGAGGAGGGAGGACAAGAAGGCTCTGATGTAAGCAGAGCAAGCAGGGCTCCAGGGATGGGAGGAAGAGCTTAGGCCTGGCGGTAATCAGGTTCTGTCTCAACATACTCGACATCTCTCTGTATAGAGGAGTCAACTTTCCCCCTGGGAAGGACTCTGCAGTTATTTTACACCCAGCACGGCAATTCTAATGAAGTAAGACCTTGATAAATCTGTACTGATTTAATTTGACTATCCCATGACATCATCTCAAGCTCAGGTTTTAGACAAGGTGGAGACAGAGGTGCCTTTGCTTTTGATTTGAAATAGATGGAGGGAATGAAACAAACTTCCAGACAGCTCTTGGGGCATGGATTTATAAGGCAGTGATGCTGCACAGAAAGCAATGGTCTTTGCAACTAGAAGGACCCAGTTTCAAATCTTGCCTTGTCCAGTTTCAGAAAAGCCACTTTGGGAAAGTTTCCTTTACTGTTCAGCATCTAATCTAGTTTTGCTTTTTTTTTTTTTTTTTTTTTTTTTTTTTTTGTGAAAAAAATAATATATGTCTCCTTAAAATGATGTGATAATCCATTGTGGTAATTTATGCAATGCTCAGAATACTGTTTGGGTATTCAGTAGGTGCTTTGCAAATATTAGCACTCCCATTTCCCATCAGACCATGTTAAAGAATTATTCCCTCTCATACCCTTGTGTGCAAGGTCATACAGCTCAATCTCCTTAAAGAGCGTTTGTGTATATTGAAGACGCTTACGTAAATTAATGCTACCACCCATGATATTCTTCAAAGTGGATGCAAAGATGATAAATCCACTAGGCCAGGCTGTGAATGAGGGTTGCATTCAGCTCAGTGCTGGGAAAAGGTAAAACCTTCAATTAGAGAGGAGAGAACCATGGCCCTCCCCACCCCAAGGGCATGACATTTTATTATAGGTGCCGTATAGGAGGTCAGAAATCTCAGAGAACTGAGGTCATTTCATAAAGTGCTTTTGTTTCATAAGCATTTAAGATTATTAGTATACTTCAGATATGATTTGTTTCTTCATTTTTGTCTTTTGAAGGAGAATATACATGGGGAACTTGATTTTGAAAACACACACACACACACACACAAGTCCAGCTTTTTGATTTAAAAATAGTAATTGTGAAGCATTTGGAGGCGAAGTCAAATACTGAGGATTTAATACCAATGTCATTTGTAATTTGCATAGACTACAAAAGTAATCAATCCTGTATTGTTTTAAGTTCAATGAGTACACAGCAGTTGATGACTTTACCCAGGATAATCCTTTTCAAATGTTACTTTCAATTCAAAATGCCTGCTGAATAATACTGGATTTCCCAAGTATGACAATGCTATGCTGCCCACGGAAGGTGGGTCCTCTGAGGAGGTAAAAGAGATGATTCAGAAGCCAGGAGCACCTGGGATACCACCAGGTGTTCCACATGAATGGTGGAAGAGGCAGGCAGCCGCTGAGAGGCCTGTATTTTGGGTTTCTCCAGGCACAGTCAAGGCTTGGCACCAACCCAGAAGGAGGGCAGGTAGGATGTGAACATGTTCCTCCTGTGGTTTGTTGAAGCTGGCTTGTAAGATTTAATTGTTACACATTCAGAAATTCGGGGGGCTAGTGGTTGAACTGCTGGTAGCTTGAAACAGAACATGGTGGGAGTACTTACACCAGGAAAATAGGCAAACTCTGCAGTGAATGGCCCGGAAAGCCCTGAAACTTAGTTTCAGTGCCTAAGCACATAACCTCAGGACCAGTGATCTTCTCGGGAAGTGTTAGTTTTCGGTGAGATGTCTCAGAATGAGCCAAGGAATCCAGGACCATTTTCTGCACATGCCTCAACTTTCCATTTCTATTGACTCTTGAAAACAGAGGGAAGCAACAGCCCTTCCTCCTCCTGCATCTTACTGAGGGGGAATGAAACCTGCATCATCAGACTCTGCTTCCCTTTGAAGTGCAGCGAGGTTCTGCATGGCCATTCTGATGAGTTATTTCTACATTTTGACAGATTTCCTCAGAATATGATCTACCTCTGAAGAGCAATAACATCCCAGATGGCATCTTCAATGAGGTATCTGAATGGCCGTTAATTCCGAATCAATATGATTACTCAGAGTGTGTTGTGTGTGTTTGCAGAGAGCGTCTGTGGGTGTTCCCAACAGCAAGCTTGCATGATTGAAAGAGCAGAGATTCTGAGATTCTTTGAGGAGGCAGCTGCGGGGTGGGAACATGGTTAGCAGGATGCGAAGGGCAGAATGAGGGATGTGATATCTTGTATTGCATGGTATACATTTAATCCCCAAAGGAATCATTATTTATTCATTCATTCACTTACTCCTTTTCTTTTGTCCAACGAATAGTTTTGAACATTAATGGCACTGTGTCACGTGCTGAGGGAGTAGTGAAAAAGACAGGTGGTCTCTGTCCCTGGGGGGTGGCCAAAAGGGGGAGACAGGTATCCAACTCCTTATTACACTCATAGTTATTTAACTTAACTGGAATAGGTGCTCCGGGGAGAACTATGGGACTCAACAAGAACAGATAATGGATCCCACTTAGGCCTAGTGGATCAGGTCGGACTTCCCCGAAGAAGTGATATTTAACACTGATTTGAAGGACTAGGAGTTGGCCAGATGAAGAGAGAACGGTAAAGAGCTTCAGAAGGAGGACTATGGGTCAGGAAGGTTATAGGCATGTTCAGGGAGGGGAGAAAGTCAGTGTGGTTGGGGTGCAGTGAGGGAAGAGGAGAAGTGTGGTGGGAAGAAGCCAGAGCAAGTGGCTGGGGGTAATCTTGCAAGGCCTGGTAGGTGCTTTCTGGTGAGATGTTTATCCCAAGCTAGGAGTGACATGTTGAGGGTTTTGTTTTTAAAAGACATCTTGGTCTACTGGGGGAAGCCAGCAAGAAGCAGGAGAGGAATGTGAGAAGATCCTGGATCCGTGAACTCACTCTCACCCATTCATTGGCCAATTCCTAAACATTCCTTAATTGCTCTAAAATCTGCCCCTACTCTGCCATCCTAAAACAGTCGGTAAGGAAGAGAGTGGTGCATAGAAGTACAGGCACTGACCAAACAATAGAGGTACGTGGCATTTTTAGAGACAGAACTTGCAATGTTTCCCGACTCCTGATTTCTTTTTCCTCTAAGTTTCACGACACATGCGTACAGATTTTCAGCACCTTCCACAGACTGTCCCCAACCTTGTTTGTGTGATGTGTTTGGGGGAATTAGTTACACAATTTTTAATAAAGGGATCTAGATTGCTTTTTCCTCATATGCCCTGCCATTGAAAAAATTTCGACTGTGGTTATTCATGTAGAGAAGCAAAGGATATCTCTTTACGGAGGGGACAAGAACATTCTAGCAACCTACACTACGCATGTATTCATTCAACAGTCCTTGTATCAGTGCTATCCTTGGGGATCTAAAGATGAAAAGGCTGTCCCCTGTCCTTGGGGAGCTTACTATCTCTTGGCCCATTTGATACTGATATGAAATGACATTAATGCAATGATAATGGGAAGCATGGGATCTAGGGGAACAGAAAGGAAGACACCAGTAACTAGGGCTTAAGAGTCCTTCTGGAAGAACCAATCCCTGTGTTGAAACTTAATTCATGAGTAGGAATTAACCATGAAAAAAGTAGTGGCAGATAGGGGGCAGGGACCACTCAGCTACAAGCAAAAGTACAGAGGAATAAATCTCTGGTAGCCAGACCTTTATGAAGCACCAGATGAAATGCATTTAACTATGCATCTTTATATTGGCTCCTTCCCTTGAGATTATCTGTTTCAGAAGAGTGCAACATTTTCTTCCATGGATATACCTTGAGGCAGCATTCCATGACAGAAAAAGAGCAATATGTGGATTCCACAGAACTTGATTTGGTTCCCACTGCCCCCATTAGCCATGTGGCCTTGGACAAAGCACTTTAACCTTTGGCTTCAGTTCCTTCACCCAAGAGGTTGGACAACAGCGTCTGTGAGCGTTCAATTACATGAGATTCTCTGGGGAAGGAACCAACAACAAGAAGACGCTCAATGGATGTTGAAATGGACTGAGGTCTTTTGATGATCCATGATCTGGTTAGTATTTGTTACTTTTTTTAAAAAGATTTATTTATTTATTTGTTTGTTTATTTATTTATTTATTTGAGAGAGAGAGTATAAGTCAGGGAGCGAGAGAGGGAGCGAGAAACCCAAGCAGGCTCCACACTGAGCAGAGAGACCCATCCCCCACACTGAGGATTGTGAGACCCTGAACTCACAATCCTGAGATCACCTCCTGAGCCAAAATCAAGAGTCAGACACTTAATGGACTGTGCTACCCAGGCGCCCCTATCTTACTTTTTTCTTTTTTCTTTTTCTTTCTTTTTTTTTTTTTTTTTTTTGATGGCACTTCGGGATTGTTTCCCTATCTTACTTTTTAGTGTATATTTTCCTTTCATGTTTCTGGCAGGTAAACATAGCCTTACAAGTGACTTAAGCATAACAACCAACCTTGAGAAAATTGCTTTATCTGTACAATGAAGATCTCTGTTTAGGAGCTCTTCTACTTTTGAAACTTTAAGATTGGATTCAAAGACAATCCTCGCTATAAGTACTGAGTAATGTACAGAATTGTTGAATCACTATATTGTACAACTGAAACTAATATAAAATCGTAAGTTACCTATTTTGGAATTGAAATAAGAAAAAGTAATGGTGATGATGATGATTAATAATAATAATAATAATAATAATAATAATAATAAAAGGAAATCCTTGTTGATGGAGCTGTATGCTACTTCTTCCAGCAGTGGGCTGGATCCCTGGGGTCAGGAGACTCAAGAGATGCACTTACTAAGCTATTATTAACTTTTTATTGGGATCTTCAATGTAACATGGGTAATTCCCACTCTTGCCATATATCATTTGAATTTCTATTTTCAATGAAATGAAACTTCAAAAAATTTTCTCTTTCTAAATATTGGATATTGACAGTAATTGCTTGCAGAAAGGTCACTCCTCTAATTGGTTTTACATAATTAATTTGGGAATATGTTTTATAAACTTGAATTCTGACACTTGTACTCAAACCACAGTTTACTTCATTGTATCCAGAAACTATCAATTTTAAGTTATATCATTTTATATGCACCACTAAAAAAGAACTGCTTCCAATTAAACTATGACACAGTAATTTCTTATCACTTTGAGTTTTTTTTTAAACTCATTGAAAGAGCTCCTTTAGACTTACTTAGACATAAGCTTTTGTCACATATGACTCTTGTGCATTTATTTGAAAAAAGTGAAAATAATTGATTAAGGTATTAATAAAACTCTTTCACATTCAAAGTAAAAATTTTCAGGTTCCCTTTTCAATTCAGAGATGTTCATATCTGGTCTTTCCCATACCAAGGCCATGAATGATATGGCATTTCTTGAAAGAGTATGGCATTATTGCAATGGGGATCTCCTAAGCTATTGATCCTCATTCTGCAACTTTTAATACATATGGGTAGGCAATGACCAAGTACATCAAGATTTCCGCCTGCCAAAACAGGAGCATTATGATTTTAGAGTTAATATTTGAAAAGAAAAAAGGTGAGCCAAATGTGCCTGAGAATTACTGAAGAACAGTAAAAATATAGTGTAGAATGTACCTGAGACTCATCAACTGGTCTGGAGCTTATTCTAATCAGTAGGAATCTATATAACTGTGCAGTGATAA
Organism: Nyctereutes procyonoides; assembly: GCF_905146905.1. Lineage (NCBI taxonomy): Eukaryota > Metazoa > Chordata > Mammalia > Carnivora > Canidae > Nyctereutes > Nyctereutes procyonoides. Next base: position 5,291,342 of record NW_026575140.1, on the reverse strand, counting down.
GCCAGGAGTCATATTTTCAACTCCAGGACCAACATTTCCCTTCATGAAGTTAGAAGAGGTCCATCACAACTGTTTTATTGTTTCTGCTAAAATTCCATTCTGAACCCCCAACTCTACAGCATCACTTAATGCTGATCAAATTGCACCTTGGTGACATGCCTAGTGCCACGTGACTCTTCCAAGAAAATAGGAACATTCATTTTGCAATAACGGTAACTGCAAGAGTCCATATGATACAAAGGGAAACTTTTTCCCCCTCTGATTTTATATTTTATCTCATCAATTTTCCCCTTCTATTTCACTTCGAAAATTGCTGCACAAATCTCTGGTGGAACTATGTGTGTGAGAAAGGCTTTTTACTTACTCTCAGCTCCTACCATTTGTACTTCCCATTATGCACCTGACATACCAGGTAAGTGAAATGACCTGCAGAAGGGGGCCTCTGGGAACAGCCTGGGCATCATGTGGCAGTCCCTGAAACTATAGCAACATTACCCTGTGTCTCCCTGATGAGTTATCTATTGGTTTCTTACTAGCAAGCTAACTATATTAGAGCCTACTCATCTATTCTTCTATATACTCAGCAAAAATTTATGGACCAGACTCCATACAGTTTCCCAGGATACAGCGACATAAAGGAAATATTCCTGTCTTCTAGGAGTCCAGAGTCTAGCAATAGGGTATAAAAGATGATGGAAGAAATTTAAGCAGGCTTTAAGTGCCAAGATCAAGGTTAATATGGGGTATTATGAGAGTGGCGAAGGGGGGTGGGGCACTCAGATAAGAACAAGGCGGGAAAGGCAACATGCAATGAAAGAGGACATACTGGGTTCAAAAAACAGTACATGAGACCTCTGGGTGGCTCAGAGGTTAAGCGTCTGCCTGGAGTCCCAGGATCGAGTCCCGCGTCAGGCTCCCTGCATGGAGCCTGCTTCTCCCTCTTCCTGTGTCCCTGCCTCTCTCTGTGTGTCACTCATGAATAAACAAATACAATCTTAAACAAAACAAAACAAAAACAGTACAAAGTGGTCTGATGCACTCATCTCTCAGATTTCCCTCCAATGGTGACATCTTATAAAACCACTGTGCATTGTTTAAACCAGGAAATTGATGTTGGCACAACACAATAACCAGTCTGCAGACCTGACTTAAAATTCACCAATTTCTGTATGTACTCATGTCTACTGTCTATATAAATTTGGTGCATTTTAAACCTGAAAATTTTAGTGGAACAATTTGCAAAGCATGTGGGGAGAAGAAAAGTTCAGAATTCACGCAAAAGTTGCCTTCTTTCTCCAATGTGCTTGTTAGTTTCCTTCTGTGTCCCGAGAGCAGAGGTGACCTCACTCCAAAGAGTGGCACTAAGAGAGGAGACAGACAAATTGAGAGCGATCAATCCTAAACTGATGTGCAGTCAGGACATGAGCCAGCTGTTGAGCATCGCCAATGGCACCCAACTATATTTATTTCATAATATGTCACTGGTGTCAGCTAACATAGAGTTTTTAGTTGAATTTTGATGAAAAAGCTAATGTGGTATAGTGGAAAGGTGCTTGGACCTTGGGGTCAGATCCAATAGCATCTTAACCTCCACTGCCGTTTACCAGCCCGTAACCATGAGTAAATCACCTTATCTGAGTGGCAGCCTCTTTATCTGTGAAATGGGCATGAAGTAGCACCTCCCTGGAAAGAGGTAAAGTTTTTGGCACAACACCTGGCAATTAGTGGGTGCTCAATGTGTGGGGAATGTGATTAACATTCTTTGGTGACTTTCATTCACTCTCTATACCTTAATGATACGACCCGATGTTTGCTTCCTCTCTTCTAAATTATAGAGCGCCTGGGAGTTTGCAAAATGCTTACACGTACACATTTCTTGTTTGTTCCTCTCAACAGTCTTGTAAGACTCCTAAGGATGCCTGAGGTTACACAGGTAGTAAGAGGCAAGGCCAGATCTAATCTCCTGTCTAATGATTTCAAATTCCGTGTTCTTCCTGCTGTACCCAGCCGTCTCCCGGGTGCCAAAGGGGTTGTCAAGATTCTTCTGAGGAAGAGAGATGAAATAGCTCTGGATAATTTAGGGGCAAAGGAAAGAAAGCTTTCAAGTTTATAACATAGCCAAACCTGGAGTGTGAGTTTGTCCCTTCAGGGGAGCACCCAGGAGCATTTGACAGTGATACTGAGTTTTGTTTTGGTTTATGTATTTCCTGTGGCATAGAGAGGATATTTTTTGTCCTTTCTCCTGTTCTCTGCCAAGTCATCTGTTTGGTTGCCCATTAACTGAGGATATACAGCATGTTTCTCTTTTCTGCTCTAACCCAGAGTGTGTGAGTGAAAAGCTACCTAGATAATACATCACTCTTTAGTTTCTGTTGAGGACCTGTTGTTTCTGGGGTAATTAGCAAACAGCTTGGCAAACGTTATTGGGTAGAGGACAAATAGGAAACACACATAATTATTTCTCCTAGTTAGAGACCAGAAGCTACATTTGTCCCTTTGGGAAGGGAATATAAAACATCTCCGGTAAACATATCTTGTCAGGTAGCTGTTCTCCACCAGGGAAAATTTCCACAGCTCATGGTACAGAAACTCCAAGAAACACAGCTGCTCCATCATCATTATTAGCCTCCGCCCCATCCTGTCTTCACTCGTAAAAGTGTGGTCTCTCTACTTCATGGAGTCTGTTCAAAACGGAGCCTGATATGGGATGTGCTCTGGTGTGAGGGGATGGTGTGGGTTTTGGGCAAAGGAGGTTGGGTGGACTGAAGTGGAACCCTGAATCCTTTGTTGTCTGTGTGACCCTGGATAAACTTTCCTAATTGTTTTTTTTTTTTTTAACTTTCCTAATTGTTCACGCTCCTTCTATTCTCATTTACATAATGTGGGTTCCAAAACACCCTTTAAAGTGTTAATGTGAAAATTCAGTAAGACAAAGAACAAGTATAGTAGTTCTTGAGTACAGTAGGTGCTTGAAAAATGTCAGTCTTAACTCCTTATCCCTCCGATGTTTCTGTTCATTCCCCATAGGCAAGCAGTAAAAATTACATCATTATGTCTTCAAGAACTGATACAATCTTGCCCGATTACCTAACCTACTCAACCCATTTTTGTACCTCCCAGGGCCCTAGCCCTCTGCGCAGTGAGGTTCAAACTCTCTCTGCCTGGTAAGAGCTGGGCTGCCATCTTGGCAGGCCACTTGGAGCTGCTGCCTGGACACAACGCCCTAAGCTTTTGCCCCTTCCCACAATGGGATGGATGGGAGCAATTCTCCAGCTCATTCGCCAGTTACATGGAAGAGGGCTCCCCAAATCACAAGGCTGTTGAGATTAAACTGCTAATTACTACATGCAGATTTCCAAAAGTGTTGACTTTCTGTATCCAACACTGACTGAGTGGCTGGGCTTTTGAGTGGCCTTTGGGTCAGATTTAAATTGTGGCCGATGTGACCAAAGGTCAAGGCTAGGGAGAAGTCATGAATGATGGATGACATGGTACTCAGCCACGGGGTGTGGGGAGCATCAGCCAGTCCTGCAGACCTTGCGAGGCAGGTCCCTCCTTCCTGTGGCCAAAGCCCATTATCCCTCCCTACCAAGCACAGGCACCTTCCCATCAAGGCCTTCCTTGACCCCCTTTCCTCAACCCAAGCTAGAATAATTGCTCCAGATCTACACACTTGTAACGTCCACAGGGATCTCCAAACCCTGTGACAATTCTTGATGAATATATGAATTGTTTGCTTCCCCCAGATTGTTCTGCTCTATGACACAGAACTATACTTCCACCACTACTCCCACTGGTGTCACCTCCTATGAGGACACTGCCTGAGTCCTTCAGAGGGAGAATGGATCGTGAACCTTTACTTCCAACAGTCTTCTCCCTGAAACACCCCCTCACACACATACACACTGTGTTTCATTAGAGTCGGCTACGAACAAGAGGGAAAAACATCAGCAGTGGCTGAACCCAAGATACAGTCTTATTTCTCTCCCAAGTGAAAGAAGTGTGAAGACTGAGAAGATTGGTGGATTCTTCCTTTGGGGACACAGAGACCCAGGGTCCTATCTTTCTTCTCCATCATGTCTTCAAAGTTACTTTATGATCCAAGATTGGTATATTGGTGCTATAGCTGGCAAGGTCAAGGTTCAGGTGGGAAGAAAGAAGACAGGCAAGGAAAGAAAACTGGAGGCATCCCCCAGCTGATCTGGCTCTCTTTAAATATGAAACAGTCTACACCGTTTCTGCAAACACCTCTTGGACCAGAATATAAACACAGGGCAGCGCTTGGATAAAAGGGAGGATGAGAAACATAGCGCTCTTTTTTCCCAACAAGGCAATTTACCCCACCAAAAATTGGGGTTCTGATATCAAGGAGCTCAGAGAGAATGCGCCTTGAGATGGGTAGCCACAGCATCCAAGACAGAAATTAAAAAGAAACAAAAAATAATGCAAGTGCAAGGAGTTGCATTTCCCTCCTTTGTAAGGATTCAAACCCCTAAATGCCATTTCTTCTGATAAAGCACAAATCAGATGTCTGTCTCAGGGAGAGAGAGAAAGACAGGAAAAAATGATGCTTCTTTCTCAGTTTTGTGGAAACAGCTCAAAGAAATAAACCAGTGGGAAAAAATTAAGACACTAATATGTATTAATTTCTACTAGCCCCAGGCACCAGCACACGTTTTATCTTATTTAATTCTCCCAACATCCCTGAGAGGTGACTACTATCACTTTCATTTTGTATGTGGAGACTCAAGTTCCGGGAGGTTAAGTGACTTGCTCAAGGTTGCAGGGCTGGTGAGGGAGGAAGCTGAAATTTAAACTAAATCCTCATACAAACAGCTCCTGCTCCCTGTTTAACAGTAACTCTCAACACAAAAGTAGAAGAGGGGAGAAGAGACATGACAACATCTCCGATTCAAAGAACAAAATGCCCTTGGATTTTGGTTTCAACATTTGGTGTAGAATATTAAATGTTCATAATTCCTTTCATGTACAGACATTTGTCTGATAGACAACATTTTCTGCATACATGAATTTTGAAAATATTTTAAGTCTCAACCAAGATGCTCTCTACCGATGGTGGAGGGGAGAGAGGATTGCTGAATGCACAACTTCAAAGTCTGAATGTGAACGGCCTGCTGGCCAATGAACTCATGAGGATTTTGTCCTATGCTAAAGCAATGCTAATGCTTATTGAGATTTGGGCCACACCGAGCTTCTAGGGTGGGGGAGGCAGCACTGGAGCTGCAGAAGGAAGCTGAGTGTAATCCTTTAGGGACCAAAGGGAACGTAGAGAACACTGTGGCCAGCCTCCCACATACGGCAAAATGTTCTCTAATATATCTCATGAGTAATCATCCAGCCCTTGAAAGAAGACTAAAGACTTGCTGTTTTCTAAGGTAAAGCATTTCATTGACAGATACTTCCTTTTTATTTTAAAAAATTTTAAAAGATTTTTTAAAATGTATTTTGAGAGAGAGAAAGAGAGGAGAGTCAGATGGACAGAAAGAGACTCTGAAGCAGACTCCCTGCTGAGCTCAGAGCTCTAAGATCATGACTTGAGCTGAAATCAAGGGTCAGATGCTTATCCAACTGAGCCTTATCCAGGAGCCCCTGGACATTCCCTTAAAATAAAGCCAACATCCAAACTCCTGAGTTTAATAGCAAATAGGTATTGAGGGTCTTCTGTGCACAGTGCTTTTATATAAGTTATCTTCAATAATCCTAACGTTGTACCCATAAAACTATGAGGGAGGTAGAGATGTTCCCTTTCCTTTTATAACCAAGCTCACAGTCTGGGTGTGCAGGACTCTCCAGAAACCACACAGCTAGGATGATCAGCCAGTCATCCAGCTTCAAAGTGGATGTTCTAACCTTGCACGGTCACTGCATTTTTGTCCTCATTCTTGGTAATTATCCTTAACCTCTGGTCCATACTTCCGTGGTTCTGGCTCACTGGATGGTAATAGTATCACCATCTCCTCTACACAGGACACAATCTACAGATCATTCATCATTCATTAGATTTCTCCAGGATACTGGTCAGCTTTTTCACTGGTTTTCCTGATGATGGCTCCCCAAACTGAGCATACTATGCTGGCTATGGTTGGGATCGGATGGGTTTTGCCCTCTGTGCATTTAAAGACATGCATGTACTTTCTGCTGAACTTATTCTTCAGTTGACTTCAATCAGAAATGCTTTGGAGCAGCTGGGTCACTCAAGTGAACCCATTACAATGTGGATTCAACTGACAAATCTAAATTACAGGCCGCAACCCTGTTGGCCTATAGCTCAACCTCACACAGTTGACAGTGAACACTCAGGATTTCTATGTGCCTTCAGCAGGGCAAATTCTACGAACGAATGGAGCACCCACCTTCAGGACAGCTGGCTCACACAGCTGGCAGGTTGATACCATTAGCCAAGAAAGCAGCTGGGACTGTCGGTCAGGGCCAGGGCTCTGGCCTCACTCAACGTGTGTCTCTCCATGGGCTTTACCTCTGTCACAGCATGATGGCTGGGTTCCAAGAGCAAGTAACCCAATGGGACCAGGGAGAATGTGCATGGCCTTTCCTAATCAGACCTGCACCACCTCCAACATTCTCCATCGACTGACAGATCCCAAAGTTTGATCCAGAGTCCAGGGCCAAGGACGTAGACCCCACCCATCAATAAGAGGTGCATCTAAGAACCTGTGGCCCGCAGACCTGAGAAGGCCGTCAGCTCTAATAGGTACTTTTGTGTGATCTGGAGCAAGAGATCTTCCTCCCAACCCACCTTTTCCCTTTTGGGGGTGAGAAAAAGAATAGGATCTGTGAAAAGGTGCCCTGCAAAGCCTGCCAGCATCCCTTCTCTGGCAGATAAGCTGGCTTCCTCCTGTCCACTCGGTGTCTTGTTATTATTCATTTCATGGTATCTGAATAAGCCAGTTCATTTGAAAGGATCAGCTCATTCACCCCAGCTGCTCCCAAGTTTTTAATAAAACTTTCAGACAGGTCAGAGTTCTGGGGCACACCATTTGAGGCCTCTTTTCAGACTGGCCAACCAAACCCTTCAGAGGCGGTTACTCAGTCCACTAGGAGTCCTTGTTGGCCGCTTGGAGTTTGTATCATCTTCTTAACTGCTCTCTTCCCAATGTGCCACACTTGAGGAAGTAGTGATGAACCAATGAACAGGAAAATAAACAAAGGGAACCTGTACAGATAAGCAAATTCAATACTAGTTTTGTGACAGTAGATTCAGATCATAATTTTAAGAGGCAAGTTAAGAATTTATTTGATGGGTAGTCATATCAGGTGAGTTTAGGTAGGAAGATTTTCCAGAGAAAAAGCTTTGAAAATCCTGAGTGAAAAACAACAACAAAAAAATCTTTTAAAAAACAGCAAACAAACAAACCAAAACAACAACAACAAAATTGGACAGCCCGGGTGGCTCAGAGGTTTAGCGCCGCCTTCAGCCCAGGGCGTGATCCTGGAGACCCGGGATTGAGTCCCATGTCGGGCTCCCTGCGTGGAGCCTGCTTCTCCTTCTGCCTGGGTCTCTGCCTCTCTCTCTCCCTCTCTGTGTCTCTCATGAATAAATAAATAAAATCTTAAAAAAAAAAATCATGTTGAATTTTTTTTTCAGTATAATTTGGTCCCAAATCAACTTCACATCAGGCCACCTACTCTCTACCCCAGTGTAAGTGATAACCAGAGATCCCTCTCCATAAAACATCTGCAAAAGATCCACTTTCCTTTGTATCTTGATATCTCAACATTATATCATTTGATACTGGGAGTACTTGAAGTGGTTAGAAATCTTCAAGGAATTATTTTATATATTTGAATAAAACTGTTAATTATTGCATTCTGTTGTGAAGGCATGAACCAGGGAAAAGATAAAAGCATCTTTCAAATTTAATGTCCCAATTAATTAATTTTTACTTATAAAATTGGAGCCTTTGCCAAGGCTTCTGGAAGCATTATAAAAGATTGATGTCTTAAAGATAAGAATTTAACTGGGTCAAGCCCAGCCATCAGATTATTCTTAATTAGGAATGAATCTCTCTATAATTTCTATAAAATTGGCTGAATAACAGACGACATACTAAATTGCTAATGTAATTCAAAGGGTATATGATTTGAAAAGGGGCTGCTCCTTTTTGCTGATTTTATCAGTGGTACTCTCTGCCCTGATTCATTCAGCAGGTTGTTGTTTATTTTCCAAGTTCAGAAAAATGTCATCTTTAATTATAGATGGTGCCCAGGACATGTATTCCCCTTCGTGCCTACTTTCAGGATTGAATGTAAAGTATTGGCCTGGATAGGAGAACATGTGCTTGTGTCAGAAGAGGCATCATTTCAAAAAGGTCACATCTGAAACTTGTTCAGTGAGTCAGCTTGGAACTTGTGGGCTGTGTGCTGTGGTTTTCAAGAATCAGAAAGGTCGATCCCTCCAGGCAATTCCAGACATTGCTGAGGAAGGTAGCTTTCATTGGGGAAAAGGGAGAGAGCATGTTTGAGAGATTTAATGTATATCATGTCACTACATCATGGGTGAACCCCATAAATGTAATACTGAGAAGACATAATATATTATCCCATTTATATGAAGTTCGATAACAAGTAAAAAACCAGGCTATGGTGATAAATATAAAAATAGTGGTTAGCTCTGGGTGGATATTGCTGGGAAAAGGCTTAAGGACATTTTTTTTTTGGATTGATGGAATGGTCTATGTCTTGATCTGAGTAGTGGTTAGACACCTATACACACATAATTAAATATATATTTAAAATATTACATTTGTGTATTTCTATATGATTTACACGTCAATACAAAATGACACACACATGCAAAGGCATGGTATGAAAATAAAAAGTATATGTGTCAAGCAATCCTAAATTAGTGGCTTAAGGGGCACCTGGGTGGCTCAGTTGGTTGTGTCCGACTCTTGATACAGGCTCAGGCCATGATCTTGCAGCCGTGGGATTGAGCCGCCCCCTGGGCTCTGTGCTCAGCACGGAGTCTGCTTCAGATTCTCTCTCCCTCTTCCTCCCACTCACACATGCTCTCTCTCTCTCTCTCTCTCTCTCTCTCTCTCTCTCTCAAATAACTGAATAAAATATTTTAAAAATATATAGTGGCTTGAATTCCCAATCTTAGAATAAGTATTATTTCTGCTAGGTCCTGTTTGTCAAAGTGTTCCCTAGACTTCTGCATCGGAATCAACTGGAGTATTTGTTAAAAAATACAAATTCCTGGACCTTCCCTATTATAGCTTACATACATATAATTACTGGAAAGGCAGAGGCGGGGGAGCAATCTGCCTTTTCAGCAAACTTCCCATGCTGTTCTTTTATCTCCAAAAAGAAATCTTTGTTGAAGTGTATTTTTTTAAAGATTTTATTTATTTATTCATGAGAGACACAGAAGGAGAGAGGCAGAGACACAGGCAGGGGGAGAAGCAGGCTCCCTGCAGGGAGCTTGATGTGGGCCTCGATCCTGGATCCTGGGATCAGGTCCTGAGCTGAAGGCAGGTGCTCAACCGCTGAGCCCCCCAGGTGTCTCACTGAAGTGTATTTTATTTATTTATTTTCATTATTATTCTTATTTTTTTTTTGAAGTGTATTTTAAAGGAGTGATACATGAGCCACTAACTTTGTATTTCTTGCTAACACTGATGGGATCATCAGAAGTATCAGTGGACTTTCTCAGTTTGGAACCAGGATGTAAGGCTGGGATAAAGAGTTATGAGCCCTTTTACTGAACATAGGCCGTGAGCCTTTGTTTACACCATCTCTTTTAATTCTCACAACTATGATATGAGATTACAGGACTATCATCTGCTTATTCAAGAGGTGCTAACTGAGGTTAAGCTGGATAAGTCAACATTCCAAGGTCACACCCAGAAAGGGAGGAGATACCAAGATGTGGCTGAGTCCACAGCTCAGACTTTTAGCCATTTTGCCTCCCAAACATGTGAAGCCTATGCTGTTCCAGGCTTTTGACTGGGAGAGTCCAGGGCAAGCTTCTCAAGCTAAAGGGGATCCATTCTGAGCCTTGGGGCAGGGTGGGTGGGATTCAGATGGCTAAGGGAGCTTAGACACCAGTATGAGGAGAGAAAGCTGAGTGGGCTCCTGCAACCCCATTCCATAGGTGCCAAGATTCAAGAAAGACCGACTATGTACTGGATTTCAGTGGGAGAGGAAGAATAAACGTGGACAGGGAGCCTGGGGCAGGCTGGGGAGCATCTTGACTGTCGAGTCATCAGGTTACTCTTTTCCTCTGGGCTGTGGGGGAATAATGAAGGTTCCTGAATAGGAGCCTCAACAGCTGACACCAGGTACTAAGGGAGGTCACTCTGAGGGCAGCACTAAAAACAGATTGATGAGCCACTGCCCATGAATACTCTTGACTTTTCTCTCTACTGCGATCTTTTCTTACCTCTACTTTTCTTAATTCCTCTCTTTCCTTTTCACCATCAGGGCCAAACCCTTTTTCCAACAATAAGGTTAGTCCAATCTTTCAAGAGTGAAAGTTTGTAGCGCTTGACTAAATCCTGCTTTACAGAAAGCACATTCAGCTATTCAACTATGGATTGAATTGGCCTATGCATATTGCATATAATTTGATTCCATACACTTCCTTTTATGTCACTTACCTTTTTTGTTATGGGCTCTTAGGGCTATCTATTATGTTCAGATACGTAGGTAGTTGAGGTTAGCCCATTTTGCAATATACAGATGAGTTTTCTCATTCATACACTCATTTCCCTATAAAGTGGCAAATCTTAGAAAGGGGCAATGGAAAACCAACTTTGATATGGAGTTAGCTAGGGCACATTTAATTTTGCCAAAGCTTAGGTCAAATTTAGAATATCTTACACTGCTGAATTGCAATGTTGCACCTAAAGAGTGTGACAGGCCACACAGAGCTAGGGTAGAAGAGAGAGCACACCTCAGAAAGAATGATCTTCCAAGCTAAAGGAGTGACCTATGCAAAATTTGTAATTGTAAAATCTGACCTTATGAATCACAGAGCATCATGGCTACTGGGAACATGGGCTTTTGCTTATGCCTGCATCTGTCCAAATATCTTTTAAAAAAAAAAAAAACTCTTTCTCAGTGAAATACATTTCAGCTTTGCTCTGCTTGTCTGTTCTTAAGTGCAAATGAAATTTTTGTTCATTTGTAAGCTGAGTACAGGTGGACTTCAGCATGTACACATCTCAACTTTGCCTTGTGTTCACGGCGGCTTCTCATTTCTGGAAATCACCTTTATAAACAACCCAGAAAAATTACACAACCCTTGTGTTTATTTCTCATGACCCCATTTCTCTAGGCTGAGGTAAGGGTAACTACAGCTCTTGTCCCATCAGAAGAGTTTACTGAGCCCATGATTAGTCATAAGGTTTGTGGTGTGGCAGTGAATAAACACATCTTGAATGGTCTGTTGGATAATTTACATGCACTTTCTTAGATAGTTACCCAGCAGCGCAGCACCTTTGGAAGAAAATGAGGCTCAGACATTTGCGTGACTTGCAAAAGGACAGCAGGGTGGTCAGAGAGGGTGCTGCGAGGTGTAGAACAGGAAAACAAAATCAGGTGCTGGTAGAAATTAAGAACCGTGAGACAAAAATGAGTGCAAACTGAAAAGCACCTACAGGATCTAACTAAATGCAAACACAGGAGCCAAGGTGGTCGAGTGCAGCAAAACTGGAAAGTCATGCGAGTCCAGCATAGAAATCTGAATATGGAAAACAGGAAGACTTTCAGTAATAACTGTAACCATTACTGCTAGGACGTACCTGCCAGGTGCCAGCCAGTGTAGTGAGTTTGGGGCAGGGCAAGGAACAAGACGGATTTACTTTCTGCCTTTGTGGAGTCTACAGCCTTGGGGGAAATAGTTGAAAAATGACTGCCAGATAGTGAATTTTAAACTCTTCCTGGTGGTGCCTTTAGGACCGCTCAGAAGGCAACAGCACAGCTGTGCATGAGAGGACCCGGGGAGTGGGACCAGGGGCGGCTCCCTCCCTTCTTCCTCTCTGGTCTCAGCCCTCCGGGGATTTGTCCAGAACTCCTATCAGGCTCCACTCCTCTAGAGCAGAGCTTCCATGCCTCAGTGTGCGCTGCCTGTGACGTGTGATCCCAGCTCCTGCCAAGACTCCAGCTGTGCTCAGCCCTCGATGGAGGAGCGCGCTGGGGCCCCAGCTCGGGCCTCCGGGCCTGGTCACTGGTCCACGGGCCTTAGAGACAACGGCTGCCTCCCATCCGCACGTCTGCCTCACCCGTGCTGTACGCGGTTGTACTTCTTTTTAATAAATAGAGAAATAAGTGGATAAGCGAAACTGAGAGAATCAGGCTCATGGAAATATTTCTGTATCTTCGAAAAATGAGCCGTTTGGGTGAACTTGGCCCCAGAGGGCTGAAAATGAGTAGTTGCTCAACCATAATTAAGGCCCTCCAGAAGAGCAGCTTGGCGTTTGACTCAGAAGAGTAATTGAGCTCTGGGAGCTGCCCAGAGTGGTTTATACCAACGTAGCGGCCTTGGTCGTTTAAGGGAGATCATCGTGTAAGGCCTGCCAATCTTGCTCTAAGACTTGAAATTGAAGACTCCAGAGGCTCTAAGTGGGAACAAGTATTTCTACCGCCATACCTCGTCCTTATACTTTGATCAGTTGTTGCATTTTACCGATACGGAGTTCAGAAGCAAAGGGGACGAGATGTGCAAAGGGAGAGGCCGAAGGAGGTGTGTGTAGAAGGATCCTGGCTACAGTGCTTTGGGCACGGAGAGCTAGCTCACACAGCCTGAAGGGGACTATGAACTTGGATTTCTGAGTAACTTGGGGTCAAGTCTCTGCACTGAACCTTACTGGCTGTGCGATACTAGGCAACTCATGCCTTCAAGTCTCACTTGACATAAATACAGATAATAATGGAGGTCTTATGGCATAGCCTGCATACATAATTAGAGTTAGGACAAAGGAACACATGCTAGGGAAGTAGTTACACACCCTCACTTTTTCAGAATTAGTTCTTTCATCAGTCCTGATAGCTCACATCCCCCGGTCCATGTAATCCCCAGCCTAGGACACTGGTTGGCTTAGAGCAAGCAGGAAGCTCTTGGATGGATACAACCCTTTCCTGAAGAAGATTCTCTCCAAATGCTATTGATATTGTCCCAATAAGTGTCTTTAAGTGAGCATGCGAGAGACAAGTCAAAAATGAGCATTTGGTGAGGAGTCAAGAGATGTAATTCCAAATCCCAGTATTGTCTCTTGGGGCACAATTTAGGGTAAATCACCTGACCATCTGGGTCTCAGTTTCATGAAAACAGAAACGGAGGCAGTCAGAGGAGCAGTGGAGTCAAAACAAACCTTGAGGTTTTCTCAGCTTTCATCGTCAGTAATTAAATGAATACAACCTCAGCCATTTATTTCTCCAGGAGCCTCATTCTCAGCATATATGTCCATCCGGCAAAATAATGAATAAATTAAATATAAATAAATAATGAATAAAACAAATATCCCAGACTGATGCATAATGTGCTATTTTTCCAAAAAGAATAAATTGGTATCTTGGTGCACTGGCAGAGTGGGGTGTTTTCTGTTCCTTTTCTGAAAGAATGGTTTTAGGGAGCATAAGTATATGGTCTTTGTCAAACATGTATGTCTGTATTTTCATTTAAATGTAAATGCAGCAGTGAGTCTTAGGAAACACAGGTACACACTCTGAAGTCTTTGCGGAGAAGCACCGGGAACTGTGAGCTTTTCAAATTGAAATTCCTTCTTAAATTATTTTTTAAGTCTCTCAAGATCACCTTGATAATTAATTTCTTTTATATTTTAAACATCTTTTTTTTTTTTTTTTTCCCTGCGAAGAGGGAGAAAGCACCAACATCAGTGGAAGAACTCTGATTGTCAAGACAACACAATGTGCTGCTAGCTGGGGAGACATTTGTGCAACTTACATGGAGATATAAATATATTAGTTTGGGGATTCCTACTTTCAGAGCAAATATTACATTGTCACAAATATCATACCCTCAAGCCAAGGTATGTATTAATGGCTTCATTATTAAAATTTGGTTACTGTTTCAGAACCGTAAATCCATCAGTTATGATAATTTCATAAAATGAAACCACAAATACTAATAAAAGTTTTCAGTTCAGTAGAGCATCAACAATAACCAGATATATTATAATTCTGGGAAAGTTAGGAAACAATATTTTCAAAGCATAAGAAAATATTCCCTAATTCAACACTTTCAAGCACTAGCTTGGACAATAAATTTCCCCTTCTCCCTCTCCCCCCACCCCCAGAATGCAACATTTCTCACATCTACAAAATAAAGGCCATATTTTCTTAGCCTGGCATTCCAGAGATTTACCCTCTTGCCCTAGATTAACTTTCAGACTGCTTTCTGGATGCTCCCCTTCATGAATCCTGTGTCTCTCAGTATAGACTCGCCCTCAAAGCCGGCCTCCCTTATGACTTCACACTGCCTTCACTTAAAGCAGCCCTCACCTGCCATGCCCTCCCTTTCAGCTGCTGTTCTCAGGCAGCCAAATAAAATTTTGCTTGGTTTTTGAGCTCTTTGCCCACTGTCTTGCACAGTGGTACTTAATCGTAGGTTCTTAACAGTAGGTCTGTGATGGATGATGAAACAAATGTGTTTCAGGATTCTATGCAGGAGCCATAGATTGTATACCTCTAAGGTAGACAAAAAGGATTTTAAACACAAAAGAATATTCAAGTCCATTAGGGAAATCTCACCCAAAGAAAATCTGGGAACAGGCAGGCCTGCTTGAGGCCAGGAAATTGTCTTTCTATTTAATCAAATGTACAGCCATTTATGCAGTTATTAAGCAGCCAGGTTGTTTAGAGGGAGTTGGCTGGTCCCGTTCAGGTTAAAGGCTGTTGTTGGCTGTAACACTTGCCTCCCAGATTGAACAGGATTGTGCTGGACCCACAGAAGGAAATAGTAGCCTATTGTCTTTCCCAAATTGCAGTGGAGTTGCCTTTTCCCATGTTTATCTCCATTCTCTTCTTCATTCTCCCCTTAGTCTTGTTTGCCAAGATTACACACAGAATCCCAGCAGTCCTGCACACCACATATGCCCTGGCTTCATCCTAAGTATTTCAAAGTACACTATTAAGGCTAAAAAGAAAATCGAATCTTATTAACAGGATTAACTTCTGAACAACAAGTCTCAAAATCCATTAGAAATAGAAGTGACGGTGTCAGCAATAAGGCTCTGAGAAATCATTTAATTAAGACTCCTTTATTTTTAAAAACTGATTACTTATGTGTTCTGGTGGGGTTTAGCATTTAAACCTGGCAGAGTGGATATTCCACTGTTGGCCACAAGCCCTCGTGGTCTGTTTGCTGAAGACCGTTTCTTATGGTCACATACCCGGTGCTCCATCTGTCTGGCCCCAGCAAGTTGATTTATCCTCTGAAGAAAACACATATAAGGAACAGGCACCCAAGGGGAGGAAATGAATGCCATAAACCTGTCATGAAACATTTCAAGTCAAAATAAGATCTGGTAAAACTAGAGTTCTTTATAGTGGATGTTGGAAACTGTGTAGCCCGGTTACAGAACCAAGCCATCCAGCTCTAAACTTGCTCAAAATAAAATGCCAAAATCTATCTGAGAAAGGGACAAGTTTTTTTACTTATTTCCATGACTTTTACTCTTCCCACCAAAGTTAAGGTAATTCACTTGTTCATTCATTTATTTTTCACCCAACATACATGTGACATACGGGAAGACTGGGAGGATAGACCAACAGACAAGACAAAGTCCTCAACCCCAGACAACAGAGGTGCTCTTTACAAATAAGTGGATCCAATTTAATTGGACATCTGTCAGAAGATTGACCTCCGGTTGGCCTCTGCTGTGGACGTGGGATGGCTGGTGAGGTGAAATTTTCTAATTAAAGAACTTAAAGCTTGCTACTGCAAATAGGCCAATGAGGTAAGAGGGATAAATATTTTAACTTCTTGCAGGAGGAATTCCTAGAGTTCCCCTTTAGGGAATATCAATTTTGTGAAAAATTGTTGCTTATTTGGTTCATAAGTTCAGATTCTAGAAGGAAAGCAGTCAAGTGGCTCCAAACTGATTTTAGTTCTTATGTTAGATTTCAATCAGAGATATTTTGGTTATCTTGAAGGTGCACTAAAGTGCTGCCTAGAGCTTCCTTAGCGTAGGCTGAGCTGCTCAGTGGCATGTGGCTTCACATGGATGAGTACAATCCAAAGCCACTGGCTGTTGCCATCCTCCTGAACAAGCAGCGCTTTTGGGGAATGATTTCTTTTACTTTGATTTCTAGATCTGATTTGAAGAAGAAAAATGTTCCAGGTAGCCTAGGAACAAGTATAATCTTTAATAATTTTTTTGTATATTTTTTCATTGGAGTTCGATTTGCCAACATTTAGTATAACACCCAGTGCTCATCCCGTCAAGTGCCCCCAATCTTTAATAATTTTGTGTTGAAATTGTCAATAACCTATTTCTGAGTTCTCTTGAAATAAACATTTAAAAAAATTCTTCAAGCATCTATATTGTTTACTATTATACTGACATCTAACCCTCAAATGTGGACTGTTGTTCATTTGGTGATACTATTTATATTGTAACATTTTTCTACCGATGTGTATTTTTGCTGATACCCATGGATAATAAGGTCTCTTACTTAGAACCAAATTCTACAACCTTTGATAGTAACTTTTAAATACAATACAGAAAATAAATAAAGCAAAAAAAATCTATTTAACAATGAATCGTGCTTTGGATATGTTTCAAGAAATTATTAATGTGTTAGTTGTGGTAATGTGTTTCTAACTTGGGTTAAAATAGTCTATGAGAAGACTGTATATGTATCTGTACAATCTTTCTTTTTCTCACACTTGCCCACATATGTTAACAAGTATTCATTAAGTTCCACCTATATTACAGGATAGTTATTTCATAGAAGTAAGAGTTGAATCCTAACATCAATTAGCAAATTCCAAGGAACTGATTGGTCTACTTTTGTTAGTTGCTTTTTCTCTCAGTCCTTTTTTTCTTTTCTTCCCATGGAGGATGGCAATATTCAAAGGTAGGTTTGAGCTTGGTAGGAAAGGCTAATGTTGATCCTGAACCGCAATTCAGTTTACCAGAATTTTCTGTACTGAGCTTTGGGGCTTGTGCCCAATTAAGGCTTTTCCACTCTTGCTTCTCCTGTTCTCCCCCGTGTTCATCTTCCCTGGAGAGGGTAGGGGGAAAAGCAAGGGGTAGTGGGAACAAGCCCAGAAATTTCTGATCCAAATGCCATCCTAACATCATCAGAGAGACCGAATCTTTATATTATTTCTCATATACCCTTTATTCTCTAAACTAATGCCTGCAATGAGAAGCAGCCCTTGATTTGGGCACAAAGCAGGTAATACAACGTATCTGGTGTCAATTCCAGTTTTAGGTTTTCACTAGATACTGATCATAGTAGACCCTGTGTTCTCAGTAGGACACTCAGTGGACTCAACTTCTGAAGGCAAGACATCAGAGAGCAGGAGGTGGGATGGCTCTGGGCCATAAGTAGGAATTAGCTTCATGTGGAAAAGTGATTCTGACCTCACAAAATGGTTTGGGTGCCAACCATGCTCTCTTTTGAGCATTTCCCTTGAATTTGATCTTGCTTATTGGGTTTTGTGATGAAAGGCTTTTATTGATTAGTACTGAGCACTTGAAAGTTAATGGTTCTGTAGAAAATAGGGAATTAGATGATCATTATTTTTTATCTTTTCTGAAAAGTGCAATTTCTAGTTAGACGTCTGCCTAAATAAAACCCAGGGTGTCTTTATACCAGAAAGTAAATGAAAAAGTGAAAAGTGGAATCTCAAATGCAGCATTTCAATGTGATTGGATTTAATTAAATACTTTATATGAACCTAGGGGGAGGAAGCTAGATCTCACTGGAAGTGGGGTGGGCATTGCATTTTATGAACTGGTCTAGGGTGGAACAGGCAAGGCCTGACAACCTTCAAGGTTCCCATCCCCTACACTCTATCAAATCTCAGTAGGTTCTTGGGCTAATGCTTAGTGTCAGTCTGTTTCTGCCCCAGGGTGCTCCCTACAGGTATTAGAAAACTTCCCTAAAGCAAACCTTGCCCCAGCTAGTCTCTAAGTCAATCTTCAGACAAGCCAACTGAGAAGTATAAGCAGGTGAAGTTGGTATGCCTGGGAGTCTTCATCTTGCATGCTTGGTTAGTCTTCTCAATCTTTTCCTCCCAACCACTGGCTGATGTCTCCCCAATTGTCTTTGCTGCTGATCATGGCCATTACAATGTCATTTTTAGGACTGAGAAGATTAACTATAGCAGACCCTCTTTATGTGGACTCCGGGATAGGTAGATAGGCTGACAGTGTGGGTAAAATTGTCTCTGTGTTCTCCTGCATAATAACAGGCAAGACCGCTGAATGCCTAGAACTTACACTTTAGTTAGAAGAAGAAATCCATGAACTAAAGAGATCAACATACTAGACAAATGCAGATTGTGACAAATTCTATAACAAAAAAGCCACAGAGCTTGTTGACAGAATTTTGGGTGGGTTTACAGGGACAGATGAGTAACATCATGGTTCCTCAAGGTTGTCTATCATTCTTGTAGAGTAAATGAAAAATCATGGTCTGAGACATCTGATGGCAAAGCCTTAAATAGCCCACTGAAATGACCAAGGTACTTTGAAGCCTTTGACATGCAAATATTGTTACTGTTTCTTGTTATATTCCTCTTAATTTCAACATAGAACTTATTTTTACAAGTGATCAAGGAAAGTTCAGAACAAAGGGATATGTGCCATATTTTATCTACTAATTTGTGTCTGTGGGCATATATTGATCTCTAACCTGAGAACAAATTTGGGACTATTGCTGTGCCACCCTCCCCAACAAGGGAATCTTTGGGCCATTAACAACAATGGAACACATCCCAGGTTGTGCCACTTCCTTGGATGGTGACCTGGATATTGCTGGACCTGTCTTACTCATCTTATTGCTTGGCTAGTCTGCTCATCCCTAGCCCCTCCACATGTTCTCTTATCTCAACAGGTCCTCCCTGTGTTACAAGTGAATTCAGATTATGATCCTTAGAGTCCTGGTTGTTACCTTTTAACCCTGCTTAATTTCATAGTTAAAGACTTGGACTTGTGGAAATTCTGGGAACATGGTGCTACTCTTCTCCCTTTATAATTATTTTTAAAAATTATTTATGTATTTATTTTGGAGACAGAGAGACAACATGAGCAGGGTGAGGGACAGAG
This sequence comes from Nyctereutes procyonoides, assembly GCF_905146905.1. Lineage (NCBI taxonomy): Eukaryota > Metazoa > Chordata > Mammalia > Carnivora > Canidae > Nyctereutes > Nyctereutes procyonoides. Next base: position 5,272,056 of record NW_026575140.1, on the reverse strand, counting down.
GGAGAGAGAGGATCTCAAGAAGACTCAGCACTGAGTGCAGAGCCTGATGCTGGGCTCGGTCTCACAACCCTGAGATCATGACCTGAGCCTCAATCAACCAGCTGAGCCACCCAGGCACTCCATCTTCTCCCATTCCAATTCTATTGGTCTAACTCAAGTCATAGAGTATCTGAACCCATGGGCAGCTGAATGTATGTGTGGTTTCCCTTCATTCCCAGGTAATCCTTCTATACAGGAAGTTACTTTCCTTGGGATCACGTATAGCCCCTAGAAATCTAAGTTTCAGAAAAGGTAAACTGATTATGTTTGTTCCTCATATGTGGTCAATAAAATAGTGTGATTTAAGATTTCTTATAAATTATCATTTATAAGGAGGAGTTCAGCCATGGCTTACTGGTTGAGGTTGTGAATGAATGGCTGTCAGCGTTTAAGCCTCCCATTCTGATTAGGACATGGACAAGGGCAGAGTTTGACTCCCTGAGCATGACAACAAGAAGACAGTTAACATAATAGCAAATATCAGTTAAAAAAAAATAAATGGGGGCACCTGGGTGGCTCAGTGGCTGAGCCTACCTTTGACTCAGGTTGGGATCCTGGGATCCTGGGACTGAATCCTACATTGGGCTCCCTGCAGGGAGCCTGCTTCTCCCTCTGCCTGTGTCTCTGCCTCTCTCATTGTGTCTCTCATGAATAAGTAAATAAAATATTTTTTAAAAAATAAAGAAAATAAATGAAAATAAAGTCATGGCATTTGGAGTCAACAATCTAGGTTTAAATCTAAGCCCTTCCATAAACTGGGCAAATTGCTCAGCCTCTTTGATGCTCACTGTCTGCTACATGGATATAAATGGGTACAAAAAACCCTTGTCCTGTGATATGACTGTGAACAGTACATGAAAACCTATGTAAAACACTCAGCACTGAGCGATCTACATCTAGTATATTTTTCTGCATGGAAATAAGCATCTTGGGAGGAAGTGTCCTGGCCTCAAATGCCAAGAGTGAATGGGAAGCTCAGTATACAATGAAATCTCCCTGGAGTATGTTTGAAAAGGTTCCAATGCAAACGGACACTAAGTGGCAAACAAAACGCCTTGTCAGCCTTAGCCCAGAAGACGCTGGTAAGGAAGTCATTAATTACTTGCCAGTCAGCCATAAGGTGTTACGGAGCCTGCTAAGTTTAAATATGCTTTATTATCTGACATCCAACATATGGCACATGGTTATGAGGTGGATGACACTAGTTTTAAAGGTCATCGTAACCCAAATGAGCAGATCCGAAATGGAGAAATTAGTTAATGCTTTCATCTGCTGATTTAGTGTGAACACATCCAAGAGAGCCGAGGCACTCCAGATGGCAGGCAGCAAAAATAGCTAAGAAAGATGATGTGTGTTAACTGTTTCTTAATGACACCAGTAGTTCACCAGGGGGGAAGAGAGGGAGAAGGAGTCTTGTCTAAGTGCTGGTTGAACTCATGGGCAAGACAGAGATCTCTTTAAGATTTCCAGCTCTCAGGAGATTAAATCCCACCTGCAACAAATGGTAAAACTCTCCTTCCATCCACATTATTAGTCTCACTGCTGATTGCTTTTATTATTATTACTATTATTAGTATTATTCACTGCTTCAACTAATATTTAATAAATGAATTTATTCATGTGCCAGGCACCATTTTGTGCTTATTTTTCTCAACAACCCATTGAGGTAGTTGTGGTTAAGAATGCTGGCTTGGACTACCCGTGTTTACCCAAAGAAAACAAAAACACTAATTTGAAAGGATGCATGCCGCCTCATGTTTATTTAGCATTGTTTATAATAGCCAAGACATGGAAGCCACCCAAGTGTCCATAGATAGATAGATAAAGAAGATGTGCTACATAAGTACCTTGGGATATTACTTAGACACAAAAAAGGATGAAGTCTTGCCAATTGCAATAGCATTGATGGACAATTCAGGAGAGAGGAAACAACTGGCAGTCTTTAGAACTGACATAGCTCAAGAAGGAAAATTCAGGAGCCTAAGCAAGGCCAACCCCAAGTTATTTTCTCTTTTATAAAAAGAAAAAAGAAAGCAAAACAATTCAAACTCTGAGTTGGATGCTGAAGAGCAATGTTGGAAAAATAATCTTTAATCTTTAAAAAATAGTCATGACAAACAGCACTTACCAAGTCTCTACTATGTGCCAGGTATTGAGTTAAATGTTTTACCAGTGTCATTCATCCTCACAGTGACCTGAGTATGGTGTCCTTATGGCTACTTTACACATGAAAAACTGCAACACAGGAATGATGACTAACATAGCCAAAGGCACATGGTTATAAAGTGGAGGAGCCAGGCTTAAAACTCAAGCTATCGGGAGCCAGAGCCCCTCTACCCCACGTTGCACTCCCCTGGCCCTGTCTTCCAGGCCTGGACCTGGTTTGATGGTTTTTAGGGCAGGAATTCTCAAACCTAAGCATGCATCTGAGTCACCTGAAAGGCTTGTTACACAACCTTTGTAAGAGTTTCTGATACAACAGGTCTGGGGCAGGAGCCCAAGAATTTGCATTTCTAACACTTGTCCCATGTGATGCTGATGCTGCTGGTTTGAAGGCCTCACTTTGATAGCCATTGGTTAATTAGATTTCAGAGCCTGAGTTAGAGTCACAGGCAGCAGGTTAAGGTCCCAGATTGACCACTTGTGTAGGTGTGTGACATGGAACAAGTCACTTAAGCCCTGTGAGCCTTGATTTCGTCATCTGCTCAATAGGGATTCTAAGTCATTATAGTCTGATTGACTATATAAATCGTTATTAGGAGGATGCAGTTAATGAAACCTATCTCCTAGAGCTGTTATGGAGATTAAATAAAATACCATGTATAAAGTAACTTACTTAGTAAGTAGCCTGGAACACAATAATAGCTCTCACATGGTGGTAAATAAATAAACTTGTCACGAAGTTATTAATCCGTCCTGTGTACACAGCACAGAGAGAAAGAGATGAAGCCACATTTCTTGTCTGGAGCAAGCTAAATTTAAGGACCAAAAAGTCCGAAAAGAAACACAGACATAAACACAATGCACACATAGACACCGGGACATACACATTCTCTCTCTCTCTCTCTCTTTCATACACACACACACACACACACACACACACACACACATAAAATATCACAAATACAAGATAAGTGGTGAATGTCATCTGCCCAGGAACTGGCAAAGTGCTAGGCGAGCCTTGGAGAATGGACACAACCTTTCAGTTGGAAAAATCATGAGACCTCCCTGGAGAGAGGACAATCTCAGCTGGTTCCTAAACTTTGTAGTCATGCATTTATATATATTTTTATAAACTTATTTTTTATTGGTGTTCAATTTGTCAACATATAGAATAACACCCAGTGCTCATCCTGTCAAGTGCCCACCTCAGTGCTCGTCACCCAGTCATCCCCCCACCCCCCGCCCACCTCCCCTTCCACCACCCCTAGTTCGTTTCCCAGAGTTAGGAGTCTTTCATGTTCTTATATTTCTTTAAAAAAAAAAAAAAAGATTGAGTGGTGACTACGTCTCAGGCACCATGTTTGGCATTTTGCACTTAATTGCCATATCCCCTTCCCATGCTGATGGAGTTGGGCACTACTGTTTGCCTTTGACAGGCAAATAAATAAGTCTGGGATGATTAAGCAATTTGCCTGAATTCGTGTGTGTGAGTGTGTGAGTGTGTGTAGGGTGCATGAATGTTGGGGGTGGAAGTGGGATGGGAAGGAAGGTTTGTTTCCTTGTACTTAAACCCTAGGGAGTGATCCTGTCATTCTGCCCCACCATTTCCTCTGGAGGAGTGTTGGCAGGCTGAGCTCCAAAACCCAAATTCACAATCTCCTCTCTTTAAAGCACGTCCCCTGAGGAAGGCAGAGAAGATGTTAATGCACATACCAAAATGAGCTTGGAACATCTGAAGCAAAGCTGAGAGCGTTCCGGGGCATCTTGATGAGAAGCCGTCTGGAGCCCCAGGAAAGCTGCGCCCTTTGATGACTCCCACCCCAGCTCCCAGCTCGGGCATGAATCTCCCTCTGCAACCCCCAGCCTCCTCTACCTCCTTCCTCCAAGCATGTGAGCACTCCAGCAGCTCATCTGAGCAATAATGGGCAAGGAAGCTTGTGCTTCTTCTCTCCGCATCTATACAGAACACATTTGTCCCTCTAAAAGCCAAGCTCCAGGTGTATCTCTCTCTGTCTCTCTCTGTCTCTCTGTCTCTCTCTCTCTCTCTCTCCTTTTTTTTTTGCAAATAATATGTGGTATGAGAGCAGTGGTGATGGTCTTCACTGTGGACACAGAAACAATTTATTTGGGTCCCTAATCTATTCAAACAACGAAAACACATCCACTAGTCATGGAAGAGACGCAGAGCATATGGCTCGTAGGCTATTCGATATATTTAAGAACAGTTATGTTTCACTTACTTAGATGGAAGACTTCTAGTAACTTAACCAAATTTATTGTTGAAATTAGAAATATGTGATAAAGGCTTGAGATAGGCAGAAATAATGGCTTCCCCAAAGCCTTTAAACCCCTACCCACGCCCCCATGCAGACTTCAGAGCTCACTCAGCACCCATGGGCTGTAACTTGGCACACGAGTCTAATAAACCTTCGGATATGGTTTCCAACCCATAAAACAATTAGAGAGATGCAATTTACTGCTTGGCACACCAAAGGCTTACCTGCTAGCTCAGAGAAGAATCCAAATACAAAGAGCTGGGAACCCCTGTCCTCCAAAAGAGTCACAAAGTGGCCAGCAAGAACCATATAAGCCGTGGGCGCCTGGGGTGGGAAAGCCCTAAGTGGTGTTAGTATTGGCAGCAGGAGAACTGGCAGGCTGAGGGCCGAGAGGGTGCAAGCCTGGCTGAGCCGGTGCCCTCAGGGAGTTGGAGCAGCATCTCCAACTCAGGAAGTCCGATGCATGCACGTCCTGTGAGGCTGTGGCTTGGCATGGAATTATCAGGCCTGAGAACAGCAGTGCAGACTGCCCTCCGTGTACAACACAGGTGGGCTTCCCAAAAGGCCACTTAATGTTTTCTCTGGCAGAAGAACGCAGATTAATCCACATCTCCGTGATCATGAACCTAGGAGAATATCCTTGCACTTGGGTTGATATGAATGGTTTTGTTACATCTCAAAATAGCAGGGACCAAGGCTTCCTTGGGGTTACTCAGGTCTCTGGATCCTTGGGGCCTCTCTTGCATGTCTGAGCATTCCAGAGTGGCTCCTTCTGAGCAGATTTCTGTGTCCAGGATGTGGATGCCTATTCCCTGCTAGGAGTAAGGGATCAGGATGTTTCATTTGTTTATTTTTGTTGCTGTTTGCAACAGAGATAGTTCTGAATGCTGGCAAAGGCAGGCTTTCCAGACCCTAGCAGGATCTAGGAGAAGACTGAGAGGTGAAGGAAAACAATTGTCAGTGCTCAGTGCAGAGGCATGCAATGCTAACCCCAGAATTTGGGACCAGAGCTCCTTAAAATCCTACATTCTGAATTCAGGATGGTTCCCTGGCTCAGACACCAGCATGTGAGAGGTACCTCTGGTATCAGTGCAGGGGAATGCTGAGCTGGCTTCCCTTGAAACACTGGTTCTTCTTTTCTACTGTCTCCCCACCCTCTCTTTACTACTGTATTACAGAAATTGAGAATCATGTTAGCAATCATGTTTCCTGTTTTGGTTTTCCCCCTGGGAAGCTTAAATGAAAATCCAGCCAACACTGAAGATTGTATAAGGTCTTGTGGAATGCTTACGTAATGGCTATTGCTTTTGTCTGAGTATCATCTCTTATCTGATAACAGACTCACTTATCCAACTCTGGAGATAGGCATTGGAATGAGACTGGTTTGGCCATAATAAAAATCCCTCTACCAGGAAAGATCTGTCCAAGGATGTCCTTGTGATCCAAGCTGGGCCAATTAGAACCCTATTCCAAGATTTCTTCCCCCAGAAGTGGGAGAAGTGGCACATTCCAGTGGGCCAATCACCTTGCCCCCCTTTACACAGTGGAAGAATTAGGACCCACTAAACAAGGAAACAGAGACTAGAAACCTACAGACAGGGGGCACCTGGGGGCTCAGTGGTTGAGCGCCTGCCGTCAGCTCAGGGCGTGACCCCAGGGTCCCAGGATCGAGTCCCACATCGGGCTCCCTGCATGGAGCCTGCTTCTCCCCCTGCCTGTGTCTCTGCTTCTCTCTATGTCTCTCATGAATAAATAAATAAAATCTAAAAAAAAAGAAAAAAAAAAAGAAAAGAAAGCAACCTATAGAGAGGGTTCTGACAGTGCTCAGGAGCTAACTCTGGTTGACCACAAGGCCATTTCCATCTCTCCTCACTAATGCAGTGTGATATACGTAGCAACTAATTCCTCATTTTGTCCTCAGACAGTTCCAAGCTGGATTTCCTTCCCTTGCAGCCAGAACACTAAGGCAGACATGGATATTTCCCCTGTCTTTCACGTTTGCAAGTTTATATTTTCCTGTTATCTTCGTCTCTTCAATTATTTGTCCTTTTCCTTTGTATTAGATATAATTTTCTAAACTGCTTCAAATTCTTTGTGAAGAGAAGCAAAGTATAAACATGCACATAGTATCAAATAACTTCAAACACAGTACTTTTCCTCTCTGCCACAACTGCTGATAATGGTAGCCTGTGACATTGAGAAAGGTTAACCTGGTTTCGTATTATGTTTCAAAAAGCAAAGATGTATGTGATACATTAAATAATGGTTTCCCTTCAGAAAAGTTAAAATAACAATTTTCAAGGGGTGCATGCTAAGTCTCAGTTGTCTGAGAAATTCATTATGTGGCGAAGTATACTCCCTTATTTGGCCAAACACGTTGATATCACCAGATTAAAAAAAAAATCAAAAAATGACAACTCATAGGACAATCAAAAATGGCTCTTTAGCGTGGGTATCTTTTTTAGAAACAGTTCTTGAGTCTACAGAGATTTCCTAAAGCATAATAATATTTCATCCTAGACTCTAATTTCCTAGAGGCCATCGTGCATAATGATTTTGTATGTATGCCTCTGTGTACTTTGCCTAGTCAAATAAATACCTCTGTGCAATGATGTCTTATTTGATAGAGCAAAGTAAATGATAATAGGACCAGTTTCTTCAATGATCAACAGCTTCGAATACAAAACTTGCTGGATTTTTTTATTTTAAATTACATTCTTTTATAAGGAAGTCATCTCAAAGGTGTACTTATTCTGAAAGCAAATGCTGCAACTGGGCCAACCCAGTAATGAGCATACAGTGATTATATTGTCACACCCCCAAGGTACTGCTGAGTCTAATGACAGGCGATATTTAAAGGGGTTGAAGAGGAAAGAAGGGTTATGCTGGCTGCATTTGTCCAATGGATAAGCTGGTTTTGGCATGACTTCACATTGGATTAACTATTTCTTCCAAAGAGAATCTACAATGCTCCTATTTAAGCCATAGTGGTCAGAATGAAAGGAAACCCTCACCCTCAACACATACACCACCTGCACCACCAATGGAGGGTTGGGGTTAGCAGGACAGAGAGCAACCTCTGAACTCTCAAATAAGTTCAGCCCGCAGGAGGTATAGACATCTCGGGGGCGGAGCGGGGTGGGGAGTAGAGATTGATGGAGATACATCCCTACTGATGTAAACTGACTTCAGACTGAGGGACAGAATGGCATATAGTGACATCACACACACACACACACACGTGCACATGCAGACTACAGCTCTTTCCAGACAGGCCAGACCTTTCCCATCCAACACAATGGTCAAGAGCTTCTACCAGCATTTCTGAGAGAAGGAATAAGAGGCCAAGATCATAATAACTTGCCTGCTGGATCCAGTAACCTTCATTTAATCATAGCTATCTTATTCCAGGTAAGAGTTAATGACCCTTTGTCTCTATATGCATATATTTTACAAAGTCCTCAGTACAGAATATAGGGTAAGTATGCTTGACGATACAAGCCATCCAGGGACATGTGAGTGGCTCGTGATTTTGGCTCAGATCATGATCTCAGGGTTGTAAGATCGAGCCCTATGGGCATGGAGCCCACTTAGGATTCTCTCTCCTCCTCTCCCTCTGTCTCACTCCATCAAAAACCTCCTTCTCAAAAAGAAATGAACAAACAAACAAAAAACTATGCTAGCCATCCAAAACAGTATGGTAACGAACATGACCTCCACCTTTGGACCTTCCAGTTCTGTCCTTTGCCTCTGTGCAACCTTGACAAGTGTTTAAAAACATTTCAAGTTCTTCATGTTTAAAATAGAGATATTAACACTACTTATTAAAGTTGTGAGGATTTGAGATTATATGTATGTAAAGGGCTTGGTTCCGTTCCTGGAGCATTTAAATGTTCAATAAATGTTCAATAAATACTAGCTATGATTATTTTATTATCATCATAATCATTATTAGTATTATTACCATGATTGTCATGCTCATAAATTCCTTAAAGGACTCTATCATTCTTCTAGATGTTAAGTTAGGAAGGAAAGAGTAAAGGTGGGGGAGAAGGAAGGAAGGAAGGACAGAAGGAAAATCAGAAGGAAAATTGGAAGGAAGGAAGGAAAGAAGAGAGGAAGAGAGGAAAGAGGAAAAGGGAGGAAGAGGGAAGGAAACAAGAGAAAGGAACTAATGAACTAATGATATAATTATGATTGGGATTCAATCTTATCAATTTTTAACAATTAATATTTGGATGACCAGAATAAGACAAAGCATATAAGCTATCTCTTGTGTAGTCTTCTAGTTTGGACTATTTCTATTTGGGGATTTTAAGCTTCAGAATATCTCTCACGGGTTTCCCTCTGTGAGAAGGCATGCTCGTGGCACAGGTGGATGCTGACAGAAAGAGCATAGAGACCCATACGGATTCTGGGACTGACTTTCATGGTACCATAACCACTAGTTGCAGAGACGGAACACTGAATTCAGGCATAGTCTGGGTAATTATGTGAGCTTGTTAAATGGATGGGTAGGTAATGGAGAAGAGATATCTAGATAGTGATGATCACCAGGGGAAGGAGGGAAGCCGGTTAGGGAGTCATGAAGCAACCAGAATCCCTGGGGTCAGAATGAGATTCCAGCTCCAGCAAGGAAGTAGTCAAGTCACCCTGTGAGGAACTCCTATGAGGTAGAAGTTGGAGGGAAGCCCCTATCTAGAGTATGGAATGAGATTCCACGTGAATTAGGCCATGTTTCTGCTCTGCTTGCAGCCCTTCAAAAACTTCTCATTGCATGTAATATGAAATCTCAAATCCTTGCTGCAATTGGCAAGAGTCTAAGTGATCTGAATCCCGCCCACTCCCCAGCCTCATCTTCTCCCTCCTGCTCAAACATGCCAAGCTCTCTCTCATCTTGGAGTCTTTGCCCTTCCTTTTTCTTCTCACTGGAAGGTATCTCTGCCCATCCCCATGTGACTGGCTTTGCCTCACCTCTCAGGTCTGAACTCCAATGTCATCACCCTATAGACACTTTCCACCCTAGAGTAACCTTCTACTATATCACCATATTTATTCCTTTCAGAGCACATGTTACCAAAAATCACTTTGTTCACATTTCTCTTTACTGATTGTGATGTCTCTCTCCCATGATCACCAAGAGCATGTCTGTCTTGCTGCATTCCACATTGCTACCTGCCTAGCACCAAGCTCAAGGGCTGGCAGTAGGTAAGTGCTCCAGAAATACCTGTTGAGTAGTTGGATAAAGACTCGAAGAGTAGAACATATCATCTCAGACCTTACCTGCCATTTGCCCTACAAGGTCAATGCTGTAGCCTGGTTAGGAGTTTTTACCTGACTGTGGCTAACCAGAACTAGCCAGGTAAGGGATGGCTCTATTGGAGTCACACCACATTTCTCCTCAGTTTGGCCATGTTGCAGCTTACGAATAGATAGTTGGTAGAAAAAAAAGAAACAGAGGACGTGTACATTTGTGTTGCTTGAGAACAAAAAGTATGAGTCACGGCAGTATAAGTGAGAGGTCCGGCATGGAGGGCACAAGAGGAAGAACTCAGTTTCTTTTCTACCTCTAGCAGAGAAGAGAGGAACTTCTTTTCCCACGTCACCACTGAGGGCCATTCTGTAGAATTCAAAGAGTAGAATAAGGCCACCAGCCCCATGGCACCCCCCGTAACTTGCAAATGATGCCCGGAAGAGTATTCAGACATTTTTCTTCCATGTAGACTATATCATTTGGAACAGTCTTTAAGCATATTTTGAGAAATACATTAACGTTGTGTGATATTGTCACACTGAATTCCTTTTGATACCACATAATACTCATAAAAGACTTTTAAAGCTCAATTTTAATGTTTGAAATGCCAGTTTGCAAACCAGCTTTGATTTTGTTCGGATTAAAAAAAAAAAACAAAACAAACTTCTTTGAGAATTCAGTATTTGAGAAATATGGCTCCCAGTCACACAGAAGAGCTGCTCAGATGGAAAACATGTGGAGTGAATAATACATGCTGTGGACAAGGCAAAATATGTGAAAAACTTATATCTGTACTTTTGTTTTTGCTATGCAGTTTACACAAATCACTGCCTAAGCATTAATATTTATACTCCGGAGCATTTTTTTCTACCATGCCTATCAAACTGTCACATAATCAGGCTAGTCAGTATATCATATAGCACAGGGGAGAGAAACTTGCCGACTTCAGTTCCTGTAAATATTTTTCTTTTGTGCTGGATTAAGATTATCCTCATGGTAGGGGTTCTTGTGGAAGTAAAGTTTGCCAACATATTTTATGATTTAAGAAAATATGGACACTTGAAGTTTGCACAAAGTTGGTGTTTATGTTCTGCATGGAATAGACCTTTCTGACCTAGCCCCCGAAGTTTTTGAGCTTTATCCATCCTGAATTTATTTTTAAACTAAAGAGAGGACCACTTTCTATAGACAGATATTTTTCTTGGCAGAAAACACAAATACCAAATTCATTCTTGGGTTATGGCTTGTTTGAAAGTGTCCCTGCTGCTTCTTAAACTTCCTAAGGAGAAACCTGTTCTTGCACTGCCTCTGTTCAGAGAATTTTAGGGCCGCTTAACATCTACAAATATGGGTACAGCTCTTTTGGTCTGGTGTGCAGAAGCCCACAGGTTCTGACCTCAACCTTCCTTTACCACAACATTCATTTCTAAGTATTTCCTTTTTGTGGGGGAAGGGCGAGCATAGCAGCAAAAGCACGAGGGTCCGAAGTCATGCAGACCTGGCTTTGCAACTTGATTTTGCTATTCAGTATGTGTCCGACTTTGCCTATTTCGAATTTAACCACAAAATTTGGATTGTAATGGGCAGTCCGTATAGCAAAGTGGTTAAGAGCTCTAGCTCCAAAAAAAAAGACTGAATCAAAATACTGGCTCTTATACTTTCTTGTTATATGTGACTTAGCATAAGTGACTTAATTTTTCTTTCTTTTTAAGATTTTATTTATTTATTTGACAGAGAGAGAGAGAGAACGAGTGCACAAGCAGGGAGAGTGGCAGGCAGAGGGAGAGGGAGAAGGGGAAGCAGGCTCCCTGCTGAGCAGTAAGCCTGATGCAGGGCTCCATGCTGGGCCAGCTGGATCCCAGGACTCTGGAATCATGGCCTGAGCTGAAGGCAGGCGCTTGACCAGCTGAGCCACCAGGTGCCCCTGATTGAAGTTTTCTAAGCTTCAGTTATCTCCTCTGTCAGATAAAGATGAACACTAGCACTCACTTCACAGTTTATTGTGAGGAGTATACGTATACTAGCCAGCTATTGTTGCACAACAAACTAAGAAAACCCAATGGTTCTTTTTTTTTTTTAATTCAATGTTTTAAAATTAAAAAAAGTATTACTTCTTATGAGTCTAGGGATTAGCTGGACAATTCTGTCTCAGCTGGGATCACTTATGCATGTATGGTTAGCTACAAGATGGGTAGGAAGCTTCCTTGGTCTCGGTTGCATTCTCTGAAGTGTTTGGGAGTTGGAGAGCTCAGTATTAGTCTAGAATGGTTTTGGCAGGAACAACTATATTCTCTTCTATATGGTGTCTTATTCTCTAGCAGGCTATCTTGGACTTGTTCTTGTGGTTTGGGGAGAGTTAAAAAAGAGATACAGAAACAAAGATACGCACATACAAACATGCATGCAGAAAGAATGAGAGGAAGGGCTTCTAAGCCTACTGAGGCTAGGCTCAGATCCAGTAGAACATCATTTCTGCCACAAAGTAAGCTCAAAGCAAGAAAGAAGGGAATTTCAAAGTTATGAAAAGGGATAGGGACATGGAGGGTACAGGGAGGACAAGAATGAAGGCCAACCGTACAATCCAGCACAAAGTACAAAGCACTGACCATAAAATTGGTCCATATAGTAACTCCTTAATAAAAGTTAGCTTTCATGACAGATTGGATATTGCCCAACAGTTTCACTAGATAAAAATGCAGAGAGACAACTGTGAATACGTTGACATCATCTACCACAGAACACATTCCCACTAAATAGTGCCATGATAGCCCCTGTGGTCTGACCACCAATATTGCATCTTCTGTTTTTTTTTTTTTTTTTGTTATATCTTTGCTATGGGTGCCCTTAAGATGCCCTTTCTGTACCTTCAAGGTGTTGTTCATGATTGCTCACATTCCCCAATACGATCATCCTCCCAAGGACCCTACAGAGCCCTTTATCTTCACGTTGTGTCATGAGGCACCTCCCTCCTTAGACTTTGGCCTTTTTTATTGATGTGTCATCTCCTTGATGGTCCCAATGGCTTCCTTGAGAGCAGGGGCTGTTTAGGAATCTTGTTCTAGGGCAGGCTAGCTGGTTCAGTTGATAAAGCACAGGACTCTTGATCTTGGGGTTGTGAGTTTCAGGCCCACAATTAGCGTAGAAATTACTTAAAAATAAAATCTTAAACAAACAAGCCAGGAATGATGTTCTATTCCACATTTAAATAATCAAAAATATGGGAATTTGGGAGTTGAGTTGGGGAAGAGAGAGTGACAGAGAAAACTAAATTGTACTTTACTTCCTAGTTTAAGGAATCTTGGTTAATCTATATATTAAATATTTTTGCACTAATAACTCCACGGCTTACTTGCAGATATAGAAAGTCTTTATAATTAAGTTCTGTACTTGATTTTCTCTACATTTGGTCTATAGTGTTTAAAATTTTACCATTGGAACATTTTTCCTTATGCTTAAGGCATTATTACTGCTTAAAATGGCTCATGTATAAATTACTTTTATGATAATTGATGCAGTGTTTCAGATGAGGTGTTTACATATACTAATTTATGCCTAATAACTCTCTTATGCAGATGTCAGCTCTTCTCTTAATCCTGCTCATTCTCAGGGTCTTAACTGTGAGTCCGCTGATACCTATTGGCCTTGGCAACTGTTTACATTTCCCAGAAGTCATTACTTTATGTCCAAAGCCTTAAAGACTAATGTATTTCACTTAGCACCCCTTAGAAGGGAGGCATGTGACACTGCCCCTCCCAGGGCAGCTTTCAAAAATTCCCTTTCAATGGGTCCCTTCTCCTCTGTTCAGGCAGCCAACCTGGTACTCTCAGCTTCTTTGCTCTGTGGTGATAGCCTTGCCCAAACTCCAGTGTGCTCTCTTTGCCTTTCACTTCTCTGCTTTTTCCCCAGAGTGGAAATTAAACCAACACCAACCCTGAAGGTAGGAGTTAGGACTAGTCACAGGTGACATATTACTTTCTTGTCACCCTACAGACCAAATTTTCAGGCTTTGCAAAACCATTCATTTCCAGACCTTATATTATATATATATAATAGGTCAGAGAACCTTATATTATATATTCTGGTTTTTTGGGGGTGTCATGCTGGTGTTAATTCAGGGGTTTATTTTTTAATATCTATGTTAGACTTACTTTACTCTGCCAATGCCCCCAGAGGAAAGGCAGTGGATAAATACAAAGCATCATTATTAACTATTATTACATTGATGTGTAAAACATAACTATTATTCCTGACAGTTTGGTCTGCTGGAATTAGATGACGTTTAAATATTTCAGTCCCCTCTCAATAGCTGTGATATTTTGCTCGTGCTTTTGAAGTTTTCAAAATTTAGAACCCTAGTGAGCCAGGCAAAAACGATTCTGTGGATGCAGAGCATGGTGGGGTGGAAAATGCATGGGCTTGTCTAGATGGGGTTTTAAATTCTACTATCCAGGCACTGGATGGAGAGGGCCTGTCTAAATAGCAGTCTCTGCAGACAAAGTGGGTTGTTTCGGTTGACCTTGTTCTCACAATGACTACCAGCATGAAATAGCTGCTGGAAAAAAAACAATTATGAACTTAGTTTGAGTAATAAAATCAATGAAGAAGAGAAGAAATAGGTGAACCATCTTCTTCTATAAAAAGACTGCAGCTGAAGTTATATGCTGCATTTGGGGTATTACATTTGAATGGGGCATTGAGAGAACACATCATTCCCCCAGGAGAGGTAAGGCCATTAGGATATTTGGGCTGCAGGAGAAGAGATCTGAGCATGATGATGAAGGCAGAAAAATGGCTGCCTTCACTCATGGGAAGGATAGACAGGTGAAAAAAACGATAGACTTTTCTTTACTTTCAAAAGGCAGAGCAGAACCCGAGTGAAATTTGTTCCAGGGAAGTAAATTTGGCTGCATAAAAAGAAATTCCTAGAGATAAGAACAATTCAGTGATGAGTATCGCTTCCTTAAAAAATCTTGGGATCACTCTTTTCACTGAATGTTGGGCAAGGATGGTATTGCTCATCATCTCTGAGGTGGGCCATGGAATTACTGAACCGGGGTGAGGGTGACCACAGGTGATTCAGTCAACTCAAAGATTCCATGGTCCCAGTTGAGGAATATCTGGAGAGAGTAGAGTCCAGAACTGGGGCTTAAGTGATGATTTGGGATTTACAGATAGAGGATATGAGGTGGGGGAGAAGCAGGAAAAGAACAGGTTATCAGTATGAATGGATTTTGCTATGAGCATAAGGAGAGGGATGAAACCAGATTGCATGGAGTGTGAAGTTTATGGAGGGGACTGTGGAGGGTAAGTCTTGATGTATAACATGGGCCTACAGCATCAAGGGCATCCTTAGAATTTATTCTTGATTCTACCCGTAATAGGGGGCCCTTGACAGCTTGCAAATTAGTAGACTGAGAGAGGTTGGAGAAAAAAATGTGAAGTATAACAACAACAACAACAAAGATGAGGAAATGTTAATTTAAGTGAAATGAACTACCTCTGAGATTCACATTTCCATCCCACCAAGAGAAGTGGTCAGGACTCTTTATAATATAACTGCATTAGCCCATTTTTCATGTCTTGACCTCACAGCATGAGCTGAGGTTAGCAGAGTCCCCTTTCTACTTATTACTCTATCTAGCCATTAATAGGTGCTTAATTTATGATTATCGAATAAATATTCCAGTTGCCAAATGAAACACGGAGAGCCTATGCATCGGGCAAAATTTAGGACAAATTTTCATTGGGAATATTTAATGGAGAAATAATCTTAAAATTATGGAAATATACCATTTGAAGAGGTTTGTGTTGGTGGCTCCAAAGTAGTGATAGGACTTGCCCTCCATCTTTAACCTACATTTATTTGTGCCTAAACACTTTGAATCCTCCTATTGCCAGAAAGGATGTGAAGCACTTGGTTTTTGTTTCACAACAAAAGATATGCCTACAATGGAACAGAAATAAAATAATAGATAATGCCAAAAATAGCCTCCTCCCCACTTTAAAGATGGGCTCTCCCCAGGTGGAGGAGAGCAAAGGTAGGCTGCGGTCACAGTTGTTTGCTTAGGTCAAGTCATAAATTTCCCCTTGCAGGAAATCATAGCCAGAAAAGTGGAACTGTAGTCAAATGGGCACTGGAAAATTTGTGTAGCAGGTGTATGGCTACCAAGCCAAATTTTCAAAGCAGGTGAGGTGGTTGGAGTTGAAATATATTGTTTTACTCAAGAGAATCGATACAAATGCTGTATATGAAACTAGCGCTTTGGCACCTTCAAGGTCAGGGAGTCTCTGGTAGACTGAGCCCTCTGTCCATTTGCCTGGCTATGTACACCAATGGTCTCCCATGACCCAGAGAAGCGCCTCTGGAATTTAGTAGTCCTTATCAGACACTCCATTAGAATGTCAGATCATATACTGAGCTTCCTTTATGTTCAACATTATGTTCAAAGTTGCATCTATATGAACTATAATAAAATATTTCAGATAATCCTAAGGGACTCTAAGTTATAGAAAGAACATGGATTTGAAGCCAGACATTCCTGAGTTTGACTTGCAACTTCGCCATGGTGTGACCACAGAAATTCTTTTAATCTCTGTGACCCTCAATCACCTCTTCTGACAAATAGGAATAATTTTAATAATTAAACCATATAAGAGCTCTAGGACAAAAGCTGGTTTTTAGTAGGGGCCCAATAATTATTGAGTATATGTATACATATGTTTATAGATAAACATATGTATACAGCCTGTGTGTGTATTGGGTGTGTGTGTGTGTGCACAGTTGTGTATATTTAAACAGCATACCCATTTTTTACTCATTTCATAAATGATACCTTATGACTTGGGTGACTTAACAAAAGTCATGCAAGTAGCCAGAGGCAGAATGAGAACCAAGAGCTCAGGTTCATGATTTGCAGACCTGTGCTTTCCCCCCGACTACCCAACTCCAGGAAGTAAATGGCAGCCAAGGCCACAAGAGTCTGGAAATTGGCTCTTCAAGTTTTCTTCACTGAGAGAATTACATTCACAGAACTTCTTGAAGAGTCTAAAGTAAGGGACAGTAACCCTCATCCTAAACAAGGGGAAATCTAACACAGAGTCAAACTTCCAGGACTAGATCTCTTATGGTGGCCTTGAGAGGATGGATCTATTTCATCACTTATGAAGTGAACTATTTTAGAGCCACAAAGGCAGCAACAAGCTAGTAGGCCTATGAACAAGCAGATGTTTGGTTAATATGGACATTTTACAGCTTCTGGATCATAGTGTAGTAGGAAGAGTCAGGTCAATCTTCTAGGGAGTCTAAATGAGTTGCATAAATTTGGCAAAATTACTTGACTCACTTGGATCTCAGTTTTCTCATCACCAAAATGGACACATAAAATCTAATATAAAATTTATATGCAATATGAAACAACGGGCATTACATATCAGGTAACCAATTACTAGCACATAAAAATAAAGACATTATCTTCCTGCCTTTGAATGATGTTGCTATGAACTCTATTGTTGACAACCTGCATAAACTTTGAGAGGGAAGCACCTATGGTAAACCCAGATTACTCAGTATCTTTGGCGTTTCTGGTGCCAAGGCCCAGCCAGGGCTGTGTCTGGTAATGTGGGTAAAAGGTCTCCTATTATATTCTTCACTTTTCAAATCAAGAGCACAGGGACAAACACAGTACTTAATTAATAAGCAAGAAGAAAAGGAAATAATGCCCTCAAAGCTCGAACAGGTCCAGGAGGCAGCTCCATGTCCTGGGGCTGGTGTTGCAGAAGAAAATCAGCCCCATGTGTGAGCTCCCATTTGGCCTGGCTCAGTGAATGGGGCTGCTGTATTTCTGTATCAATAAAATCACACCAGGGTTTGACAGATTCCTTTATATCCCCCACTGAAAGTGGATTCATAAACATTGGCCCCTTTGAAAGGAATTTTAAAGATAATTCCTTTTTGTGACCATACATCAAAGCAAGGATGGCATTTCTCTTGTTTTTATGTGAACTGTTATTAGCCTACAAACGAAATCTGTGGCGGGTCTAGTGGGTAAATTAACATTTCATTTTCAGAAGGCAAAAAAATGACAGCGTTGGTGGCTATCTGGGTTCAGTGCCTGGAAGGAAAATGCAACTTGGATCTCTTTTATTGTCAGGCCTGCCAGAGCTGCACAAAACTGATTATGAGCTAATATTGGGGTAATCTGGAAGACTTTGCCCTTCCTCTAATGGAGTTGGGCACTATTCTTCTGCTTGAGTTTCTGCCCATGTCATAAAGGAAACATGAAACATCTGGTTATGATCAGATAACAAATGGGTGTTAGCATTTTGGGGTATCATATATGATGTGACTATCCCAGTTCTCTTAGCTATATAATCTGATGCAAATAGCTGCATCTTCCTAGGCCTCCTTTTTCTCTAAATGAAATGAGCCTGTTGATTATACCTTTCTAAAGCCTTAGGAGATCACATAGGGCATGATAGTAAGAGCCAATTTCCCCTGCCAGTGAGGTGTTACACATTGGATTGTGTCCCCCTGCTCCCCAAATTCACGTGTCGAAGTCCTAACTCCCAGTACCTCTACACGTGATCTTACTTGGAGACAGGATCTTTACAGAGATCATCATGTTGTAAATTGAGGCCATTAGGATGTCCCTATCAAAAGGGGAAATTTGGACAGAGAAATATAGAGAGGGAAGATGATGTCAAGATACAGAACGTGAACGTGAAGACCACATCCACAAGCCAGGGAGAGAGGCCTGGAAGACCCTGCCCTCGCCAACCTGAATGGAAGGAATCCTGCCAACACCTTGAGTTTGGACATGGAGCCTCCAGAACCACGAGAAAATGAATTTCTGTTGCTTAAGAAATGCAATGTGTGTCCTTTTGTTACGGAAGTGCTCATACACAAGCACAGAAGGGCTGATGGATCCTAGGTCTTCTGAGGGCAATAACTGTGAGGAGCAGGACCCGAAGTTCAACAGGACTTTCTTTCTCCAATCAAATTCCACTCCAGAAATGACTGGCCCTTCCAGACACTCAGGTTAGTATCTAATTATCTTAATAACACAGTTGTCATGACAACTGGATGTAAAGTTTAGTTCCAGAATTTTAATCTAAACATGCTAAAATCTCCACGGGATACTTTCTTTGACTGAGAGTAAATTAAGCAAACCACGCGCATACACACACAACACAATCTCTCAAAAATATTAAAAACTGTAAAAAAAAGAGTCTATATCCTCTGACTCATACTTCAGTATTCAAATATATGGGACATTCATTGCCATTAACCATCTATGCATTCAGCTCACATTTATTCATTCAATTGGCATTTACTGAGCAACTACTATGTGCCAAGCTCTGAAGGATAATTCTTGGCAGACTAACTCTTTATGTAAGAGAAAGTTGGACATTGATTCAATGTCTGGATTGATAAATGACATATTTGAGGTAGGACAGTGGACACTCAAGGCTTCACTAGAAGGGGTTCTGTGTCTGGCCCATTCATTACTTCCTCCCTCGAGATGTAATACAGCTCCAAGCACCTCACCGAAGCTTAATAAATATTTATTGAACAAATGAATGAATAAACAAAAGAAAATTGAAACTGAACTGGGAATCATGAAACACTGAAATACCTAGTTGGGGATGTGACATTAATGTTAATTAATATTTAATGAGTACTTACTATGCTCCTGGCACCAAGTATCCCCCCCATACACTTCTTGTTATTTATTTATTTATTTATTTATTTATTTATTTATTAACAACAACAGAAAAAGCAAAATAAGATTGACCAGCAACATCTAGAGACAGGAGCAGACTCTGTCCTCCAAAGAAGCCCCACTTGACAGGATTTTGGTACTAATTCCAAAAACTGCCAATGAACGTCACTGGTTTGAATTTACATAACTGATAAAGTAAGATATTGATTCGTGTTGGTAAACCAGAAGCCTTGAATTCAAGATGTGAGTTAATTGGGATTAAATGGTGTCATCTCTTGATGAAGAGTAATGTTTTAGGCTGGTTCTGTTGGACTCTGAAAATGTGGCTGGTTTCCAAGCTTCATTCAAACAAGAGAGGACTCACCTTCTGGAATTGCTGAACGTAGAACCAGACTGAAGAGAGAGGGGAGGGGTGACAGCAAAGCAATGTGACCTTTCTCCCCAGTGTGATTTTGTGGGAATGAAGGGGGAATTGCAAATGATGTTGCTTTGAAATTCAGGTGTGTTGGGTGTGGGTGTGGGGCAGAGGACTGGAAAGTATCTGAAAAGGGTTGACTTGTTTTTAATGCACAATATAAACATTCCCATGAGCAAGTCTCCACGCATCATAAACCTGGCCTGCCGCCATGACGTAGGCATGTTTCTATCCATTTATTCATACATTTGCTCAGTATCCCCCCTCTGCTGAGGATCCTACTGGGCTGAAAGCTCCACGAGCACAGGAATTCTAAGTGGCTGTTTACTTTCAGGAGCTAGAACAAACAGTCCCTGTCGCGCTGATTATCAACATCAGCAGAGTGAGTGAGTGGATGTGCTTGGAGCCACATCATGAGAGGAGATCAGGATTTCATCCACGTCAGGTCACAGGGAGGCGTGAATGCCACCGTGCAGGTGCTCATGGGATACGTGCTCTACAAACGAATGGAAGGTCTAGAAAACGTGAAACTAAACTTGGGATCGTGCCGTCTACAGTGAGAAGGAAACCTTGAAGGATCCTAAGTAGGGCATTAACATGGTTTATTCCACCCCCAAGAATCCTTTATTAAGTGCTGATTTTATGGGTTTGGTGGCTTGCTACATGTCAACAATCTCAAGACAAATAAGATGTAGTCCTCTTTGGAAGAGGATTATAATCTAGGGGACAAAGAATAGATTTACTCCATACCTTTAAGTATGTCCATAGGGAAACATCTAGCTGTGTTTTGGAATACAACGGAAAACAGGATCTGTGCTAAAAAAGAATTCTTCTGTGGCCAAATGAATATTTGCTAATAGTACAGACCACACTAGGAAACAGCTACAAGTACTGTCCTCGGCACCGGGGAACAGCAAACCATGGCATGAGGGACAAATCCAGCCTGCCATCTGTTTTTGTAGAACTGTGAGCTAAGAACAGCTTCTACATTTTGAAAATTTTTTTTAAATGTTTTTTAAAAAAAGAGTAAGATTTTGAATTGTGTGAAATGTATATAAAATTCAAATTTTAGGGATGCCTGGGTGGTTCAGTAGTTGACTATCCGCCTTCGGCCCAGGGTGTGATCCTGGGGTCCCAGGATGGAGTCCCAGGTCAGGTTCCCTGCAGGGAGCCTGCTTCTCCCTCTGCCTGTGTCTCTGCCTCTCTCTCTGGGTCTCTCATGAATAAAGAAATATAATGTTTTTAAAAATTTCAAATTTCAGCATCCGTAACCTAAGTCCTATCAGGACTTAGCCACACCTATGTTTTTATGTGTCATCCTGATACAAAGGCCCATCTGAGCAGGTGCTGCAAGGTGGCCCCAGGGCCTAGGGAGATTGACTCCCTGGACCTGTCCAGAAGAAACTTTGCCGACCGCTGCTCTAGACTCACGGTGCGTCCGAGTGGCCAGGGCGATTCCGGCATGCGTTCTGGTGACCTCCCCCTTAGGAGATCCCAATGCCGGAGTCAGTGGTTCCCTGCAAATTAAAATGTAACTACACTGGGGAATTTCATTTCCTACTTTTTTTAAAATGAGTGCCTTGCAAATGATGATTGATTATGCCTTTGATTAGGAACTAAGGGGACACAAAGCTTAGTATGAGATGCAAAGCTATTTTAGGTCCGTGCAGGATGCTTGGAAAAGCAGCCGCTGCAGTTCAGGAGCCGAAGTTTTCACCCTGCAAGCTTGGGCAGTCCACATCCTGCATCTGTGCCCAAGACCCCTTATTCATCAAACAGGGCCTGGAAGGCAGTGGCCCTAGTCCTGCAGGTACAAGTCACTACTTGTACTCAGGGCCCCCTACCTATTCCTAGTCGATGTGCATCTTCCCAGAGAAAACACCCACTGACCACTAGATACACTGGATCGTTTACACATGTGCGGACTTTCCAAGCAAGGCAGGGGAACAGAGCACAGGCTGGACTTTCAAATCTGCAGGAAGCATGGGAACAATTAGGGTTCTGCATTTCACCTTACAGCCTCGGGATGCATTCTGTCTCTCCATCTGGAGGTGACTGGGTAAAGAGGGCTAAGGAGGGGCGGGGTGCGTTGTGAAAGGGCAGGCTAACTTGCAACCCGTAGACCCAATACCCCTGCCTTTCCCCGCCCAATGCCAACTTCACTTTGCCTTAAGAGCTGCAATCTTTTCCCTGCTTCCCTCCAAGATCAGTCTACCTCAGAGGTTAATAATAAGAAAACTGGCAGCTGCTGGCCGGGGCGGCATTCAAGCAGCAAAACTGAACACTGGGCGCAGCTACATGGTCTGTCTGGGCCACTAAGTGATTGATCCCTCGTTGTTGTCCCTTTTAAGCCTGGATAGCTGGTGGGGATGGTGGAAAGGTGCTTGCAAAACATTAATGCTTAAGTGACTGTTCCAGTTGTTAAATCATAATACAGTGTGATTTAGCTGAAATGAAGTAATTATAGGGGGAGAGAAGAAAAGTCAAATGATATAAAAACAGGTCCTTTTGGATTGTCTAAGTACTGATGTGTTCTCTGATGCATATGCATTATTCGTCTTTAATATGCCCATCACACAAAAGATTCCACTATTTTAAGGGTGGAGATTAGTGTTATTTTGGCTCAAGCTGTTATTCGCAAATTTGGGTAAAGATGCTGCACTTACAATCTCAGAGCGGTTGTAATCATTCTAAATCAACACGTCTCGTGTTTTAATATTTTGATCTGAAATCTTCAATTCAGTCTCCCTGCACTCTGGCCCTTATCTTAAGCATCTTTGTTCAAATCAGAGCTCTCTCATGTCCTAGCTGTGTGATCTTGAACAAACTGCTTCACATTTCTGATCCTCAGTTTCTGCATCTTTAAAAGGAGGATAATCATAGGACATACCTCATTTGGCTTTTGCTATCCGAAACACGAATGAAAAGCACTTGTGCCAAGCACGCACTAGGCATTTAATGTATATTAGCTGTTATTCTAAATCTTTTAGGGAAATTCTCCTTGTCCTTCGGGCTCAGATGTTACCCACCTGGGACTCCGTCCTTACCCGGGAGGTTCGGTGAGGAGCCCACCCATATTAGCTCCTCCTAGCTCTTTTCTTTCCTGCCCTGTTCATAATTACCTGTTTGCTTTTTTCTCTTATAAACGGTGGATTTCTTGAGTCCAAGAAAATCTTTCTGATTTAGTTCATCTCTGGTTCCTTTCTTAGACCAAGGTACACAGCCTTGATCACACTGTTGTGAAGGGTTAAGGAAAATGAAAGCCATATGCACACGGAAGCAACGAGATCATGGAATTTACTTGTGTGTGGAAAGTCACTGTTCTTAGAACAGTAAGAAAAAAGAATCCAAAACCTTAGCCAAGCATCCGTATGGCTCCTTCTTTGACTTTTAGCCCCTTTCCAGAACACTTTCCACTTTCCGTCCAGCTGTTCTCTGTACGCCCAGCCACCGTGGAAATCTTTCAGGACCCTCGTCCTAGGACCTCTGCACAGGCTGCTCCCTCTGTTTGAGCTGCTCCTATACCGCACTCACCCCTCCCACCACTGCTCAGGTCTTACCTTTGGGAGAAGCCTTAACCCGCCCCTGAGTCAAGGTCACACGTCTGCTTGCATTTGCATTTTCGGAAATTTATTCCATCCTTTTTGAGATTTAATCTCAATTTCAATTATTTAGTTTTGTGATTATGTAATTAATGTCTATCATTCCTCAGCCGACTGTAAATTCCGTGGGAGCAGGGATCATGCCCATTTTTGCTCTCCCTCATGTATCCGGGCTCCGTCTCACATGCACACAGTGCCTGGGAGAAGATGCTCAGTAAATATGCATTGAATTAATGAAGGAAGATTTGGCAACCTGCATTTCAGAAGTCCATGCAAAACAATTTTAGTTGTCTGATGAGGAATTAGAATTTTTTATTCATTAGGCTCAACCAATGGCTGCCTTTATATATGTTTATTAAAAGTCAGGGCTTTATCTTCCTCATCAATCATGAATTAAGAAGCTGTATTGCACCTTTTCTGCAGACACTGGGAAAGACGTTAGTGTAGCAATAGTCAAAGGTAGACAGACCTTTATCTACAAGAAGAAGTCCGGATTAATGGAGAACTGGTTTCTGAACCGCCCCCCTGACCTTGCATTTGGTCTTAGTTTTTCTTTTCTAACTCTTTCTGGCCACGTATTATTTGCTGGTTCTCCTGACATGCCTTGGCGTAAGGCATAATAATTTAGCGATGTCTGTGTCTTTTCGGGCTATAGCCCTGGTTCCTCCACCTATGATTCTAACCTATCTGTCCCCCCCATATCCACTCTTCTGTCCACCGAAAATGGTTTGTGTTTCTTGATTTCAAGAGATAACCAGCCTGGCGTGACCCGGGTCCTGGAGCCTTTTTTTTGGACACCTTTGGCAGTCACAAAAAGAGAGAATCACGAGTAGCAAAATCCTTCATTGCTGACTGAGGAACCCGTTTTCAGGGGAGGGTGGGAAAAGAGAAGTAGGATGTGCTGTCTTACCCTCTTCACCAGTCTATCCGAGATGGTCGCTGCACACCTGCACCCACGATCCTGTAAGGACCATCCTTTCAACCCAGATGCATGATCCTGAAATTGCTTACAGATGACAGTCCTGCCCTCGTTCAGCCTTCCCTAAAACCACTATAATCTTTGGTTCTAGTCCCTGTAGCCCCAGCCATCACTCCCTCACCCAAAACTCACTGAATCTCATTTTGCAATTGTCATTTTAACTTGTGTTCCAATACATCCATTTTTTTTTGTTTATCTTTAAAGATTTATTTCTTTATTTTGGAGGGGAGGGACAGAGGGAGAGAGGGGGGGGAGAGAGAATGTCAAGCAGACTCTCCACCGAGCAGGGAGCCCAATCCTAGGACCTGAGATCACGACCTGAGCCGAAACTAAGAGTCAGATGCTACACCAAATAAGCCACCCAGCAGCCCCCAGCATATCCATTTAAAATGAACTGGGCCAAAAAAAAAAAAAAAAAAAAAAGAAAAGAAAAAAAGAAAAAAGAACTCGGCTATGTTCCCAGCTTTCTGGAAATTATATAACTTAATTTCATGAAAAACTGTGTAAGCACCCTCCCCGCCCCAGTCCTCACTTACATGTCTGATCTTTTCATGTATTTTATATCCTCAGCAAGATCTCCATAACCTTGAATAGCCTAGACTTTCTGCATCCTCTTCCATAGTTTTAGTTCAAGCTGTCATCACTTTATTCATTGCGAAGAAATGGCTAATTGGTGCTCCCACCCTCCTTTCTCCCCATTCTCCCCCAAGAGGCTGATGGGGTCATCTTTAAACATCAACACTGTATTGGTTAACCTATAATTCCAGGCTTTTAGCAGTAGGCATCGTCTGGTTTCTCCAGCTTCGCCTGCCTCTTCCCTTACCATAAATTAAGCACATAGTGATATGGAACTTTCCATCAATACCTTCCACCACCCCAGATCTTTGAAAGGACTGCTCACTTCTTCTGACGAGCTCCAGCTGCCTTTTTTCCACTGAAAAATATCCCTGCACTCACCCCTCAAGAATCAGATTAAAAATCATCTCTTCTCTGAAACCATTTCTAACTCTCCGGAAAGAATCAGTCACTGCATCATTTGCAAAACCGTAGCTGTTCATACATTAGGTAGGAAAACATATTTTAAAACAATTATCTCACCACATCTTTCTCCTTGGCTAGATTATAATGTACCTGAGTATATGATCTACGTTTTCTCACCCGAACGTCCCCTTGGTTACTAGCCTGATATCTGGCACAGAATAAGCACTATGGCATATTCAATGAATATTTCAACTTAAAATATATATCTTTTTTCCCCCTTAATAACAAGCATTTACCCCACAAAAGAAACGTGCTCTCCCTTGACATTGAAGTGGTTTTTTGTTGAAGCGGCCGCCAGTTGAGAAATATGAAAAGTGGGTAACATCTGCATTTAGATGTGTGTATGTCTGTAGTAAATTTTCATTTATGATGATCAAAAAGAAAGGGAGTTTAAGGAGTTTATGTTTTAAGACAGATTATAAAAATAACCTAGATTGTGAGCCTGCCATTTTAATTTTATCTCATCTCTGACAAATATTTCACTTTAAAATGCTTGCTCCCCCCAAAGAGTGCTGATAAGCCTTCCAAATGGATCCCCCAACTCCTTGCATTTCTAAGCCTCTGATTTGGCTTCTTAGTAAATGCTAAATGATAAAAAAATAATAACGCTCCGTGATGTTTTTGAGGTTCTGGAAATACCCTTTCATCTACTTTTGATTTTTATAGACTCAATATATATTAGTATTCCAATTCTTCACTCTAAGTATGTTCTTTATTTCAAAAATTCAATCATTTCAATTCCATGAGCATTCATTCCATTCCTTTTGTATCTCAGGCTCGATGTTGAGTGTTTGTGATCCTGAAATACATAAGACAGGGTGTCTAACCTTAAGAAGTTCTAAATCTGAGCCAGAGAGTTAAAGGAATAAGATCTTAATAATGATCGTAGTAGAGAGACGATGCTTAATATAACATAATAAGGTTGACCTTATTGGAAAGGTGGGCAGCAGAGTTGGCTTAAAAACATGATGACTTTCAAGCTGGGCTTTGAAGGCTGAATAGGAGTTTTCCATTATGTGGTCTAAGAGACAAATCAGAGTCTTTAAAAATGTTTTTGTAAAATAATATTACAGTTGATTTCAATCAAGGCCGGAGCATGGGTATTATAAAGCAGGGAAACAGAGAGAGAGGATGTGATTTCAAAAAACTTTCCCCTTCTGGCCTTTTTGCTGTTGTTTCATTGTCTTTGAGGCTGTAGGAAAAAATATTCTGTGAGGGCTGCTTTGATGTGTATGAATTATTCATCATTAAGAAGTCAAGCAGCTGACACTGGCCTTTGTTAAAGCTCTAGAAGGTAGTGTGGCCCCCCTGGAAAAGACGTGTGTTCTTTATTCCTTTCTGCCTGGTGCAAGGGTCATCTGCATGTGTGGGAAGGTCTTGGTCAGCTTTTCTCTGATTGATGCAAATAAGAGGACATTTTGAGCCTTCATGTCCTGTCGTTTTCCTCCATTTTCTTTTTAGGACAAAAATCATTTGTCACTGGAGACACAGGCACACACACATACCAAACCGCCTGGGCATGTGGGCTGCTTGCTTCATTAAAAACCCAGAGCTCAGTCAGATGGAAAGACCCAGCCACCTAGTCCATTAGTGTTTTGCTCTGACACAAGCAGCTTGACCTGGGAGCAGCAGAGTCAACGGGATGTCTCATTAGAGCAGACTTTGTCACGTTTCTCCGCCATTTAACATTGTCCTGAGCATTGTGCAGGCTGTGCGGCTGGGAGTCTCCCGTCCCCTCCAGGGGAGAACGGGACGTGTAACGGGAAGGCTCCCATGTGTGCAAGGCCTCCATGCCAGCGATTCCCATGCGCTCCCAGTAACTCTGCAGCATGCACCGTGTGTCATTTCACACACGAAGCTAACAGGAGTCACAGAGCTGACATTTCACACATGCTTACTGGGTCCCGGTCGCTAAATGAAAGGCTTCAGAGGCATTACCCTACTTAACCCTAAAGACTCCACGATATATGCTTTATTATTGTTCCTACCTGCAAATGAAAAAACTAAGGCTAAGGCAGATTAATTTTTTCAAAGGCTAAAAGATACTTTTTTGATGTAACCAGACTCCAATGGGTGTGCTCCTTCTACGGTACTTCCAATTTGGATGACTTTATCCCGCAGAAGGGTAAGAAGCCCTGAATAAATTCCACCAGAGGAACGATTGTGGTGGCACCTGTAGCTCTTACTATTATCGGACAAACCTCTGCCAAAGGTTTGCTATGTGCAGATGTCCTAGACTAATTACTCTATTTACACATCTCATTTAATTATCTTTACAAGCCCTGTGACTAAGCACTCTATTGGTTTCCAGCTTACCAATGTAGAAAGAGTGGTTTGATCCCAAAATCTGTCTGACTTCAAATCAGAAGGAAGAAATGACATAGACTTGGACAGGGAGACAAGTAAACAATTTTGAAAGACATTAAGGCTTATAATTGATAAAACTTGATTATATTTTAGAATATATTTGATCTATATTTTGTTAAAATGTAATTCCATGTTATAGCCTTTTATTGAGTACCTACTACTATGAGGCATTGTGCTAAGACCTAAGAATATTAGGGTAAATATCAATCACACTACTTTATCCTTATAAAAAGAGATGCTTATAAACAAGAAAATCTACAGACACATGAGCAAAATGAAGATATTAATGACATATTCTATTAGAGGATTATGCAAATAAAAATACTAGCAAATACGTAGATAGCCCTTACTATACACCAGGCATGTTTCTCAATGTAAAACCTATGCATTTACTTTTTTAATCTTCTTAGATATCTGATGTGATAGGTGCTACTATCATTCCCATAATACAGTTTAGGAAAACAGAGGCTCAGAAAGACAAGTTCACAGCTCTACAAGTTAACAGAGCTGGCCAGACACCTGGAGAGCAAAGAGCAGGCAGTGATTATTTCTACCTAACTGGGGAAAGAGGGAGTCATGGTCTGGAATAAATTTACAGAAATAGGGAATTTAAAAAGGATGAGGAGGGGAAGTGAGACGACCAATTCCCAAGTAAAAATCGGAACAGTACTGGTAAGAACTGGTAGCATGAGCTGACAGTTTACTGCAAACCTTTGGACTCATGCAAGTTAACGGTAAACAGAGTTAATGACTTGGCTTGGATTCTAGATGCACAAGTTACTGGTTCTGGCATCAGTTTCTTCATGTGTCAAATGTGAGCATTAATACCCATCTCATGGGGTCATGGCAGGAGTGACATATGATAAAGCAGGAACCAGTCCTGCAGAGCCTGTCTGGGATATAATAATTGCTTACTGGATGCTGGTGTGCAGGATGCTGTCATAAGCCACCCAATGTCTCCTTCCATGAAGGGCTGGTGGTCACAGCAGCTGGGATGCTCTCTGCAAACATCCTTCAGCTCACAGCCCCTTGAGAGATTCTCTTAGGTACACAGTGCCTCCTTGGTCAAGGTCATCACTGGGGTAGTCTGCACCCAGCAATTGATTGTTGCAAAGTTATACAGACTTGGCCACTGATGCTGACTCAGAGCAACTCTGATGGACACAAATAGAGAATCACTATGTCGCACACCTAAAACTCCTATCATGTTCTATGCCAGTAAGACCTCAACTAAGAAGACAATAACCCTGATGGGGCTATTTGAGCTCCAGGGCTCAACCTGGCATCAGCCTCAAATGTTCTCGCTCTGCTCAATCCTGCTTCCTTTCCCTGTCTTTCACAGGGCTCCCCTCGGTAACCATCTTACATGCTAAATCCCAGTCTAGAATCTACCTCCAAGCTATCTTTGATGTTCATATTGTCCTTGTTGGTGGGGAAGCCTAGAACAGGCAAAGATGTGGAGCATGTCATGGATCTATCTAGGTTAGTGTCAGGATGTGCGATAAGTGTTCACCTGTTAGAAGACAGATTTCATATGGTGCTGACTGCATGACAATGGACCTTGCCTTTGATCCTATGCAAGCCCACTGAACTCTTCATTTAAAATGTTAATTGTTAATGGATTCACTATTTGTCCATTTTACAGATGAGAGAAGCCGGTTTCACACGGGTGAAAACACTACCAAGGTCACACAGCTTTAAGCAGTAGAGCTGTCCTTTCAGGACAAAAGCATCTTACCATCATGGCCCATTTGTGTATTTTTTTCTTTGTTTGAAATTCTCTGAGGCTGCATCATATCTGTGACATCGCCACATAGAAATGGTGTTTTCTACCTTACAGGACCTTGGGAGTCTAGAGAAAGGTCTTTTCCACCATCAGCATTCTATCCTGTCTCCTAGGGCTGTCAGCCAGAGATGACCAGGTAAGTGATGGAGCCTTAAAAGGTTAATTACCATTAATCATTATGAGAAGGTGGCTTATTATCAATTCATAAATTCAGAATAAATTTATTTTGCTGACAAGCAAAATGTCCTAGTTGCCCTGTGGACCTGGTTTTTATTCTGAAAAATAATTTTTTTTTCTAGATTATGGTCTTTGTATAAACTGCTGTCTCCTCCAACACACTATGTGGAGAAAAGCTTAATTAAATTCATAAGTTGGTTAAATTATTCCAAAGTTACCAAAATCCTTTAGGATTATGTGTGTATGAGTATCTGTACACACCTGGATGTACAGTCATATATTTATAAATAAAGATGCACAGAGATTGCTAACCAACACCTTTAAAAGTGTTTTTTACAAGTGAGAGATTCATGGATGAATCTTATAAAAGTTTTCTAAAGCTTTCAGGTATATTTTTGCAAACAAAATGCTTAAACGCTCATGGTTGCAACCTATAAAACTCAATCTAACCATACTCTAGATTTTAGTTAAGGTGTTACTAAAAACCATGCCTTCCCATCATTATCCAGCATTTGCTTGATAGTTATTTGCATTTTCATTAAAGGAAGTATGAAGCTAAATGAAATGATCCAAAATATTAGAAATAATAAGTATAATCGATTTTCACCATTTTGGAATTCTTATTATATGTCAGGGACTAAATTGTGATAGTTAATGTTATGCCAACTTGACTGGGCCACCAGGTCCCACATATCTGATCTAAACATTATTCTAGGAGTGTCTGTGAGGATGTTTTTTGATGAGGTTAACATTTATGTCAACAGATTGAGTAAAGCAGATGCTCTCCCTAATGCGGGTGGGCCTCTCCGAACCAGTTGAAGGCCAGCTAGAACAAAGGTTGACCCTCCCTTGAGAAGAGAATTAATTCTTTATGTATGACAGGCTCTGGACAAGGGCTTTGGGTTTTTTTTTTTTTTTCTCCCTGGGATTTGAACTGAAACATCAGCTTTTCCTGGATCTCAAACCTACTGGCTTTTAGATGGATCTCTTTGGCCTCGGGATTTAAGATTGGGATGAGAACTACACAACCAACTCTCCTTGGTCTCCAGCTTGTTGAATCACCCTGTAGATCTTATGACTTGCCTTCCTCCATAACAATGTTAACAAATCCCCTACAATAAATCTCTTTAGAACACTTTATAATACATAGACTACTCATAACATTAAACTAAATATTTTATTTGGCTCAATTCACTACTTCAGTGTCATTAAGGGAAGGGTACAATATGACTCCCATGTTGTAGATGACAACACTGACATGTTTTGTTGCATTCCCCCAATGCCTAGCCATTCATCCATCTCAACTACCTCCTTCATCCAAACCTCAGGCTGTAACCACATGAGGAATCCACCTGCTAAAGCTTTCGGGACAAAAGAATTTAAGAGAAAGTTTGGGAGTAGCCACCCCCATCTACCTGAAAGTATTAGCGTACCACACACTAATATGCTAATACCACACACCGCCTGTGTTTGGTTTCCTGCTTTGGTAACCAAAGGGCAGGTCAGCAAATCTACTGAGACCTCAAAATGGAGATTTTTGTGCTGTCTTTCCAGTCTTCACAGGTGACTGTCTTGGCCCCACCCAACTTTTTTTCTAGCTTCAGGGAGAGATTCCACAAAAGGGGCCCAAATAACTCTAAGAATACTGAACCCCCCCCCCCCACAAACCCAGATTCATTCTTCCTGTTGTATGATCAGGGAAGATGGGGCGGATGGGCTTGGCGGCAGGCTAAGCTCTCTGAACTGCTCAGAGTAGCGAAGAAGGCAGCGTAGGAAGCAGCTAGGCAAGCTGGCATTCCTTCCGCAATATTAACATGATCAGCATAGAAAGATGTTCCATCTTTTTCCTTGTATTCTCTTTCCCCTCCATGTCTCTTGCCTTCTCTCTCTTTTCTCTTTCTCATCCACTCCTGTCTCTTCCCGTCTCTTTCCTGGTTGATTAGCAGTTAATTTTAATAAAAAATACAAAACTCCAGCTCTTGGTCCTCTCCCTGTCCAGATGTCCACATGGGAAGGGTCCTTGCAGCCTGTCTTCTCCCATCTGTTCCCTGGCTCCGTAGCACCAGGAGGCTCAAACTCTTTCCCTTCACTGCTTACCTAGCTGTGAGGGTGCAGCAGCACACACGCATTCAGCAAAGGTGGTAAGATTGTTAAGTATGTTTTCCTCAACATCACGAGGAAGACACTTAGGAAGTATGTGAGATTTGGCGAGTTTCAAAGCATGGACTTACCAGTACTCTTTCTGATGTTGGTACCTGAGACTTTTCTTTCTTTGGCACCTGAAACTTTCCAAGCCCATCATTCCAGGTGTCCTCAGAGTGTCGTTCTGACTTGGTTTGGCAGAAGGCCTTGTTTAAACCTGAAATAACAACAGGTGTCCTTTCCTGTACAGACTTGCCTTTTAGACTCTCTTTACATCCTGTAGGACCCCAGGTGCTGGTTTCAGAAGCAAGTTTCTTCAAGGAGTGGACCAAGGCATCATCCTTCTTGAAAGAAAATGCCTTCCACAGGGTGGATGAGGAGCTGGAAAGAAGATCAATAGATTTCTGGTTCCAATCCTCCTCCCATTGCTCATTCATGGTGTAATCCTAGGAAAGTCTCCTTCCTCTAGGCTGCGATTTGCAGATCTCTGAATGAGGCAAGGTAGTCGTCTTCTGGCTTTAAAATTCTATGATTTCGTATCCTCTTCTTCCAAATGAAAATCAAACCAACTTTGCTCATATCCTTCTTTCATTAAGAAATGCATTTAAAGAACCTAAATTGATAATGTAAGGGAATAGAAGTATCTATATGATAGCTATTAAAAAGTTTTTGAAGATTTTTATCAACATGGGAAAATGAGTATCAGAGAATCCTTAAAAGAAATATGAGAAAACATATAAAGTTCTATGTGCTTTATGATATCCGTTAAGTGGGGAAAAAAAAAGATAAATGAAGTCAAAACAGAGAGAGGGAATTTTTTTACCAAACGATTAACACCTGCTTCTGAGAAGTCAGACGATGTGTGCTTTTTGTTGTCTTTACTTTTGCAGCAGTTCCCAAATTCCTCAAAGTGACTGTATTATCATCAGGGGGGAAAAAAAGGTTCTTTTTCAAAGAAGTTATTTTTCATTTGAATTGGGAATGATTTTAAATCAAATTAGAACATCACAAAAAAGCCTACTATTTTAGCTTTTTGGTGTCATTCTTTTGAGATTAAGTTCAGGTAAGAAATGTATTCCATTTTTTTAAGAAGAGCTGTGCGCCCATCATATGTGTGCATTTAGATATGTAGGTACTTATTTTAAAGTTGCTCATGGAGCTGATTTCCAGATGCCCAGTGAGATTTTGTGTGAAATCTCAAGGAGCCAAGAGGAAATGCTGGCATGAGGCAATGATATTAATAAGCTTGTTTTTATTCGCTCTAATTGGGATAGAAATGCAAAAACATCAGTGACCTCAATTTTTAAAATTCATTCTTCAAAATGTATTTCTCGATGTAATTGTATTAAAAATTATAATTTACCCAAATTCCTCTACTCTTGGAAAACTCTCAGCAATTAGTGATCTAGCACCTGAAATCCCTCACAGCCATCATCCACTTGCCTGTTATTTGCTATGATAATACCCACACCTCCGTTCCCGCCTTTGGCCATGACTCCAATCTCAGCCTGTTTCCAGAGAAGGTGAATTGTGTCTGATAAGGACATACGTGTGCAGGAGGAAATCTGAGGGAGATATTAGGATCAAAGTAGAACCTTGCTTTGCAAGCCAATTTTTTTCATATTTAATATATTCCTTTAAATTCATTCCTTGTGCTGGAGAAAAAAAAAGATTTATTCAGAAGAAGCTGCTAAGGTAATAAGAAAATATAAATCTTTTGGCTGATTGTGTAGATTTTTAAATGATGCAGAGAGAGAAGCTGAGCTTGGGTTGCCAGGTAGGCTAGGAGTCAGGGGCCAACTCCCACCCCCTACTTCCTCTGTAGAAGCATCGCAGGTCTCTAAGCCTCATTTTGCCCATCTGTGATGGAAGCAAGATGTTTCCTCCATCACAGGGTGTGAGGAAGCTTAATGGAATCATGGTCATAAAGAGCTTTCGACAAAAGCCCCATCCTGACATAATGTGGTATCAAGACTAAGAACAATTATCCTGCCTGCAGCCTAGAAACAATTTTCTTCTTAGGCAAGTGTAGACAGAATGATGCATTGGGTCTTATCCATCTTTGCATACCTGGACTGACTGCTTTGGAAAGTGGTTTTCATCCAGCGTGAACTCTCTAGGAGGTGAAATATCTCCCTCCAGCAGGACAATGGCAGGTGATGGGCTAATCTCTGTGGCTGTCTCTTGGCGTCTCTGACGACGTAAATCTCACCGTTCAGGTAAATCTCAAACATCTCACTATTTGAGAAAAGGCAAATTTAAGAATAGATGCTCTTCTGAAACGGGTGGATGGGGTTACGCATTTGGGATGGAATCATCTGGAACCCACCAATCACAGCCCTATGCCCCCCCCCCCCCGGGAGATGATGCTCACCAATATGCATCTCCTTTCTAACATCATCAGATCCCCACCCTCTTCCATCTTATCCTGCGCTCTGGATCCCTGAAAAGGAGGTCAAGAAGGAGAGATGTTTTCCACTTGAACTGCCTCATCTTCATGCAAATCTTCCTGAAGCTTCTTCTCTTTCCCATCAGTTTCCACACCTCTCGACAATCTGCAAGTGTTGATTCAGTGACTAAGCCACTGGAAGGTGGAGTTGCTAGAGGAGACGTGCTCATACAGGAAGCACAGCACAGACGGAGTCCATGGGCTGGGAAGATCTGGACTGGCGGAGAGTGTGGCACACAGCCTGGCAAAGTGGGGCTGACCAGGTGTGCCTTGGGCATAGGGAAGACTCCACATACCTTTCTGGAATAAGCATCCCACTCACCCACTAATTTACTTTTCACTCGGTAATCATTTACTCCCTCCTTAGAGTGGGTCCAAACTGCTCTAAGCACGGGGGTGGGGGCGGGGGTGGTGGTGATGTTTCAGCCACAGCCTGCCTTCCAGATTCTCCCAGATTTAAACACTCTGTCATGGGCAATTACAAACCTGCGTGTCGTATAGATGGTGGGGCAGGTGCAGGGCATAAAGAAGCAAAACCCTATCTCTGTTGCACTAGATTTAGAAAATCTTAACCTAGGAGGTCATTGTTAAAGGTTTTTTTTTTTTTTTTTTTTTTTTTACCATGGGTGTATGTGTGTGGGGGGCAGTAGAAATTAATGCAGAGAGTCATGAAATGGTGTAGGAGACAGGTTAGGGTACCATGGTGCCAGGGCAAGCATGACAGGTTTTCAGGCAGGGGGTTGATAATATTGAAGATGGAGGTTAAGACATTATACGCAGACATTTGCTGAGATAAAGATCCTTCAAAGGATACTGGATTTTCAAGGAAGGAGGTTTCAGGTGAGTCTTCTGTTTTGCAGGCAGCACTGACTCCCTCTCTCCCAACATTAATGTGTTGCTTTGGGCAAGATAAAGAAGACCCGGGAGACAGAAGTATCCACAGAGGGAATGCGAATTCTTCAGAGGCTCGCTCTACACAGGGTATCTTGCTATAAAACTTGCAGGCAGTGAGGCAGGAAGGTCACCTCGCTGTGTAACCCTCTGTTTGAAAAGATTATTTAGCAGCATCCCTAGGGATCTGAGTGTAATTTTGTTCAAACTTTATTTAAAAATCCACCTCTATGACGACCAATTTTTACTGGCCCCTTAGGTGATAACTTAAGACAGATTTCTCTTTAATAGTTTTATAACTATTTAAGTCTCCAGCTCATTCATCTCATTTTATCTCCCACATCCATAAAAGGAGGCTGGGGTTCTCACCAGGGAAGAGAGAGGAAGTCAGGTACCTGGAAGGGAGGGGCGGATTCCTAAAGCCTCTCTGGGCCCTCAGCCTCCGCATTCTGGGCTTGTGTCCAGTCAACTCCGAATGTGTATCTTAATTCTGCTATTAAATGACAGTGTGACCTTGAGCAGTCATTAGAATGCTAAGAATCAGTTTGTTCACCTGCAAAATGGAGATAAGCACTGTAGAGATGTTGTGGTGTGACTCAAATGAAAAAGCCTGCGGATGTGCCCCAGGAAGGTGGGTAACTCCAAGGCACAGACTATTTCTTGAGCAGTGATCATTACGTGCCCCCGACGCTCATCATCAGCATTTCCCACCCCACTCTCCCCTCAGGTCACCCTGTCTATTTCCCCTACGATTTACAATCATAAGAAAGAACTGGCTACGGCATGTTCTGGTTCCTCAAGTCTACAAAGTAATCAGATTCCGGGCAGACCAGCATTCACCTAGCGGGCAGCACGTGCAGTCTCCGTTCTGGGCCTGTTCCACAAACACACGCACTCAGGCGTGCATGTGTAGAGGTTAACCTGTGTGTGCTGCAAGTATATGTCAATTCTGGATTCATCATTAATGTGAGGAGTGGCAGGAAAGCCAAAGGGCCAAAAGGAAGAGCAAAAACGAAACTTCTACATGGTTGTGTCATTTCCTGTTAGCAGAAGACACGCTACTTCTCTCCATCACCGACCAAGACACAGCCACTGTTTAGAGTTGAGGGCGAACCAGTGTCCTTGTAGCACCAACTGTGGGGCACATCCTCTGTTGAGAAGAAGAGACTGGAGCCAAGTTCTGAGAATTTTAGGACCTAGGAAAGGTGGGAAGTGAATACAAGACACTGACTCTTCCGCAGTAAATGTAGCTCAAGGCTGAATTTTCATACTCTTTCAACCTTAGCTAAATATAACTCAGAGGTTTGAATCACTATAAACTCATGTTACATTTATCCGCAGGATGAGGGTCACATACTAAGTGCTTTTCCAAACATAAAAAAAGGTCCCAGGCCATGAATTCATTCTCTTTTCAGAGTATTTCACCAATGTTCCTTTACTTGTAAATAGCAGTGATATTTCTATTAAATTCATTTTCTCACTTGGTGGCATATCTATTCCAAATACAATCTCATTATCTACAAGGAGCCAGATTCCCGCTGGACCCCTCCAAATTAGGCCATCAGACTCCCTTGTTTATGCCTTTTAAACTCATTCATACAGGGCAATGCTGGCTCGTCCTTCAGAGAGCAGAAAAGCACCGATCCACTCTGCAGAAGATAAAGAAAAATGAGGCTAATGTTTCTCCTTGCTGAGCCCATAGTTGCTGCCTCCCCACAACGTGGCTCTTTGTGCGACCCCCTCCGACGGGCACTGAGGCGGGGCCCCTACATTCTGTTCCATGTGCAGCCGAACGTCCCCACAGATATGCATCTGCCCTGCTCCATATCAGAAACATCTTGCAAGGCTGGGTGAGCTATTCGCCACTGCTCTAGTTTTGTCTACTAATTTTTTAAGGTACGTGAAATATTCAGGGTGATTTGTGAGGCATGAAATACTCCTCGTGAATCCATCCTGACACCTCTCTTGCTGCGAATGCATTTCTAAGGGCTGCCCATGTCCATCCGGGGCAGAAGTCTTCTATCTAAATTAAAGATCTACTCAATGAATAGACGATGACGCACTGAGCCTCCTCAGGGCTCTTTATTCTAGTCTTTTGATTCCCTCCTCTGCTTCCTATGGTGTCTGGAGTCTAGGTAACTCCTTCTGACGCTTTCCTCCCCCCCCCCCCCCCCGCCTCGCAGCGGATTTCTTGGGATGGAGAGATTAGACCTGGAATAATTTTCCCACTTCATGGACTCCCAAGACACCTTATAAACCAAAGGTCTTTCCCTGCTCAGTGCACTGGAGGTGAAAACATAAACATGGAAACAAAGCTCCTCAAATGAAAGAGGGGAACAGGGGACCCCAAATAGTAAGAGTAAGGCCACAGCTTTGAACCAGACATGAAAATGGCTCATCTGTTTTAACTGGCTGGTGTGATACAAAAGACAGGACTTTTGTGTTCAGAAATTGGGGCTCGATGTCTGGATTGACCAGTTATTAGTGAAGAGATCAAAGACATTTCACTTGAGCTTCGTGCACCTCTGTCTGCTCTTCGGACACTTGGGGAAATCAGGGTTAGAGTCATAGGCTTATCGTGACGATTAAAATCCTGAGCTGTACCCGTGTGCAGAAGAACACCACGAGGGCTCCACCAAGGTGACTTTCCTCCCTCGCCCCTAAGTTCATGTCCGTCGTGGCCCTTTGCACTGCGCAGCCCTACTTTGCAATCACAGTAGTTCTCATGCGGGGAGCGGTTTGGCAGGCCACTCACACGCAGCCTTCACATGTGACGCTCACAGCAGTGCACCACCACGGGCATCAGTGTTCCCGCTCGACAGGAAATACTGAGGTCACAAGGTTAGGAAAATTGGCCAAAGGCACCCCTTCCCCACATGGTAATGTCAAGATTCTAACCCCAACAGTACGGCCCCCAAATCCATCTCTGTTCCTTCAAATCCTCCTCCCCATTCTTCATCCCGCAGGAAGAAGAATATCCCTAGACCATGACACCTCCGTTCTTTTTCTGCGACACTGTGACACTCTCTCAGGTTGCTCTGAATGTCTAATCGATGCCTTTGGGGCTACCCTGTTGCACTTTAATTTCATCGAGTTTTATGAGCTGCATGTCTCTCACCAATTAATTAGAGATTTCTTACATTGTTTCAAGATATTTCTCATCCCCATTTTTGCCATATGCACTCCGTTCTTGCCTTTCTATCTTTTTTTTTTTTTTTTTTTTTACATATCCGTTCCCGTATTTTTATTATCTTTGATGGCAGCTTAGGATTTTAGTATCTGGCATTATTGGCCATTTGTTCTTTGCTTTATTTATTCATTTATTTTCTTCTACTTCTATTTCTATTTATCACTGCAGAGCTTCCCTACTTTTTCAGATGCATTAAGTTATTAACTCCATCTATTTCTTTCCTGTCTCCACCTACAATAATGTGACTCCACGTATTCATTCCGCTTCAACTTTATCTACTGGAAATCCAATATCTGCAGCTCATGTGTTGTTCCCTTAGCTGCCGTATGCTCTTATTTTTAGCCTAATTATGGGCATAATGAAGTTTTGATCGTGATTTTCCAGGTTTCCCCTTCAATGACTTGAGTCATAACCTCCCTGGTTGCCAAGTCCGGTACTTTTACCTCTTGGAAACATGAATAAAATATTAAATTAAAAAGCCACCCTGTATGTCACAAACATCCTGCCGCTATTACTTCCCTTTTTCATTCTCTGCAATCTCAGCTACATTTGGTAATTAGAAATGACCCAGTTTGAAGACCCTTTTTTTTTGTTGTTGTTGTTCTGTTATGAAAGTGGCTTTTCACTGCGGTTAGGTTTTTCAGTGTGCTGACCATGTTTGGCGTCAAGCTCCGTAAGGAAGAATTAGAGAAGATGCGTCCTCGAAGGGTCCTCAAGTACCATTTTGAAAAAAACAAAAAACAAAAAAAAAACAGCATAGGATTGTAGAATTAAAAGAAAAAAAGAAAAAAAAAGAAAATAGCAGGGGGGAGAGGTACTTGAGAATGATCATTTACCATCTCTGCCCTTCTGAAGATGTCCCCTAACTCTGCCAACTCTCACTTTCGTCCCCTACTAAACAGGGACTACAGAGGTAGGTACCTACCCGCTGGAGCAGCGGCGGGGCACAGGTGAGTCAGCGTCTGTGAACAAGTCCAACAAAATTCCAGGCACATAATGTCTTCTCAATAAAATGCCAGTGAAGTAGGACGCTAGTGGCCCCATATACTACTGATGCCCCACGGGCGTGGAATGCCAGCCAGCACCATGTGTCCAGCCAGGCTACCTCTGACCAAGGGGCAAAAACCTCGCAAATTTCTAGATTTGCCCACTTTACCACCTGACAGTACTGATTTCGTATTCTTTTAGTTTTGGGCGGAGCCCATGTCACAATACAGGAAGTTTACTCAAAACTTTTCTCCAATAGAGAGAACCACTGTATGGCTCCATCCAAAATTCACCCCCAGGCTCCTGTCTTTTTGTCACTTTTAGGACACTTAGGACATTTTCATGACAAGCATGAGAGTTCTTCAGATTTTTGAATAGACTTCCCAAAGTACTTGCCCAGCAACTTCAACGACACCTCATGGTTTCCATGGTTTCTAGCCCCCCCTTAGCTCCTCTTCTCTCACCTCTGGATTGTTGAAATGTGTAAGGTCCCAGATCTGACTAAATATTTCAGGAACAACCTACACAGTGCAGAATGGAACAGAAGTGCCATGTTTCTTGTTCTGGATAGTATACTTCTCTTTGCAAATCCTACAAACAAAAATCACTTCTTTAGTAGCTATGCCCAGCAATACTTCATTTTAATTATGTTTTTACTCGGCCAGAATCTTCGGTTTCTTTTCCTCCCTCTATAATCAGAAAGTTGACTTTTGAGGTCCAGGCTCAAAACCTCACATTTACCTTGGGCCTCTCTGACTTATTGGTACAATCCATCGTGATTCCAAGTGATCAAAGGCCACACGAGGAATTCACCGGTCCATTTTACAAACGTGTTTTTAGTACTCAATTTGAGATGCTACTTCAGGCTCTGAGGATGCACTGGTTAAGAGGACACATCTTTTCTTGCATGAATGGAACTTACAGTTCCAGCAGAGTAAATAGTCATTAAATAGTTTCAACAAAAATGATAAAAGTGCTAGTGAGGAAGCTTATAACAGGAGCCCGATTTCATCTGGGGGACCTGGGAAAACTTCCTGTGGACACAATTTTGATTTCTAAGTATACAGAAATCACTCTGAGCTTTAAGGAATGAATAGGAGAGTCCCATGCAATGGAAAGGACATGTGGAAGGCCTTGAAAACAGAGCACCGAGACGAATCCAAGGATCTACACGGAGAACAAATACTAATGCAGGTAGGAAAAAAAGAGAGGCATAGCTAAGTCTAGAGATAAGCCAGTGTTTTATCACGAAGGGATGTGTAGGTCCATTAAGGATTTTGGTTGTTTTCTTAAAAGCAATGAGAAGTTACCAAGAGTTTTTCAGCAAAGGAGCAGGGTAGGGGACGTGATTATATTTAAAAACTGCTCATTGGGCACCTGTTGTGTAAGGACATGAATTCAGTTGGGAACAAGAGGAATATGAGGTAGCTGATGATTGTAGTGAGAGTCTGGCTGAGTGATAATAGTACGACGGTCATGCATGGTGGCAGGGGAGAGAAGGGGAAGCGGATAGATTAAGAAGTCCATTTCAGTTACTGGACTATATAGAACATAGACGTTGCTTTGAAAAGGGGGGAGGGGAAGGGAAAAGGTATGAAGGACGATACCCAGGTCTCTGATCTGTACGTGTGTGTCGACGTTAGTACTATTTACCAAGTTTAGGAAAACAAACAAGAGCTAAGAGGTAAGGTATTGAGTGTGAAGGGCTCACCAGCTGTTCAGGTGGGTCCTAGAGCTGAATGTTCATTCCTCTTTTTGATTTCCTTCTATCTGCAAATAAGCTACTACACTTTGTGTCTCATCATGGGTCCTGATCTCAATGACTAGTGATGGTAGCAAAGATACAATGATTCTCAGGGCGTCTGGGCGGCTCGGGGAGTTCAGCATCTGCCTTTGGCTCCTGTCGTGATCCCAGGACCCTGGGGTAGATCTCCACATCAGGCGCCCTGCTCAGCAGGGTGTTTACCTGTCCCTCTCCCTTACTCTACCCCTCCCCACTTTGTGCTTCTCTCTCGCTCCGGCTCTCTCAAATAAATAAATAAAATATTTTTTAAAAAGCTGTAATAGTTCTCCTGTTACCGTGTTTGTGTACATCGATGTGTATTTGTGGGGAGTGAGTATGTATAGGTGCAGAGAATTTAAGTTGATTTGCATTAATCTTGGTTTTCTCTAAGGTCTTCTTTCATGAATTTTTCCTATAAGCAACACAAGAATCCGGTTTTCCTGTATTAACTATGCCTTAAAAAATCTTATTTAATGAGTCAGCGCTCAACACCAAGCTCGTAGACCCTCACCTGCCAAGTTGATTTAACCAGTCAGGTATCTTGACAAAGTAACTGCCCAATTACCAGATTTTTATAATTACTACATCGGGGGCATTAAGCCTGAAAAATATGCATGTCCACGACCTCAGTGCCTTCCATATTTTTCATCCCT
This sequence comes from Nyctereutes procyonoides, assembly GCF_905146905.1. Taxonomy (NCBI): domain Eukaryota; kingdom Metazoa; phylum Chordata; class Mammalia; order Carnivora; family Canidae; genus Nyctereutes; species Nyctereutes procyonoides. Next base: position 5,230,140 of record NW_026575140.1, on the reverse strand, counting down.
CCATTCTGAGTTTGAAAAATTGGCATGAAAATTGTTTTCTGACACTTCTTTTGAACCTTTAAATTATGTATCTATGACTAATAGCGATGTCTCAGGATGTTCTCTCTCGGAGAGGAAATCTAGTTTGAAAATCTGTCCTTTGTTTTTCATTCTGCAATTTCCTAAAAAGATCAGTTCAAGGACATCCTTTGCCCCCCTACCCTCACTGCAGTACATGTAAGCCTACCTCACCACAATGCTAAAATGCAATTTCTTCATATTATCAGCTTATTTTTGTTCGGCATATATGATATGTTAAAGATTAAAGCAGTAGCAGGAGAATGAGACCCCCACATTGAAAGAATTCACCATGGGGTTTAAAGTGAAACCAAGGTGGTGCGTTGCCAAATATCAGACAAGGGTGCTATTAGTAGGCAGGTTGCTCCGCAAGCTCCTGGACGTGAAGGCTGGAGCAGTAGCACCTAGCATGCACCCATGCTGCATCGCAGAAGAAGTCACTCATCAAATGTGGAATCGTGAATGAACTACACGTGGTCCCAAGTACTCCTTCCTGTGCCTGATTCCTCCAGACTCTGTCCAGGCTCACCTGCTTCTTGACGGGATGAGCACTGGGTGTTATTCTGTATGTTGGTAAATTGAACACAAATAAAGAATAAATTCATTATAAAAAATAAAAAATAAACCCTACACCCTCACTCTACAGGCCTCATTCATAAACCAGGCTGGGAGACTGTCTCACTTCACGGTCTTTTTCCTGAGCTTCTCCTTAACCAGTCCCATACTTGCAATCTCAGCCTGTGGTCAACATGCAATCATGATCCTCCATCCTCAGCCTGGACCTTCAGATATATTGATTCAACCAGTCACTCTGTCCTAACACTTAATCTGACTTCTTTACCTTCCAGCTTTTGTACCTGAATCCCAGTAATGTAGATACCGACTTCTCAGAATGTGGCCTCTGCTGTGTGGACACAACCCTCCCTCATAAACTGAGGTCTCCACAGGTTTCTCAAGCTCCAAATGCACCGGTCACTCACCACCTGGACACACGTGCCCTACATCCAACCACCCGAGAGCTGAATACCCACTTGTTTACTGCCCTGTCCCAGTCCCTTCTTTGTCCCCACTGACTTGATTAGTCTTTTTATTTGGTCAGCTAGTAAGCTCCCTGTCACTATGCATAATCAGAGCCTGAACAACCTGTGACAGGAGTGATTCAAGCATCAGCTGAAAGATCAAATTAAATTATTTTTGATGCCTTTTTAAATCTTGAACTTCTGACTATATAAAATGTGCCCTGTAAAATATGCAGAAGTCAAAATTTGCCTAAGACAGGCTATTTTATGCAATGTGATTCAAAAGTCTTATAGGATGTGATATATTGAGCAAAGTTTATATAGGAGGATTTTGTCCCTTACTGAATGGAGGAACTAATTCCTTTTTCCCATAGGGCAGGTTTTCAGTAAGGATGGGTGCATATCTATCTGGATGCCTGAGGCCCTTTCTGACTATTATGTAATGTCTATCTATCTCACAAGATGGTTTACTTAACCACAGAGTCTTGCCCACAGAAATACTGAGGTGGTGTTCTATGTACCATGCATTTCTTCTTGTCTTGCTGAGGTTTGGTGGCTTTCTAGTGCCCATGGGATAAAGTCCGAAGTCTTAGACATGGCCTCTGAAGCCCATGAGGACCAGATACCTCCTCACCCAGCAGTGTCAGGTCACATGATGTCCCGGTCTGGAGCATAGCTTTGAGCATTCCAAGCCGGCTAAACTTCAAGGAGCACATCAAGGTACCTCATCCTTCTTGGCTTTGCCTTTAAGGATCCTTCCGCTTTGGATTCTTTTTGTCCACCATCACCAGTCAAAATTCCACTCTTCCTCAACATTTAAACTGAATATCACCTCCTTTAGGAAATGCTCTTTTAACTTGAATTGTCTTCCTCTCTAAAAATTAGTCCTTGCACTCTCTAGGCTCCCAACACCAACGGTCTACTGTTAGGACTCATCTTACTGAGTCGAGATTATGTTTGCATCTCTTTCTCTCAGTGAACTCCATGTAATAGAAGTCCAGGTCTCCTTCATCCCCTGTATCTCCTTTATCCATCCCAGTTCCAGGCATTAGTAAGCACACAAGAAATATAAGTTGAATGAATATATGGTAATTGATTAAAAAAATAAAATAAACATAGTTAAAATTGTGCAAATCAACTCTTCAGATTGTTTCCTACCTGGTATAGCCATGGATAAAGATATTCAAAAGTACAGATTTCTTGCCCGTTTAACAAGGCACAACTCTAAATATTCAAAGGTAACTATTTCATCACTTTTCAAAATTATTTGAACTCAGGGTCCTGAAAGGCCCTTTATCTACTCAAAATCATTCTGAATATCAAACTTACATCACCAAAACATCAGGTCCTCATCACCTTCAACAGCTTCAAAGTTAATTAAGCACTTGTAACTCCCTCACCTTTAGTGATGGTGTTTCCCCAGAAGTCTAAATTATAGTCCACAAACTCCAGACAGATGAGAGGACCATTCAAGGCCATGGGGATGGAAGAGTAAGGGAATCGCTACCATTTCTTATATACACTTGATAGACAAAATTTTGGCAAATGAAACAGTATTTTAATCTATATTAATCACTTTGAGCTTTACATTGGCTAATGAAGCATGTCATCTGCCAGCCTCTGACAAATTCACAATATTTTGCAGAATTCTGGCAAACAGTGACATAAGGAACCACCTGAGGGCCTCTCTGGCTGTCAAACACAGCCCAGTGGTCCTGGGTCTCATTCGCATTCTGGCTCCGTGAATTGTGCCTTTTAATTATCTACCTACTTGTCTTTTTTCCTCCTCTCTCTTCAAGGCCCTCATGACTGATCATCAGTTCCATACTGGGAAGATGAAGAATGAACTCTTAGTGATAAGTAATAGTCTAGCAGTTATCAATAACAAGTTCTTTTGAAAGTGGTAATAGTGGCTTTATTTCCCTCTTTTCTAGCACTAATTGATTTTAGAAAGTTACAGTCATCCAGGAGACAGTTTTCTCATTTGAAATGCTCCCTTTAGGGGCACCTGGGTGGCTCAGTGTTGAGCGTCTGCCTTCGACTCAGAAGTGATCCCGGGGTCCTGGGATTGAGTTCCTCACTGGGCTCCCCGCAGGGAGCCCGCTTCTCCCTCTGAGTCTCTCTGTGTGTCTCTCATGAGTAAATAAAATATTTTTTATTTTTTTTTAAATGAAATGCTCCCTTCATGGGAATGCTCAGATGGTTAAATGAGGTATAGCAAAGTGCAACATCTGATGTGTAGTAACTGCTCAGTTAAGGTGAAAGCTCCATTATTGGTTTCCCGAAATATCTGTCCAGAGGACCATCTAAAGCCAAGACCAGACTTTCATTTGGAAAAAAGAAATCTAAGATGCTGCAAAATGGGGATCATCTTTCATGGTTATATTTCCAGCTTCTTAGAAGCGGGAGGACATAGAGGGAAGAGAAGAAAGGAGCTCCTGTGGATTTAAACCTACTATGTGCCAGTTACTTCTCTGATCACTTTGCATATATCTTCCCACGTAAACCTCACAGTTCTCCTACAAGGTAGCTGCTATTATCCTCACTTTTCAAAAGGGGAAAGCAAGGCTCTGATTGCTAAAACAGCTTATGATGTGAGATCTCAATGCTTGTAAGTGCCAGATGAAGCCCAGATGTATCTGTCTGCAAATTTATGTTTTATTTTTCCAAAGAAAAGTGGATAATGAGTATAGACTAAGGTTCTCTCTCCTAAAGTATGTTCTATAGTGTTGTAAAAGAAGTGACAAGGTAGGATAGTTTCTGTGATTAGCTTAGTTTGGGAACCATTAGATTACACAAATAAATAAAATATATTCTTCTTTGGCTGGACTTCTCAGAGCCTTGAATGAGTGAATACAGCCTACCTCAAGTCTCCTAGAGTATGAGGGAACTACTATGTGTGGTTGTCTCCCATAGAACATTCTGGGATACCATGATCTAGGGAAATGATCGGTAAGGACTTCTCTATCTGTTCCACTAAAGGGTCCAGTATTTCAATATATTCTACATTACTTAGCAAAATAACCTCTGACCAATTCTGTCCTTTGGGTGCCTATACAATGCCCATCACCAAATTTTAAGAGGCAGATAGACATCCTCAGCAAATATTATTGTGGTGTTTGGTGAAGGTGGATCTACACAAAACATGTATTTTCCAGTAGTATTTTCTCCCAGTCTATTGTGTGGTACATGGCTCCTGGGTACCAGAGCCCCAGATATCCAGCTGCTGCAAATCACCCAAGAAAGGTGATCATTAAATAGATTAAAATGCATGGAAATTACCTAAATGTGGACCATTAGATTAAATGAAGCAGCTACAGTATAATGCCCTGATGGCTCCAGGAACTTTATTTAGATTATAACTGTACCAGTGTTGTGCAAATCACATGATTAAGGAGAATATTACAAATCTTACTACTCCCCCTCCTTCCACTAAGGGTTTGCGATTGAAATTCCTCCAAGGCTTAATAAACGGTTACCTCCAAGAAGGCACTTTGAAACTGACTTTCTAGACCAATCTGCATTTCGATGTGGTTCAGAGCAAAACCTTATCTCTGTGTGGCATGTTTGCAGGAATAACAATGTTTAAATAATGTCTGAAATGGAGCATAAAAATCCTTTGTAACTCAAATGGACATATTGAGAAATCTTAAGCTTCAGCTCACATTACCTTTTTGATATTTCTTTCAAAGACTGACAGTAAGACATCATCACTTGCAGAAAGTAACTCTCCAAGAGCCCTGTGCATATTTTTTGATGTAGTTCTTGCTTGCAAACTCTCTTCATAACTCTAATAAATGCCAATTTAGGGAGCAGGAGTGGTTAGAGTTTTAAATTTTTCATGAAATTCTATGTGAAATTGAAGTAGTCTGTCTATTTCTTTCTATCTAACCTGATCACTGAGGAAAAGGGAATAAAAACAGCATACATGTGTGTGCCTTCAAAAAATACCTCTTAATTGGAGTCATTTAGGAAGCTCTGGGTTAGATCTTTTTGGCAGAGAAAACCATCAGCCAAAATAGGCTTTTCTCTCCTTCATGTCAAGTGCATTTTTGTTCTCTTATTAGATCATTTCATTTTATTGAGGCTGAATGCAAGAAAGCAAAGGGAAGAGAAGAGAGCTCATATTGGTTGAGTGTCTATTCAGTGCCAAGTACTGTGCATGGTGTTCTCCATATTACCATAAATTATGACATTTAATCCTCACACAACCTTTCCAGGAAGACACTGCTCACTCATTTATTAACTAATAAAACTAAAGCTTGGAGAGATTAAGTAATAGGCTGTCATGGAAGAATCAGATTTTGATCCTATTTCTAACTTGAGTAGGTCCATGCTCTTCCCACTATATTGTGTTGTTTCCTTGAGGGTCACACCTATGCCAACACAAAGCACCAACAAGCAAAGTCATAAAACACCGAAACTGCTGTTTAGGTTGGAGCTTTGTTGGTAGGTGTTAGAAAATGGGCCTCATGACTAAGATTAGATCCTTTTTGCAAAATGGAAGAAGTATGGGGGAAACAGAAGTAACAGAGTATATCAGGCACTCTTCTAAGCATTTTATACACATTATATCATTTAATTCTCATGGTCAATCTTATGAGATGGTCAGAGTTATTTATACTCCACAGATTAAAAAAAAAAAAAAACAGGCTTGTAGAGAGATAAGCTGCCAAAAGTCCCAGAGGAATGAGTGATAGAACTATACTTAGATCTAGGTTGTATGATCTATGAGTTGTGTTCACACGCCAAAAGCATAATGTACTCTTTAAATGCTGTAGAATAAAATAACATGGGTTTTCTGTGTTTGTTTTCCATTTTTATTATTTGCTTATTTATTTTTGCTTGCCTATATTTTTAAATAGTTTTATTGAAGTATAATTCACTTGTCATGCATGAACCATTTAAAGTATGAAATTTAACATTCTTAGTAAATTCAAAGGGTTATGTGACCCTGTGAATAACCACAATCTAATTTTAAAACATTTGTATCCTCTGAAAAGAAACCCCATAGCCATTACCAGTGCGCTCCCATTCTGCTCCCAATCCCCAGTGCTAGACAAGCACAAGTCTACTTTTTTCTTTATTGATTGATCTATTCTAGACACTTCAGATAAATGGGATCAGAAATGTTTAGGGGTGAATGGGTGACGGGCACGGAGGGGGACACTTGACGGGATGAGCACTGGGTGTTATTCTGTATGTTGGTAAATTGAACACCAATAAAAATTAATTTATTAAAAAAAATAAAAAAAAAGAAATGTTTAGTCTTCTGTGGCTGGGTCTTTTACTTAGGACATTTTCAAAATTAATCCTGTTGTCACATGTATCAGTACTTCATTACTCTTTTCTGCCAACTAATAGTCCATTGTATGGATATACCACATTTTATTTATCCAGTCACCAGTTGATGGATATTGAGGTTGTTTCCACTTTTTGACTATTATGAATAATACTGCTCTATGCATATACATGTAAGTTGTTGTGTGGATATATGTTCTCAGTTTTTTTTTAGGTATATACCTAAAAGTAGAATTGATGGGTCATATCACAACTCTGTTTGACATTTTGAGAAACTTTCAAACTATTTTCCAGAGTGACTGCACTATTTTACATTCCCACCAGGATTATATGAAGGTTCCAATTTCTCCACATTTTCACAACTTGTTACTGTCCTTTTGAATTTTAGCTATCCTAGTGGGTCTGAAGTGGTATTTCAGTATGATTTTGATTTGCATTTCCCTCATAACTAAGAATGTGGAACATCTTTTCTTTTTTTACTAGTCATGTATATACCTTTTTGGAGAAATGTCTATTTAAATCCTTTGGACAATTTTTCAATGGGCTATTTTCTTCTTACTGACTTGTAGTTGTCTTTTCACTTAATGGTATCTTTTATAGTACAAAAATAATAACTTCAATGTCATCCAGTTTATCTAATTTTTTTTCTTTCATCACTTGTGTTTTAGTGTCATATCTAGGAAACCATGGCTAAGCCAAAGGTCTGGAACATTTATATTTTCTTCTAAGATTTTTATAGTTTTAGCTCTTACACTTACAGCTATGATCCATTTTGGGTTAAGTTTTGCACATGGTGTGAAGTAGAGGTCCCACTTGATTCTTTTGCATATGGATATCCAGTTGTCCTAGCACCATTTGTTGAAAAGAGCATGATTTTTGAGAAAAGACAGTCCTGATTATTGATTTTTCCATTCCCATTTAGTAGCAGTGGGAGCTTGAACAAATTGCTCAACCTGTTTCTTCATCTGTGAGGCTAGTAATACATCTACATCTCAATGTTGATATGAAGAAGAGATAAGAATCTGAATCTCTATTTGGGTCCTTGGTACTGTCTTCATCACATAGTCATTATTAAACAGACATCCAGCATCTTACACCTCCAGAATGTCCTACTGAAATCAAATGATTAATTCTAACACTGTGAGTAGAAATAGAGACTGATTTCATGAGTTTGATACTCCCCATTTTCCTGCCCCAGGAGCCCATTAGCCATTGTACATTGTTCAGCTGTTACTCAGATGGAATACATATAGAGAAGTTACTGGATGCCAGATATTTGAGAGGAAGGACATTTTCAGTAAATAGACTCCCATGTAACAGTATTGTTATCCCCTTTTGCAGATAAAACATTCTGGCTCTCCATCCTATACATGAACTCACCATCCTCTATTGACTCCACTTTTGAGGGAGATGCTGGAGAGGATTCAATGCCTCGAGCAGCATTTAGATTTTGACGTCTGTACAGTATCTTGTCTCCAAAACCCAATCCAGTGATTCTGAGTATATGTTTTTGTGTTGTGTTCCATTTTTCTTTTCCTGAGAGATTCATTTTGCTTTCCAAAAAATAAGTTGTATATTTTCACTTTACTTCCAAAATGGCTAATTCTCCTGGCTATCAAAATGAATAGACCCACAACATTCTGAGACAATTTTCCCTAGTCAGGATTATTTATCACCAAAAGCAAAGAATTGCATGCATGTTAATGCTTCTAGACTTTGAGATGCAGTGTTGGATCCAGCCTCATGTCCTATCCTGGGGGCAGAGAACCTCTCCAAACTAAAAGAGGCGTACTTTGGCTTGATTTATATGTGAAAGAAAACAACCCTCCATGATAACTCTTCATTCACACAACCCAGGCCTTTTCTCAGACTCAGAGAGTGTTTCGCACACTCCACCCATTTTCTCCCTCTGATGAGGTTTCACCATGTAGCTCGCCTGCGTACTGTTTTCTGTAGCTTCCTTGACCTCTTCTCTCCCAGGGAAATCTATACCTCAACCTGTGCTGGATCTCCTCAATTCCTTTATTTTTTCCTTCTCTTGAAGTAAAAATGCTCGAAGACCCATTTTTTAAAAAAAATGTTTCACTGATGACTGTTTTAAGGAAACAAATAGGGAATTAACAGACATGGGAAAGTAACAGAAGTTCTGGCATTTGACAACTTCTTTACCCATCTTGGTTCTTAGCTTTTGATAATCTCAGAGATGTAACTGAAAGCTGCACTGCACTTCTGTCCTCCCAGCTAGCTGAGGATGGAGTTCACCAAACACCACTGTCTCTCCCCTCTTTGGAGAAGATCCTGCTGGCTGCTGGCTTTCTGCAGAGCTGTACTTCATTACTTGCTTACACACAACTTTATGCTCTATCAATACCAAACTACTTAGATTTTTATAACGCCAAACATTTCCCACTCCCATGCCTTGCAAATGTGCTTGTCACTTCCTGGAGTGCCACACCGCTCTCCTGGTTCAAAATGTAAACTCATTTTATTAACTTCTTCAAAAATGAGCTCAAAATTTAAGCATTTAAAAAAGCCTTCCCTGAGTAATCTCATTACTATATATAGCTATTTTTTTTTCTCTTTTCTGTGCTTATCCATGCTTCTATACTTACCACTCGGCCTGACGATGTCTTTGTTTGTGTATCTGTCTTCTATCTTAGACTCCATTTCTTGAGAGCCCACTCTGCTTTATTTGCTTCCCTTTAAGTGGCAACTACTATGTCGCACAGAGTAGTAGCTAATTAATACTTAGTAAATTTGTTTAAATTCCCACAGGTGATGCTTACCAGGCTCTAGAAAGTTACTTGTGCTATGCACACCCATTCAGTTCACCAACACACCCAGAACCTACAAATAATATGCACTGGAATGGCCTTTCATTTAACATCTCTACTGATTCCTTTGGCAAAAACAAGCTCACAAGTTAACAGGAATAAAGAATAGGGAAGGAGTGTATGAGGAAGGTGGACAGAGGGAGGCATTTCATAATTTATTAAGATGTGAGCCCAGGTACCTCATTTATTTCACAAAAGGAACTACTGATGTTCACATTTTTATGAGTTGGGACTTAAAACAGGATTCCTGCTTCCCTTCTACCCATCTCCATCAGCCTTGCAGCCTGTGGTCATGGTGCTGATTCACCAATGGGTTCCCTAGAATAATCCCCCTTTCCTTTATCGCCTAGGGCCTCTTCATTCCCAAAGGCTGCTGCAAAAGTCCCGAATCTATCTTCACTCAAGACCATTGGGCTCCATCCTCCTTAATCAATACTGAGCACCAAGGAAATGGCACTGTGCATCTGCAAACTTTCTTTGAGGCCGATTGCCCCATTTAGAATGAATTAACATCTAATCGGCAAGCAATCATGCCTAATAATTTTTAGATTTGTTTATTCTTTGGAGTCACATCTTTCAAAATACTGTCAATAGAACAATTATATAGGCTCTTCTCACTAGAAGTTACCTAGAAGAGTGTCTTATTATATGCTTATAACTATTACTCAAGACAAGTCCTTCTAGCTCAGCTTTCTGCAATAATAATAATAATAATAACAATAAATACAATGAAACAAAATTGGAGATCTGAATGAAACTGGAGAAATAGTACTTTTTAGTCAAGTCTATATAAATAGAACGTATCTGACGATCTGCCAGGAATTTTTTTTCTCCTGCCAAATTCTAATCAGTTTATATCACCTCTCCTCCTCCCAATTTATGTCTGGAAGGGCCAGAGCACCAGAGCTTTCAAAACAATCTTTGGGCCTCTATCGTCCTTTGCAAGAAACCCCCTGGAGTCTTTCCTTTAGATGTCAGCCATCCATTTCATTTTTTAAAACAACATTTTTTTTTTTTATATTGAGTCTGGAGACAAAAAGGACAGAACAAAGGAAAATGTCAGATGCAGAAAGATTAGACCAGATCATCCTAGGCTTGGAAAGCACCAGAGGTTGCCGGGATTTTTCTGACATGCTGGTCTTGCACAAAAATATCTTTACAATATCTTTGTAATATCTTTACATTACCTAAGGTATGCTGTTTTAGTTACTCATTGCAGGGAACAATGACACAGATACGATCCTTCCTTTTCTAGGCCACAACAGCATCAAGGATACGTCTATGACTTATAAGAGGGCCACAAATGGTAGTTTCCATCACGTCCACTCAAAGCCAAATCTCAGGGGTCTCAAGGATCCCAAGCTCCATCTGTTGTCCTGGAAAAGAATTCTGAGAATCTTGGAGCATTCTATTAGACCGAATTCAAAGATGTCCTCTAGCTACTCTCCATTCTGCTTTTGCCCTCCCTGCTCAGAGTGGTGTTGGCCACCTGACAACTCAGGGAGAAGATGTCACTCCGGTGGCTACAGATGCCAACCTTTTTGAACCTGTGATTGTTTTTTTGTTATGCTTTGTTTTTTAGATTTATTTATTTATTTATTCATGAGAGACACAGAGAGAGGGAGAAGCAGAGGCACAAGCTGAAGGAGAAGCAGGCTCCACACAGAGAGCCTGACGTGGGACCCGATCCCAGATCCCAGGATCCTGCCCCAGGCCAAAGGCAGATGCCCAACCGCTGAGCCACCCAAGCATCCCAGAACCTGTAATTGTTAATGCTGACCTGGCTATGTTTGTTCCTCTTTATCACTGGAGGTTATCTCACTAACAAGTGCCAGTACTCTCTGATATGTCTTAGAAATTAGGTAAATTACTTTGGGTTTTAAATGGAAGTCAATTGAGTCTCTAGATCTTGACACATAGCCAGAGATTTTGACAAGATTTCAGCCCTCTACACGTCAGAGTGAATCTCAGGGTCTCAGAATACTCTTTTCAAGTAGAATTTCTCATCTTTCTTTGTTTCATTATCTTAAGCCTTGAAGATTTAGGTCCCAAACAGTAGTTTTAAGGTCTCATCAACATGTCCTCAGGAAGAAGGGTAGGAATACAAGCTGATGTAGCTACTCTGGAAAATAGTATGATGATTCCTCAAAAAGTTAAAAATAGAACTACCTTATGAACCAGCAACTGTACCACTAGGTATTTACCCAAAGGATACCAAAATATAGATTTGAAGGGGCACATGCACCCCAAAGTTTACAAGAGCATTATCAATAATAGCCAAACTATGGAAAGAGTCCAAATGTGCATTGACTAATGAATGAATAAAGAAGATGAACAAACAGGGTTGATGGAGGGAGGTGGGGGACTGGACTAAATGGGTGATGGGCATCCAGGAGGGCATTTGTGATGAGCATTGGGTATTGTATATCAGTGATGAATCACTAAATTTTACACCTAAAACCAATTTTACCACATATATTAACTACATAGAATTTAAATAAAAACTTGAAAATTTTTTTAATTAAAAAAATAAATTTAAATGAAAAAAACAAATAGCTGAAAATAAAAGAACAGAAGAAGAAAACTCAGTAGGTTCTGATGAAATCTGGATTCCTTTTGGCTATCCCTGGCACGTCAGAATTCCAAAGGGGCAAATAAAGATTTAACTCATTCCTTGGATCCTCATTAGGGGTGTGCCTGTGTTTGAGGGAGACCTAAGGAGGAAGTAGGACAAAGCTGAGGAATAGGAAGAGAAGAAAAGGAAGAAGTAGAGCAGGAGAAAGAGAAGCCATATCTGTACTCCACCAAAGCATCTGTGAGGTTAGCCAAGAACCCGTTGTCTCACTTTTCTTTTACTGGCTACACAAGAGCAGCAAATATTTCATCTGATTTTTCTGGAGAGCACAGAAATGAGTTATCTTTTGTGATTAGGTTTTCCAAAGGTTTTGGCTTGTGTAAGAAAAGCACTATCCCTGCTTCCTTGCCCTTTGAAACTTGACTTCATTCACTTTCCAGCATCTGCTGCATCCCTGTAATCTCTACCACCGTCCAATAGAAACTTGGATGTCCCAAACCCCTAACAGAGATGCTTCAGTGAGCACTGCATTCCCCTATAATACTTCATTTCATAAAAAAGTCATCATTTTCTTCTTTCCCCTCAGGAAAAACATATGATAGTAAGAGTCAGTGTTATGATTTCAATTAATTCCACCCACTCAGCACAGATTACTGTTTTTCTCCTTTCTTTTATTTCCTTCCTTTGTTCCTTCCTCCCTTTCTCTCCTCTCCCTCTCCCTTCCTTCCTTCCTTCCTTCCCTCCTTTATTTTTGTCTTACTTTATTTATTTATTTTAAAGACTTTATTTATTCATGAGAGACAAACATAGAGAGAGAGGCAGAAACACAAGCAGAGAGAGAAGCAGGCTCCCTGAGGGGAGCCTGACTCAGGACTGGATCCCAGGACCCCAGGATCATGCCCTGAGCTGAACCAGATGCTCGACCACTGAGCCACCCAGGGGGCCCGATCTTACTTTAAAAAAAAAAAAAAAAACACCTGCCCGAGAGTGACTTTGGCCAAATCATTCAATCCTCCAGGCTTCATTTTACTCAGATAAAAACAGCATGTGTGAGGAAATACTCAGAATGCCACAGTATTTACCATTTCTTTTTTTTTTTTTAGATTTTATTTATTTATTCACAAGAGACAGAGAGAGAGAGAGAGAGAGAGAGAGAGAGGCAGAGACATAGAAGAGAGAGAAGCAGGCCCCATGCAAGGAGCCTGACATGGGACTCGATCCCGGGATTCCGGGATCACACCCTGGGCTGAAGGCAGGCGCTAAACCACTGAGCCACCCAGGGATCCCCAAGTATTTATCATTTCTTGACAAACATAATGTTCCACATTTATTTCAAATTTCCTTCTCTAAATCTGACCTCTTTATCAGTTTAATGTAGACTCTACTGAGATTTTAATAATTCCTTGGTACCACCCCTTCCTTTTATTTTTTGGCTTTCATGAGATTTATCATAATGTGCCTTGGCATAATTTTATTTGACTTTATCCTGTCTGAAGTTTCCTGAGCTTCTTGAACCTGCAAATTTATGTCTTTCACTAAATCTAGGAAATTTTCAGTTATTATTTCTTCAAATATTTTTTCTGTACCCCATTTCTTTCTCCTTCCCTCTGGGACACTGATGGCATAAGTATCAGGCCTTTTTGCATTGTCTCATAGGTTTCTGAAATTTTGTTTCCCCCTTCCCCATCTTTTTTCTCTATGTTCTTCAGTTTGCATAATTTTGCTGCTATAGATTTAATTAAGTTCCCTGACTTTTCCTGTTGTCTCATTTATACTGCTGAATCCATCTAATGAATTTTTAATTTTTAGATGTATTTTTTTCAGTTCTAAGATTTCCATTTGGTTTTGTATTTATAGTTTTTCTCTCTTTCTACTCATTTCAAGAGTACTAATCTTTAACTTTTTAAAAAATATTTTATTTATTTATTTGGGAGAGAGAGAAAGAGAGTGCACAAGCAGGGGGAATGGAAGGGGGAGAAGAAGAAGAAGAAGGCTCCTCGCTGAGCAGGGAGCCCAAAGTGGGACTCAATCTCAGTACTCTGGGATTGTGACCTGAGTTGAAGGCAGATGCTTAACAGAGTGAGCCTCTCAGGCACCCCTAATCTTTACATTTTGACCATGGTAATAATATCTGCATAAACGCCTTTGCCTAATAATTCCAACATCTAGGCCTTCTCAAAAATTATTGCTTGTTTGGATTGTATTTTTCTTTAGCAAGAGTCAGCATTTTTTTTTCCCCTGTAAGGATTGGATTTGGATTACTAATTGTTTCAGGCTTTTGTGGTGAAGCCCTATGATTTCTGTTGCAATGGCTCATCTGACACTCTAGCATGAAAGCCATTAAAGACAATAGAGAAATTAAGGAATGCAGTTATATTCCAATAAAACTTTATTAATGGACACTAAAATTTGAATTAAATAATATGCTCACATTTTCAAATATTCTTCTGATTTTGTTCAACTGTTTATAAATGTAAAATCTCTTCTGACCTTATAGGTCATAATAAAACAGGTTGGTGGGACAGATTTGGCCCATGGACAATAGTGTGTCAATGCCTACATTAAGAATCAGTCACAATTTTCTGGTTCCTTTTATGTAATTCATTTCAAATTGTATCCTGGGCAAGTTAAATATGTTGTGAGATTCTGACTGCAGTTAAAATCTTCTGGAGAATATTGATGTTTGTAGCAGCCTTGGTTAGGTTACAAATCACAAGCTCTGTCTTGGCTTCTTTGCTATACTCTTTGGAGGCACATCACCTGCACATTCACCACTAAGAAGTCACACATCACCAAAAGTGGGTCATGGCTGCTTTCTTCCTTAGTTCTCAAAGCTTCTGCTAAGCTTCCTGGGGGCTCTTCTGTACATGTGCCTCTCAGGGTGAGCTCAGGATTTCTGATGCACATCCCTTTTTCCAGCCCTCTTCTCTCCGTGATTCCTCTACAGCCTCCAGCTCTCAAGAGCCCCTTTTCCCCGTTCCTATTCCCCTGACCAGAAAAAAGAAAAAAACAAACAAACAGTATTTTTCTCAAAATTTATCTGCTGTTGGCCATTTCTACAAACCTGGTGGTAACCTCTGGGCAAAGTCGTGAGAGAAAAGCAGAGGGAAAAATAATAAAACAACGTGGCTTTCCCCCCACCTGTGGCCTTCATGGCTCATGTTATCCAGCCATAGAAATAAGTTTTTCTCTCAGAGTTTAATTGCTCACACCTCCGCATTGCTGCTACCACCGTGTAGCAACACAAGCTGGCCTCTGGGCCCAGCCAGGAGAAAGAAAAGGAAAAAAAAAAAAGGTATTATAGGCATGAAAGTTTTCAAGAGAGTAAATTTTAAGTAGTATTATCACAATAAAAATGGAAACTGTGAGGGGATGGAGATGTTTAGCCTTACTGTAGTAATTATCTTGCAACATATGCATGTATCAAATCATTACATTATACACCCCTAAACTTGCTTATGTTATATGTCAATAGTATTTCAATAAAACTAAGGAAAAAGGATGAATACAAAGTGGGCCTCATAACTATGGACGTGTCAAATCGGTATGTTGTACATCTGAGAATAATGTAACACTGTATGTCAACTATATTCAACAAGAAAAAAAAAAGTGGCTCTTTGGCTCACGGTGACCCCATACTTTCTGGTTTGCCTTTCTTCTACTAGAGAGAATTTCTCTGAGTTTTTGCTGTCCATACGTGCTATACTATTCTGTCCTTAGGTCAATGCTGAAAGCAAAAGGAGAAAAAAAAAATCCCTCTGCCATATTGCTCATTTTTCAAATTCTCACTTCAGTGAGAGAATTCTTCAGGAGAGAACTTCTCCCCAGTCAACCTACAGGGTTTTACTTTTCAGAGATTCCAGGTAGTTGCTTTTTGCATTCAGTGCATAGATTTTAGTTATAATCAGTAAGAGAGAGAGGATATAATGAACTTACTCCATATTGGCTAAAACTGGAAGTCTCCACTTGCTTCTTTCAGTCCAGTTTTAAATATTCTTTACTCAACCACAACAAAACCAGACAGTTTCTGCACAATGTGCCTCCCACCAGGAAGAAAAGAGTACTATCTCTGTCCCTACTTCCCCGCCATATGTCCGCTTCCGGAAAGTCTGATTATCCCATGCCATGCTCACAGATCCCTGTTTCCAAGGCACATACTTATATTCTGGCATTAAATCTACAAAACAGCCTAGCACACAAGATTTCTTCTAGGAACTGGGAAATGAGGAGGAAAAGCTGCACTTGGCTTCATTTAGATTTCTAGAATCAAATACCTACTTTTATTAGCCCAAATACAAATGGCATTGGAAGGCTGTGCTAAAATGTCCCAACTAGCACTCAGGTAACATACCCTTGGGTTGAGGTTTTTATGCATGAAGCATTAGTTCAAAATCCCTTTTCTGCTGCATTGAATGAGCATAATTTGCAACACTCTTTATTGCAAAGGGACTCCGACTAAGCTAACACCTTGCTTGAGAAGGGAAGGAATATTCTAATGACTTTGCTTTAGTAAAATGGCTGCAGCAGAGGAAGTTTTGGCAAGAGCCAGTTGTATCCCAGCACTGGGTGGGACTCTCAATTAGCAGGATCTCATTTGGTGTATGCTCAATTTGAGGAGCAGGAGTAGGTGTTAGTATTATTTCCATCCAGGGGATGGATAACTGAAATTCAGGGAGTTAAAACAATAAGCTGAAATTACAAAAACTAATATTCTTGAAACTAGACCCCATCTTATACTACCCACAAAAATTAACTCAAAATGGATTAAGACTTAAATGTAAGACCTGAAACCATAAAACTCCTAGAAGAAAACATAGGAATAAAGCTCCTTGGTAATGATATTTTGTATATGGCACATACAGCAGCAACAAAATAAAAAATAGACAGGTGAGACTATATCAAACTCTAAACTTCTACACAGCAAAAGAAACTATCAAGAAAGTTAAAAAAAAGACAACCTACAGAATCGGGAAAAATATTATCCATATTATCTGGTGAGGGGCTAATATCCAAAATATATAAAGAACTCATTCCACTCAAGAGCAAAATAAACAAATAAACAACCCAATTTAAAAATGGGCAAAGGGGGATCCCTGGGTGGCGCAGCGGTTTGGCACCTGCCTTTGGCCCAGGACGTGATCCTGGAGACCCGGGATCGAATCCCACATCGGGCTCCCAGTGCATGGAGCCTGCTTCTCCCTCTGCCTATGTCTCTGTCTCTCTCTCTGTGACTATCATAACGTAAAAAAATAAATAAATAAATAAAAATGGGCAAAGGACCAAAATACACATTGTTTCAAAGAAGATACACCAAGCCCAACATAAAAAGGTGCTCAACATCACTAGTTTTTTTTTTAAGATTTTTTTAATTCATTAGTGAGAGACACAGAGAGAGAGGCAGAGACACAGGCAGAGGGAGAAGCAGGCTCCATGCAGGGAGCCCGATGTGGGACTTGATCCAGGGTCTCTAGGATCACACCCTGGGCTGATGATGGCGCTAAACCGCTGAGCCACCCGGGCTGCCCAACACCATTAGTTTTTAGGTAAATGCAAATTAAAACCAAAATAAGGTATCACCTCATACCTGTTATGATGGCCATCATCAAAAACAGAAGAGATAACAAACGCTGGGATGGATGTGCAGAAAAGGGAACCTACGTGCACCCTAGGTGGGACTGTAAATTGGTACAGCCTCTATGGAAAACAGTAGAGAGAAGCCTCAAAAAATTATCCACAATATAATCCAGCAATTCCACTTCTGGGAATATAGCCAAAGGAAATGAAAACATTAACTGGAATCAGTATCTGCACCCCCATGTTCATAGCAACCTTACCTGTAATACTCAAGACCTCTGGTTGTGAAAACAATCTAAGTGTCCATTGATGGATGATGGTTAAAGAAGTCATTGGGCACCGGGGTGGCTCAGACAGTTTAGCATCTGCCTCTGGCTCAGGTCATGATCCTGGGGTCTGGGGTCCTGCACATTGGGACCCTGCTTCTCCCTCTCCCTCTGCTGCCCCCTTACATAGCACACAGGCAGTGAAATATTACTCAGCCATTAAAAATGAGTAAGTAAAAAAAAATAATAAGAGGAAATTCTATCATTTGCAACAACATAGATGCACCTGGAAGGCATGCTAAGTGAAATCAGTCAGATAAAGAAAGACACGCACTGTGTAATCTCACGTATATGTGGAGTCTAAACAAAACAAAACACAACAAAACAAAAACAAATACCAACAACAACAACAAAAACCCAAATTCACAGAAAAAGACATGAGATGTGGTTAGCAGAAGCAGAAGTTGGGGGGGGGGCAATTGGATGCAAGTAGTCAAAAGATACAGCTTCCACTTACAAATAAAGTAGTAGGGATGCAATGCACAACATGATGACTACAGCTACGCAGCTGTGTGATATATGTGTAGGTTGTCAAGAGAGGAAATCCTAGGATGTCTCACCATATGGAAAATGTTTTTCTTTTTCTTTTCTTTTTATTGTATCTATATGAAACGATGATTGTTAGCTGAACCTCTGTGGTAATCACTTCATAATACATGTAAATTAAACCACAATGCTTTATACTTTGAAGTTATACAGTGATATATATCAATTATTTTTTCAAGAAAACTAGAAAAAATTAGTAAGGAGAAAACCTCTATATTCACTATGTACATGAGTTTGAAGCCCACTTCTGGTATAGATCTTGTGTCTGTTACTTTCAACATAACAAATTACCCAAAATATATTAGACTATAAACAGGAGATTATTTGCTCATGGTTTTGCATTTTGGGATAAGCTTAGCTGAGCAGTTCTTGTGATACTCTCCCCGGGTCACGCATGTGTGTGCAGTTATCAGGTGGCCTAAGTGAGGCTGATTATTTTTACCATAAAAAGATATTAAAACAGGCTGATATGGAAAACAACAGGGCAAGGAACCCAGGTAATTATTAAGAATAAATAGGCACATGAAAAGCAAAGCTCAACAGCTCATAATCAAAAATAGTCACTGAATTGTGAATCATTTTAAACTTTTTAAAAATAAAGACTGTTTTAAAAATGATAATATCGTGTGCTTATTGGGAAGTCTTACAAGAGTCACTCTTTCACAAAGTTGTAAAGTCCACTTGCAAATTCATCTGAAAAACTCCTTCCCTAATATAAATATGCTCCTTCTTTTCTTCATAGTAATCCCATTTCTGTTAACCTTCTCTCGGAAAGTAATGCATGTGTAAAGTGTCTGCCACAGAAAGATAATCACTGTAGAATTATTTATAAAGATGCAAACTTAGAAACTACTTTAATTCTCAGCAACAGGAGAGTGGTTAAATAGTCCTTAGCTTCATCGGCCTGATGAAAAGACAGGAAGTAATTAAAGTGACATTTAAAAAAGTAATGTAATAAGAGAGACCAGGGTCTATGTAAAAAGAAGAGAAGTGGCCAAATATTAAGGTCATGGACACGGTGCTTCAATGTATACATTGAACAGTGCATAGCCATAGAAAATGAGTATATCGATACCTAAAATAGAATTTAAAACAAAAGGAATTAGAAGCAGCAATAGACCCCAAATGAAGTCATTTGCCTCCAGACAGCCAACCAAGACTTAATTGTAGCAATGTGAATTTAACTTGTCAATCTGGAATTTCCCTATCAGCACTAGTGAGATAATCTGCGTGATAGACCGCTGCTCTTCCCTCAAAGGAAGGTGACCTTGCCCGAAATAATCCATTCCTTTCTTTTACTAATAACTTCCTTGCTCCCTGTTTTTGCCTGAAAAAGTCTCCCATTCTGTACAGCTCCTTGGAGCATCGCTCCTTTCTACTTGCTAGATGGGATGCTGTCCCACTCATGAAGCATTAAATAAAGCCAATTAAATCTTCAAATTTGCTCAGCTGAATTTTATTTTTTAAAAGAAGAAATAGCAATTTCCCATAATAGCAAAATCTTTTGTATTTGGCACACAGGGCTTTGAGATGTTTCTTTGTGTTTATCTATAGTTTCCCTATTTTTTTTCTTTTTTAGTTGGCAGATATTACACACGATAATTGAATATATATAAACATTATCTATAAAAGTTAGCACACCTTGGGGCGCCTGGGTGGCTTAGTTAAGCGTCTGCCTTTGGCTCAGGTCGTGATCTCTGGGTCCTGGAATCAAGCCCTGCCTTAGGCTCTCGGCTCAGTGGGGAACCTGAGTCTCCCTCTCCCTCTTCTTCTGCCCCTGTTCCTGCTCTTGCTCTCTCTCAAATAAATAAATAAAATATTTAAAAAAAGAAGAACACCTGAAGAACTGATATGTTTATTGTGTCCATCAGATCTGATGTGTACAAAAAAAATGGAAAACTTTATGGAATTGAAAGGAAATGGCCATCTGTTAGCTTGAAATCCAGTTGGCATATCCTTAAATCAGCATGAACACACACAATGAATACATAAAGATCTTGTGGGAACCATTAAAAAAAAGTTATTTCTTAAAAATTGTCTTTTTTAAAGTTCTTATGTTGCCTTTAAATTCATTGTTTGCAGTTCATATTTTTTCTAATTATTCTAAAATTTAAAATTATAAATTTTCATTTCTTGTGTTTAGGGCCTCCAGAGAATGTTTGCTTTGCAACGGAATAAATGGTAGCATTATTCTCCAATTGTTCTTGGATTTAAATGTTACCTCATAACTAAATCCTGAGCATCTTAACTCCGGACCCATACATTGATGGACGGGATGATTGATTAGGTTTGCCCCAGTCTCAAGGCAAAGGGCTAGACCAGACACTCTGCGGAGGGCCCTTCAGCTCCAGGGTTCAGATCTCAGCTCAGCCAATCTTGACGCTGTCAGTGGGAATCACCAACAGACATTATCCCTGTTGAAGACATCAGTTGTCACCAGAGCCCAGGTAGCAGCAGACAGAAGCAGCTGATAAAAGTTTGGGTGTTTTTCTTTTTCTTTTTTTCCTTCTTCCTGATAATGTTTTCTAGACACAGAAATTTCTCCTAACACTAACGTACATTTTCTAAATATAAGAGAGAGGCTGTGTTTAAATGTCCACAATTTGATCCATATCCCCAAATATTTTGGTCCAAATTTAAGTCATATTGGTCCAAATTTAAGCCATTTGGGGGAATGAGGAGACTTTTGCAGCCAACAGACGCCTTGGGGCAGTAGCCTAAGACAAAGTCAGCACCAGTAGAGATTCCAGGTAAAGGGATCCAATTCTGGTTTTAAGGTGGAATGAGTGAGTCTCGAATAGGAATAATCATAGCATTTCCTGCATAAAGTTGTTATAAGGATTTTTTTTTAATTTTTAACTTATTTTTATTTTTAAAATTTTTTAAAGATTTATTTATTTATTTTAGAGAGAAAGAGAGCATAGGTGGGGGAGGGACAGAGAGAGAAGAAGAGAGAGAATCGAATTGTCAAGCAGACTCCCTGCGGAGAAGAAGCCCCACTTGGGGTCTCTTCTGAGGACCCTGAGCCAGAATCAAGAGGTGGCCACGTAACTGACTGAGCCACCAGGAGCCCCAAGGATGTTTTGATTTTTAATAGTGAAAAGAAATACGGAGACAAATTTCTTAATGAAATGCATGACAAATAGCAAGTACTCAAAAAAACATGAGCCACTCTAAGGCAGAAATACAGCTTTAGCCTATGAATGGATTGAGCTCCTCAGAAGTTCAGGAAAGTTTCCATGGAGAACGGACTACTCTAACCTCAGAGAGACAACACTTATAGTCTTGGCTTTTTTTTTTTTTTATGGGTATTTATTTTCTTATCTTGCTTACAGAATGGTAATAAAGAAAGCGAGTTTAAAAATATACTGAATAACGTTCTCCACAGAGTGGCCAGAAAATTTGAAAACTAAATCTGAAAATGTCACTTTTCTGCATAAAATTCTTTGAACAGCTAAAAATCCCTAGCAGATCACAGAGGGCCTTCAGCTCTGGCTACCCCTCTAATGTCTGGAGAAACTACAGCCACGGTGACCAGACTTTCTGATCTTCCCAAGCGCTCCACTCTTTCCAGCCTCCAGGCCCCTGTTCCTGCTGTTGGCCACCCCTGCCCCCTGGAGAGCCCTTTCCCCTATCTCTTGACTGCCTGATTCCTCTTCATCCTTCAGATTTCCTTTAAATATCACAGTGTCAGCGGGCCATCCCTGACCCCTGTACACTAATTTTCATCTTGCTCTGTTATTCTCTCTTACAGAACACTGTCATTTTCTTCCTTTACACTTAACACTTACAACAAGATTTAATTATGTAATTATCCCTGTGTTAAAAGTCTGACTCCACCACTGATTTGTCAACTCCATGGGGGCAGGACCATGTCTGTTGTGCTCATCATCACAAGCCAGCGTGCAGGGAAGGGCCCGCATATGGCAGGCTTTCAATGAGCAATGGCGAGTGAATGATTTTATGGATGGGAAGGAAGGAAGGAGTGAAGGGAGGGAGGGAAGGAGGGAGGCAGGCAGGCAATATTATCACTAGACTTTTAATACTGAGGGTAAGGGTACTCTAGAAGGTAATATTTTTGGCTGGGCCAACCTTCCGTTTTCTCTTCTCTCTGGTTTCAGAGCTCAGGTCTCTACTTCCTTTAGCTCCCTTCACCCTTTGTTGCTTAGCCTCTTGGGGAGTGGTGTCTAGAGCTCTCCCCTCCCTCCCTCCCTCCCTCCCTCCCAGGGACATACATCCTGCACCCCCCACCCCCAATCAGAAATCTCCATTCTGGCAGCCTGCTGACTAGGATCCCATCAGCTTGCTCGGGCTATGATTTCAATTACTGATATGCGCTTCGTGTCATGCCTGTCCTGCGGGTATCTCCATGCTAATCCATGCATCAATACTAACACGGTGGCTCTCTAATGGGGTTCCTGGCATCATAGGAAATTGGGGAGGGATATTCAAGGGAAGAGGGGTGGTGGGAAGAAAAGCTTTCCTGTCCTCCTCAACTCATCTCTGGAAAACTCAAAGAATTTTACCAACAAGGTTAGGGATATGGTTAAGTGGGTTAAAAAAACAAACAAACATATAAAACAAACCACCAGATAATATGAACAGCATGATCTTATCATAGTAACATAGAAAATAAATGTACGTATAGATAATGTCTGAAGAATATCTCCCTGGGAGTTTAATCAGGCTTATCAGTTAGGGGTGGAATTAGGGTTTTGATATGTATTATATATTTATATAATTACATGTTTGTATATATCATACTATCAAAAAACCCTACTGCGCTCTTGAAAAAAAGAAAAGAATAAGAATTTAAAAGGAACCTAACAGAATGAAGAAAAACAGGCCAAAGGACCAGCAGCTCCATTCTTCCCAAAGTCCCACCCTCTATTACTCTTGCTTCTCTCTCCTTTTTTTTTTTTCTTTTTATATTACATCCCTCTAAGGGCCATACTTAAATAGAGACAGTGGAGAGACTGGGACAAGAATGGAGTTCTATCTTCTAATGCAAATAGTTTATTCCAGAAAACTGTAATTCTCTTGTGGACTAAAACTTTTGGCTGCTGCCCTCCCCTAGTTTTACCTGGGTGTTCTAAGAAAACTGTCCAGCTAGAAGTCTTAAGAGGAACTCTGGGCATCTTTGGTAGGGCAGGGATATAATCTATCGTCCGAACTAGTACACCGTCTATTAATAATTACACTTAAAAATCAGCCATCCACTAGGACTGTCCTAGGTACTGCAAGACATTGGAAAGAGTCCAGATTTCCATCCAGGGGACCTGGCTTCCTAGTCCAGACATTCACATTTCACTCGTGTGACCTCAGTCACTAGAGTATAAGCTCCATGAAGAAAGGTGAAGGAGTTGTTGTATTCACAAGGGCTCGTCCCTTAGCCAGTACCATGAAAATATGTCTCAAAATATGATTAACAGGAAGAGCCTTAGTTTTGTCAAGGGGAAAATCAGGCTAATGACATGTTATCTTAAGTTTCATGTGGAGTCTGACACATGATCACATAAGTATCAATTTGGGTTGTTGCTTTTTCTTTTTTTTTTTTTTACCCAATTTTATAGATGAAAACTCTAAGGCTTAAAGAAGTTGAATGGCTGGGATCCCTGGGTGGCGCAGCGGTTTGGCGCCTGCCTTTGGCCCAGGGCGCGATCCTGGAGACCCGGGATCGAATCCCATATCGGGCTCCCGGTGCATGGAGCCTGCTTCTCCCTCTGCTTGTGTCTCTGCCTCTCTCTCTCTCTCTCTCTCTCTCTGTGTGTGTGTAACTATCAAAAATAAATAAAAATTTAAAAAAAAGAAGTTGAATGGCATGTCTAAGCCCCAAGTAGGCTTTTGCCTATTTTACCTTTTCCTTAAAAAAAAAATCCACTCAATCTTTAAACCTAATTTTGCTTTATATATGTTCTTATTTAATTTATAAAATTATGCTACCAGTTGCTGGTTCAATTTGGACTAGAATCCATGTTGGCTATTGACGTCTAAGCCAGGATTTTCACAGTTATCCCTCACACCATACTTCTTTCCTATTCCAAAGACCTCCTTCTCTCAATTTTTTTTAAAGATTTATTTATTTGAGAAAGAGAGAAGTGCAAGCTGGAAGGGCAGAGGAAGAGGGAGAGAGAATCTCAAGGTGACTCCACACCGGCTTGATCCGACAACCCTGAGATCATGACCTGAGCTGAGATCAAGAGTCAGACTCTTAACCAACTGTTCCACCCAGGTGCTCTCCTTTCCTTGATTTTAAGCTCCATGAGAGGAACCTGATGTTTTCCCCATGTTTCCTAGCTCCAGTAACAGCTTCTTCCTTCATACCACAACACACACACACACACACACACACACACACACACACACACACTCCTTCAGTATGTACTGCAGAACTGTCTCTAGCAAATATTATTTTGGGCTCTAAAATAAGGCCCCTCCCCTCTCTGTGAAAAGGAAAAACTGAATAATGTTTCCTGAAAAATAAATGCAAATGTTTCTCTGAATGACATTTCTATTGTCTGAGACTTAATGTGGCTTTAATGAAAGTATTTATATCAGAAAAAATGAGAGAGGAAAGCATAAGGTAACCCAAGTCTCTTTTTGGCTGGAAAAGCTCTCAAGTCACTGAAGATGGTTTTGCCAAAAAGGCTTGGCAAGAAACAGTGATATTTGCAAATTGTTCAGTGAAACTGCTTTTATTTAGTCAATTCCATTCTGGTGTCCAATGGGTTCTCTGCACAGGGATGTGTTTCTTAGACAATGACAAGCTTTACACCAAATTATGAGCTATAGCTGAAAATACAGTAACAGACTGTCACTCCTGATTTGTTTTCTGAGCTGGAGCTACGTGGTTAGAAATATCAAAGGGGTTATCCATGGGAGTGTAAATGTTCATTTTGGGGAGAGGAAAAACTTGAAATGGCTGTGGAATTGGGCACCAAAGCAGACAAGCATGGCCAGACGTCATGTTGCTTGCTCCAGGAAAGAGAAGAGAGACAGTCTCCTGAGCCAGCTGGCGTCTAACCAGTGAGCTCCCCACCACTCCCCAGCAGTGATATTGCCATCATCACACATGGATCCAGCTTTGCAACCAAACTCTGCATCTGAGACCCAAGGCAGGACTCATCCCAGAGGGCAAAATGAGCTCTTCAGGGTTTATGTTCAGTTGGCCAGAGGAGAATCACTCTGTACAGCCTTGAGACAATAAAAACATACTAAACGCCTGGAGGAAATAGTGAGGAACAGTGTGGGAGGAGAACGCTGGCTTTGGAGTCAAGCAGGGCAGGTTCAGAATCTCAGATGTAGCCTGGAAACACGTGGAAGCATTACCACCTCTAAAATTCTCACTTTGCTCCTCTGTAAAATGGGGGGACTATTTGTCTTATGTGTTTAATGTGCTCCAGGAGCCAGTGTGTGCCAGCATGCCCCTTTTCCTGGTTTGGAGAGTAGGAGCATTTCCCTACTGGAATGCAAAAGCTAGCTACTCAGAGCGGCTTCTTCAGAAAGGATGGAACATGTACTTGATATTGGATCACGTCACCAAAGGACGGTGACATTTCTTGTGGGCTAGAGGTGTCCTCTGCAGCATGGACTGCAGTGTGCCAGTGAGGAAGGGGATAGTTTGGCATCAGACCAATGTGGGTTTCTGAAAGGGCAGAACTTGAGCAAGTTATTCATCCTCACTAAGCTTCAGTTTACTCGTGCATAAAGTGGAGATATTATCCCATCACATTTTTATTAGAAATAATGCTTACAAAATGTTTCACACATTACCATGTTATTAAGTCCTCAGCATATGACTATTGCAAATATTCCAATTATAAATATCCCAGGTTCTGAGAACCCTCTAACATTTCTTCTTCATATCTTCAATTTAACTATACATACACACACACACAATTTTACAATTGGTTTTATATTTTAAAATTGTGAGGGGAGTAAAAATTACTTTAGATTAAAGATATAAAACAAATAATCTCCTAAAAACCTACATGTTCCAAGGACCTCCCTAAATCACATACTTATTTTTGTAGAAGAACAAAGGAATGCAAAGACTTGACTACATCACATAAAGAACTATGTGGCTGTTTCCAGAAATACTTGGTCACTTGCTCTTTTTGTTAAACGCGGCAATTTTCCGGCAGTTATAGTTTTGCTGTGTGTCTAATGTGAGTGTGCTCCTGTTGGTCTTTGAAATTGACCCAAAGGGTATGGTCCAGTTAAAACCCAGTGTTGATTGAACCATATGTGTACTGACTGGTATCAACATCTCATTTATGATGTTGGAAAATAGTCCCAACTGTCTACGGTTGTACAATCCTCACTAGGGCTTTAGAAGCAAAATCTCCCCTTTAGACCTTGGTATATGCTGAGATCCTGTCTGAATTACAGTGAGGAGGTCATCAAAGGTGCTCTGTTTTCTTAATCCTATGACATCTGCATGTTCTATCAAGAAGATATAGTCACTAAATGTAAAATAGGCTCAGCTGCTTCTATCAGTGTGGTTTTTAAAAGCAGGGACGCTTCTGTTCTTATTCCAGCTCTGCTAATTACTAGCTTTGTTACTTCAGGAACGTTACACAATCTTCCTGAGACTTAGAACTGTCATCGGGAAAGCTTGATCTAGTAATCCCAACTTCATAGAGTTGCCGTGATGGTCAAATAAGATAGTGTGTATAAAGACCTTAAGAGAGTGCCTGGTACATAAAGGGGTTTGATAAATGACAACCATGATTATTAGCATTATGAGTTCCTTAAGAAATGTTTGGTTCCTTTGTTATTCTTAAACGCTGTCAGGAATAAATGATGGAACAAAGTGAAATCATTTGGTAAATTCTGCGTCTAGGAAACCACTTAATGCCAGCAAATTGGCCTGCTGTTGACTGTTTGAAACATGATTCATTTTCAAAACTTTGAACTATTTTGAGAAGTTAACTATATCATGCATTTTTAAACAATTATAGCAGCATAGCCTTTGCCAGAGAATGACATAATTTGACCTTCTTTGAGTAAAGGATAGAGACATAAAGATAATGAAGAAGAGAAGAATGGAAGCGCTTTATACCAAAGGGACTATCCAAAAAAATTTTTAAAAGTTCGATGAGGATTTTTTAAGATTCTTTAACTTTCCTAAGTCCCAGCTTTTGCCATTTTGCTAATTCCTCTCCTTTCCCCATGCATGTTTGCAGTAGTCTATAAAAGCTCAACTTCTTGCTAGCTATGTACTATTAAGCAAATCATGTAATCTTTTGGTACCTCAATTTCTTAATCTATCAACTGTGACTAAAATAATGCTTACTTATAGAGTTATTAGGAATATTAAATAAAATAATCCATAAAAATAATCTAGCAATGAGTCCTTTAGAAAAATCATATTTGAAAAGGAGTTAAAATCAATTAATAGTAATTAAGTTCCTTCTTTCTTCAGAATTCCGACTTTAAAAACAAACAAATAAAAAAGGAGTCCATGAGCTTAGCCAGGGGAACAAGGGAAATCAGGAGGCAGTGGTGGATTTGGCCATGAATAACTGGGAAATGAAGAAAATGGAGAAGTATGAGAACTGGCTCTCCAGATTTGCAAGAAGGAAGCAAAGCATGAGGAAATCTCCTTGAGACAGAGAAGAGACCCCTAAGCCTGATCCTGTAGCAAGACACAAGGCCCTAAATGACCCCTCCTAGTGATGCAAATACCCCCAATAGAGATGTTGGATCATTTTCTCTTCAGAACGACCATCATCCAAACCACCAAAGGATCAAACTCATTGTGAACTTCACTGTCTTTAGTAATGAACATGTAGACTTCCCAGAAGACGTTCTCCCAGTCATGAGCTAACATGCTCAGGAGAGCACCCATGTTCTGACTGACAAGTGAAGGGGGTAGTTCTTAGGAACATGCTTCAGATATAAGAGTAATGTCCCATGAATCTATGCCTCCACAACGTGCACCTACATACCTATACACACATGCACAGGTACACACATACATACACACACATACACACAAGCTACAAGTGCTTATCTAACACTGGACCTTTTCTATTTTAAAAAAAAAGATTTTATTTATTATTTGAGAAAAATCAAGAGAAAGCAAGGACCAGAGAGAGGGTCAGAGGCAGAGGAGAAGCAGGCTCCTCACTGAGCAGGGAGCCTGATGTAGGGCTCCATCCCAGGACCTTAGGATCATGACCTGAGCTGAAGGCAGATGCTTAACCCACTGAGGTACGCAGGCATCCCACATTGGACCTTTTAGAAGAGATTTTATTTCAAAACGTGGGCTTCTGGACAAGTAAATTTTACTCATCAAGCTAAATACTTCCATAAATGAGAAATACTCTCAACATCACATTCTAACTACAACCAAATCAATTAAAAGCTACTATCTTAGATTGTTGTCTTAAAAAGGGTGATGCTCAGTCATCTGGGCATTGAACTCTTGATTTCAGCTCAGGTCATGATCTTGGAGTCGTGAGATTAAGGCCTATATTCTTTCTACGCTCAGAATGGAGTCTGCGTCTCCCTCTCCCTCTGCTCTCCCCCTGCTCACACACTCTCTCTCAAATAAATAAAGCTTTTAAAAATGTTTTTAAAGATTTTCTTCATTTATTCGAGAGAGAGTACATGCATAACTAGAGGGGAGGGGCCGAGAGAGAGGGAGAGCCTCAAGAAGAGGATGTGGGCCTCGATCTCATGACCTCTCAGATCAGGACCTGAGCTGAAACCAAGAGTTGGCCTCTTCAACGACTGTGCCACCCCAGATAGATAAAATCTTTAAAAAGAATAAAAAGGTGATGCCCCTCCTATCATGTGGTTGAAGATGCCAACATTTTAGATCAGATCCATAGTCTCCATGTCCTCCCCTCCCCAGTTCTCCCTAGGAGAATCCTATCTTTTTCCATGTAGATCATGAGCTTCATGAGTAGGGATCCCAATTCATTTTGGTAGTTCTTACAATGCTTAGATTGAGGCCTCCCGCAGAGTAGGTATCAATAAATATTTGAGTAGAAATGAGGGAAGACCAGAAGAAGAAGAGAGGAAAATTAATGGAGGCAGTAACCTGCATATCTTAATTCTAATAGTTGTACAAATATGACCAGGGAGCCCTTCCCAAGAAACTCATTTCTAGTAATACCTGCTATAAAGCAAAACCAAGGCCTCCTGTGACATTTAATTTTTCAAGGTGCTCTGGGCATACCACTCTTACTGGGGCCACCTCAGAAGGTGAAAAACTTCACTATATTGACAGAATTTCGGGAAGAGGAGACAAGATGGTGGAAGAGTAGGGGGTCTTCAATTCATCTAGTTCCACAAACTTACCTAAGTAACTTTCAAAACACCCTGAACGCCTACAAATTAAACCTGAGATGTAAAGAGAGAACAGCTGGAAAGCTACAGAGAGAAAAATGACCACTTCTGATAAGGTAGGAAGGTGGAGAGAGGAGCCATGACAAGCTGTGGCAAGCTAGGGCAAACCAGGCCCGAAAGCAGAGCTATGACAAGCTGGGGCATGACAGGCCAGCCCTGGACAAGCAGGAGCTTTAAAAATCTGCACCTGAAAGAGTCTTCGCTGACTGAAAAGTGCTCAGCAGGAAAATAGAGCAGGATTGCAGGAGGGGCAGTGATGCCCCCATGTTCCTGGAGACACAGTAAGAATAGGGGCACCAGGAAGAAAGCTCCCCACAAACTGCAGTAGGGTCGTGGTAAAGAGTTGGAAGGCCACAACCCTCCCAGGCATTTGCAGGAAGCCGGCGGGTTAAGCAGGCTGGCACTGGAGCTCCCATTACCCTAGAGCCCAGCTACGGATGGAGGTGGCTGTCCTCTGCTCCCTTCAGGAGAGGTGGACCCCAAGAGCTGGGTTACATGGTGCAGGACCCTGGTCCTGGGGTGCCGAAGCAGACAAAGCCAGCTATTCTCCATTCCCTTTGGGAGAGGCAGACCCCAGGAGGGCACAGAACAGCAAAAACTCTCCTGCTACTGGGGACCCTTCAAATTGTGTAGATCAGTGCCCCCAGGAGCATCTAGGCCAGTGTGCATTGGAAGACTAGGCTTTAGTACTTGAAGGGGGCTCTTGGAGGAGCTGGAGATCTGGCTACCGCCATTTTTTATTTTTTTCTTCTTTTTGCCTTTCACTTGTGAGAGGCCAGGCCTCTAGGGAACAAAGGCCTCCCGGGATAAACAGCTCACATTGAGCTGGGCAAACTGGCAAAGGGCGGGGCAGCTCCACCCAGGCACACACACACACCTGAGAATCAGTGCAGCAGACCCTGGCCCCAAAAGAGCAGCTGGAAGAACACGGGAAGTTTACTGACCAAGCAGCACCGGAAAGCCCCAGGACTAAGGGAAAATAGTACATAGAACTAGAGGGTTTTTTCCTTATGATTTGTTTATCTTTCAGGCTAAAAATCTCCAATATTTTTTTTCTCTTTTTCTGCCTTAACTACAATATTTTGCTAACTCTCCATTTTTAAGCTTTTTTCCTTTTTTTACTTTCATATTTCTACAATTGCATGCCTTAGATACATTCTTGATTTTTGGAATCCCTTCAATGTATTCAATTTAGTTTTGGTAGATATATGAGTTATGGGTTTTTGTTTTTAGATTTTTTCTGTCTTGTTTTGTTTTATAATGGTGGGAGTAAGTACCTTCTAACACATGGAACAAAATACACCAAGAACCAAGTCGAACGCTGCATTGGTTCATTCTGTGAGACTATATTCTTTCTTCCTTCCCATCCTGCCCCCCTCTCTTATCTTGTTTTTGTGGTCAACGTTGGGTCTCTATATAAGTTTTCCTGGTTTATATAAATTTGGGATTGAACATCTTCTAACATACAGAACAAAATACACTCAAAACCAAGAGGATCACCCTCTAGGTCCTCTCAGTGAGACTATATTCTCTCTCCACCACCACTTCCTCACCACACCCTTTTTTTTTTCCTTTTCTTCTTCTTTTTTTAATTCTTACTATTTTTTAAATTTGTTTTTCACTTTAGTGGTCTTTTTGTTTTATTTTGTTCTGTTCTTCTTTTTTCTTTTATTTTCTGGTCTCTTCGGAATCATCTAGGGTGTATTTTACTTAGGTTGTGGTTGATATTTTTTACTCTGCTCGCTCATACAACCACTCAGCATTGGACAAAATGACTAGAAGGAAGAATTCACCACAAAAGAAAGAACCAGAAGTAATATTCTCTGCCACAGACTTGCTGGACTTAGATTTAAATACTATATCAGAGATATAATTCAGAAGTACAAGTATAAAATTACTGGTGGTGCTGGAAAAAAGCATAGAGGACTCTGGAGGTTCTCTTACTGCAGAATTGAGATCTAATCAGGCCAGAATTAAAAATACTTTAACTGAGATGCAGTCTAAACTCGATGCTCAAACTGTTAGGGTTAATGAGAAGAGAAGCTGAGTGACATAGAAGGCAAGTTGGTGGAAAGGAAGGAAGCTGAGGAGGGAAAAAAGAGAAAAACAATTAAGAACCCATGAGGAAAGGCTTAGGGAAACAAACGATAGCTTGAGAAGAAATAATATTCATCTAAATATTCATCTTAAATATATAGAGTTATATAGAGAGGACCACAAAGTATATTTGAACAAATCATAGTTGAGAATTTCTCTAATCTGGGGAAGGAAACAGACATTTAGATCCAAGAGATAGGGAGGATCTTCCCCCCCAAATCAACAAAAACCATTCAATACCTCGACATTTAACAGTGAAACTTGCAAATTTCAAAGATAAAGAGAAAATTCTAAAAGCAGGAAGAGACAAAAGATTCTTTAAAAAAAGATTTTATTTATTTATTCATGAGAGACACACACAGAGAGAGGCAGAGACATAGGTGAAGGAAGAAGCAGGCTCCATGCAGGGAGCCCCATGTGGGACTTGATCCCAGGACCATGCCCTGAGCTGAAGGCAGATGCTTAACCACTGAGCCACCCAGGCATCCCAAGACAAGAAATTCTTAACTTACATGGGGAGAAATATCAGATTAACAGCAGACTTATCCACAGAGACCTAGCAGGCTAGAAAGGGCCGGCATGATATATACAGGGTATTAAGTGAGAAAAAAACATGCACCCAAGAATATCTTATCCAGCAAGGCTGCCATTCAGAATAGAAGAAGAGATAAAGAGCTTCCAGGATAGACAGAAACTGAATGAATACGTATTCACCAAACCAGCTCTGCAAGAAATATTAAGGGGGACCCTGTAAAAGAAAAGGGGAGACCAAAGAAACAATCCACAAAAACAGGGAATGAATAGGTAATACTATGAAGCTAAATTCATATATTTCAACAGTTACCCTGAACAAGAATGGGATAAATGATCTTATCAAAAGACACAGGGTGTCAGCCTGGATGAAGAAAACAAGACCCATCTATTTGCTGTCTACAAGAGACTCATTTTAGACCTAAGGACACCTCCAGCCTGAAAATGTAGGGGTGGAGAACCATTTACCGTTCAAATGGTCCTCAAATGAAAGCTGGAGTAGCAATCCTCATATCAGATAAATTAGAGTTTATACCAAAGACTGTAGTAAGAGATGAAAAGGAACACTATATCATACTTAATGGGTCTATTCAACAAGAAGACCTAAGAATTATGAATATTTATGTCCCTAATGTTGGAGCAGCCTAGTATATCAATCAATTAATACCAAAGTAAGAGATAGATAACACATTAAGAGTAGGAGACTTAAACACAGCACTCTCAGCAAAAGACAGATCATCTCAGCAGAATATCACCAAAGAAACAAGGGCCTTGAATGATACCCTGGGCCAAATGGATTTCACAGATATATACAGAACGTTGCATCCAACACAACTGAATACACATTCTTCTCAAGTGGACACGGAACTTTCTCCAGAATAGATCACATGCTGGGTCACAAATCATGTCTCAATGGGTATCAAAATATTGGGATTGTCCCCTGCATATTTTCAGACCACAATGCTTTGAAACTAGAACTCAATCACAAGAAAAAAAAATGAGAAGAAACTCAAACACGTGGAG
Organism: Nyctereutes procyonoides; assembly: GCF_905146905.1. Lineage (NCBI taxonomy): Eukaryota > Metazoa > Chordata > Mammalia > Carnivora > Canidae > Nyctereutes > Nyctereutes procyonoides. The sequence continues at coordinate 5,196,896 of NW_026575140.1, read as the reverse complement.
GCTAAAGAGCATCCTGCTAAGAGATGAACGGGTCAACCAGGAAGTTAGAGAAGAATGTAAAAGATTCATGGAAACTAATGCAAATGAAGATACAACTATTCAAAATCTTTGGGATACAGCAAAAGCAGTCCTGAGAGGGAAATACATTGCAATACCAGCATCCCTCAAAAAATTGGAAAAACACTCAAATACACAACTAACCTTGCACCTAAAGGAATCAGAGAAAGAACAACAAATAAAGCCTAAACCAAGCAGAAGACAAGGGATAATAAAGATTAGAGCAGAACTCAATGAAATAGAGACCAGTAGAACTGTAGAACAGATAAACAAAACCAGGAGCTGATTCTTTTGAAAGAATTAATAAGATAGATAAACCCCTATCCAGCCTTACTAAAAAGAAAAAAGGCTCACATTAATAAAATCATGAACTAAAGAGGAGAGATTGCAACCAATACCAAGGAAATACAAATGATTTTAAAAATGATTATGAGCAACTATATGCCAATAAATTAGGCAATCTAGAAGAAATGGATGTATTTCTGGAAACCCACATATTACCAAAACTGAAACAGGAAGACATAAAGAACCTGAACAGGACAATATCCAGCGAGGAAATTGAAGCAGTTATCAAAAATCTCCCAAGACACAGAAGTCCAGGACCAGATGGCTTCCCAGGGGAATTCTACCAAACATTTAAAGAATATATAATACCTATTTTACTAAATCTGTTTCAAAGGTTAGAAAGGGATGGAATACTTCCAAACCTGTTCTATGAGGCCACCATCACCTTGATCCAAAACCAGACAAAGATCTCACCAAAAAGGAGAATTAGAGACCAATATCCCTGAAGAGCACAGATGCAAACATTCTCAACAAGATACTAGCCAATAGGACCCAACAGTACATTGAGAAGATTATTTACCACAGCTCAGTGGGATTTATCCCCGGATGCAAGGTTGGTTCAACACTTGTAAAGCAATCAATGTGATAGATCATTATCAATAAGAGAAAAAACAAGAACCATATGATTTTCTCAATAGCTGCAGAGAAAGCATCTGATAAAATACAGCATCCATTCCTGATCAAAGCTCTTCAGAGTGTAGGGATAGAGGGAACATTCCTCAGCATCTTAAAAGCCATCTATGAAAAGCCCATAGCAAATATCATTCTCAATGGGGAAACACTGGGAGCCTTTCCCCTAAGATCAGGAACAAGACAGGGATGTTCACTCTCACCACTGCTATTCAACATAGTACTAGAAGTCCTAGCCTCAGCAATCAGGCAACAAAAAGAAATAAAAAGCATCCAAATTGGCAAAGAAGAAAGAAGGGGGATCAAACTCTTCCCTTTTGCAAATGACATTATATTGTACATAGAAAACCCAAAAGACTCCACCCCAAGATGCTAGAACTCATACAGCAGTTCAGCAGTGTGGCAGGATACAAAATCAATGCCCAGAAATCAGTGGCATTTCTATACACTAACAATGAGACTGAAGAAGGAGAAATTAAGGAGTCAATCCCATTTACAGTTGCACCCAAAAGCATAAGATACCTAGGAATAAACCTAACCGAAGAGGTAAATGACCTATACCCTAAAATCTACAGAACACTTATCAAACTCAACACTCAAGAAACAAACAATCCAATCATGAAACGGGCAAAAGACATGAAGAGAAATCTCACAGAGGAAGACATAGACATGGTCAACAAGCACATGAGAAACATGCTCCGCATCACTGGCCATCGGGGAAATACAAATCAAAACCACAATGAGATCCCACCGCACACCAGTGAGAATGGGGAAAATTAACAAGGCGGAAACCACAAATGTTGGAGAGGATGCGGAGAAAAGGGAACCCTCTTACACTGTTGGTGGGAATGTGACCTGGTGCAGCCACTCTGGAAAACTGTGTGGAGGTTCCTCAAAGAGTTAAAAATAGACCTGCCCTACGACCCAGCAATTGCACTGTTGGGGATTTACCCCAAAGATGCAGATGCAGGGAAACGCCGGGACACCTGCACCCCGATGTTTCTAGCAGCCATGTCCACAATAGCCAGACTCTGGAAGGAGCCTCGGTGTCCATCGAAAGATGATGGATAGGGAAGCTGTGGTCTATGTATACAGTGGAGTATTCCTCAGCCATTAGAAACGACAAATACCCACCATTTGCTTCGACATGGATGGAACTGGAGGGTATTATGCTGAGTGAAGTAAGTCAATTGGAGAAGGACAAACAGTGTATGTTCTCATTCATTTGGGGAATATGAATAATAGTGAAAGGGAATATAAGGGAAGGAAGAAGAAATGTGTGGGAAATATCAGAAAGGGAGACAGAACATAAAGACTCCTAACTCTGGGAAATGAACTAGGGGTGGTGGAAGGGGAGGAGGGCGGGGGGTGGGGGTGAATGGGTGATGGGCACTGAGGGGGACACTTGACGGAATGAGCACTGGGTGTTATTCTGTATGTTGGTAAATTGAACACCAATAAAAATTAATTTATTAAAAAAATGGGTGTTGGACAAATGGATAAGGAAAATGTGCTACACACACACACACACACACACACAATGATCATGTGGTTTCACTCATATAGGGAATATAAGAAATAGTGTAAGGGGTTATAAGGGAAAGGAGGGAAGTGGGAAAAATTAGGGAGGGAGACAAACCACAAGAGACTCCTAACTCTGGGAAACAAACAAAGGGTTGCAGAAGGGGAGTTGGATGGGGGGATGGGGTGACTGGGTGACAGGAACTAAGGTGGTCTCTTGACGGGATGAGCACTGTGTTATACCATATGCTTGCAAATTGAATTTAAATAAAAAAATTAAATTAAGAAGAAAAGAATTTCAGCTCATCAGAGAACACACAACCAGGATCCTAGAATCTGGTCAGAGCAAAGCCAGCATTAGAATTCAAAGCCCTAAACCAGCAGGATGATGTTTTATCCTGCTTTATATATGTGACAGCACATAAACTATTATCAGGCATTTAGTAGGTGCTCCATAAATAGTGGTTGAATGAGTCTCAGAAGTAAAATCAACTCTTAGGTTGGAGAAAACTATTATGATTAATTTTTTTACCTGTGAAGGAACCAAAGCTTAAACAGGTTAAGCATACTCCCCCGAGATGACCGCAAGGGCACAGCCAGCAGAGCTCCAAGCACCGTGTTACATTAGTCTGTCCCAGTGTGAACAAGTGAAAGGCATCCTGCCTGCAGTGGATGTTGCACAAATCAAAGAGCTAATGAAGAAGGGTTAGTGTTGAGTGGAAGAGCAATGTGTCCTTGCTTACACCTTCAAGATCATACATACTTTGCATATTCATAAAAACAGATTAACAGTCATGCCCGAAAAATTTTACTGCATAGTGTCAGACCTCGATCCTCTTCTCTCTTCCCCGAATTCTGATTTCCTGTGTGACTTTGACCCTGACATCTCACCTTTTTCCCATCTGTAAAATAGGGGCAAAGGAAATCAGCAATCTCTGCAATCTCTTGGTCCACTTCAAAGGTTCTGATTCTACAACATAACTCCATGGTCTTATCATCTGGGATCACGACTGTCTGCACTGCTGCAGAGATAACCAATCTTTACTCAGGACAAACACCTTATCACATTACATAGAGGAGACAGTAGGTAGTGATGTACTATGGGTCTTCAAGCTTTATCATAAAACAACCAAGGGGGAGATTTTGTAAATCCTGTCAATGTCTATGCCAGGAAGATCTTCCAAACAGAAGTGCTGTGAATTCAAAGCTAAAGATTCATGATATTTGGTGAGGTGGGAGGTGAGAGAAACCCTTCTAGTGATCCAAAGTAAAACAAAATGTACTATAATTTGGGTCTGGAGAGGTATTTTTTGTTGTTGTTCTCTTTTCCCTGGGAGCTATCTGCTCTGTCTTGATGCTATTGTTTTTCCCAAGAGAGAATGCAGCTGTTGTTGTATGTCTGGAGGGAAGATATCCATCACCCAGAACGCATCACAAGCTATTAATAATGTATCACTGCAAATCTACCTTGTCTCAATAAACACCCTGTCTCCAAGGGTAGATAAAAGGTCCAGCAGGCAGATGTTGGAATTTATTATCCTCACATTTCCCATTTCCTATTTCTCTAAGGATGGTGTCCAGTATCGGAATAGTCCTGTGGGGAGCACAGGAAGAGGAAACTAACATTCGCTTAGTGACTTCTGTGTGCCAGATGATTGTATCCACAGCGCTGAGAAGTGGGTTTTATCCACCCCATTTTGCAGATGAAGAAACTGAGGCTTAGAGAGAAGCAACTTGTCTAGGAACACTCAGCTAGCTCGTCAGTACCAGAGACGAGATAAATCCTCTCCCAGATGCCTCGCTACAAAGGTCTTTCTGTAACCTCTGTAACCCAGGGTTTGGGCAGCTAGTTTTTACCTTTCCCATTCCACATATCAGCTCTCTGTATACAGTAGGTGCTCAAGCAAACTTCACCCAATTTAATTTTTGAAAAGTGAACATGGTATTGAGTGTTGAGTGGAAGAGCAATGAGGACTGCTCTCTGAAAAGGGATTCCTACCCATGAGCAGGGATATGGACCTGCAGGGCATGAAGCAATCTCCCAAAGGGGCGTTTGATTCCTCACTCTTTGTCTTCTTTACAGTGACGATGACCGAGTTGATAGAAATGCAGCCTTTTTCTGTCCCTTGACTACAGAACAAAAAATTGCACTCATGCTTGTCCGTTTCAGTCTAGATGTCTCACCTGCCTGGCTGGGGAGGGGGTGTTACACGGGTGTCCTTCACCTCATATTTTAGCATTTCACATAAGTGATGTGAAAAATAAATAGACCAACATTCAACCCTCTGTGCCCCAGGCCCTCGCCACCCACCACATGCTTCGCTCCTTTTCAAGGGAGACCATGGATTTGCCTGACATTCAGTTGGCCATGGGTCATTGCTGGATGGGGTCACACTGCACTGGGAAGTAATGAGCATCTATTAGTGTACGGTCCAGAAGGAAGGGCCAGACAGGCCCACCTCAACCATGCAGTTGATCTGGTAAGAGAATGCACCATGCACTCCACAGGCCCGATTATCAACCAAATAGGAAAGATAAAAACAGTCCTAACTCCAATACTCTTTCCTAAGAAGTTCTAAACTGGGAGCCACAGAGTAAAATCTGAGCTAAAAATATAATTGACACTGCTTCTCCATAATTACTGGTATTGCGTGTGGGCCTTCCGAGGTCCACAGATCCAGAAAGGAAGAGGGAGCATAGGCACTGAAATGCCATCCAAATTTCCAGCTACTCTCCCTGGATTCCATTTCTTTTGCAGGAAGGGGAGGTGCTAACATTTGTACCAGAGCTATGCTAGTGATTCTAATAGAGTGTGCTGGCAGTTTTCATTCTCAAATCTTTTAGGCCACGTTTGTAAAGATGCGAAAAGTGAGGCTTGGAAAGGATCCAGGTATCTTACCCAACTTATATAGTTGATTAAGAGCAAAGTGGAGATTTCACAATGACTTAGAGAAAAAAAAAGATGCATTCCTTGGAATTGTGTTTCAGCTGTAACCGTTTAGGAAAAAACAGCATATATCTTTAGTCCTCAAGGAAATAAAAGGTGAAACTCAGTCTCTGGATATCTACGTGCCCTTGAAGGAAATCACTCATCCGTTTCCCTTTGAAGCAGCTCCCAGAGATAGCCAGAGTGTTGTGCAAGGGAGTTCTCGTAAAAATAGGCCTTGCTCACCAGGCTCCATTTCCACAGCCCCAGGAGGATGAAAAACCCCGTGTGGTCATAAGAAAACTGAACAATTTTACTGACAAATTAAAGGTTTGGGAGGCAGCAGGAGAAACTGGTCAGCTACAGCTTCAGAGAAAAGTGCACTGAACATTTCAAAGCCTCCACTTCAATTATGGAGGGAGAAGCTGAGGTCTGGAAAGTGGTCCCCAACGAGTGTGTGCCCAGCATTAAATATGTGCTCTTGCACTCAGCAGGGCTTGAGGCCTTTTAAGGAGGGACCCGAGAGCGGGAGAGGGAGTAATGGCAAAGAGCAAGAGTGAGAGAGAGCAGGGGTGGGCGTGGTTCCGAGAGATCTGCCAACGAGAAGTCTTGTTCTATTCATCAAATGGTACATGCCTGAATGGGATTTCAGAGACGAGGCTTTCAAACTGAGAACCGGACTTAGTGAATACCTGGCCCAAGCTCCTCAGCTTGGCAATGAAGACTGGCATTGGCTGAAAAGTGATTAAGTAAGAAATATTGATGGAGCAAATTCACACAATTTTAACACATTTTTTATATGTATAATATGTAATAGATACAGTCATCACGGTCTATATTCTTTTATCCATATTTTATAGAAAAGAGACTATAGTTCAGGAAGTCTAAACAAGATCGTTCATAAAGGGCAGAGCAATCGCCGTCTTTTCCTAAGTCTTATGAACCTTTTAGGAGCTGCCAAGATGCATTTTCCTCCAGAAAGGCCTCCTTTTTGCTTCAAGTATGGGTTCAGTGCCACCATAGCTGAGTTTCTGCCCCACCCTGGTACCTGCCAATTGTATTCTAAGGGCCTGTCTCCCCCCGCTAGACCGTAGGCTCCCTAAACCAGGCACCTGCAAAACTTGTTTATTGTTCCACCCCCAGACCCCAGCACAGTCCATGTTCAGTATGAAAGTGAGGTTTTGAATGAACCGTCTCGGATCTTTCTTGTTCTTTTAGAGGACTATGGATGACTCTCCTAATCACCCAAGGTTCACACTCTGGGTTTTTATGTCTGTCCTCTTCCCCTTCCTTCCCATTTTCCCATAAAACCATGCCATCTCCAAGTCAAGAATATGGTTACTAAGTATAGGACTTCACCACAAGGCAAAAGCAATAGAAAAGAGTACCATTCATTTTCCATCTCAGTTATGTCTGCTGCAGTTCGAATAATAGAAATAATTGTCACTTATTGAGATGCAAATGACAACAGCAGGGTTGATGATAATAGCTGATTTCACTGAGAATTTAGTAAGTCCCTCCCTTATTGCAAGCATTTCCTCATTTAATTTTTACAACGGTCACGAAATGTACAAAGTACCGTCATCCCTGTTTCATCAATGAGGCTCAGAGACGCTAAATCCTTAACCAAGAACACACGCAATAATTTGTAAGTAGTCCTATCTAATTCTGAGGTCAATAAAGTTTCTCTTACCCTGGCTACTTTTCAAAAAATATAAAGAATAATAGAAACGGTCATATATTGAGCATCTACTGCGCCAGCCACTCTCATACGCTCTGTGTATAGAAGACGTTTAATGAGTTAATGCACCCAGACATAAAGTTAGTACCTCTTTACGGAATGATACAAAAGGAACTCATGGAGCTAAGCTGATTTAAAGAGGTTAAGGCAAGCCGCTCTACCTAATGACCTCTTGAGTTGCATTCCAAGATTAAACAGTATTCTGAGGATTTACAAGCAAAACAGCAAGGGAAACATACAGGTGTTTAAGTGTAATTTTATCATATCATGAAGGCAGAGACTCCACAATCTTTGCCTAAGGGTTGTCTCCATGGAGCTCCACAGTGTGGCAAGTCAGGCATGTGGCCCCCTCCCAAAGGAGGGCCCTGCTCCTTGTGACTGATGGGCCATGTCTCAACACAATCTCTTTAGATTCACGGTGGAATGGCAATTATTTAAAATTGGCTCAGGTCTGCATACTCCACTGGATTCTTTTTTATCCCACTTTAAGTCTTTCCCTTGGGACAGCTTAAACAGCTCTATCTTTTTAATGACAAACTATCCATCGACAGGACTGGAAATGAAATCAAGCTTTTGTTTAGCAACCAGTCTGTTTATTTATTTTCCAAGTTCATGAGTTTATATGTATGCTGCTCTTAATGGGCAGTGCATAAAAATGCCTCTTTTTATTTTCTTTTCATTTGCATTGTTGCTGATAATGGCTATTATCAAGCCATTAGAGGCAGAAAAGTACCGTTTTTGCCTTCCAAGATGGGCCGCATTTGTGTATGCATGTTCTATGCAGATTGGCCAATATGTTAAACTTTCTTTTTTATTTCTTCCTCTGATATAGATGGCTCTATGTCAGCCACATAATGTTTCTCACTGATGCATGGAATTATATATATATATATATATATATATATATATATATATGTTTGTGTGTGTAATTACCTATATATTTATATGTACATACATGTATATATATGCATACATATACACTCACATGCATATATATACTCATATATATGTATATACACAAGCACATTCATACACATATACATACACACATACACACAGTAAATCTGGTTTTTCAATCAAAATGAAAAGTCTGTGCCAGGGATATGAAATGAGTTCTATTCCACATCAAAATCTGAAGCATTGTTATGTAAATCTATGACACCATGGTCTTGTTTTACACAAAAGGCTTGATGGACTGAGTCCCATACATAGCCCATTTAAGCTTTCATAGTTAACTAAAATCATTGTTGAGTTGTATCTGAGAGGCACAACCATATGGATAAAAACTAAGGAAAGTTATTCATTATTCAGATGTTTCTAAATGTCTATTTATTGTAAAAACACAAAATAGTCAAATTTGGAAGCTGATGTTTTAAAAGATTTTATCGATTCTTGAGAGCAGCTTGCACAGAGTATAGGTTATTAGATTCTTTCGTGAGAGGGTCAGAAGAGGATATTCATTTTTGTTTTCATTAGCATTTTAGGTGAGATGGACAAAAGGAAGTTAACTAGCATTTGTTGGATATTATAATGTCCTAGCTCTTTTATAAATATTATTTGACATTGTCCTCTATGAAGGAGGTCATGCTTTAAAATACACATTACTTCTATGAAGTATTGTCTTCATTTTATTTGTTGGTGGAGCTGGGACCAAAAGTAACTGTGGCCAGCATGGAAAGGTTGGAAGGACAGGACCCAAACATGAAGGAAGGCGTGATTGTTTTGTAGATTAAGAAAGCTAAGCTCATTCTTGTGGTGGGATCAAGGCCTGGAGAGACAGACCAAATTAGAACAGTGGTTTTGGACTAGGCATTTTGCTCTCCTACAGAACACTCAGCAATGTCTGGAGATATTTGTGGTTGTCACACTGGAAGTAAGGGTGCCACTGGCATACAGTGGGTAGAGGCCAAGGATGCTGCAAAACACGCTACAATGATTAGGAAAGGCCTCCACAACAGAAAAGTATCTGGTCCCAAATGTCAATGATGCTGAAGCTGAGAAACCCTTCATTCTCGAGTCCCCTGGGACTCCTGATGCTCCTCTGTATTTTATCACTCCTGCCAGTTTTTAGAGATCGGCATTTTAATCAAGATCTGGGAAACGAATGTTGTAATGGTGGCATGTGCATTGGGAAGAAGCATAAGGTAGAGGGACCAAGGCACATCCCGACTCTGCTACCTGTAAGTCATAGCTCTTGGGGAAATGATTTACCCTCTTGATGACTGAGTTTCCTCACGTGCACATTAGGGAAATACTAGCATAAACCCCGTGAGGTTCCTGAAAGGATGAAGTGAGCTATTGCACGTGAAGAGTTTAGTGAGACACCAGGTCCAGAGTAAATGTTCAACTACTTCGCTGTTATTTTTATTTTCATTGCTGTTATTAGCGCTTCGTCTTTTATTTCCATTTTTCTGGAGAGCATTCAGGTTTTAATACTACCTTTTCTTTTTTAAGAAAGCTTTTATCTCAAGGTTAGGTAGACCTGCTTTCACTCGTGTTTGATTACAGACTGCAGCAGAATCCGAATGAGGAGGAGGGGGCCAAGCTGCAGGAGGAAGCTGTGGGCTATTTTTAAAAGAAATGCTCGTCTATGCACAGCGCCACAAACTCTTCCAGTGTGGTGGTGTCTGTATCTTAGTGCCACACCCAACGCTCCCCGAGAGTCCCAGTCCTTGCTACAAAGCGCAGCAGCCTCTCCATAGCTCGGGGATCTAACACGGGGGATCGGGGATCGGAGCTTGGCCTCCAGCCCAGGGCTGTTGTTACCCAGCTAAGGAGAGCATCAGGCCGCACCAGGGAGCTCACTGCACGTGTCTTGGGTGGCCTAAAATCACAGTCACTGAGCATGAGAAAGACAGGGCCAGAAAGAGGAAATGGGTGAGGGCGATGGCAGAAGGGAGACAGAAAGAGCACGATCTAGGTATTACAGAACTTACAGGGTTCTTTCAAGAAACTTGCTCACAGCCACACTGCAAATAAATGGAGAAACCACAATTAAGACTCCAGAAATTCTTCTTCTCCAGCCTTCTGCCATTCTTCAGACTTAAAGGAGTCTGCTCATCAGAGAAGCTATCAGCAGGATCCTGAATCCAGGTACTTACAAGAAAGGCAGATAGAGGCAATCTTGTTATTGATAAAACACTGTAAAGAATGAAATGGAATGTGTTGTTTACTGCCGAGTACAGAAAACAGAGAAATAAGAAATATCCATCAAACTCTCCCACATAGAAAATAAACTTTCTGTGGAAAGGTAAGAGGGAATTCCTGTGTTAAATGTCAAATCCTTTTGTTGGTTGTCTTCTGCCTACGGGTGACTGGGCAGCAATACCCCGGGCTAGACGTGGCTTGTACCCTTGTTTGTCAGTTGGAAGATGCCACTCCATCATTTGGGGCCTCATGAATAACTGGAAAATTCCTTGGGAAAACTGTCATTCTAACTAGTGTACGTCCACCCCTGAAAGGAAGAGTTGATTTATTATAAAGTTCTGAAGCATCTGTGAAGGTTATCAACGGCATTTATGGAAATGGTGAAGCTTACCATGGCCATCAGCACCGCCATCACCAATACCACCACCCCAAATCATCAACCTTGTCTTCCTCGTCACCAACAGCACTGCCGCCACCACTATCATCATCAACATTATCACTATAATCCATCCATCACCACCCATCATCTTCATCATCACCACCACCACCACCAGCAGCAGCAGCAGCACCACCACCATCAGAGGCACTGCCAGCACCACCATCATTATCTTAATCATCACTACTGTCGTCGTGATCATTGTCACCATCATCATCGCCACCAAATTATCTTCATTATTGTCACCTTCATCATGAACATCATCATGATCACCGCCACTACTGTTCTTATTGCTGTGTATCAGGGATTGGGATTGTATTAAGTATTTCATTTAGCACTCACCTCATGAGGCAGGTAATCTTATTCATTAACATTCCTTTCTTTATAGTTGTGGAAACTCAGACTCAAGTTGGTGAAATAGCTTATCAAGGATCATACTCGGAGGGACATTTCCTGGTACATGGTCACTTGTTAACATCATACCCATTATTCTAGGACTGATGCAAAAGTTCTGTCCTTTATGAAGCCACTCCAAATCCTCACTATTTTTTGAAATATTTTATTTATTAGAGAGAGAGAGAGAGAGAGAGAGAGAGAGAACCAGGGCGGGAGATCAGAGGGACAAACAGGTTCCCTGCTTAGTGTGGAGCCCAACACGGGGCTCTGTCCCAGGACCCTGAGATATTGACCTGAGCCAAAGTCAGATGATAACTGACTGAGCCACCAAGGAGCCCCCCCAAACCCTCACTATGTGTATATCACTTATGACGGCACAGTCTGAGCTGCATTCTGCTTGGTAGTATACAGCTAATCAGACATCCCGTCCAGCCAAGAAATGAGAGGCTAGAGTCTATTATTTGCCAGCACATAGTCAGCACTTAATACATTGGATGGTTGCAGTACTGGTGGCCTTTGAATACATTTTACAAAGATTCTGAATCTTTTCCTGGATCCAAATTAAAGCACTAAAATATACATTTATCTGTCTAATAATGTAGTAGCTGAAATACTCCCAGCTTGACAAACACAAGATAAGGAGAAAAAATTGTGTTTAACTCCAAGGCTAACCAAGTTAGATGTTTTCTGCTAAAAACAAAACCAGGAACCTTTCCACTAGAAATAGAACTCTTGATTTAGCCTTTGCAGAAGCCTTGGGCCTGGGGGCCAGGCCACTCTGTCCTGCTTCACTATGAACTATCAGTCCCTTGCAAGGTTAGAGCCCTTACCAGGCCAGGGTTAGTTAACTCACTTGTTTGCAGGGAAGTGAGCTCTTCAGCAGCAGACTTTTATATTCACATTTCTCTGATTCCCTGTTTTAGCACAAAGCCTACAACAAAATGGATGCTGGATCAATTTTTGGATGAATGAATGAATTTGTTCTTTTTTTAAAAAAAATTATTCTTTATTTATTAATTTTCCCAACTGTGAAAGGCAAGAAAGTATGTTAGGTGAGCCCCAGGGAAAGCGCCAGATCTCATGTGATAAAAGGGTATGGGAATCCGTTGTTATTAGGTCTGATTCAGAGCAGTGATGGCTGCGGTACTCCTATGCAGTTTTGGAGAAGATGAAAAAGAGGCTTAATCAGGCTGGCTGAGCCATTAATTTGACATTATCTTTATCTTTGCAAGTGAGAGACGCAACTACTGCTTCGGAAAGAACCCAGAGGATGCTCTAGTTTCTTCTCCCCTTTTCTTCAACTCTGATATTGCAGAGCAAGTTCAACTAAACTAATCCAATCCTCATCCCCCCCGCCCCTTTGCATTGAGAAGGAGAGGTAGGATAAGGGGAAGGGCGGAGGGAGGAGGAGGTGATGATGATGAGCCTCCATGGGCATCAGCTCTGAGTGTGAGTGCCAGCAAGACGAAGCAGGGAAACACTGGAGTTGAAGACACCCTTGCCCTCTACCTGAGGCACAAACAAGGTGGAGAACTGGTCTCCATCGGGTTCCAGGCAGTGGCTAATTCAACAGGCCACTCAGGCTACTCCCAGATGTGGGCCTCTCCAGTCAGGTCTTCAACAGCTTTGGGGAGGAAAAGCTCAGCCACACAAAGGGGAATACGAGATTGGTAGAGAGAGGAAATCTATAGCATCTCAAAGGCCTTCAACACACACGGATGCAAAAAGCCCAGCCTAAATTTTCTCCACACTCGGTGCCTTGGAAAGACATTTGGGAAGATGGTGCTGTACAGTTAGAGCTACTTTCTTGGGGAAAGTTTCTTTAATGGTTTATGGCCAAAACCAGAGGACTGAACCCTTCCCTTGTCTACAAAGAGAGACCAAGATAGAAGGCTCTGGAGATTTGCAGACTTTGGAGAAATGCCATTGTCATCTCTTCCCTGACTACTTCATTGCTTCATGACTGGTCTCCCAACACCCATTCACCCATTCTTACCTCCTTCCACCTTGTTCCCATCACACCAAGGAGAGAAATTCAAGGCTGACTATATTATTCTCTAGCTGAAACATTTTAATGCCTTTATACTCCTTTTAGAGCAAATAACAGAATATCAGTAATCTTAGCAGGGTCCTGTGTGATCTGGGCACTGGCCATGTCTCCAGTGTGTCCATGCAGCTCTTTCTCTTGACCTCTGGATTCCAGTTACATCAGCTTCTCTTTAGTTTCTTAAGCACTTTGTGGAGCCCTATCCCTTCATCTACTTACTTTTGACACAAATACCATCTGTCCTTGAGATCTCAAATCTGTCTTCTCTCCTCCACGGACATTTGCTCTGAAGAAACAGCCTCAGTCAAGGCTCTATCTCTATCAAATGTCCTCAAAGCACCCTGCACTTTTCCTTCATATCATTGAAATTAAGATGTGTAAGTTGTAAGTATAGACATATTTCTGTATCCTCTGCATCTACAGCATTGCCTTCAACACGGCAAGTACTCAATACATATGTGTTAAATAAAAGTTATGAAAGGTTATCTCAAAAACAGAGAGAGAGATTGAGAGAGAATGAATTAGGGTCATGTGAGAGGCTAGTTAATTACCATGTTAATGGCTCAAATATCTCATCTAAGACAAATATTTGATCTATGTTTCTGTGCATGTATATGTATGTGCCCACCTTTCCGACTCTGCCCTGGTAGCCTTGAACAATGTATGTGGGGCACCACAGAAATGTTATTAATCCTGACTTGAATATACAGGAACAAAGTTCTGTCCAGAGATAGAGATTTTTAGATTCTGGTTCCAAAGTGACTGACTGTGTGACCTCTGTTTATTACATCATCTCTCTGACTTGCCTAATTCTCATTTGTAATGATGAAACCCTCATCTTTCAATGACTTGGATAAGTCCTATTGTGTGCAAAGCTGACCTAGATATATATGAAAATAGAAGCCTCCATCTCAGTGCTTGGGAACCTTCCAGTTTAACAGGAAGTAGGCAAATAAACAGTTCTTTTTTAAAAAAGGGATTTTATTATTTATTTAAGAGAGAGAGAGAGAGAGAGAGAGAGTGCAAATAAGCGGGAGGGAGAGGCAGAGGCAGGGAGACGGGCGTACTCCCTACTAATCAGGGAGCCTGATACATGAGGCTCGATCCCAGGACCCCAAGATCATGACCTGAACTGAAGGCAGACACTTAACTGACTGAGCTACCCAAGTGCCCCAATAAATCTTTACAGTAACAAGGTAAGTACCATTTTCAAGATTTGGATACAGGGTTTTGGGAGCAGAGAAGGAAACCAATTCATGGCACTGTTTGGAGGAGTCAAGGATAGCTCTCTGGACAGGGGGGACACTTTGACAATTAAGCTAAAGGATGAACTCGCCTACCACAGATAGAACAGCAGTAGGCACCTGCTCTGGGGCTGGAAAATTCTTAGTGGAAATCCTACTCTACCTCTCACTCACTGAGAGCAGATTTCTACTTCACTCTCTGGGACTATCTTCCTCATCCACAAAATGGGACTGAATAGCCCCGCCCCTCTTCCATGTTGGGGAGATACTGTACACAAAGCACTTCTTATCAAAGGATCCAACCCACAGTAGGTGCTCAGTAAATGGTAGCTTGACTTCATCATTCTTCCTCTGCTCCATTTCAGTGACTGGCAGGTCAGGGAGCATGCTTCTAATGGATTCATATTTCTGCAGGGAATGGTTTGCATAACTACGCTAAGGGGCAAAGTAAGACGGCTGAGTGTTGTCTTTTGATGTGTCTTTCCCAAGGCAATCCTCACAGGCTCCCGCAATATCAGTTTCCTTGCAATATCAGGAAATTACAGAGTGCCATGGGGGTTTTGCAGGGGGAGAGCAGCAATGGTGAGCCGGGGAGAGATGATACGCATGCAGATTCCTGCCAGGGCTCACCCTGGGGCCTAGCAGAGGCAGCAGAGCAGGCCTTGCTTATTACCTCTGAAGCTTGAATGGACCACCTTGACCCCTTGAGGAAAATGGAGAATGACATGGAGAACATGACATGTTTTCAGGCAGAAAGAAAGGAGAGAGTCAAGCAGAGATGGCGAGAGTGTGAATATTAAGTGTCCAAGCAAATTTGTAAATTTCTAGGCTCAGATTTCTGAGTAATCTCAGGAGGGACAGGTAGGTTCTAGATGCTTCTATATTAAGAACAATCAGTCCTCAACAATCTATCAACATTCACTCACCATTCAAGACTCACCCCAGAATCTCCCTTCTAGGACACTTTCTCTGATCCCTCAGGTCAGACCAGGCCCTGTTCTCACCCCTGCTGATCCCCTACTGATTCTGCGTCCTTTGCAGCCATCACGCTGCATGCGGAGGACTCACAGGGGCCCTCCATCTTTGTCTCTCGTGGCCTCTTCGAATCTGTCCACCCAGTGCAATCTCTTTCCCTGCCACTGGATAAACGCAGCAAGCATCCAAAGCTTTCTTGTCAGTCTTAGCCCATCCAAACAGTTCTCAGGTGAATTCAATTCCCCAAAAATCAATGTCATTTTAGCAAGTATAATATCCAGCCCCGTGGAATAATCACACTTTAATTGTCTTTTAAAGTTGGAATTTCTTCCCCCTCACCAGCTCGGTCCCAGTGCAGACATGAGAGCTGCAGGCTCAGAAAGGGGACAGGTGGCCAGTCTCTTCTTGCCCAGGGCTTGGACCCCTTCTCCCTTAACTGCCCACTAAAGTTCCTGAGCCTCAGCAGGGTGGGAGGGTAGAAAGCGGCACAGGACAGTTGTTCTCTGGTTGGTGGTCTTGTGTTGGTGTGGCATGCCTGTCATACGGTATTTAGAACCGACTTTCTCCAGAAGCATGTTTTGGATTCTTGAAAGACCCACAGCCTCTATTCCTGGGGCTCTCTCACTCACCTGACCCTCTGTTCTGGGTGGTCTCTGACTCATTCCTTAGTCCCTGGGTACCCAGGTTCTCTGCTGGGATCTGTCCAAACCTCTGCAAAGAAGTTGCTTCCAAATGGGGCTGAGAAGATCCCATGCCAGACCTCTCTCTCTGTGGGTGCTCCTACATGGGAACATAGGACAGCTTTTCCAGATCATGGTAAGATGCTCCTCTAGCACTTGTGAGGTCAACTTTGGGAGCTTGGGCCACTGAGTACATGGTTCAATACATCTCAGTGAATCTCTGCTCCACTAGAGAGCACACCTACTATTACTATTGTTGTTACGGTTCTCAAGTGAGGTGTCAGGCACCAGGGCTGCCATGCCATCAAAGTGTCAAGAGACAGTATATTAAATTTTCTAGGTAGTCCTGCCAAGGCCTGCCACTGTCAAGTCCTCCTATTGTGAAGACATGAAGGAAGGAAATGCCCTCCACTCCTTTCCACCGAGGCAAGCCAGGGAGACTCATCATAAACCAACAGCTCACTCCAAAAGCTGCCTCCTTTCATTTCACATCACTTTGGATGTAATTGAATCATATAGTAACTATCAAACCAATTTTCCAACTCTAAGATGTCTCTTGTCTTGAGATCTCAGCTGAAGTTCCTGTTTCAGTCTTCCATTTTACCATAATCATTGATTAGTCGGAATAGCTCTGTGCCAATCGGGACCATTTTAAGAGGATTGCAACCTATGGATTTGTACTTTGTCCACTGCTTTCTTATTTCTCAAACTGAAGAGCACAAGATTTAATTCCTTTCAATGGTAATCAAATTGAAAGGAAAAAAAAAAAACAGGAGAGTGGGGCTCTAAATGAATAAAACTGCAAAAAAGTTTGAGAAATAATTGTAGAAATTTGTTAAATATACATTACAAAGTATTCTAATTATCCTGTAATTGGCCAAGGCTATGGTAGTCAAGCATGTTCCATACAATCAAAGGGAAATAGATATTTGGCTGATGGACCAGACACACTCTTTAATCCTTCTAATAAGCATGCCCTCAGCAACAAAGCAACATAAATTTAAAAGCATCTCAGTAACATTGTGTGGAAGGGATTGTAAAAGGAAAATAAATGTCAATTAAGTACCCGGAATGGGAAAAATATCAATGATACCACCTCTATTTAGTTTTCCATCTTAAATATGAGACTTTACACATGAGACTTTGCATTTTAACCCCTTAGAATATTTCTCAAGCATGAACCGTTGGGGGGTCTCAGGGACATGACATTCATTCTTGGAAGCAGAATCTTAGCTTTCTCTGTTTTTCTGACTAAACTGGGCACTGTTCTCTGTTTTCCTCATCCCTGGGAAAATATGCTTAATACAGAGTTGTCAAAGAAACAGAAAATTAAAGAAAGAATGGATGGGTGACTGGATCTCTACGCCGGGCACAGAGTGAGGCATACACAGAGTCCCTGGACTTGAGAACCTCAGGTATAAAGGAAAGAGAAGCCAGAGTTTAAAAATGATGCACAGACAAGGCAGACAAAGGTAGAAGCCTCCCTGCAAGGAGCTTGCAGGCTTGTAAAGCCTTCTCACATCTCTTGGGGTTGGTTCTCAGGAGTCCATCCCGACCCCCCATCTGGGGATTCGGTGCAGAAAGAGGACTGAGGATGATTCCTGCAACTGGCTGATGAGGGACTGAATCGTTCCTGTAAGGTCTTGCCTGGGAGTGGGGAAGGGATGATGGGAGAGGAGCGGTTCGCTTTCCAGCTGTCAGCTCACCGAGGAGGAGAAATACAGTGTAGCTGGCGCCTCAAACACCAGGACGCATGAAAATTCGTCGTCCACCCTCTCACTCAACAAACATTAATTGAGCATCTACTGTATGTCGGGCTCGGTTCTACATTCTAGGCGTACAGACTGAACAAAAGCAGAAACAGTCTTGCAATGCACAGTTTTTGGTCTAGTGGAGGGAATAGGCACTAGATGAACAAGCACAAAAAATTTAGTACTTGTTACATTTAGTAAAAGTGCAACTAAGACACACGCTCTAAAATTAATTTTTAAACTCTCAAGAGAAAATGGGTGGCTTAAAATTAGCCAGAGAGGGTGGGCAGTAGATGGAGGTAAATTTCCTGATCCAATAGTTTGGACTGTTTCTAGGGCACAGTTTAGTGAAATTGATAGTCTACTATCAATGGTCTCCATTTTCTTTATTTTTCTCCCCTTTATAAGATCTTCCCAACCCCATTCACCTGACCCACCTACTGGTTCTGAGTAAACATTTTTACCATTTGTGCCAAATGTGCTGCTTGATCTCATTTCACAGAAATGCTGTAGAGATGAGAAAGCACCGTAGAGTCAGGATTTAATTTGAAATCTAGCTCTGTCCCTTGCCTCCTGTGTGCCTTTGGGGAAATTGCTAAACGTCTCTGCATCTATTTCCTTATTTAGAATCACTTTTTTTTCATAAAAGAATTTTATTGTGTAAGCCTTATAAAAGCAACTTCAAGTAGAATTCTGAAAAACAGAAAGGGGACCTACAATCTCCTCTCTCTCTCATGCTTCTGCTGTTACCCATAGTTCTTTGCTTCCCATCCCCA
This sequence comes from Nyctereutes procyonoides, assembly GCF_905146905.1. Taxonomy (NCBI): domain Eukaryota; kingdom Metazoa; phylum Chordata; class Mammalia; order Carnivora; family Canidae; genus Nyctereutes; species Nyctereutes procyonoides. Next base: position 5,178,224 of record NW_026575140.1, on the reverse strand, counting down.
CAGATGTGGGAACCACTTGTGTATATAACTGGAGTATAATCTCAACACACCTGGCATTCAGAATTCTATATCCAATGTTTTTGTGTACTTTGTACAATTAACATCCATGTGACTTTTGAGTCTTTCTAAAATTTGCATTTTGGTAGAGGAAAAACAATCCCAGGACCTGCATGCGTGTCCCCGGGATGCTGAGACAGTGAGTTACCTAGGACTTGTCCCTAGAAAGCTGACACAGGGACCTGGCTCTGCCTGGATCCCTGAGGTGCAGAGAGGGGGACGGCCCTCCAGAGGATGTTTCAGTTCTACAGGAAGGACAGAGACAGATAAGAGGGCACGAACGGGGTCTGTGATTTTAGCTCCAAATTGATCTAGGATCCTTCCCTGATTATGCCTTTGTTCTCTGACAATGTGGGGGGCGGGGTGGAAGGAGGGAAGGTTTGCCTTTTATAAGGAAGAAGGAGAGGAAAGAAAGCAAAAGGGCAAGGTAGACAGGGAAGCCGGTGGGGGTGGAGGGGTGATGGCAGAGACTTAGAAGACTGGACAGGAAGCACTGCTAGGAAATAGGAAAGGACGGCTTAGGGGTTGGGGTGAGGGAGTGTGAAATCAGGATCTGCAGAGCTGGCCTCACTCCCTGGGGTAACTGTGGCCTCATTTGGCTATTTTAGGTCTTTCTCCAGTTGAGAATTGTTTTATTCATTGATAGGAAATCCCATAACTAGCTTCTTAGGTTTAACAATAATACAACTAGTGTAAGTGTTTACTAGCAATATAATATAGAAATAGGAAATTAGAGTTTAAATTAAACTTGACCTTTGAAAAGCAACAATGGTTTCCTATTTCAAAAGTAATACATTATTACTAGGAAAAACATGAAAAAGCCATAAATGCATTAACAGAAAAATGAATTATATGTAACTATGCACACATATGTATGAAATTTATAAATAGGCAATATTTATCATTGTGCAATGGGTACTGACAATTTTACTTCTATGTTTGTGTACTTTTGGTATTGTTATTATATATAGATAGGATTTTATTTGCAAGCTTGAAAAATGCCGTATATATATAGTTTATTTCTTCTTTTTCCACTTGACATTATATTGAGAGCATTTTCCTCTGACATTAAATATTCTTAGAGTGTAATATCTTTAACTGATGAATTTGGATGCATTATTCTTTATTGAAACATTTACTGAATTTTTCCCTGTTGTCAGAGATTTACATTATTGCCAACAATTCTTTACTATAAGCAACACCCTGTTGAACAGTCTTGTGCATGTGACTCTGCCTGCAATTCATTCTTTGGATAAATTCCAAACAGTTAGATTAGTCAATCAAAAAAATATGAGTATTTCGAGGCTCTTGATACTTGGTGTTAAATTATTTTTTGCAGAAATTTCTATTTCCATCAGAGACATAGTATCATCTCATGGGACCCTTTCCCACCCTGGGCGTGTGTGTGTGTGTGTGTGTGTGTGTGCGTGTGTGTGTGTAAAGCATTACCTACTCATTTGGGTCTTCCAGTAATATATCTTATCAGTGGGCTAATTCTCATTATTCTTACTTTTTTTTCCACTTGTACAGTTTTTTTTTCCTTTTGTGAATTTCCTGTTAATGCTCCGTGCTCATTTGTGAAATATCCTCATTTACTTTCTTTTTTTTGCCCATATCATTTATACTCTACCAGCTTTCAAAAGGATTGTAAGTAACTTACAGCAAAAGACAAAGATGCAATCAAAACACTAAAATCAAGCCAAACAAATCACGCCTCACACATGTCAGAGGAATATTGCAGTTTAATAAACACTATCACCTGCATCCTCCTATTCAAACGTCACCAGATATCTGGGAAGTCTGGGAAGTACAGCCCTCCTTCATGTTGATGCAGGAACTGTGGCTCCGAGAGAAGAGGTGCTGGGCCCGGGCCAGCGAGCTGTCGGCCGGCAGCAGCAGAACTTCTCACCGTAGTGACTTCATCTCAAACTTACGCTGTCAGTTCACTCATTCGGTAGGTATTTATTGAGGGTAAATATGCTAGATATGAACGAGAGAAAATATTTCTTTAAATTTTGAGGGGATTGGAGATAGGCAACAAGCAAAGATGTGTATTGTATTAGGAGGATAGAAGCCAGGAAGGCAAATAAGGGAGAGCAGATAAAGAGTGAGGGGTTCAGGGTGGTGGATGCAGGTGTTATTGCTTATTAGGGGATCTTATCCCTCCCTCCAGTGTGTACAAGATCTCCAAGTGTTAAGATTCTCCTGTGTAGCCAGGCAAGTGCCCTTAAATGAAGACAGGGAGAGAGCTAAGGGGTTGCGGACCACCGCCACACCTCACCCCTCCTCGCTGGTGTCACGCAGCCAAAATGTATTCAGAAGTCTGAAGTGAAATTGTGCAAATCCATCATCCACACTGTCTTCAAGGTTACCTGCAGGGGAGCTGAATGTATGCCTGGGGTGTGGGGGACAGGACTTCTGGGGGAGTGACAGCAGCTGCTTCTGCAGGAAACCCAAAGGGAGCACAGCGGAGGGAGAGAAGGTGGCAGAGAAGTTCCCGCCCTGTTGGAGGGTTCAATGTCATCTCTCGGACACAACGAATAACTTTCCTGCTCTTCCATAGGAAGCAACAGTCCCTCTGCTCGATTTTCCTTGATTGTGTAGCTCTGATTACAAACACGCCAAGGAAATCTCAGGGCATTACTGCAAAGCTAAGGAGTCTCTGAAGGATCTGAGAGTCAGCTCCACAAAAAAAATCCCAATTCCTAGCATGAAACTGGAGAATGAAAGCCAAAGGCACAAGAAAAGGAATGTGCATTCATGTCACATAGCCGCGGCTGGAGTCCAGAGCTGTGTCTGGACGCTGCGAGATCACGTTCTGGGATGCTGATTGGGTTCATAATGACAGCCCAGTCTTGGAGGGCAGTGAAGCTAATCTCCATGGTCATAGACAGTGGTAGGCCCCAGGAGACCTGGAAGGTTGTCTAGTGTCCTCGTAAGGCCCCAGGTAGCCATCTGGTCCTCACTGTGCAGACCGTGCAGGTAGACAGGCCCTTCCATAAACCTCTCTAGATCTGACCCACAAAATACAAGAATTTTCTATCAATTAAAAATACGAGTTGCTTTTTTAATTGTGGTAAAAAAAATAAATACATAAAATCAACATAACATGAGACCTACCCACTTCAGCAAATTTTTATGTGTATAGTACTGTTAATCACAAGCACAATTTATCTCTGGAACTTTTTTTTTCATCTTGCACGACTGAAACTTTATACCCTTTGAACAGCAACTCCCTATTTCTTTCTCCCCCTAGCCCCTAGCATGATTCCACTTATATGAGGTTATCTAAAGCGGTCAAACTCATAAAAGCTTTCTGCAAATTAATCTAGGTTTTGAAGTTTCCAAGCCTTCTTTGCACGCTCAGATATTTTAAGAGACAACAAACATAACTGAACACATAGTGCACGTGAGGCATTGCACAGAGCACTGCAGACGTACACCCCACTTGCTGGGGAGGAAGGAACAGCTTCAGGGAGAGCACCATCATTAGTAGTGATGCTCAAAGGTCTCAGCACACACACATACACACAAAGATGAGAGCCAGTCAGGGCCCTGAGTTGTGTACTTCTTGACAAGAAGGAAAGACTAAGTGGTACACGGGCCATTGAACCCTCAGCCCATCTTTTCCCACCCAATGACATTGCTTTCACTGCTGCCCTGCAACCTGTAACTCCCAAAAGTCTATCTAGTTAGGCCTCCTATATTATGGAGTTATGGTGTCCATACCGGTATATTCACTTATTTTATTCATTCGGGTATCAAACTACCATGCCAGACATTGTGCTGGGGACACAATGTCAAATAAGTCAGATGAGTCCCCTGCCCTGACGAAATTTTCGCCGAGCTGGGAAAGCTGATATGATAGCAGTCATTTTAAAGTAAGATCCATCATGCACTCAAGAAGCGCATGGTGTGTGGTAATGGGTAATGGAAATTCTTGGGATTATCTGGGGCCCAAGACAGGATCTCTGAGTGAGTGATGTTTAACCTGCTACTCGAACGGGCTGTGTGTGTGTCTGTGAATGTGTACTAGAGGCAGAGACAGAGAGAGAAAGAGGACAGAGACACAGCACATGGGCTTGAGGAAAGCCAGAACACAGCCTCTATTTCCAATGTAAACTCCCCGGCCAGGGTCCTGCTAAGCTGTTTGCTTAGCATAGGGCAGCACCAAGGCCTCTTCCTCCAGGTGTCCCTGACCTCACTCCTGTTGTGGAAATCTCACACTTAAAAACATTTGACTGCTCCAGCCAGATTGTTATCTACATCAAAGAGAAGGAAAAGCTGAAAAGGATGAATGGTGGAGTAAAAAAGATGAACATGGATGTTGAGCGAATGCAGATGGTGAGTGGGGAATTTCCCTCCAGGACTGTTCTGTTTGTTTGTGAAAAGAGATAGGGGCCGTCCATGACTGCTAGCCCCTCTCGGCACCAGACGGGGCTGGACCCGACCTCCCCCGCTCTTCACACAGCCCAACTCTTCCAGGTCTTCCAGGCTTTTGCTCCCCTGCACGCCACTGTTAGGAGAGTCCCTTCCTTGTCCAATGTTCCAAGCCTTCCGAGTATCAGAACCCACATCCAACCCCACTCTCTACATTACACCAGAATGCCAAAGTTTACAGAGAAAGATCTGAAGAAATAATCCAGGATTTACTCTTAACACAATGATGTGTATCTTTCCAATCTTTTTTCCTTCTTGCCCAATTCTTTTTTACAGAGTTGTTATGTTTGTCATGAGTAGAATTTTATATCTTGCTTTTTTTTTTCTCTAAAAAATGTAGTAACGAACATATTAGCATCAAAAACTCTTGGTAACCACAACTATAAATCATTCTATAGGGACACCCGGGTGGCTCAAGCGGTTGAGCGTCTGCCTTTGGCTCAGGTTGTGATCCTGGAGTCCTGGGATCAAGTCCCACGTCGCGCTCCCTGCGTGGAACCTGCTTCTCTCTCTGCCTGTGTCTCTCATGAATAAATAAATAAAATCTTAAAAACATCATTTTATAGTCTGAATAGTATTGATAAATAGTATGGATATATATACCATAAGTTATTCGGCCCACTAAGCTACGGGTACATGTTCGGGTTATTTCCCCTATTGTTTTTATTGCTTTGGGACTCTAACGGGGCGATAAGCTTCTTTCTATGTACAATACAGTTGACTTCTAAGAGTTCAAAAGTAGTAACATGTCAAATGTCTTGAAGTGATTTTGAAGCAGGACCTGATCCCTTTCTTAACAAGAACCACATCTTAGTAATTGTTTCCTGAAGTGAGAAAAGTACTAGTACCGAGCTTGTATATTTTATGATTGTTGGAGGATTAGTGTGCACGTGTGTGTGCATGTGTGTGCTTGCAAACGCGTGTGGGGGGTGTCTCTGCATCTGGCACATAATAAAACTGATTATTGTTAGCTGCTATGATGACAATGTTGAGGACGGCCATCCGAGTCACACGGCAAGGCTCCCAGCTCTCCCTGCCTCCCCACTCTCCACTCCCCTTCCCCAAGTGCTTGATAGAAAAGATAGACAACACGTAAGCACCTTCCACGCACAGCCTCTGCATCAGACATTGCACACCTCGGCTTCTTGACTCCTCAACACTGCTCTGCAAAAACGGAGCTTTGCAAGGAAATGGAGCTCAGAATGAAGTGAGCACCCCAAGATTATACAGCCAGGAGATACTAGGCTGAATTCAGAAGCAGATACCAGAAGCCCACTTTTCTTCTACCGCCGTCAGAGCACGCTTCCGAGAGGCCCTCCCCCTTAACAAACCTCTAATGTCTGAGTTGTGTGTATGAACCTCTAGTGTACATAGTATATATTTTATGTATATAATATATATGGATTTCACTCTTTTTGTGACAAGTCTGACATAATCCTTTCTTTATGGCTTTTCCTACACATCTTCATCTCATGTCAGGGATGTTTCCTCTTAGCACCCTGCATTTTTGGCTTTCCTACACTTCAGATGTCCCCCACCCCCACTTCACACTTCACATTTTGCTCCACAGCCTGCTGAGCTTGGCTATGGTTTATGGGGAGGGAGGTTAAGCCGAGAGGCGCCAGGCACTGCTTCAATTACACTTTGCCTGTTCCAAGGGCTTTAATCATGACCTCTTTCTCAATGGATTCTTTCAGAAAGGCCAGGGGGAGAATAGGCAATTGGAAACCCTGGTAGTAATCAGGGTCCCAGACCTCCAACTCCACTGAGAAACATAGCTAAGGTCTAAGATTCATTAAAGGAGAAAGAAAACTAGGAAAGACTAGCCATTCCTGTAGGATCCATGTGTACTGGGGGCAGGGTGGAGAGTATACAGAGATCATAAACAATAAGAGGAAAGAGTAGGTGACAATAATTAGTTTGTGGTTTTAATTAGGAGGTCTCTTGGGCCAGATGTTCATTGACAAAGAATGAAGACCCCTCCTGAGACATGTAATGAAACTCAGACCCCCTTCCCTGCCTGGGGAAGGGAGTGGAGATGCTGGGAATGGATGCATTATAGGCTTTTAGGCCTATAGCCTGGAGCTTCCTGTGATGGGGGACTGGAAGAGGAGGGGAAGTGTGATTTTGGTGGAGGCCATTCTCCAACCCCCTCCTCCTCCTACTGCGGAGGCATTTGTATTCTCTCCTGAGCAGCCAATTCAGCAGAGCATGCCTGCTTCTGATTAACAGAAGGAGGACAGCCAGGCGACCGGACTCCCTGCCTAGGCTTGGGCTGTCTCAGGAATCTCGGCCTCTGTGCACTGTCTGGGTCTCATTGTCATGAGAAAAGATTGGGTGAAGGCATCTTAAGCATCTTCCTTGGCATTTCCAGCAATCAGGCCCCTGCCCCAAGTAGGGTGTGACACACGGCTGGCTTTCACCATGTAAATTAGGGGTGAGCTATAATAGGGTATAATTTTGCCAACCTTCTCATTTCCCAGACATCTTCCTGTACTTTAATTTGTTTGCCATGGACCAGATCAATTATTGCAGTATGAGCTACCAGCTATTAAGTGCCAAACTCCTAAATGAAGAAACATGGAGATGGACATTTGCCCAGAGGGATGAATGAAGAAGACAACAGTCAGTGTAAGCAGTTTCCATGGAGTATCCCATTAAAGTCCCAGGAGAACACTGTGAGGTAGTTCTATCCAATCTCATTTTCCAGAGAAGAACACTGAAGCTCGGATAATTCATGGAGTGTGCCCAAGCTCACACCAGTAGTGAGCGGCATAGCTGGGATTTGATCCCAGGAAGGATATGTTCAGAGATTAGTCTCTAAATTCTCATAAAAACAACTGAAGAAGAACAATATCCAAGGAAGGCAAAGATTTGGGCAAAAAGAGCACGGGTGCTGGAGGCAGAAAAAGTTACTTTCCTCTGGGCCAGAGGTCGGCAACCTGGTTCTGTGAAGAATCAGAGAGCAAAGACTTTATACTTGGCAGGCCGTATGGTCTCGGTTGCAACTACTCTACTCTGCAGTTGTAGCATAGCAGCAGCCATGGATAATGTGTGGTTGTGTTCCATAAAATCTTGATTTACAAAATAGATGGATTTGACCCACGGGATTGAGTTTGCCAATCCCTGCTCTAGGCCATCATCAGAAATTGAGATGCAGAGAGGGCTTTGAGAGAACATATAATTCAGTGCCCTCATTTATAGATTACTACCTTGAGGTTCCTAGAATCCAGGGTTTGAGATGTCAGGACCGGTACCTTGTTCATGTATTAATAAGCTTGCCCAAGATTCCATGGTTGGCAAGAGGCATATTCTGAACTTGAACTCACAGAAGTCTAATCATGATACCCTTATCATTGCCCACTAGATTCTACTGACTCTATTAATATTAATTGAAAGGAATGTCTGAATGGACACTTCTCTAGCATGTTCCTGTGTTGCACAGAGTTATTCATTGTGATCCGTACTCTTGTCCTCTCCCTGCTAACCTTGTGACCTTAGACAAAGGATTAATTTCTCTGGAAGTCAAAGACTCTATCCAAATGGACCTTGTTCTGGTTATTGGCTCTGCAACTGTAGCTGTGAGATCTTAGGCATTATCACACCCCTCCTAGAGATGCCAACTATTGCCCCCTACTCACATCTTTCTAAGATAACTTCAGTGCTGTCCCCCGGCCACCACCCACAATCTGCACACACTTCTGACCAAAGCACCTCACAGGAATGACTTCATACACCCTCCTCACAGTCCACTGGACCTGCTCTAAGGCAAACCATTCTAAGCTAAACCAGTGAAGTGTCTCTCTCAAACACTTGCACTAAGGAGGCATCCTAAGAGTCACTGGGTGAATCCTACTAATAGGGGATGGGAATGTGAGGACCCAGCAACTTCTGATTCTGAGTTCCCTGAGGACAAACTGGCCTCTATCCATGTCAATGACTTCTGTAGTTTAGTTTTTCTTCAGTTTTTGAATCTTCTATATTTTGAGCCAGTTTGGTTATAATTCTACTTTTAAGAGAAAAATGGGTCCTAAGACTTCCCATCTGTAATACAGCGATAACTGGTACATACTTTATAAAGTTTTTTCTTGATAAGAGCTAATGTAAAGGGACAAAGAGTCTAGATCGGACACATGGGGAAAAAAAGTTAGTTCCATTCTTGCCATTTACTTTCTGAAATGGTGACTCAAAAATCTGTTTTCAAGAAAGGAAGTGCAACAGCTATCTTGGAATCATGGGTCCATGCACACTTATGACCAGGAAAAGAGTGTGCAAGATATCCTGACCAACCACTGACTTAATCTAGAAAGCCTCCTGGAAGCCTTATTGATAGACTCCTTTCCAGTTCATACTTAGATAATCCCATGGGGGAAAGAAGCTCTTCCTCCGCGTGGTCTCTGACTCCATTGTTACATGGCTTTGATTGACCGGTCCTTGTTAATCGTAACGTGCTTCATATCGCCAGCCTTTTTTATTAGTAATCTAATACACATGGCCTCCCTATAATTTTTACCACGGGTCCTTGGATTGAGTTTTGGAGCCATAGAGAAGGAAGCGCATGTGGATTTCAACTGAGCTTAGCTGATGATTGCAAACCGCATGTCCTAGAGTACTAAAGGGGAATATGCAAATATATAAATAGGCCTCATGTTGGAATGTTGGAATGGTGAAACCATGAAGACTTGCATTATCTATTTTCAAATATTTTGAACTTGGTCAAATTTTAATAATTTGATAATTTTAATAACAGAGATACTTTAAGATTGAAGCACTTGAAGATGGGGGGGTTTCATGCCCTATCTTTCTTATGCTATTTATTCCTCAGTCAAAACATGTCCAAGTCCTGCCATTGTCTCTCATGAGATATAATTTCCGTCTTTGGATTTCATCCAGCTTATCAACATCTTTTTAAAACATGGAATTCAGAAAAAATGTCACAGTCGAACTGTGAGCTGACCGAGGTTATCACCTTTATTTATTTTTCTAACTACCTTGTACTAATCAGGAAGATAGGGGAGAGAAGAGAGGGTAGTTCCCCCAACCCAACACCCTCATCCTGTGACTCCAATGGGTTGTACCGACAGATAAATAACAACTTGTAAGAACAGTAAACAGCCTTTATTTTAACAACCACGCAGGAAGCCTGTGCCAATGGCACAACAGTAGCTTTATCTCTTGTGATTGCACCCACAAGGCCTCATTGTCCCCGTGGCAAATCCTCCTCAAATCATCTCCCTACACCTCGGTCTGTTTGATGATTCTGTAACTTACATTTTCTCATAGGATTTGGTACTGGTTATTGCTTGGATACCAGCTCGTATCCTGGGACTTTCTGAGCTGCTTTTAACCCAAATTTCTAGTTTCCTAATTTGATGCCTTCTTTTCTGCAACACTCTGGAAGAGATTATTACTTTTTAACATCAAATTTGCCATGTTTGGTCATGAAAACTGCCAATTTCCATGGCCTAAAGTTGGCATTTTAATGAAGGCTTAACACAAATATAAGGAAGTCACCAATCTAAATAGGACTTCTTGGCATAAGCTAGGCCCATCACAAAGATAGGGATGGCCTGGGCCATTGGTGGTGAGTGCTTGTTTGTTGATTATGACCCAGGATGAAGAATATGCATTTGGATGGCATATTACTGGGGGGTTGGCCTCTTTAAGACCTAGGGTCATCCATACTGCAGAGAAGCCAGGATGTGAATCTTACTCAGTGGGTAAGGAACTCCCGAAGTTTAGATAGGAGTTTGGTTGCCACAAAACATTTTGCCACATTTTGCTCCCTTGCCTTTTCGCATCTCACCACCTGCCACCACTGAGCCAGAGGGAGTCAGGCTGAGCCATGTGAGGAATTATTTCACTGGGATTTGTTTCATTGAAGACGGCCAGATCTCACAATTCCTCACCCAGAAGACTCCTGAAGGGCAATTCCCACAATGGGAAACTAGAGCTTTAATTGAAAGGGAGTGGAAGGGACCAGAAAATCTCCAGAGCCTTGTCTCAGGGGCTACTTCAAAGGACAGTAGCATGGTGTATGGCCATGGTTCTCAACTACGTGTGCATTCTAATCACCTGGAGGACTTGTGGAAGCTTAGGTCCAGGGGACTGCATTTATAACAAATTCTCAGGAGATGCTGATACAGCTGGTGTATGGACCATCCTGAGAAGCAGCGGTGTAAAGGGAGGAAAAGGTTCAGAATCAAGATTGCATGAGCTCAAGTCCCACTGTTGCCACTTAGAACTATGTGGCCTTGGTCACATCATTTCTCCTCTTTGAGCTACAAGGTATTATTGTTGCCAATGTTGTTTATAAAATGTTTAAAATATTCCTTATTTCAATATATCATCCCAAGGAATTGATAAGACAATGTGCATCAAAGCACAGGTACACAGAGTACGTCTTTAGTTTTTTGTATCCCTACATACCTGCACAGGTGGGCCCCAAGGAAATGATGCTCTCACTTCATTCCACAACCACTTCCCCTGACTTTTTGCTTAGCAGAACTTCTCAACATGACCTTCATAAGCCCGCATGTCCACCACAGCAAAGAGCACTCAAAGCCGCCAGCCTGGCCAGTGGAGACAGGATGTCCCTGTTGTCTCGACATCTGGCCTCTCCAACACAAGCCTCTAATTTTCTGTGGCTCTCTGCTGGCCTCCCTTCAATGTGGGAGAGTGGTGTGGATAACGAGCCCCATCTGTGAGGCAGCTGGGTCCCAGAGGCCCCCCTTCTCCGGGCCTTTGAAGAATCCATCCGCATTCCGCCTGGAGGTCTCCCATTGTGGCCAGCATCTCTGTTCTCTATTAGCGGTGGGGAGAGCATCAGTATATTAAAAGGAGGAAGCAAATTAATGTCCTATTCTGGGATGTGCTAAAGCATCCCGGGATGGAGGAGGCTGCTGCAGACGACAGTGTCTTGGACACAGACGCTACTGAAGTTGCATCCAGAATGTACTCGCTTCTCCCGTCACTGCAGAGCAGGCCAGCACGACGGATGAAAAGCCATGTGATCTGGAGTCAAATAGTGGGTTGGAATTCAAGCTCTATCTAGTGGCAGTGACTCCACCTTAGGGTGAAAATATTACATCAAAGTCCACAGAGACAACTGAGGAAGAGCTCCGCCTTAAATAAACTTAACATTATTTTTCAAAACATAAAGGAATAATCAAGAAAACCAGCCTACTGACCATTCTGGACATACAGGCTGGGGCACTTCAAAGGTGAGGCGCAGGAGTTAATTTTCTTTTCTAATCTTCACATTCACCTGTAAAATGATCATCTCCAAATCCCAGTGGGGCTTCCCTGAAATCCTCTCTGACGCTGTATCTCTGGTATTCTGAGTTATTTCCATCAGAACGGTTCTGGGTGAATTTTGCCTGAACTCAAGGACTTTGGGTTTTACTTTACACCTTTAACATTTGCTGAATGGGGCAAAAACATAAACGGTGCTGACCTTTCAGACTGTTACTGAGCAATGAGCTTCCATCACTTACTATTTCTGTGAGTCTGGGTAAATTACCTAATAATCTTGCTGAGCCTCACTTTCCCTACATGTAAAATGGGGATAATACTGATCTTTGAAAATTGTGCTAAGGATAGCTTTTAAAAAAACGTATCTCTGGTAAAGAGAAGACGCCCAACAGTTATATCTACCAACTTCCTTGCCTCTTGCCTCACTGCCACAGACGGCTTCCTTGCATTTGAGTTCTTTTCCAAGTACTGAGTATATGTGAGCTCTTTTTTTTTTTTTTTTTTGTATATGTGAGCTCTTTCAAAGCTACATGATCCAGTTCTTTTTTAAATAAGGGAAGGTTATTTATGCTAATGATCTTTTTAAAAAGCAGTCACAGCGACAGTGTGCTGGTAAATGTTTGACAACTGGCTCTCTGTGGCAAGAACTGGTGATCATCCATCCCTTCTGCTAATTCCATAGTGTGAGTATTTCCACCACGGCTATTCTGAGCCATCAAGGAGATACCATCGATCACAGAGCTGGAAAGAAATAAGCACAACTGGCTCCTCCAAGGTAGTGAGGGCTATCTTCAGTAGACCACGGGGCCCTGGGGTGAAGAACTGACTATTTCAAGGTAGTTATGGGGAAAAGTGAGAAGGAAGGAAGCGCAGAGATAAAGTGGAAACAAACAAACAGAAAAGAAAGAAAGGAAAAACAAAGGAAAAGGAAGAAACACAGACCTTCAATACCACCCTTTTAATACTTCCATTTCTTTTTTTTACAGAAAGCAAAACTGAGGACTAGAGAGCAGAGATAAGCCCCCTATGGTCTACCCTAAAATCAATGGTGGACTTGGGACAGTAAGCCAACAGCTTAATATGTGTGATTAGAGACCAAGCATTCCAGAGGGGAAGTAGGATTAATGAGCATAACTGAGCAAATGACATGATAATTTGAACCAAATAAAACATTGTCCCACAGTCAAATCCACAATGTTATAATGACTTCCCCAGAGGAGCCCCATCACTCAGTCACTTCAAACTCAGGAAGGTAAAAAGTGGTGAAGGCTGGTCTTCGGGATCAGCCCACGTGGATGGAGAATGGGCAGTCTGACCTGCTCCTAGTGTCTCTAGCCCCTGAAGTCTGTACTCCTGTGATTGAAGGGCCTGCCATTTGGTACTTAGCTGTCACACAGGAACTGGCAGTTACTAACCTGCAGCTACAAGCAATTAACATGCACAATCTTGGGAGAATTGCTGAGAAATCTGGAGGAATTACTCTGTGATTTCTCCCTCTAGCATTTGTTTTGCAAAGGGAATAATTTCTGTTGTGTTTCAGGTTTTATTCCTTGTGATGTCAACATGCATTTAGACCAGATGTTCCAACCATCTTAGGAAATTCAGAGCTGCAGATCCTTCTTTCCCAAATTGAAAAGCTCAGCATTCCAGTTAATGATACCAGACTCCTGTCTGTCATGATGGTGTGCAATTATTTTGAGATGGAGAGGAAGAACTTAGTTTTCCAGATCCCCAAGGGTCAGACCCCCTAGATGGCCTCAGCCTTTCCAGAATTCATGATTCTGTTACTTACTAGCCAGCTAATCTCTTACACTTCTCCAAAATTCTCTAATCTCCCTCTACTCCATTTGCAAAATAATGATATTGAACTCACTGAAAAATAGTGTAAAGTAAGAATTTCACAGCAAGAATATGAAAGTTTGATGGGACGCGTGGGTGGCTCAGCAGTTGGGCATCTGCCTTTGGCTCGGGGCATGATCCCCACATCGGGGATCCAGTCCCACATCGGGCTCCCTGCATGGAGCCTGCTTCTCCCTCTGCCTGTGTCTCTGCCTCTCTCTTTCTGTGTCTCTCATGAATAAATAAAATCTAATCTTAAAAAAAAATAATATGAAAGTTTGAACCGTGGCCCTGCCACATAATAGCACAGTAACTTTAGAAAATGAACATAACATCTCTGAGCCTCAGTTTCTCATGTGCAAAAGCAACAAGAAGAGTAACAACAATGAAGGAATGATGAAGATACTGTAGTTTTGTGAATATTAAGTGCTTAGCCTCGTGCCCGGGCAGAGGGAAGACTTAATAAACACTGGTTTTAAAATCTTAAATATTTAATAATAACACAGATTTGTGATCCCATGACATGGATGAGGATGCAGATACTTGAAAGGTAAAGTGACTTGCCCAGAAACTCACAGCTAGGATTCAAGCACAGGTCTATCTGTCACCAAATACTGTATTCTGTGTGATAACATTTGTTTTGCAAAAGTTCTCTCATAGGAAATAGAGGGCATGTATTCTTAATAATTATTGCAATTGGTCTTCCTCTCATTTCTTTATGATTGGGAATCCCTGACCCAGATGGTAACTCAAATAGGGAAGTAGAAAGAACCTTGCACATTTTGGGGACAAGCTACTTAAACACTCTCTTCAGGCAGTAGAATTGTAGGAAGCTGGGAGTCAATTTTATCATTGTTATTTCTGACTTCCTTGAAGGGAAAGGGCAAGAGACAGGGATTGCAGAGAACTCTCAAGTTTAAACCAGTTTCTAGTCTTCAAATGACTGATCTCATATTACAGACAAGTATAAAAAATGGTAACAAGCACTTTGTGAAACCACTAAGCTGTGTCTTGCACAGCCGGTGAAGTTCTTGAACTGGCCTAAGTCATTTATTTATAGGGAAGAAAAAAATATTCTGATGAGAACCATTTTCTAGTTTGACAATTTTATTTTAGTGTTACTTGATCTACTTTGAAGCCTCCTGGGAAATCAATGCTACATTTGACTTCTCTTCATGTCATCGTGTTAGCTATTAGATGGCTAATTCGCTTCACAAGATATGCCAATATGAGAGGCACTCTGCTCACATTAGGAGTAGAATTTCACCACTCGATGGTCAGATCTTTTATGATTAAGACAGAAGAGCAATCCAAACACAGCAGCCAATGAAAATGCTCTCCAATCACCTGCAATCACTGCTCTTGGGTTTCTAATGGAAGTGGTCCCACTTAGCACCGATCATGCAGTTCTAATTTATCTTAAAAATAATAATGTGGTTTGGTTTGGAAGTTGAAACTATGAGAAGCCCTTCTATTCTCTCCGTCTCTCTCTCTCTTAACCCCCCCTCCTATTTTTTCTACATGTTCTTTATGTAGCACAAAGAAGACATGAAATTAAGGTAGACCATGAAAGTAGCAATATGTAAAATTAAAGCATTGTTTTCTAAGGGATTTCAGGGAAACATGCCGCCTTTGAAGTCAGATGATAAGCCTGGATTCTGAATTGCTCATTTGCTATTTATTAGGGATGCAACATTGAGCTAGTTGATAAATGTCCTTAGCCCTTAGTATCCTCATGTGTCAAATGAAGATACTTCTGAGAGTTTTTGCAAGGAACAACTGGGATAATGAATAAACAGCCTCACAAACGTGATGGGAACTGTTATTGAGCTTCTGGAGAAATATATGGCCTTCACTACCTGCAGTTAAATAGAATTATACGCCATCAGGCCAAGGTGAGGCTTCACTAAAACCAAGTTCATTTTCAGATTGTAAGACCTCTGAGAACTGAAGAGTATGCATTTTAGAATTCCTCAGCCCCTTGTTGAAGAAGCGGAAGTATCAAGTGTAGAGAAAATCTCAACTCAGTGGTCATGAGACGCTCTTCCAGAGACAAAAATAAAGGAGTTCTGTGTGCGTGTGGTGTGTGCACATTTGACACTACCATGCAAGAGGCACTTGAACAGATTATATTGGACTCCACTTTTGCCCCACGGCAGAAGTTGCCTATGAGAGAAAAAGAGAAATAAATCACAGAAATCCTGGTGTTCTGAAATTGTATCATATTTATGGGACCACAAATGAATTGTCCGACTTTAGTTGGCCTTCGGTATCCATTTCATTAAGAATATCCTGCCTCCTTCCCGCACATCCAGTTTAGCCCTTCTAGAATAAAATGAGAAAAACATGTACAGAAAACATTATGATTCTTGGGTACTTTTCAAAGCAAATTTCATAAAGTCTCCTGGTGGAGAATCCAAGGGAACAAAATAGGATGATCTACACCCTTTGCCCATGTCCCATGTCTTTATCCTTACTCTCCCAAGTCTTATGTGGAGATGGTCTCTGGTGGATAAGAATTATGTGACAGAGATTGCTATGACAAAAAACAAAAAGAGACTATTCCCATTAAAAAGAGAAAGGTGACTCTGTCAAGCAGCTTTTCTGGTCTGAGGTTTCTGAACGATGTAGCTCCTTAAGCATGAATGAGTGCCCCGAACTGAAGCATAGAATAAGACCCAGTGTAACAGTCGCAGAGGAGGCAAGAGAGTAAAATCAGAGAAAGGAGAGGAATTTGGGATATATGTCTAGGGGGACTAGTGTGGACTGAGAGGTTAATTTATGGGAAATACAAAAGAGTATATTTTGCAGACATTCTTCAGATCCTTTGTGGATTAAAAAAAAAAAAAGATTTCAGCTGTTAATTAGATTTTTTTTTCTGTAATAATGAAACATACCAGCAATGTCCACCCAAATATTTGGGCATTGTGAAAAGATTCATCAGGTTTTATCATGAGCACTGTTGGCTCAGCCACCAAACAGGTGGAAACCTGGGGAAGGGGAGAGGGCAGATGGGCAGAACTGGGTCAAGGTAAAGTAGGCTCCTCGGAAAGTGATGAGAAGAATAAGATTAAATATTGGTGGTGGGGCAGGACCCTGTCCTCTGAGTGAGCTTCCTTAGGAAGTGCTATACTTACATTCATAAGTAGAACCCATCCATCACTGGGTAGGGAATCTGGATAGGGTGGCATTCATTCATGCATCCATCTATTCAGTCACTTATCAGATTTTTCAATGAATGAAACAGAGTGTCTACAGTAGCCAGGATATGATATGGATGGAAGAGATGGTGCCCCACTGGTCAGGGCTTGGTAACTCCTTAGAAATTAGAGTGCCAACCTAGCACACCTGCATTCAGGGAGAAATAGGACCAGGGTTTGGAAGCTGTCACCAAGGCCAAGGAAAAAAAAAACCCAGTTGCTTATTAGAGTGCATGTGAGTGAGTGCTAGTATGCTCTCCCACCCTGCCCCAGACACACACCCTAGATAGCAAGATGAAGGTGGTGACCAGTCTCATGGTAACTTTTCAGTTTGGGTCAGCCCTGGTCTAAACACTGGGTTGGACAGAACCCCAAGGTGAAAGTCTGCAGCCCCCGAACCTGGGCCAGCCTAGACTGTGCCACAAAGTCACTGATGCAATGATATACATTGAAGCACGAGCCCTACGAATACGTCCTCGTGCCCCCCAACGACTACCAGAGAAGAGGGGAAAAACAAAACAAGAAACCCAGAGTGATGTGTTTGCAAAGAGAAGCTGAGCTGTTAGCCATGCTGCACTTGTTTGTGCAGCTTCTGCTTGGGGGAAGATACAGGTGCGGGATTGGAGGAGAGTCAGAGTTGGGGAGGGGAAGAAGCTTCAGTGCTTAACTGGGGAGAAGTTCCAAATAGGCTGTAGGCAGAAACCAAGTGTGTGACAGCGTCCACCCTGCTCTGAGCGGTGAGGCTGTGAGGAGGAGAATAAATAGATTAGTGTCATTTTAGAGGTGTTCGCTCTCTCCATTCAGCCACATAATGCAATTATTTAGTAGTTCAGGATTCTTTTAATTCTGTTTGAAGAACTTAAGAGGTTAAGGGCTTGAAATGATAAATGCATTATTAATGTTGCCTCATAGAAACATCCAAGTCTATAATTTCTGAGGCAGGAAAAAAAAAAAAGACTAATAGGTTTTTGCTCACTTTTTTCCCCCTGGTAAATTAACCTACAGAACCTGTGAGAAATGTATAAATTAGACATTATTAG
Organism: Nyctereutes procyonoides; assembly: GCF_905146905.1. Taxonomy (NCBI): domain Eukaryota; kingdom Metazoa; phylum Chordata; class Mammalia; order Carnivora; family Canidae; genus Nyctereutes; species Nyctereutes procyonoides. The sequence goes on along the minus strand of NW_026575140.1, from coordinate 5,160,394 downwards.
AGAAAGTAATAATGGACCAAAAGCCATCATCCGAAGGTCTGATTCATTAGCAAGAGTGAAATGCACATCTTTAGTTTTGGGGTGTCTTCTTGTACTAAACCCTGTACAGCTGGGAAGAACAGGGTTAAAGGCACAGGAAGAGGATTGGTTCACACCAGGAGGGTACATTCTTACATAAGGCCTGGTGTGATCCCACTAGTCCACATGATGGTTACGGAAGACAAAGTGTATAGAAATAAAGAGCCTGGGTTTGAGAATACAACGGACCTGGCTTCAAATACCAGCCCAACCAACTATGAAATGTGGGGCTTTGGAAATCCAGACAGGTTAAAAATAGAGGATGGAAAAAAAAAAGATATGTGAAAGAACCCTAATCCTAAGAAAGCTAAATTTGAGGCTGCATTAATACCAAAGATGTCTGAAAACCTCTTTTTGAATTCTATCTTGTTTCATTTTTTAGTGTCGTGACCTTAAAATTCTTCCTCATTTGGGACATCATACATCTATAGAAAAATCTGCATCATCCTTTATTCCTACTATAAGCTACTCTTAGTGTGACTACTCAAGCTCTTTGTAGGATTTCCCTTTGCCCCCTCCTGGCGAGTGTGGATCGAGAGGCCATATTGAGAGTCTAAAGTTTCTTACCATGAGAAACTGCTTTGATATAATTGTGGGTCTCACGAATCACCTATCCAAATGCCTTTATTTTATTTCATAAACATTCTTAAGCATTGTCTGTGTAATAGGTACTGAAATAGGTTCCATGCATATAGAATCTGGACAGGATCACTGTCTTCAGAAAGTCTACAGTCTGCACTGTAAGGTTACATTGAGACATAATGTGTTTTACAACAAGCTTATGGGAAAATTCGGGGGAGATTTTATTTTGGGCATTTCTAGAGTAAAAACTTCCCCAAATCAGTGTGGAGAATGATACTTCTTTTCAGGTGGCAATACCTGTGTGTGAATCAAACCTTGTTTTGAGCTGTATCTGTGTGCTTTGCATCCTTGATTGGGCCACTTTTACAGGATGATTCTCAGCTACTGCCACCAGCCACGGCCTCATCGTTCGTTTATTATCTCTAACATCCCCCCTCCCTCTTGATGCCCATCATAATCCCATGAATTCACCATGGCCTAAGGCAACTGTCACTACCTGACTTTAACTTTATTTAATATGGTCTACAGTCTCTGTCCTGCTTATATCCCCTCAACACTCATCATCTCCATGTGGATGGCTTCCACCACAAGCAGTCGCAACTCTTTGCCCAAAGATTATCTCTAGCCACCAAAGTAGGCTCAGCAAGCCAGAGTTCTAGGGAGTAAGTGCCCAAGGGAGAAGCCCCACACCAACAGGGGCTGGTGGAAAGTATCTCAACTTTCTTGCTCTTTAGGAACATAACACCAAAGGCTATTTTACATTGTATCTGAAAGTTCTCCAGAGAGAATGAGTCCAGATTTCTCTCAGCAGTAAGCTGTGAGATAAGCCAGTCTTTATGATCTTCTTTCCCTTTCCTGAGTTATTCCTCTTCCCTTCTAACGGTGCTTCCTGAATCATCTACCAAGTCAACCATTTTCAGAAAGACAATGTAAGACTGGACTTGACTGTCAGGAAAACCGAGAGGAGGAGCAGAAGCTGGTAACCCCAACATGAGGAAGCCAGAGATGCTCCTTCCAGGTCTCACCCAGGGACCCAGAGCAGGTATCCAGAGCCTTCTGGTAACAGAGATCCTCAACAAAATAGTACAGAGGTCAAGGTCTCAAGGCCAAGGAGCTCCCAGGCTCCAGGGAAACCTCAAAAGCCAGAATGTCTTTGATGAGCCTGGGCACTGTGGTCATGAGCAAGGTACCCAGGACTTGGAGATGTGGAAGCTCTTGTAGAAGTAGACCTGAATGTCTGCCAGCTTGTGTGAAATGTGATCTGCCATGAAATGTATCCAGATCTTTCCATAAAAGTTTGTTCCTGGAATAACTAACCTAAGATGATCTGCATTTAGAGGCAAAAAGCATTTGTTCTTCATTTGCAGGTCACTTGAAGAAGCTTGAGCCTTTGGGTCAGACAAATTTAAATCACAATCTAATTTCTGTAGTCAGGTATGTTTCTACTGCAAGTGACTACCATACAACGCAAACTATCTTCAACTAGAAAGAGGATTTATTTACTCACATTTGAAGGAAGTTTAGGGGCTTTATATGGCATCAGATAGGGTTTGATGTAGCCACTTAATGATATTTCTTATTCATCTCTCAGTCTGACATCTTCTTTGTCATCTCTATTTCCAACTGGACGCTATTTGCAAAATAGTCAAGATGACTCATGGCCTAGCTATTCCTTAAGTGCCTAGGATCTGTAGAGAACAGAGTGTCTCTCCCCTATGGTAGCAAAGTTTTGAGTTATATGGAGGAATCCTGAGTATGGGATCCAGGTACTTGTTCTACATTTTAGGTCACCTCTGGATCACATCTCTGCTCCTACAGCCACAAAGATGTCAGTCCCACAGAAATCACATAGATTAAGAACAAGGGAGGAGAATGTTCCAACTGGAAAAAAAAAAAAAAAAAGAAGCTCTGTTACCAGAGGAAGAAAGAATAAATGGTGGGCACAGCGAGTTGTGAGTAAAAAAAATTACTTAGCCTTACTGCTTGATACAAAGGAGGAAAGAATGGAGGAACACTTGAAGAAATGACTCAGGGCATTGGGCTGGCTTTTTCAGTGGTAGTGATTCCTTGTGTCTCACTTTAGAGGTGTCACTGACCTTGCAGTCCCATGTTTCATAAACTTCTCCAATTAGAGAAACACAGAGAGTATCACGTGACTAAAGGTTTAGGAGAAAGACAAAAATGAACACAAATTCTTATTCCCATGACTTAGTAAAATATAACACACAGCTGAGTCTTGAATAATGTGGAGGTTAGGGGAGCTGAACCCCTGCAGTCAAAAACTGATGTGTAACTTTTGATTCTCCCCCAAACTTACCTACTAATAGCCTAATGTTGACCAGAAGCCTTAATGATGACATAAAAAGTCAGTTAACACATATTTTGTATATTGTATATATTACATACTGTATTCTTACAATAAAGTAAGTTAGGAAAACTATTATTCAGAAAATCACGCGGAAAAAAATACATGTACAATACTGTACTGTATTGAACAAATTCCACACAGAAGTGGACCTGTGGAGTTCAAACTCCAATTGTTCAAGGCAAAATAAAACAGTAGCTGTTATGGGCCAAATTGTCTGCCCTCTCCCCACCCCACATTCATATGTTGAAGCCCTAAGCCCCAGTACCTCAGAATGTGACTATATTTGGAGATAAGACCTTTAAAGAGACAATTAAGTAAAAATATGGGCCCTAACCACTCTGACTGGTGTCCCTATAAGAAGAGGAAATCTAGACATAAAAAGGGATGCTAGAGGCCTGTACCCAGAAAGAAAAGACCATATGAAGACATAGTGATAGGTGGTCATCTGCAAGCCAAGGAGAAAGCCCGCAGAAGAAATTAACCTTGCCAACACCTTGATCTTGGACTTCTAGCCCCCAGAAGTGTGAGAAAATAAATTTCTGTTGTTTAAACCACCCAGCCCAGAGTATGTTAATATGACAGCTCCAGCAAACTAATATAGTGGTACCAGTTACTGAGCATTTATAGGATTGTAGTAGGACTGACCTAAATGCTGTTGTTGTTTTTTACAGATTTTATTTATTTATTTGAGAGAGAGAGAGAGAGATTGCACAAGCAGGAAGAGAGAAACAGGGAGAGGGAGAAGCAGACTCCCCACTGAGCAGGGAGCCCAATGTGGAGCTCAATCCCAGGATGAGGAGATCATGACCCAAGCCAATGGTAGATGCTTAACCCACTGAGTTACCCAGGAGTGCCCCCACCCTGCTAAATGCTTTTATAGAGTGATCATTTAAGTCTAATGGCAGTCCTAAAAGGTGGGATTATGGGTATGAAAAGTACCCCATGGGGAATATGGTCAATAACATTGTAATATTATATGGCGATTGATGATAACTACATGTATCCTGATAAACACAGCTTAATGTATAAAATTGTCAAATCACTAAGTGTACACCTGAAATTAATATAACATTGTATGTTAACTATGCTTCAATTTGATTAATTAATTAGTTAATTAATTAATGTAAAAGAGGCTTGAATTGTTTACATATCACATAGATGGAGAAACTGACTTTTGGAAAGATTAAAAACCTACTTAAGGCCATGCTGAGAACACTTGGTTCTAATCAGACTGCATAACTGCCTACTTGAAACCTCCTCTTGAACATCTGAACATGACAAAAACCAAACTCAAGGTCTATTTAGCACACCCAGTTTTGTCATGCAAAGTTTTCTCCATCAAACATTTATAAGCCAGAATCCAAAGAACCATTTTTTTTAACGACACCTTGCCTCATCCTTCAAATCGAATCCATCATAAAGTTTTGTTTACTGGACTTCATCTTTTCACACAGTGCCTGACACATTAAATACTCAATAAATTATTAACTTGTGGAAGTAGAACTGATATGCTTATTAGCAACAGAAGAGATGGGCGTCAGTGTACGTTAGAAGGAAGATCAAAGATTATGCCAAGATTTTAATTCAGGAAATGAAAGGCAGTCTTCAGAAAGTTCGGTTAGGTCAGCCCCAAAGAACTCATCAATCCTCACGGTCATTCTCCCTCTGTTCCTGTTCAGGCCTCTCTACTGTTCTCCATATCCTGAGAATCTGCTATGGTCCAGACCGTTATCTCTCACCTGGATTAGTTCAGTGTTCTCTCTTGCATGTTTCCATTATAGCCAGAATAATCAGTTAGACTAATTCTCCATAAGACACTCCATGGGCTCCTCCACTGGGTAAATGTTTGCCTTATGACTCAGGTGATCATATTGACTCTCACCCTAACCCTAAATAAGGCACAGATGGAAACAATGTGCAAAAAACTTAATTTGGCCAAGGCTGCAACCCCAATCGTGGCCTAGTCATAAACTCATGGATTATTCTTTTTGTGTCACACCATATCACTTCCTAGGAAGCCTGGGATAATATAATAGTGATATTGATAATAGAGATTTCTTCATCTGTGTATGGAGGAAAAGACCTAGGTAGGACTCCCAGATGTCATGTCTTACTTCTGCTATGAATTGAACTGTGAGTTTTAACATAAGCCAGGCCTCCAAAATGTGATGCCTCATCTGTAATGCTAGGTCTTGTGTACTGATCTCTGTGTGCTTCTCCTATTCCACAAAGAAATTATAAAATCACTGGCCATGTTGTTGAGAAGAGACAAGATCTTAAGGTGAACTAGAGACAGAAGAGAATAACACGTAGTAGACAATTTGAGAAAAACACTAGTACTGAAAAAGAAATGTGTGGAAGATTCGGAAACCAGTGATTAAGAAACTTGGGTTTTTCCCCACCCTCTGAGTTTTCTCTACACTTGCCCAAGGAATGCCAAAAATAAGAGCTGAATTTTCTCCAGAAGCAAATGGGATAGAAACCAGGCCTCAGACACACCTCTTCCTACTAAGACTGTGTGAGGATCCACCCAAGAGGTTGTGGCCAAGAGGTTAGGAAGTTGGGGCCAGATCCTTCCCTTTCCATTAACATGGCTGCCCTTTGAGGTAGGAAAAAAAAAAAAAAACTAGAATCAGATTCTATGAGCAACAAGCTATCTTGGGAAACAGCTGGAACTCACACTCATTTCTCAAATGAGAAAATCAAGGCACAGGAAGGTCAGATAACATATCCGAGTTCACAAAGCCTGGAGCAGACATTCAAACCGTGGTCATTCTGACTCCAAAATTTGTGTTCTTACTGTGATACATCTCCCCAGTGACAGGTAGTATAAGAATGTCTGGCAGACATCTCTACCTTTTTTTTTTTTTAAGATTTTTTGCAGGGAGCCCGATGTGGGACTCGATCCAAGGACCCCAGGATCATGACCTGAGCTGAAGGCAGATGCTCAACCACTGAGCCACCCAGGTGTCCCTTCTGTCTTTCCTAGGGTAATTGTAGATCTCATTTATTGTTAGAGATTTTCTTTTCATAAATGGGCAGCTTTTGCTCTTTATCTCTTTGGTATTGATTGAGGGACCACACAGGAAATTCCAGGATCTCTTATCCTAGCACGTAATTATTTTTGATGTTGACACCCAGTTCCTTATACTGTTCTGATTCTTTCATCAGGATATTTGGGCCTGTGTTTAATCGTCTCCCAACTAGGAATAGCTATGTTCTCACTTGATAGCAGATATTGGTTGTATCAGTAGGTAAGCACTTAGTATACAGGAGAAGAAATAATCAGAAAATTTTTAAAAAGAAAATAATTCAAGTTACTGGATGAATAAGCTTTATCCATCATGTCTCCTCTCTGGGTGTGTCAGTCCACCCATCTAGAACAAGGGGAAGTGTGATCAGATGATGTCTAAGGATCATTGTGTCTCCAGCCACCTTGAATCTTGTCTATGACTGAGAATAAGAAAGAGAGTTTCCCATGATATCTCAGTGGCTCCGGAAGTGAGGTAGCTGTGGACCATTGGCAGTTCTGAGAATAAAGGGCCTGAACACTGAATTTCTAGACCATTCTCCTGTCCTCTTTTGCCCAGGTTATGTGCTTTCCCTCTAACCAAGGGACATAACCAAGTGTTCTGGACCTTGAGGTAAAGAAGAAAATCAGTCCCTGGCATTCTTGCCCAATAAGCTTACAATGACAACGAAATCACCCATTGTGGCTTTGTATCTATAACCCAGAATAAACCAACCTTCTAAGTCAAACCTAATTGGTCACTGACACCATTATTTATCAAGTATTAGATATAAAATTTCACCGTTTTCTACTAAATACAAGATTTTAAGCTTAATAAACATTAATATCTTAATCAAAATAGTTTGACAATCGTTAATAGCTTCAATAATCATGACAATAGCTATTACTTATTAAGCACTTTATTGGATATCAGTAAGTTTGTCAACTTTTATATTTTTTTCATTTCCAATCTTATAAATTAGGTTCTTTTAAGATTCATATTTAATATATGAGGCAACTAAGGTTGAGAGAGGTTAAGTAATCAGCCCAGAGTAACACAGCTCGGATGTACTGGAGCCAAGATTCGAACTTGAATTGATCTGGCTCCAAAGACCACTCCCTAAACCATTCTGCCTTTTTAAGTGACCTTAAAAGCTGTGTGCCTTTAGTATTAAAAAGGTATTCTCCTCTTTGGTATGCCAATTCTTGCTGGAATGGAATTATCTTGTGAGTCTTTCTACTTGCTTTGGCCAAGCTGGCAAGTCATCACATTTCCTGATCTGTGATTTTATATATCTGTCTCTTCCAACAGTAACTAAGCAAGAGAAATACCTGCCAAGTTAGTCTCTCAGAGGGTGGGGTCAGGTCACAGAAGATAACAACTTCAGCAGCTGATAAAATGGAAGCTCAGGGTTTTAAAAGGCTGAGGTACAGGGGAGAGGCCAGGAGGACCCCAAAGGTAGGAGGAATGAGCTGGAACCTCCAGGGTCACAACATGGATCCAATTTATATAAGCTTGATTTATTAATGGCTATAGCACCATCGTCAATCTACACAGTTCAGAAAAGAGGAAGGAGGAAGGGTGGAGGATTTCCACTTATGACTCATTGGTTAGCTCAGTGTTACATGGGCATCCCTAACTCCAGGAGAGGCTGAGAAATGTCTCTAGAGTAGACAAAGTCAACAGAAAGAAGGGAGCCAGAAGAGTATTGAAGAAACCAATCTATAGTTCCTTCCCCTCTCTGACAGTTACCCTGATAAAATCTTCGAATAATGAATGATATCATGCATATTACATCCACCAAAGGAAAAGTCAGGAAATGGGAAGCTAAGGAAACGTGGGAAGGTATGAGTTTATCAATATGACTAGGGTGTATCCGAGAATGACATAATTGTGCTGGTATTATTAAAAACCTTAATACAAGTTACAAGGTGATCCATCACTAGAATCAGAACACCCAACTCAATAACTGACAATAAGAAAGGGTAGAAAACACTGACCTGGTTCATTCCATGTTGCACGAAATGTACAAAATTCCCGTAGCCTACAACACACAAAATGTGGTCTGTACCAAAAGCAGCAAAGGGAAGCTAAAGGCAATTTATGTAGTGGGTTTCTTTAGTGGAAGTGAAACTGATCCAAAGGACCCATTTTATTCCATCCTCTGAAGAGGTATCCTCTGATGTGATGGAAGGTTAGTTCATCTACTTCTCAAGAGCCCAGGATAAACACGTCTCAAAATCGTCACACTAAACAACTAAGCTACTTTCTGAAGTCCGGGTTGACTTCTCATATGCCTGGAATAGCAGATAGGTGTATTTAGGCAATGGGAAAAGAAGATTCTACAGTCAAAGTGAATAAATTGTTATCAAGTTGATATACTAGTATCCTACAAATTTGGTTGGAGTGAATTATTTTCTTAAATCTAGCCAGCTCTGAATGCCATCACAAGGCTAAACATTGCTCCTTCAACCTTGCCGACCCCATCCTATGACATTTCATGCACACGCGCACGCACACACACACGCGCTCAGTGGTTTTCTCTGTATGGCCAATTAATTACCCTATATAGATAATAAATCTATATTCCTGCTGCCTTTTTTTCATTCCAAAAGAAGACGGACTCAGGCTTAATAATAGAAGAAAGAACATTTTCACAGTCATAGTTGTCCCAGGTAAAATGCATTGTCATAGTTGTTCCAAGTAAAATGCATTGTCTTAGAACACTGTAGAAAGATTTTCCACATCACAAGAGGGATAGATTATAAATACTTTTTTGTCTCTGAGGTCCTATAGTGTCCTGAAAATTTTTACCTCCGTATTCTCTGAGTCCATTTAAATTTGGAAGCAATCAGAGGTGTGTGTTCATTCATTCATTGACTTGCTCACTCATTCTTTTATTTATTCAACTAATAAATATGTGCACATAAATCACCATGGGCCATGCCAGGTAATAGGGGCTGAGAAAACAGAGAAAAATAATTAAATAGTCTCTTTTCCTTAAAGAGGTCATAGGGTGCTTGACGGTGGTATTCAGCAAGTGCTCTGATAGGTAAAATCCCATACATATGCACTCTGCCAGATAGAAAGGAAGGTTGCTAGTGGGAAAACTTTCCAAAAATTTAAGTTAAGAGAGAGGATTTTTTTTAACTAATCTGAAACCTTCCAAGTATTTTTTAAGATTCTATTTATTTATTCATGAGAGACACAGAGGAAGAGGCAGAAACATAGGCAGAGCGAGAAGCAGGCTCCATGCAGGGAACCCGATGCGGGACTCGATCCTAGAACCCGAGGATCAGGCCCTGAGCCAAAGGCAGACATTCAACCACTCAGGTGTCCCTAAAACCTTCCAAGTATCTAGTAAAGTTCATTGCTACCATCTTTCTACACAGCGTTTCTGTGTTTCTATAGAATAGTCATTGGGTGGTTATTCAGCCATGGGCCAGTCTCCAAATGTATATGCAGGCATCAGTCTTATTTAAAAAAAATAGGTTATCAGAACTAAAAATGTTCATGGGTAGATAAACAAGCATACTCCCCTTATGTACCATAGTGAGAAAACTGAGGCCAGAGGAAGTCCAGTAAAGTCCCATTGTGATCTTTTGGGACCGAAGGGCTGGGATCAGGAGCTTGTGTCTGTCATCCTTGTATCATAGCAGCTTGATTCATTTTATGATTTATGTTTTATTTTAGATGATGATGATAAGCATGTATGTACTAATCACTTGCCAGCGTCAGACTGCTTCAAAGTGCTTTATTGCTTGCCCTGTCGCATCTGCAGAATAAGCTCAGGAAGTAGGTGTTATGGTCTTCATTTTACAAATAAGGAAACTAAGGACCAAATAAATGACAGTTGCCCTTCGATCAACACGGGTTTGAATTGCACGGGTCCACTCACGTGCAGGTGTTTGTCAGCACAGTAGTATAAACATACTTTCTCCTCCTTAGGCTTTTAAACTTAACATTCTCTTTAGTTTACTGTAAGAACACAGTACATGCTACATACGCTACGTATAAGATAATTGACTGTTCAAGTTATTGGTAAGACTTCTGGCCAACTGTAGGCTACTAGGGGGTAAGTTTTGGGGGAGTCAAAGCTTATCCGCACTAATGCCCGCTCTGTTCACTCATTCTTTTATTTATTCAACTAATAAATATGTGCACATAAATCACCATGGGCCATGCCAGGTAAAAGGGCCTGAGAAAACAGAGAAAAATAATTAAATAGTATCTTTTCCTTAAAAAGACTAAATTTTTTCCCTTCAATCACAATTAGTTTGTAAAGACACAGAGCTAGGAAGTAGAAGAATGATATGAGCCCAGGTTTGTCTCACTCTCGAGTCCCACTCTCAGGCATTATACCCCGTGGCCTTCTTCTAGTATGCTCTGATGGAGGGCCTAGTGATTTGTCCTGGACATCCAGGGTAGGAAGAATCAAACACAAGTCTTAGACCTCAGCTTAAAGCAGGCGAATATTTGTTCATGGAGCCTTAGTGAGGGGGGAACAAGGTTAGCCGACATCCAGTAGCATTCCCATCCTCTTCTCCCTGTGACGACGACACTCTCCAGCCAACTGAAACAACACTGAGAAACGGAGCAGCGATAAGTAATCTGGGAGCATGACCCACCCCACTGGGGACATTCACAGCCGTTGCCATAACAAAAGCAGGAGCTGCGATAAGGAACTGGGAAAAATCGGTTATAAAGAAGACGGCAGCCAAAGCAGACTGTGGACACAGACCATAATCAGCCCTGGAACTCACACAGGCACAGATCCCAGGGTGCAAATTGTGTTTCCCTTTCCAAAGGGCTCCCTATTCCTGAGGGAAGCTTGGTCTTTGGAAAGCCAACCACTCAGGGTTAGGAGCAGTGAGAAGTCCTTTTGGATTTGGCCCCGGCTGACTCTTTCACTTCATCTCTTGTTCCTCCGATACATTCATTCTATTTTCAGCCATGAAGAGCTGTGCTTGTGGTGCCAGCGTACTCCGTGCCATTTCTTAGCTCTCTGCTGCTGGATGTATTTCTTTCTACCACTGTCTTTCTCCTTCCTTTCTTTAAATTTGAGAATTTCTGTTCATTCTCTGAGGTTTATTCAATATGGCACCTTATCTAGAAGGTCCTCTATATTCTCTGATCACTAACACCCCCCCCCCACGGACCCACTTATTTCAGGTGAGAATAATGTAGTTCCTCTCAAGGGCAGTCATAGTACCTTGGGAATATCTGTATCACAACACTTCCTGTATCATATTAAAATTGTGGGTTCATATTTTTGTCTTCCTCTGTAGACTGTTGCCTTTTGGAAAGCAGGGACTATGCTGTATTTACAAGATGTAGTAAAATAAACATTACACTCTCAATAAATGCTGCATGAATGAATATATAAATGTAAAAATGAATAAACTAATGAGCCCAAATTAATTTCATAAAAGAAATCCTAGTCTAGTAGATGGAGCCAAAAATAATTCATCTTTTATGTCTCTTCTGAGGGCTGGATCCATGGTATCAATTATAGAAAGAATAGTTCTTATACCATCATGGTTCAGAGTGTAGGAGGAGGGTACACAGAGACGATCCGACTCCACAGGGAAGTTTCCACAGGGAAACTGGGGCTTGGGAAGGTCAGATGACTCTATAATTACCATTCATCTCAGGGATAGAAGATTTTCAAGTAGGCATCAACCTAGTCCAATGCCATAAGTCAGGGAGGTGGTATTGCCACCACTTTATGAGCAAGTATATTAACTGAGTCTTTATGATGGGTCAGGCCCTATTTTGGTGCTGACGGTCCAGTGGGAAACAAAATAAATGAGTGTTTGTTCCAGTGTTTACAATCCAGGTAGGAGAGGAGACAGATGAATAAGTATGAAGTCTATGCAGGAGAGTCACTGAACCCAGAGCTGGAGAGTCCAAGTTTTCCTGGAGGAAAATTCAGGCCGTGGGGGATTCACAATTTAGATTAGTGTGACCCCTCCTGGATGTCATAATGACTATCTCTTCCTACTCATTTGCTAGGACCTACTCTCTGCCAGGCCTGTACAGAGTGTTGTACAGTTTGCTTTTTTACCTCCTCCCCAACACCAGTTTCTCCTGAAGTTAAGTTTGATTGTCCCCATTCAACAGATGAGGAGACTGAGGCCCCAAGTAGATAAGTGACATGAAGTTCCCCCACTAACAAGGGGTAGAGTCAGATGATGGCCTCAGGTCTGCTTCTGTCTAACTCTGCACCTCCCAGTCCACCATGACTTACTTTGAAAACATGTTCTTGGTGTTGAAGAACTGGCATTCCCAGGTTTCACCAAAATGTCTGCCTTTCCCATAGTCATTGAGTATTAATCACATGCAGAAGTCGGTGCTGGACTTCAGAAAAACATAGTAAGGAGACGAAGAAGGACTAATTGCTAAAGGGCCAACAATCCTGAGAGAGAAAGAGAGAGAGGAGAAGGAGAGGGAGAGGGAGAACAATTAAAAGGCAGAAATGCCAAGAGAAATACCCCAAAGCACTGTGGGAAATATAAAAGGAAGTGACTCACTTTTCTTAGAGAGGTCAGAGAGGTGAGCCCTATCATGACTGCTTATTTGCTAACGGCCAACTTCTAGAGATTTAACTCCAGAATAATAACCAAGTCCTCCTGGTGAGACAGGGACAGGAAATACAAAACAGGATCCAACTGGTGAGTTTTCACAAGATTGACTGTTGGCAGCCTCTACGTGTTCAAGAGCTGTCCCCTAATCCTCAGCAGCTCAACTATTCAAGACCTGGGTGAAATGATCACCTAGTAGCTGGGTGGGTTTCAAACTCAGCTCTGCACTGGAAACTTCTGTGGAGCTTTTAAAAAATAGCAATACTCAGGCCACGCTTCAGAATTAAATTAAATAATTTGGCAGCATTAAAGCCAAAGACAAGCCTAAAGGAAAAAATCGTTGGGATAAATGAGATAGGTAATGGCCATTGTTTGGTCAACTCTCTTTCCACAGGGCTTTTGCACAACCTCTTCCTTCTGAATGGATCATCATTCACCATTTTCACCCATCCTTCCCATTTATTTATTTAAATTGCAGGATAATTAGCATACACTGTGATATTAGTTTCAGGTCCACACTATAATGATTCAATAATTCCATGCATTTCTCAGTGCTCATCAATCAAGATGGATGCACTCTTAAAAAAAACAAAAGATTTTATCTATTCATCTGACAGAGAGAGAAAAGGACAGCACCAGCAGGGAGAACAGCAGGCAGGGGGGGAGCAGACCCCCCCCATGGAGAGGAAGCCAGGTCTAGGGCTTGAACTAGGACCCCAGGATCACAACCTGAGCCGAAAGCAGATGCTAACTGAGCTGTCTAGGCATCCCAGGATAGTGGGATCCCCTTTGTCTATTACACCCAACCCCATACCCACCTCCTCTGGTAAACACTATCCTTCCCTATTTTTTTAAGGATTTTATTTATTTAGGGAGAGTGAGAGAGCACACTTGCGCCCAGAAGAGCTGGATGGGGGGGGGGGGCAAGGGTCAGAGAGAGAGGGAGAGAGAGAATCTCAAGCAGACTCCACACCAAGCATGGAGCCTGATGCAGACCTTGATCTCATGACCCTGAGATCATGATGTGAGCCAAAATCAAGAGTCAGAGCCACCCAGGGGCCTCTGTCCTTCCCCATTTAATTGACTATTCTGCTACCTTTGGGATCTCTTCCCCATTAGAGGCCGCCAGCCAAGGTCCTTTGTTATCTGTCCTCAAAGGACCTGTTTCTTTATTTCATAGCCCTCACAAAGGCCTGTAATTGTACAAAAACAAAGAAGATAAAATATTCAATGAAGTCCATCTTGTCCACTAGACTGAAAACTTCCAGAAACAGGGACCGTACAAATGATTCTTCCCTCTCTCCATAATCAGGACCTAGCTCAGTGACTAGCTGGCACAGAGGAAGCACTCAATAGATATTTGCTGAATGAATGAAAAGATGCATGAATGAACAAGAAAAGCAAGGATCACACTGTAGGCCATAAAACAAAACCTGACTAAATTTAGGCGTTTTTGTTTCTGTTGTTTTTTTTTTTTTTCTAGCCTCTAGGCTTTTGTTTCTGTTTTCTCAGCATTTCAACATTAAACAGCCTCTCCCATATCTGCATTTCATCCGTGAAAGCTTCATCCCAAACCTCCTCCTGTATCGTGCTTTCCCAAATCATCCCACAGGAAGTGAATTCCCTCTTCTCTACAAACCTGGAATTCTAATTGGAATGTGCTACTGGATGTTGTCTTGGATACATATTACCACTTTCAAGGAATTATAAGCAACTTAGAGGTGGCGACTGCTACTTCATGTCTGCCCTTCCCCACGCGGTGCCCAGTGCAATGCCCGCCACGTAGTAGGTATTCTATAATTATTTGCTTTAATGCTTGTCTAAATGAATGAGTATATGTCGTGGGTAAATGGGCAATAGACTTCTGCATTCATTTGTCAAACTCAAGCAAAAGGACAATCACACAGATTTTTAAGCTCATATGTATTCTAAGGATTTAGCCTAGGAAGAAATTACTAATCAGCCTTCTTTTCTCTTTTCCTTTTTAGACCACATTCTAATTTTTTTTTCTTTACTGGAAGAGAGAATGGAAATAAGACAGCGATTCTGGATGAGTCTGGATAATTATATTTTTCACATTGCTTAGCGGTTAGGATTGACAACTACTGATTACCCAAGGCAGTGCGTATTTTTCAAAATAATTCACAACACAAAAGTAATAATTGGATATAATTGCAAAACCAATTAATATAGCTTCAGCACATTCATGAGTTTATGGACCTCAGTTTCCCTGTCCTTAAAATAACAGGGGTGGAATAGATCAGTGTTTCTCAGCGTCTATTCCCCTAAGACACACATAACTCATTCAAAGTTCACTCATTCATTAAGTAAATATTTAATGAGCATATACTAGGATAAGTGAAAAACATCTTTTAGTGGAGGAGATAGGCATTTGTCAATAATCATGTAAATATCTGTATTATTGTTATGCCTAAGAGATAAAAATATTTTAACAGAGCAGTGGATATCATGGAGGTTTGAGCTAGTCACAGAGGTCAGGAATTACTAACAATATGGGAAAACACTCCTCCTGGAGTACGGGTATATATAGTAGTCAGTGTTCTCCAGAGAAACAGGACCAAATGGTTGTATGAGAAAAAGAAACTTATTTCCAAAAAAATGGCTAATGAGTTGGTGGAAGCTGGCAAGTCCAAAATCTGTAGGGCAGGCTGGCAGGCTAGAGACCCAGAGAAGAGCTGATGAGTCCAAAGGTAATCTGGAGACAAAATTCTCTCCTCCTTAGGAAACTTCAGTCTTTTCGCTTAGAGCCTTCAACTGATTGGATGAGGCCCACCTACATTATGGAGGACAATCTGCTTTACTCAGAGGTCTACCGATTTAAATGTTAATCTCATCTAAAAAAAATACCTTCACAGTAACATCATAACTGTTATTGACCAAATATCTGAGAACCATGGTCTCAATACATTGACACATAAAATTAACCATTACAGAGCAAACAGGAAAGAAAAAAAGAGTCCAGAGGAGCTATGGGGAATGCCTGGGGAGAGGACGGCAGGAGATGAGACCTGGGGAAGACAGGGTATAGCTACATAGGGCCTCATGAGCCATATAAGGACGTCTGCTTTTTTCCTACAAGTAGTGTGAAGTTTTTCAAGGGTTTGAAGCAGTGTTTTGTCGTGAATAGACAATGCTTTCCCAAACCAGTTCTTTGGTGAAGATATGAGCACAATACTACAGGTTGTGAGGAGACTGGTCTGGTAAGTAGAGCCAAGGAGAGGTGAGGGACTAAGATGATGGTAGGGCAGATAGGGTGATCCACCATAAGGTGGGAGGCACCGGGTGATAGCTGACAGGAGGGGTGACCAACCAACAGTCCCAGTTCTAGTACTGAAAGTCCTGTGTCCTGGGAAACCTCTTAGTCCCTGGAACTGAACTGGGATGGTCGGTCACCCATAGAGGAAAATGTCAGTGATGATATTTATGTCTCTGGGCATGGAAGGGTCGTCCTGAATACTCACAAATTTGCTGTTAAGTGATTTATATAGAAAGGCATGTGTTATGTAACCTGCTGGAAAAAATGCCCTGCACGTTCCCTTCCAGCTCTCATAGTCTTCTCCTCCAAGCCTAAAGGAATGCCTGCAAAGGCAGCATCTCTAAAACAAACAAATAAACAAAACATCCTGAAACCTGGACCTTCAATGGACAAACTCTTCCATCTGAAATACAAAATACAGCCCGCCCTATGGTTTCACTAGACTCCACAATGACTGCGTCAGTCCAGCACCTAGCTAGTATCGGATGAGAACATTTAGAGGAAGACGTTGAATTAATTTATTTCATGCACAGTCACTGCTGTGGAAGTACTAAACTGATAGATCTTTGTCTTCACTCAACACAGAAGAACTCAATGAAGGTTTTTCTTTACCTCATAATATCCCACTTATACTCTCTTCTTCTCCTTCTGCCCCTTGTTCTCCAACTAACTTCCTGCCTCCCTCTTATCTCTCTAGATTATAATATATATTTTTCCCCTAAATATTTTGAGAGTCCCTTGGAGACAACTTGCCTCTATACCCTTAAACATATAATGTGAATTTCCTAAGAACAATGACATTCAACACTGATATGGCATCATTGTCTAATCTGCAGTCCATCTTCAAATGTCACCAATGGCTCCAATCATCTCATGCCTTCCTCATCACCTCCACCCCCAATGCCTGCCACTTCCAGGATCCATAAACCTTTACATACACATTAATTTATGCACTCATTTGTCATTTATTTGTTAATTTTAAGAAAGTGATTTTTCATTATAAAATCAATTATGCTTATAGGAGAATGAAAAAATACAGAAGGAAAGAAGCATAGCCTCAATACCTCAGCTTGAGAACAGCTGAATTATTTATTTTAATAAATATTTTAATACTCCTTTACAAGCCACTGTATTGCATGATACTACAAATACAATATTTAGCCTCATATCTTAATTTTATCTCTCAACACTGGAATATTAATATTTCCTGAGTTGTATTAAAGCCTTCAAACACTGTTCTTGATAATGATATGATAGCTCACCAAATGTGTATTGCACAATTTTCTTAATCATGCTGTCCATGGATGAGCATGTCCACTTTCATGTTTCTATACAAATGAGATAGTTAGCATATTTGTGCATAAAGCTGTGTTGTATTTCTGGTGTTTTCCTTAGGCTAGATTCCCAGAAGAGGACTTTCTGGATCAAAGGGCAGGTTAATACTCCTGATGTATGTTGCAAGACTGACTTCCAAAAAGGCTGTAGCTATTTCCATGCCTGACACAATGCAAGGAAATGCCTATGGAACGGGCAAAAATCTACGCAGGAAAAGGTGAAATCCTACGGTTAAAGGGGATTATAGTATGAGGGACTCCTGCGTCCTGCCCCAAACAGAGCACCAGAATTTGTATTTTCCAGCCAGGTGAGTTCTCAGCAACGTAAGCATTCTTTTAGAATACTTCCTAAAAGAAATATTTTATATCAGCAATGGGATCCATGGACAGGTTTCATGGAATCTTTGACTTCCTTGATTTCTGTGTAACCTTTGGTCTTGGTTTATGCTTATATATTTGCTGATTTCCTAGGAAGATGCTCAGAGTTTCTTCAGATTCTTGGGAATATCTGGTTAAACCATTGTTGTTTCGCTGCCTGTGATTCAACATTTTCCTAGTAAAAGAATATTTACAGTTTTCTTTGGGAAATGACCATTCCTCACACTTAGCCCCTTGGTTTGAATGGAGTTGACCTCTCCTCCTGGGAAGATCTTGATTGGCATAAGGCTATTGATGTTTTAAATATTCCGAGGCCCAGTAATTGGACCAGCCTGGCCATATGACCCAGTTCAGGATAATGAGATTCATGCACAGAATCCCCGTTCAGCTGTTGAGAGAGACAACTTGCTTTCCTAGATGGAAGCTCTGGGCTTTATATGCTCATCTGACCCTCCTATGGCATTTAGAAAATAAATTTACATATCTTAAAAAAGGGCTTACAGGTGAGTGGGGGATGCTGGGCTCTAGTGACATCATCTTTGTCTCCTGGATCAGTCCTGCCTGGATATAAATCTACCCTGAGCCCTTCAGTTCACTAAACCAATGATTTTATGTTTCACTAAGTGGGTTGGGCTCTGTCCCTCACCCTAACTAATCTAAGATGTATAAAAATAAAATTAAGACACATTGAATTTCAATTTCTTCATTTTATATATAGGACTATGCAGGCACAGAGAGGGTCACTGGCTTGGCCAAAGTCAACCTAGAGATGGAACTGGGATGCAGTCTCCCTCTTTCCAGTATACTGCTCTTATCAAATGTCTGATTCCCCCTGAATTTTAAGAAAAGATCAAAATATGTATAGCAAGTATTTTCTAATTATTTCTGTGTTATCTACAAAGCAGAGTGGTCACTATCAAAGACTCTGTATATCCAAAAAATGTACTACACACATTACAATTATTGGAAACACAATGGTTTGAATTTTTTCAGGGTCTTTTTTTTTATAATTAGAAAGTTTTCTTTAAAAAACATTAGAAATTCTAACCTCTCAGAACCAAATTCAAATCATCTACCTTTATGGAGTCATCTGGAGCTGGGGAAAGATTTTCAGAGTGAAACCCAATAGTTACCTTATATCTTTGGCAAGATCCAGACATTATTAGGCATTCGTTATGAATGGAGTCCGTGCCTGGGATACCCAGGTTTGTCCTGGCATCATTCAATGGGGCTCTTCCAGAACGGATCCTGGCACATGTTCAAGCCCAGGACTGGTTTCTGGTACCATGACTCACTGCTGACTTTAATTTTTCAGATAAGCTGGAAAACTTCAATGGTTACATAACTTAGAAGCACTTATCAGACGATGCTCCAAGGACAGCAAATTTGACTGAACATGTCAACAAGGGATAGCTCACATTCTCACAAAAATATAAAATTTTCATGTCGGGAGAGTTGAGAGAATGTTATTAATCAAGTCTCCTCGTTGTTCAGGGTGGGATCTAGCATCCCAAAATAAGAAGGCGAGTTCCTCCAAGGTACACAGGAAGTCTGCGCTAGATCTAGGGGAAATTTTTGTCTTTTTGTCTAACACTCCTTCCAGGGACAGGCTATTATTTCTTACTTACTCCTCTGTTAACTTGGCAAAGAGGGAATGTCCACTGGCTTCTGAAGGTGCAACTACACTGTAATTGTCTTGGGTTATTGGACTAAGAGTATTATCATGACTTATTAGAACCCTTGGAAATAGGATTTAGCCATTCAAGGTTATAACCAAGGTTTCCCCCCTTTATTCCTATGTCTGTGTGAGCACTGTTTGGCCCCTACAAGCTACTAATTCTTTGGGGCAGACTTTTGCCAGACCACATAACTAGTCTGCTGTGATTCATCAGCCTGGAATATGGGAGGGCCTCTTAGCCAGTGCTACCTACACTACCTAATACTATGGGGGGTATTCTCTACTACTGTGCCTGGCTAAATGTCTCTATTCAGTCTTACTGCTGCCTTAAATCCCAGGATTGTAAATATTAGCACTATATCCCAAATGCTGTAGCTTTTGTGTCCTTCATTTGCCTAGCTATGGTTGAGAGTAGTTAAAAACACAAACACAGAAAGGGAGAAGTCACAGGTGATCATTTGATGTGCAAATTTTATTTATTTAAAATTAAAGTAGCTTTGCCTAGTGAGGCTCTTCTAGGGAACTAATTCCTAAGTCACTGGGGTTCTAGCAGCTTTGAGTTCCAGGACAAGTGATAAATTGGTGTCTAGCCCTCTTCTTTCCTCCGAGCCCCCTCCATCCCCATCTGACCAGTGTGGTTGCAATCATGATGGATTTCACAACCTTAAACAGCTTTTTCTAAACACTTTTTCCAAAAGTGTTGATAAAAGATAAAAACGCAGAATGTGAGAAAGAGAGACACAAAACAGAGTAATCTTTTAAAGCCTTTGCTGGGTTGAATCCATTTCTAGGCTTGTGTTGACTGGCTGTTTCAACGGGTAAGAACAGGGGCCTCTCCAAATGTCCATGTTTCTGTCTACAGTGAAGATTCTTTTTTTCTTTTCTTTTCTTTTCTTTTCTTTTCTTTTCTTTTCTTTTCTTTTCTTTCTTTTCTTTTCTTTTCTTTTCTTTTCCTTTCCTTTTCTTTTCTTCTTTCTTTCTTTCTTTCTTTCTTTCTTTCTTTCTTTCTTCTTTTGTTCTTTTTCTTTCTTTTCTGTCTCTTTCTCTAGAGAGAGAGGTGGAAGTGGGGGTAGAGGGACAGAGAGAATCTTAAGTAGGCTCTGCACTCAGCACGGAGCCCAACATGGGGCTTGATCTCATGACTCTGAGATCATGACCTGAGCCAAAATCAAGAGTCAGACACTTGATCAAGCCAACTGAGCCCCCCAGGCACCCCTATAGTGAAGATTCTTTATAGGCTTTTGTTAAGGTTAAAATAATTGTTTTTTAGATCTAGGAAGAACATTAATCTTCACTACCCTACACCAAAACATAATCTTAGAAATATCCATTTCTCAATCTATTTCCAGAGTAGCTAGGCAAAATGTGTCCTGGAAGACTGGAACGTGGGAGGAGTCAGCAAAAAGTAAGACCAGTTCACTCCCGAGGGGTTCAAAGTAGAAATGAGGCCCTGGCAAAGAGGGTCAAATTTCAGCTGAGGAAGAGTGGGAGGTGGCAAAGGTCTCAGTCAAGGGATATGGGCTTTCTGGATCTAGTCATTGCCCCCTCAACCTTGGGGATAGGGTTCCAGATCTCCAACTCTTTCAATAAAAATCAGCTTTTCCCAAACCCCAATGGTTGAGCTCATTTTTCATATCTTTTCAGATAAATCCATATTGGGGGAATTGAATGAGACCTATACTGGCAGAGGAAGTCTTTCCCCCACAATTAAGGGAGATAGACAGGATTCAGATTTTAATTCCATTGGGAAGCCAGAATCAAATATCTCAAAGATCCAGTTTTTTTACACAGACCATCACACAAAGAGGCTAAAATGTAGATTTTAAAGGTCCACAGCTAGGATGTCCACGGTGAGAAGAGTAGGCTTACCCATTTCACACCAGGAGGAAGTAACCTTTAGAACATTCTTGTGCGCTGGTGATGTTGCTTCTGTCATGTTAGTGTGGTGGATGTGGATGGGTCACTTAGCTCCCAGCACTGAAGATGAGACAGACACTGATAGCATTGGCTGGGATAGTCAAGAACTGGAGCCTCGATGACCCCATAGGAGATGTGATCATGCAGAACCAGAGAACAAAAACTGCAGCTGACTTGGGAATACTTTAAGAGTTCAGGGAGAGATGGCATGTGCAAAACATGGTGTTGGCGAGCTCCAGCTATCGGAAGGGGAGTTTGTTCTAATCCCCCAAATTTTCCAACTGCTCAAATCCAAGCAGCATTCATGGTCACTTGACCAATATAATTCCCTCCCATTCCAGAGGAAACTCCTTGTCTCCCACCCTTCTCTTCAGTATGTCTGGTACCCATCCCTCTCAGTCAGCACTTTCAGCTCTTAAGGGTTTGATTGCCCTGTGATTAAGGAGGTTTGTTGGGATCTAACACACTGAGAAAGGGGTGTGGAGAAGGAAATAAATATTTAATGAGAATTTTGCTTCTGAGCCTTCCTCTTAGAAGGGAAAATGGAAATCAAAATCTTCATTGGAACCCCTATTGCTGGAGGACAAAGAAATGTTCTTGTACCGCTGTGAAAACGAGCTGCTGGCACCTCAGCAAGAGGCAGCTCTGAGAGGGAATGTCTTAATGAATCACGGAGCAAAGAGCCCTTTTCTGGAAGGAATTATTCCCTGTGCTTCCCCTAATAACACACCCAGGCCTCAGCCTGATGGATGTGGAGATGTCTTTGGAGTAGAAGTTCCCAGGTTATGAGGTTGAGATTTATGCAGCATTCCTTACCAATGCTTCCCACCCCATCAAGATGAATCACGCAGCTTGCTGGGCCACACAGAGGGGCTTTGGGGGGCTTCAAACAATGATAGAGTAGAGGACACAACTTTCCTAGAGGAAGCATCAGAAATGGGGGAGGGGGGGTTGGATTTGTGACTTTGGATAAATCAATGAACCTCTGTTCTTTGAATTTCCAAGCCTATAAAATATAGATAATATTAGTCCCTGCCTCATAAGTACTATTTTTGATAATTCACTGAGTTAATATTTAAAAAAAAACTTAGAATGATTGAGATATAATAAACACTATAATATTTAGCTATTTTTACTATTGTCATTGCTGTGGTGGCGGTGGTTATCTTGGTGGAAGTTGGGGCTCAGAACCGGAGTTTTGGATAATAATAGCTGCCATGTGAAGTGATAGGAATGTGGTTGATCACAGGAACATTCTAGGTCTTTTTAGTAGTAGGAGTTGACATGTATTGATTGCTTACCATACACAAAAGATCTGTTATTCATTACCTCATTGAACACTTACAGTAACCAAAGATAAAGGTATCATCACTACCACCACCACCACCACCATTATTACCACCATCATCATTCTGAGAGGTAGAAAGCAGATTCAGGTTTGACTGACTACAGAGCCTGCCATTGTTCTTTTTCGCATAATCATCACTGCTGAGCACTTCAAGGCTTCCATTTATTCCAATGCGGAGACAACCAGAAATTATTATGATTGCGACTTATATTGGCCCTCCTTCCAGCGTGTCCTTTTTGGGTCCACTGTCACCACTGAGGGCATTTACCTGAGCTGTCCGTTATGTTCTGACCAGATCCATCATCACTGCAACACCAAGAGGTGTCTTACTGCCAAGGGCCCCAGCTTTCCTAAGCTTTGGGAGAACTCTGGACATCAGATCCTTTCTTGTCCTTCTTCTTGCTCCTAAGACCTGCCCCAGATCTTAGTCCCTTCACTATGACTATAGGTATCTTGGCATTGTATATCAAAGCCAAATTTCTGCCTAGGATCTTATTCCCAAATGTATTAAGCTATGGCACTGCCACCTGTCTTGCTACTTGTCCCTACATGCACTGCACTTGAGCCCGCTGGATGGGGAATGGCCTGATAGAATCTGAGATACCATGCATCATGGGCCGCCATGAACAGGGCCTATCATTGCCTCTCACTCTACAGCTTTAGACTCCAGTGTCAACCAAGCCCCACATCAAACAATATGTGAAGCTCACTTGCTCACTTGCTTCCTCTCTTCTTTATTCAGATTTGGATGAGGAAGAAGTAATACCGAGTGGCAGCAAATTCACTCCTGTCTGAGGCCTGATTTTCTTCTCTCTAATCTTTGTCTGGCTTCCTTTTTCTGTTTCAAGATGTCTCCCTGTATTCCATGTCCACATCCTCCTCACTCAGCCTGGTTTTCCGAGATTTCATCATAGAGGATGCCCCTCCACCACCCACTTAGTCATTTTCATATCAGCAGGAATAACCTACTGCTCTGAGTAGATGCATCCGTACTTGACCCTGGGTCAATCCGTCCATGTTGTGTTTTTGCTGGTTGCCACCACCTCAGTCCACAAATTCTGGGTCCTCATTAGCTCTCCTTCCATCTTCAAAAGTTGATTTGAATGGGGAAGGTGAAGTGCATTAATGTATATTTAGTATCTTCAAGGATTTAGTCTCTTCCTCCTCCTTGTACACATTTTATGTGTTCACATTGCTCACAGAATAACGGGATGGACTGCAAACTTCTTGAGGGCAGGAACATTGATGGATTCATCACGGCATCTCCTGCACCAAGGGCAGCGCCTCTGACCTACTGGGATCTTGGTTCCCTATTTTTCGTAGGTTCACCAGTCTCTTTGGGAAGTGGGCTGCCTCCACAAGCTGATCTGATGATTTATTCCTAAGGTGGCCTGAGATGATTTTAAAAAAAACTCTTGGCTGTTTAGATGTTGTCTGACTTCTCATGGGTGGTCTTCAACATTAAGGGCTCTAATGATAGGGTCCTCCCTGGTGACCCCCTTCCCCAGCACACTCACTGTAAATAAATGAATTAATGAACAAATGAGTGAGCTGTAAATGAAGGCCTGCACTCAGAGTCTCTGCTAGAATGGTCTGCTCAGCTTCAGGGGGACCACGGAGTGTCATCCTTTGGGGAGGAATAACAGATTGAGGGTCTTATAAGTGAACAGATGGGAAATTTGGGGGAACAGATGCAGGGCCAGGAAGGTCAGCATTAAGTGGCTCCGGGCCTCTTGACTGCTGGTGGCATTCAGGGCGGCTGCAATCATACTCCCTTGCCAGAAATTCTGCACAGCCACAGGGCACGTATCTGCGTCTCCCTCCCCTTTCCTTCCAACACTTGTGTCCAATTCTCTGAAGGGACAGCTGGACCCAGTCCAGGTGAACCAGGAGCCTATATTGTATTCACCTTTCTTTCCACTACAACAGCTGGTTGATTGCTCAGGGTTGCAGGGGTTTATGGTGACCCTGTTAATCGATGCACAAAAGAACGCATCAAAAGGTAAAGTGATCGCACTGCTTCCTGAGGCAGCAGGAAACCTTAGTCTTTGCGGCCTGCCTTCTGTTGCTTGTTCTATACCTGAGGTAATAATGCCTCCCCAGTAAACACCAGCAGGGAAACAGTTAAGCATCGTGTGGTGTATTTCACTCCAGGAGGGCAGTTCAGTGTGTGATTGAACATTCCGTCATCATTTGCCATCTTCAAATTGCCCATAAGAAACCCCAACATCTAGATGTGGTGTTAGAACAAAGAGGGCTGGTTACTTTGCATTGTAGGCAGTGGGCAGGAAAATTTGAGCAAAGGCATTAGGATAAATGGGATGATTGGAGAGATGATAGAGAGACACATTTTTCATAGACAGCTTTTCTTGGTCATTTTTCTTTTTAATGTACAAAGGCCATATTTTGTAGGGGGAAGAGCAAAGTGTCAAGAAATGCGGTTTTGAATCCCAATTTCCTTTGGTGAATACAGCATTCACCCCAGCATCTTTCTGTATGTATAGGACAATGTAAAACACACATAGATACTCAAGAAATAACTTTTTTTTTTTCCTACTTGAGGAGCTAGAGTCAAATCTTCCTTTTAGGGAAAAAGTAAAGTATTTCCAATGACTTCCAACTTTTTTTGTTTTTAAATTTATGCTATGTGCATGACCCAATCCTATGACTTTTATGGTCATCAGTTCATTTAATCCCAGCAAATGATGCCCAAAATAACTATTATAATGGCCATTTTAAAAATGAGACTCAGAAACTGAAATTGCTTACATTGGTCACAGGGCCAGTATATTTTGAATCTGGTCTTCCAGACCAGTGCTATTTATTTAACTCAAGGATCAGGAAAGGCAAGGCCATTGGTTACCTGACCAGGTGAATCTTGCTGCTGCCACATGCCAACTTGCTGGTGTCAGATTTACTGAGCCTCTCCAAGGCTTAGTTCTCTTACCTGTAAGATCAAGATAATGAAAACATCTTTCCCACAGAGTTTTGTGATTACTAAGTGAAGTAATATATGTCATGCACTAAGTAAAGGGCCCGACACAGAGTAAATACGTAACTAGTAGTTACTGTAGTTGTCACTGTACTATCAGGATACCTCAGGTAGGGGAGGAGCCCTCTTCTCCATGAATCTTAAATTGCAGACTCTAAGTTTTTTTTTTTTTTTAAGATTTATTTATTCATGGGAGACAGAGACTGAGAGAGAGAAGCAGAGACACAGGCAGAGGGAGAAGCAGGCTCCATGCAGGGAGCCCGGGATCACGACCTGAGCCAAAGGCAAATGCCCAACTGCTGAGCCACCCAGGCATCCCTTGGAGAGTCTAAGTTTAGGCGACTCATAGAAGACAATGTACATTTTCCCTGAGAGATAGGATACGGAAAATATGGTAGGAAATAAAAGTAAAGGATGGTGTCCAAGAAAACTTAGGTAGAAAATGGGGAAGACTCATGGCTTTCTGCACTGGGCAATGTTTGCGAGAGAAAACCCAGGGACTTTTCCCAAGTTGCTGGGTGGGTCAAGCTGTTGGCTGGTTTGCCATTAAGCAATGTGGCTAAAACAGCTGGAGGAGGCACATCTTTCTGTAGAGACCTCTTATCTAGAAGGGCATATATCTAAGAACCACTGTTTGTGGAAATATTAATAAAAACTCAGTCTTAACTCAATTTATGTTTTATGACAAATACCCACCATTTGCTTCGACGTGGATGGAACTGGAGGGTATTATGCTGAGTGAAATAAGTCAATTGGAGAAGGACAAACATTATATGGTCTCATTTATTTGGGGAATATAAAAAATAGTGAAAGGAAATAAAGGGAAAAGGAGAGAAAATGAGTGGGAAATATCAGAGAGGGGGACAGAACATGAGAGACTCCTGACTCTGGGAAACGAACAAGGGAAAGGGAGGTGGGCGGGGGTTGGGGTGACTGGGTGATGAGCACTGAGGGGGGCACTTGATGGGATGAGCACTGGGTGTTATTCTATATGTTGGCAAATTGAACACTAATAAAAAATTTAAGAAATATGTTTTATTATAAATAGAGAAAAATCAGAATCTGGCACCCAGTTATGGTAGAAACTGCTCTCAGAGACTCAGGAGAAAGTTTCTACGGTTCAAGGGAGTCTACTATATCATACGCTCTGCTCCTGGAGCCATGGACTCAGTGTTTGTGTTTAATATAGAACCAAAATTCACTATAAAGTTCATAAGTACCAGTTTGCAAAAACCCTCATACAATTAAATCAGAATTCACTTTTGCCCTGCAAATTAAAGCCAGAACAAGGTCGAGGTGTAAATAGAACCTGATCAGAGCGGTCTTCTAATGAAAGCAGCAATTGCGTCCGGGCCTCCCCTGTGTAGTAGTGAACATGAATCAAAGCCCTTTCTTCAGTTGGAAACTTAAAAATGAGACTGAAGTCTGAACAGGCTGAAGGAATGGATGGGGAAGCACAGAACCATTTTTTCAAATCAAGAATTTCTCAGGTGAGGGTTTTCCTAAGAGCCCACGTCTTGGCCGTTGTTCTAGAAAAGCACGTGATTTGCATCTTTAGGGCAAATGTTGGACTTGAAGTGTGGCCAGTTAACAGGCCAGGAGCATCGGTTGTGTCCCAAGCACAGCAGGGGCTAGATTCAAAGATTCAACACCTCTTTATTGATCCTCTTCAAGATGCCAGGCATTGACACCCATAGTGGGATGCAGGTCTTCACTCTCAGGGAACTTCCATTCTTAGGGGGAAACACACTAGTGACTAAAATGTAGCCCTTCCCGGGGTGCCTGATGGCTCAGTCCGTGAAGCATCAGACTCTTGGTTTCGGCTCAGCTGAGCCCTGTGTCTGGCTCTGTGCTCTGCGGCGAGTCTGTTTAAGGAGCCCCCCTCCTCTCTCTCTCTCCCCCCCTAACTCTACTCACTCACTCCCTCTCTCTAAAAAATATATATATATATATATATAAATCTTTAAAATAATAATAAAATGCAGCCCTTGCCGTCGAGCTCAAAGCTTGAGAGGTGTTGAGCTTTCTAGCAAGAGCAAGGAGAGAGAGCAGCCATCCTGATCGAGGGCACAGGTTTTGGAATTAAACAGACATGGTTTGAGCTCTGGATCTACCAGTTATTTGCTCACTGGGCCTGGAAAACTTACCTTAATTCTCTGAGTCTCAGAACTCTCACAAAAGGCTACCAGGAAAGGCGTGTGAGCTCTTCTGGGGGATGAGCTGATGCCCGGCATCTGCCTCCTATTATGTATTGCATAAATTACAATGTCATTATTGTTCACAACAGAGCCTCAAGCGAGTTCTTTAACCTCTCTGAACCTCAATCTCCTTATCTGTGGAGTGGGGATGATAATCCCTCCTGCAGGGTTGCGAGAAAGATTAAATTTGGTATTTTCTGTCAGGCACCTAGCCACAACCGGAGTCCAATAAATAGCAAAGATAATTGTCGGTATTAAACAAAACACCAAGTGCTAAAAGCTGAAGGCTCCAGAGTCAGCGTTACTTGCCCCCCCAAACCCCCCCGCCCCCCTACAGACTGTGGGAAGTTTAGGAGAGAATTTTGAAAAGTCTGCAGACTGGAAAGTTCTTTTGAAAATCATCTCCCTGGGTGTCGTTAAAGATATATTTTGATGAGGACATAAACAATTCACAGACCAAGAAATTGTATTTCCCTTGCGGTAAGTGTCATCCAAAAATCTAATGGGAAAAGGATTGCGGCAGACATTCGGAACACGTCCACTCAGAGAGTGGCAAGTTGTAATAAAAATCACCGTCTGAGGTTGGAGCTGTTTGGGGTTTTCTTTGAGAGGATAGAAAGGGCCATTTTTTGACATATATACCTGTTTCTCAGAGAAGCAATATTAAGTAACTCCCACTTCCATTTCCAAGAAAGCAAACGAGACCCTTTTAGCAGCTCTCATTTATGAGCTGGAGATTTTTCATTAAATGAATCCTGTCACTGCAAACCCGCCCTGGTTCGCTCCTCGCAGGAGCAGAAGCCAGAACAGAGCGGGGGGCTCAGGGGCTCCCGGGTAGTGGGGTGGGGGGCCTGGGCCCCTGGGTGCTTGCCGACCCCCCTTGTCTCAGCTTCTGTTTGTCATCTTCCTCACTGGCGTCCGCTGCTCCTTCCCTGTCACCCTGGGTCTCTGGGCGCCTCTGCGTCCTTCCTTCCAGGCCAGGGTGTCTCGGCCCAGGCCCTGCAGCGCTGCCACCCTGTTCCTCTGGTGGCCGCTCGGTTCTCGGGGTCTCCAGGGCCTCTCTGGTCTTCCTTCTTTCTCCTGTTCCCTTTCCCCTCAATCCTTCTCCGCCAATGCCTTTTTCTTTTCTTTCTTTCTTTCTTTTTTTTTTTTTTTCCAATGCCTTTTTCATTGAGTTTTTCTCTCCACTTTTCAACATTTCCCTTTTCTTTGACCGTACTTGGCTGGTTTGGGGTTTTTCCCCATCCATCTGTTCTTTCTCTCCCTGTCTCCAACCCCCCCCCCCAACCCTGCATTTGTCTTAACTCATTCAATCTACTTTCCTCTTTCTGTGTTTCTATTTCTGTGTCAGGTTCTTTTCTTTTTCATTCTCTCTCCCCTTTGTCCCTCACTCACTGTATATTTTTCTCTTTTCCCCTGCCTCTCTATGTCTTCTTTTCTCTCCCATCTCAGAAAATACTCACACACACACACACACACACACACACACACACACTACCAGCACCACTCTTTCCCTTCCAGCTCCTGACCTGGGAGGCCCCTCCACAGAGAGCAGGCTGTAAATTTAAAGGGGCTCCATAACACCATTGGGTGTTGTTTGGTTTACGGTGCCTTCATGAAATCACAGACACATATTTCATTCCTGCAGCAACTTCTTTCTGGTTGAGTCAGCATTGCACTCAGCACCTAGACCTCTGCAATGTAGCCGCCACCTCCATATTTGTAAGACACCCCAGGCCCACCACCCCCCAGGGCCTCTTCCCTCTGCACTGGAAGGCCCTCCTCTCCCACATTCCACTGCACGGGCCCTAAACCAAACCCAGTTCAGAGGGTCAGAGGGCTCCAGGGCAGCTTGGACCTAGTCAAGGCAAATTAAATTAAAGTTGAAGGAGTCAAAGA
Source organism: Nyctereutes procyonoides (assembly GCF_905146905.1). Lineage (NCBI taxonomy): Eukaryota > Metazoa > Chordata > Mammalia > Carnivora > Canidae > Nyctereutes > Nyctereutes procyonoides. The sequence goes on along the minus strand of NW_026575140.1, from coordinate 5,130,750 downwards.
TAATAAATAAAAAGAAGCCTTATTTTCAGAAGGGTGGGGGTATCTGCTCCAAGAAGGTAAGCTGCCTCATAGATGGCTACTCCCTGGGAGACAGCAGTTGGGATGATGCAGGCAGGGAGGGGTCCCAGGCCTCCCACCTACTTTGTAACTCTGCCTTTGTCAATCTATGTGATTTTTTCACTGGCACCTGCTCTGACAGCAAGAAGGTAGGATGTGACCTTCGAAGTAGTGAGTCGGGATCCCTTCTCTACCCCCAGCAGGAGCTATTGAGCCTGGGCAATTTTCTTCCTTGATTTCGAATCTCAGTTTGATCAGCAATAAGCAAATTCCAGATTCATGCCTCCATTTCTTGAGCAGACCCCACGTACCTGGAGGGGCGCTTGGGACTGTTGTATATTATCCCTTGCGAGGCCATTTTCCCTGCTGACCTGAGGCCACGTAGGATCACCAAACAGTTCCTGCCAGGCTCTGTTTCCTTCTTCAAGACTCAGTGTTAATGTCCTTTTTGCCAAGAGACCTTAACGAAATAGACCCTTTCCCTTGGTACTCCATCAGAGCAATATATTTATCCTCTTTTTAGGGCTTTGGCAGTTTACAGTTACATATTTATGCATTTGTTTACTTATTCATGGCGCACTGGCCCTCCTGAGACTATAAGCTTCATGCGGGAAGGAACCATCCCCATCACACACCCAGTGCCTCCTGCAGTGATATGAAAACTGAAGATGGAGGAGATGGATTAATTTACTCAGGGGCACACATCCTCAATGTGGTGGCACCGGAATGGCGACACCAGCAGCAACGGGCAAGCTCCCTCCTCACCTTCTTGATTGATAACGTTCACCACCCAGAATCCATACAAGGAACAAATGAGATGTTATACATGCCAAGGGCTTCGCCAACTGTGCAGCCTTGGGGGAAATGTTACTCTCTATACGTTGGGAAGGTTAACCCAGATCATCTTTCAACATCTACAGTTCCTTAAAGTAGGCACGGGTTTATTCCAATCTTAAGCAAAAGTGAACAGAGAAGACCCGTTTTTTGTTACTATGGCGGTCAAGAAGGGCCAATTAAATAATTTAACCCTTGGAACTGATGAGTGGGAAGAGCCTGCAGGGCCTCTACAGATACTCGGAGAGCTCCGTCCCCTTGGGTGTGCTCAACAGTGCTTTGAATTCTCTGAAATTGTTGAGAGAAGATTTCCTGTGGCCTAGACAAGCTTGTTCCACACCAGGCCCCGCATCCAGGGGACAGTAGATTTCTGCTTCCCCATTTCCATTGTGTGATACTAGAGCGTTTCAAGAGAAATTCCCTTGGTTTCCATTGTCAGTAGGGTTGTAATCATTATTTGATTACTGAAATTTAAGAGCCACATCAAGTGTCTTCTCTTTCTTCCAGATATTAACCCAATTGTCTTTGACATCTGTTAAGTCATGGATACCTATTTTTCTCAACTTTTGGGGATGTCTCAGGAGATTTGGGTATGGGATTCTTCGATGAGGTATGCCATCTGGTTAATGAGGGATTCTGGGTTCAAACTTTGTTAGAAAGAAAAGTAACTACTACCGTAATTCTCATACCTAGTATATTAGGCTTATAAGGCACGATATTATATATTAGATAGATGAGGTCTGATGAGAATAATAAATGTTGGTGGTTTCTGTGTTAAATAATTTGCTTGGGGTATCGTATAAGGATCCCAAGAGCTCTCATGACAGATACGTCATTGTTAACCCCGTTTAGAAATGAGGACTCTGAGGCTCAGGGAGATACAGTGACTCACCCAAGGCTACAAGGCCAATAAAGATCAAAGATGGTACCTAAGCCCTGGTTGACTGTAGGTGTGGAAGCTGAGCTTGTTCTCTGCCACACTATTTCTATCTCTATTTGATTCTAAGCTTTTCAGACTATGAACTTTCCAATTATTTTTTTTTATCTTAACAGTAATCCATCCACCCTCTTTTTTTTTTTTTTTTTTTTTTTTTTTTGGTTTTCTACTGTCACTCCAGGCCACCACTACCTCTCAACTGGACTACTGTGACACCTTTAACTTGTCCCATTTCTCCTCTGATCCAATCCTATTTTCTCAAAGGTTTGCTGTAGCTTCAAACTCTTAATTCTAAATGATACTTCCCAATCCATGCCTGCATTAAGGAATGCTCTTTTTTTTATATAAATTAATTTTTATTGGTGTTCAATTTACCAACATACAGAATAACACCCAGTGCTCATCCCGTCAAGTGTCCCCCTCCGTGCCCTTCACCCATTCACCCCCACCCCCCGCCCTCCTCCCCTTCCACCACCCCTAGTTCATTTCCCAGAGTTAGGAGTCTTTATGTTCTGTGTCCCTTTCTGATATCTCCCACACATTTCTTCTCCCTTCCCTTATATTCCCCTTCACTATTATTCATATTCCCCAAATGAGTGAGAACATACACGGAATGCTCTTTTTAATGTACGTGTGGGTGTGGTTTTTCTCTAAGGGATTATGGCCACTCACAAGACTCCTAGTCCTCAGGTATGCTTCAGCAGATCTCCTGACTCCTCTGCTGATCTCACTGGCTTTGCTCATCTCCCTGAGGACTATCCCTTCTAGGAGCCTAGGACCAGGATTTCTTCTTCCCAGGTTAATCCACTGATTCTCAAATGGTATGGGGTCTGAAACGGGTTGAGAAATATCATTAAGGATCTTCTCCATAGCTTAATTCCAGCCTTTACTTGAAAAGCTTCATCAATAGGAAATTTAATACCTTTTCAAATAGCACATTTTATCTGGACACACCAATCTTCACTAACATTAACACAAACCCAGCAGTTTTTTAATGTTCTTCGTGTGCTAGCCACTCTACTTGAGAACAGGGCTCAGTCCATGGATCTAATGAAGTTCTGGACTTGGTTGTACTGAGCAACATGTCTCTAGTTTTGTGGGCAGGTCACATGTGTACATTTCCACTTTTCCCCCTACTTACCATTTATCATTTTTTTCTCCTGACTATTGAGTTGGACACTCTGTTTTTCTACATGTGCCAAACCCTGTATATGACTTTACACATATGGTTATACTTAAACATTGCGAAAATCCTGTAAGGCAAATATTACATATTTGGAAATTGAGGCTCAGATAAAAGTGAGTTGTCCAAGGTCACACAGATAGTGCCAAATGAAACTTGATTCAAATCTGGACATGTTGACTCCTGAGAGTGTTAACTTCCCATGATGTTCTATAAGGCATTTCTTTTCCTCCTGTCCTTGTTGCCTTATAGAAATAACATAAATTAGGCCTGAGAAACCCCATCAGGGCTTTCTATCTCTGGCTAAGATAAGCAGAACTCTGAACCTGGATTCAATTCTAGTTTTGCCACTATTAGAATGTGAGCTTCCAATGAAGATTGGTTTCCTTTCGTTCAGATTCCATGGATATATAATTTAATAGCTACTATATATTAGAAAAGTCCCTATCCGATCCTTACAACAGTCTTGTGAAATAGGGGTTATTATTCTTATTTTATAAATCAAATCAAATAAAAATAACTGGGTGACAGTTATCAGAGTACCTTCCTCCCAGCATTGCTGCTTCTACTAATGAGATAATAAATAGGGATGTGTTTTACACATGGAATGAGGAGCACAGATATTGCTGTTATATAGAACCTATAATTGAAAGAGTGGATGTTTGTGACCTTGACTTTGTCTTTCAATAGTTTAATTAGAGTGTAACCATAGTGGTGTTCTGAGGGGCAATGCAATCCTGGGACACAAATAGGACGGGACCCAGGGGATGGGATGTGTGTAGGGTGGGTCCTAGGGAAGCCATTCCAGGGGACAGGACACAGACTCCAGGCAGCTGAGTACAGGAGTCAGTTGTCCTCTCCAACAATGAGGTGGAGACAGTGGGCCTGAGCTGGGACCCCTGTCTCCATCCACCCAGATCTGGCTTGGGCAGTGATCAAAGCAATAGCTCCTGAATCTCTGAAGAAACCACTTGGCTTTCACTTATGCATGAGAAACCAATGAGCCTTCCCAGGGTATTTTTTCTCACAGATTTCCAAGCCTGGCTATTGGCTTTCTGTCACTTCTTTCAGGCCTGATTAACACAGTATAAAATTGAAGGATTTTCAGCCATTCTTCAAAGAGGAGGAGTCAGTTTTCTTTGTTTTCATTCTGAAATAAGCAATTGCGTTACTGCCATCTGAATGGAGGCTGGGGACACAAGGAGTTGGGATCAATACACAGTGTGGAGGAAGGAAGAAGCTGAAGCACCTATCACACCACTCAGGCAGAGCTGTTGAGTCCTTGCCTCAAGGGAATATGAATATCAGAGGGGACAGTCAATGACCTGTTCAAGGCAAAATGGTGACCTTGGCCCTGGAAGATGGGGATTATAAACATAGTGTCTGCTAACATCTACTGGGCACTTACAATGTGCTGTGCTTAGTGGCACGAGTATCTCATTTAATTCTCAGAAAAACCCTGTGTGGTACACACTGTCACTGTCCCAACTTCACAGATGATGGAAACTGAGACTTGGATGGGTTAGTGAGTTGCCTGAAGTAGCACGACTGGTGAGGGAGACAGTTGTATTAAATCCTAGACTATCAAAGCCAGAGCTCCTCTCTTGATCAACACACTCTAATGTGTCCAGGGTCGAAGCCAGAAGAACTTCCTAATTGGGCCTATTAGCTCAGCCTATCATTCTGGGAGATAGATGGAGGAAATCTCGAAGACTCAATAAAAGTGGCTTCCTTTGGGGCCAAGAAGCAGTGTTTCTCACTGATGAAAGTCTAAATTCAGAAGTCCCCACAGGGGTTAGTGTGGTGTGGGGGAAGTAGAGACGGAGGGCTCAATTTGTGTTCCAACTCCATTTACCGCCTTGGGACTGTGAACCAGTAATTTGACCTCTCAGAGACTAAACCTCCTGAGCCATGAAATGAGGGTGGTAATACCTATCTGTCAGCAAAGTACCTGACCCCTTATAGGTAATTAATATCTACTGGCTCCCTTCCTCCTTTCTGGGGGTCCAGATCTCCTGGGGGCTCTGAATGGGTGTATAAGTCCATCCTCTACTCTCCAATTTCCAAAAAGTGTGGCAAAACTCACACACTCATGCAAAAGACCTGTGAGGGAACAGACTTGAAGCAGAGGTCCATTGCTTTGGGTTGGAACTATATCAGTGGTTATATTCTGTTAAAGAGAAACTCCACTTAGCAGACAGAAAGGCTTATGATGAAATATTGTAGTGGAAAATGCATTCATTTTGTAAGAAAAGTTTTCCAGCATCCAATTTATAGGCATATTGTAGGAAAAGAAAAGATTCCTGGCGAAAAGTTTTGTGAACTCCTGCAATGAAATTCATCGTACTCATCATAGATCAGTGACCTTCAGCCCTTCCCACTTTCCTCAGCTCCCACCTTCTTTGGACATGCTGTCCTTCTGCAGAATGCCCAGGAGAGACACACTAGTTCCCTCATCACTTCCTCATACTGGTTTAGCCATCCTGCCTCTTTAGACCAAACACATAAGAAAATCCACTTATGAAGTAAATGACCTTGGAAACCTTACCATTTTTGTGATTTAAATATAGATAAATTGACCAGTTTGTCTAAAGTGGTCAAAATGGCAGCACGAGAACAGATTAATTTAGATCTGAGCATTGACTGAATTCATCTTTTGTGAAGGCTGGCAAGGCAGGATTGGCACAGTCCTAAAATAGTTGACCTTCGGCCCACACCTAAGTTGTTCATCACTTCATGCCTATATCTATAGGTTATCTCAACACTAAAAGCACGTTAGGATTACCTGAGAAGCTCTGACAAATCCCCGTGTTCAAGACTCTCACCAGATCACATAAATCACACTCTCTAGGGGTGGGACTCAGGCATCTGTATTTTTGTTTAACCTCCCAAGTGACACCAATGCACCGCTAAGGTTGAAAGCTGCTGTTTTAAGGTGGGGGAAAGATTAGAATAATTCAGGAGAAAAATATCTGTCCTAAACCCCAGCACTCACACCTTTCCTATGGCCCTGCCATAGAACTCCTTGCCAAAACCAACTCCATAAGAACCTTGATCGAATTTTCATGTGGCTTCATTTCTGAGGTCTGGGGCATTTCAGGATGAGAGCTGGCTGGCCAATGATGTGTGTGCTCACTGACAACAATTCAACAGCTTTTCTTGGTTTGAGCTCAAAAAGCTGAAATATAAAGACCTCACATTAAACTAAGGGGTCTTGCTCCGTCTCCTTCAATCTCCCCAGGCTGATAAATAATGGATAATGAAGAACAGTGCTATTACATGCATAAAGCACTTGGCATCTTCCTCCAAGACAGCACTTTCCATCTAATCTGAGGTCCAGTTCAGCATAAAATCTGTTTAGTGGTAAGGCCAGGTCCTTTTGGAGGGCTCTTTGATGCTGCCAAGTTATTCAGTGGAAAGGGGAAAGAACTCAACTCTAGAATCAATCACAGTGTTGGTTTCTAAAAGCCAAAGGGCTAGGTTAGCATGGATGCAGTTTCTCTTCCTCTTTAAGAGCAAGACATGTGGAATATACCTAGTTTCCAGGGGCATATCAGCAAAGCTTTTCATAGAGTCCCATCTAAAATTGAGCTCCTGGGCAGCCCGGGTGGCTCAGAGGTTTAGCGCCGCCTTCAGCCCAGGGTGTGATCCTGGAGACCCGGGATTGAGTCCCACGTCAGGCTCCCTGCATGGAGCCTGCTTCTCCCTCTGTCTCTGTCTCTGTCTCTCTCTGTCTCTCTCTCTCTCTCATAAATAAATAAAATTTAAATAAAATAAAATAAAATAAAATAAAATAAAATAAAATAAAATAAAATAAAATAAAATAAAATAAAATAAAATTGAGCTCCTTAGAGACCTGCTGTTATCTTTCTCTCTTTATATCATGCATCACAACCATCAAAGCCTGGATGCTTGTTTGTCTCCTTCCACTGGAGTTCAAACTTCACAGAGGTGCTACCATTTCTGCTCTGTATCACTTGTGCTCAACACAGTACCTGGCATACAGTAGGCACTCACTTGCCGGCTGAATGGATGCTGAAGGTGCAATGTGTAACACCTGCATTTTTCAGCACATGTTTTGCTTCATTAGCTATATATCCTTTATAACTTTTGGAGAAATTAGGTCCTTTGAAAGGTGAACAGATAGCATGGAGTTGGAAGCAGTATTTCCTCCTCATTAGCAATGCCACCTGGGGAATAGTATAACTCTCACTTGAGCGCAGAGCTGGGCAGCCTTGGAGAAGTCACACCCTCAGCTTTCTGAACCAAGGAGGGATTCCATTCCAACTTCTCTGATCATATTGATGCTTCAGTGAGTCCACGCACTAGAAGAGACAGACCCATCAGTGAGCATGGCATGGACCTGTGGGCGTTTTCTACATGGTGGCATAAGCCGATATAGGAGAATCAAGGACTCAAACGCATGAACCTCAAGCGCAGTGTAGGCTTTTAGGTCAATTACTTAGCCTCTCTGGGTCTTGGTTTCCTCACTTTAAATATAACCATGTTGAAATTGATACTTTATTAGGACTCAAACACAGTATTTCACGAAGTATGTTCCACAGAAAATTAACTGGTCCAATACTTTATGGATAAAGGATCCTATTTGAAAATAAGTTTGAGAAACACCACACACTCTATATTTCTTGATCTACTCAGGATTTAACAACAAATATTTATGAGACTATGTATCACATAGGATACACCAGCGAACTGAAAATTTCAGCCCTCATTCAACTCATATGTTAAGGAATGAACGGAAACAATAAATAAAATAAACCAGAAAATACATAGTGTGGCAGATGATGGAAAATGCTATGATGAAGAAAAATATAGCAAGGAAAGGGATTGATTGGAAGGTTCTGATTGGCTGGCACGGTTGATAAGCAAGTGTTATCCACTTAACCCCTGACTAACAACACTAAGGACTGCAAGAATTTATCCTACATCAATCGAATGCAAATCAAACACTTTAATTAAGCTAAGTCCTTACTAGATTGGTGGGCTTCCACCTCAGGAGAGGTGAACAGCCTTGGAGAAACTGTTGGACAAACTGTTATTGCAGAAATTTTATGGGCTCTGTGATTGGCCAGGCATGGTCATGTGAGGCTCAAGAGACAGAGTCAATTTTCAGACAGAGGAGGAGGACCAAATTTACAGAGAAGACATCACCACCTGGTACCACAGGCCACTATACCCCTCCTGGAGGACCAATTTTTTTTTTTTTCAAATAAGAATTCTGTGAAATGCTGCAGTGAATATTTATATATATATATATATTTTTTTTCCACTTAACTCAGTAGTTCTCCAGTGCAGGTAACCATGTCTTTTTGCATAAGATCTATTAATGTTGACAAGACACACTTTGATAAACATCTAGCTTTAGTAAATCTAGAGTTTGAGAAAATTCTTAAATTTTTAAAGAACTTTCTAGAGTAGAAGAACTTCATCCCCCTGTTTTTATTTCACTTAATAAAAGTATGTGTTGGCACAAATGTCTTTCCTCAAATGTAAAGAGAAGTTTGAAGGAATTAGCTTCTAAGGGCAATTTATCTCAAAGCTTTAGCAAAGGATCCACAAAGGATAAAATGAATGAATCAGGAGCACCTAGTTTGGGTGCAAGGAGAAACCTTCTAAACTACTTGTTGTCCTGGTCAAATTAGTCCAGTTTAATGAGAAACTTTCATGGTGTTTTATAGAAATGTTTGCAAAATCACAGCCCTGTAAAATGTCATGTCATATTCCTTGTGACTTTGGGAAATGTCATGAAGTAAGCTATAGCAGTGGGGTTCTTAATGCTTCCAATAAAAGTCGTTTATGGAGAGGGAAACAGATATTTACAATTGCTGTTGAGCCACAGGTCACAAGACATAAAACAGCTGGTTGAAAGACAGAAGCAGAAGACCCCAAACTATTCACAGCAGCTGCCCATGTCTGTGTACAAGTTCCAGAACTGACCCTGTTATCAAGTCACCAATTCACTCCAGCAAGTCATTTTACCCTCTGAGGACACTGGATTCTCTCTCAGCAGACACTGGGATAATAGCAATGACTCCTGAGGTTTAGGGGAAAAAAGTCAGTGAATTTGTTGACTGGGGAACCACCTAGCATTCTTTTCCTTCAGACAAGTTGTTTTTAAATAACTCTGGTTTTCTTTCATTTTAAAATCCAATGCATAGATATTTATAGAATAGTAAAATGTAGCAAGAAAGAAAAGTATGCAAAATTTCTCATCTTAGAAACAACCATCATTAAACTTCTGGTGACATGTTAACTTTTACATGCTTCTCTTTATGCAAAATACACAAAAGAGTGTACACTGTGCACTGTGTGTTTGCAAATATGCAGTTCTCTGTACTGATTTATTTTAGCTTTACATTATAAATATTGCTCCACAACATCAGAAAGTCTTCACATGTATCATTTTAATGGCTATTTAATAGTCTATAGATTAAATGTACTATAATTCATTCATCATTCTATTATATTTGGAGATGTATGTTGCACCGACATTCTGATGTGCCACTATAAATAAAACTGACGTAAAAATTTGCACATAGGACTTCAGAAAATATAATATTTAGTCCCCTCAGGAATGTGGGACTTTTAGAAGGAAACATATGGGCTGATTGGTGATTTTGCCAGGTGTAAGAGTTTAGAAATCCAGTGTTTCCATAGCTATGTCTATTGTTGATGCAACACAGAAATTTGCTTTGATGGTGGGGGAAAAAGTTTCCTTTAAATTGTTGGAGGGAGAAAATTTCAAGAGGTTCAAAACTAGAAATTTACTCTTTTTCCAACAATGCACAGGGGAAAAAAGCAACCGTCAAACAAAATCATTAAGAGGGATCAAAACATTGGCATCATTGCAAGGAAAGAACTGAGAGCATTTAGAGTGTTGATAAAGGCAACTGGTAGCATTCAACTATCAGCTGTCTTGAAGGCCCTCTAAGAACAGAAAAGAAACTAGCTAAATAAGGGGCAGGAGTAATCACTTCCCAAGTCATAGGCTTCTTCACACTTTTGATCTGTTTTTCCAAAGATTTTTGGAGTGTAGTATATACCCAACGACGAGGGAGACTTTGTGATATTTAGAGCAATAGAAAGTAATCATTCATATGTGTGTATATGTGTGTACACATATACATATTCTTTTTCAAGTCACATTTTTTCCTCAATAAGCTTCTATTAAGACTTTAGTAGAAACAGGAGTGCACTTATTTTGTCTACTACCCAAGTGCAGCAGGTGAGGTAATTCTGCCAGTTACATACCCTTGTTTCAAAGACTATGCTGGCATTCCTAAACAAACATACCAACAAACCTCATGGGAAAGGTGCCTTGTGCTAAAATTCTCTATAGTAGGTCATTACATTGATTTTTCAAACAAGTGGAACCTCTCCAATTAGCTCTTTGGTTCTCTGGCATGTCCTATATCTTACCAAGGAAGCAATGGCCTTTTTAGCCTCTGCATCTTCAATGAATATTACACAACTCCTTAGGCCACTGTGCATCACTCACCTGGTGGTTTAAAATGTTGTCATTGCGGAAATTGTGGCACCAATACTTTGAGGTCAGGATCACTTAGCCACAATTTCCAATTTAGCCAGAGTGGAACCAGTTAATTATCTTGGAGAAACAATTCCCAGATTTTTCTTTTTTCAGCAAGGATATTTTTCTCCTAGTGGGAGTGATTTTGATGGGTGGCTGAACATTTGGCTGCGCAGTAAAATCTAATTTTATTCCCTGCTGTTGTGGTAACGTAAACCCTATTCGCCTGCACTAAGGATGGAAGGCGTCAGAGTGGCGACCTGGCCAATTTCCCATTGATCCTATCCTCATCAATGGGACAGAGTGGGGAGGGAGAACTGACCTATAGAAACCTTTGGCTCAGTGCCCTCTGAAGTCAGGGTGTTAGTTTTCAGGCTCTGCCAGACACCATGGCCAAGGCCAAGGGTGCTCCATCAAATCTATCCATTTCAATTAAAGGCTGGAGAGTTGGGAAGTAAAATAATCAATTTTGCAAGTGGAACTCAATCATCCTGTCAACACTTTATCTTTGCTCCGGATATACTTGTGCAGGATATGTTTAATATGACTCTCATGGCATTATTCACTGATGACACTTCTGGTTAGAGATTGATCAAAGCTACTTCAAGCAAAGGAAAAGTGGCAAAATTTTTACATATACGTGTGTATGTGCGTGTAATACAATTGTGTATGTGGTGTTCAAAACTTCTTGTCAAAGAGCTTATCTGGCATTGAAAAATCTACATGATCAAATGCCAAGCTCTTGCCAAGTCAACTAAATTGTTACTTAATGTATATCCAATGCTTCAAATTTGTTGATTACCACATTCCCCACAAAGATACATACTTTTACTAATGTCCTTTCCTTCAATAGTGATGCTCTTAACAGTTACTACTTCTCAACACAATGCTTTGGACATTTATTGAGAAACTAGGATATATCAGGCAGTGCATTTGGAGATATCCATGTATTATCTGGTTTGATCCTTAAATTTGTGGAATAGACACAAATTCTAACAGATAACTGTGCTCAACTTATTTCTATATCATATTCTATTGCCATTAGTCCATTAGTTTTTATATTATTCTTTTTGAGAAGGGATCAATTCAGTGACGGCAAGGACTGGGTCTACTTTCACAACTCTAGCATCTAGCAGTGTGTGTCTATTGTTTAAACACTGGACAAAACGTAGCTCAGAAAAGTGAGGAAACAAGGAGGTAAGCCCTACAACTGCCTGAAGCTTACTGCTCAGAGAATTTCCAGGCCACAGTGGAGGAAGAGGAAATTCAGATAGAACCTTGGCCTCCCTGAGTGAAGAGGTAAGAGTTGAAAGTTTGAAGAGGCCAAGACAGACAGGATTTACAGGACAGTATTCAAGAGTACTAAAGAGGAGATGAATACCTGGAGAAAAGGGCTGTACAAAGAGCTCTGGAGACATACAGAGGGTCTTCCCAAAGTCTCCATCTGGTTATTGATCAGTGCATACATGTGAGAATATTTCTAGTGGTTGGGGAAAGAACCATATGGAAAGAACAGTTATAATAAATCCCAGAGTTCACAAAGGGCTCAAAGTAGGTTGTGCTTTCATCAGCCAGAGTAAATAATAATAGTAGTAATAATAATAATAATAATAATACCTTGAGAAAGAACATTGCCTCAGTCATGGGGTAAAACAACTGCACAGTAGAAATATTGCTCTGAAACTGCTTTAACAAAGCTGAAAAGTGAATCTTGAAAGTGTGAAACTATCTTCAAACAAATTATCTGTATCCCAGAACAAAGCTTAAATATATTTTTAAAAAATACAAGAATATCCAACACTGGATAAAGTAAAATCCACAGTACCATCCTTCCAATAAAAAATTAATAGGCATGCAAGGAAGCAGAAAAATATCATTCATAATGAAGAACAAAATCAACTCATAAAAACAGAGTTAGGGATTACACAGATATCAGAGAGTAGATAAAGTCATTAAAACAGGTATAATAAACATATTTCATATGTTCAAGAAGGTAAAGGAAAGATGTGGAGGATATAAAAAAAAAGACCCAAAATGAACTTCTAGTGGTAAAAATATATATATTATTTGAAGTTAGCATCAGGTTAAACACTGAATAAGAGGTTAATGAACTTGAAGACACAGTCTTAGATAGTGTCCAAAATGAAACAGAGAAAAAATACTGAAACAATATAGGAACAACAGAACTGAACTACTTCAAAGGGTATTGTATACATGTAACTGGAATCCCTGAAAAGAGAGGAACATTTTTAAAGAAATAGTGACTAAAGACTTTCCAAATTTGATTAGTACTTTTAACCTACAGATTTAAGAAGTTCCACAAACCACAAATGTAAAAATCATGAAGAATATTACACCAAAGCCATTCTACTCAAATTTCTTAAAGATAAAGAGAAAAATCATAAAGCATCCACGGAGAGGGGGGGAAAGACCATTGTATCTAGAGAAGAACAAAAATAAGAATGGAAATGTAAATAGTGCTAGAAAAGCTAGAAAACAGTGGAACAACACTGGGAAATTACTTGTGAGTGCAGGAAGGGAGGGTGTGTCAACTGAATAGATCAGGTGAATTTATCTCCCCAAAATGAAGGCAACATGAAGCCACTTTCAGAGAGACAAAACTGCGATAGTCCATCAAGAGTGGATCTGAAGTACATGATATGCTAAAGGAATTCCTTCAAACAGAAGAAATACACCAGATGGAAATGGGAGCCTACACAAGGGGATGAAAGAACTCCTAAAATGGTGACTATATGGGTACACATAAAAGATGCTTTTGCTTATTTTTAAAAAATCTCTTTAAAATGTCCAATTTTTTTAAGCAAATTAAAAAAATAGTATGTGGTTTATAAATATATAGCAGTTTTTATCTTACTTTATTTTTCCTTCGACAGAAAGGGAGACAAACCCTAAGAGACCCTTAACTGAGGGAACAGAGCAAAGGTTGCTGGAGGGGAGGTGGTCGGAGATGGGGCAACTGGGCGATAGACATTAAGGAGGACACGTGATGGAATGAACACTGGGTGGGTGTTATATGCAACCGATGGATCACTAAATTCTACCCCTGAAATTAATACACGACACGTTAACAACATTTAATTTAAATTTAAAAAAAATAGACACATAGCAGCAAAATGTATGACAACCATAACACAAAGCCTAGGGAAGGGAAAATGGAAGAACATTCTTGTAAGATAACTACTATAAACATTAAACCGGCCATTGAAGAGAAAACACAAAGAGCTATTGCCAATAAGCAAATAAAGATTATTTGAATCTGTAAAAATATTCAGTCCAATAACACACTGTGTTCTCCTTGTCTCTGTGCCTATTAAAATGTCATATCTATCTGTTTCTGTTCCAGAATGCCTGGCACACACCTACTCATCTCCCAAGGGTCAGCTCAGCTAGCACCTGCTCTGGTGAGCCTCTAATGACCTCCATGGAATGTGTACTTTTAGAAAAATAATTATGTTATGACCTTAGTATTGACTGGTTCCACGCTAACTCCTTAGCAGACTTCAAGTTCTTAAGAACAGAGGTGAATCGTTTTCATCTTCATCTTCAGCAAAATAGTGTAACTCTTCCCCACGATAAGTCCTTAGTAAACATGTATTGAATGAATGAAGAGACTATAGTCAATGCTTTTATTATTTCTAAATTACCTTTTGGGGCTTGCCCTCCAAAGCAGATTTAACTTGCTAGCTTCTGGTGACTTCCTGAATTCTAAAATAATCTTTTGAAAGACTGACAACTCAGGTTAAATAATACTTACCCTTATTACTCCTGAGGTCATCAAATATTTCTAGTAAAATAATAAGACTACTTCCAAGGAGATTTCATGTATTATCTAGTTCCAAGAAAAATCCAAGATATCTTAGAGAATTTCTGCTATTAACATGATCTATGAACTCCTTTCCTGTCAATAGTCTGCAAGGTTCCACTCAGATGATTCCTTTTCATAAAGTCTTTCCAGGTTCCCAAAATAGAATTAATCTTTTGCCTCTTCTGAACTCCCCTGGCTCTTTGCATATCCATTTGACCATCAGTTATAGTATTTTTCGACATAAACTAATTCTGTGTGCTTAACTTTCTTACTGGACTATGAGATCCTTTAATTTTACTCGTCTGTTTGTCCTTCTCTGGAGCATATTGACAAATTTAGCATAAGTTCAATTACTGTCTTAAAGAAATGAATGAAGATTTCAGATACAATATGTATAATTTAATAAAGTTTGTTATGACTCTATAAAACAGAGGGGATCAACTAAACTAAGATTTATACAGGGAGAAACAGGCTTAGAGAAAAAAAAAGCAACAAAGCACCTTGCAAAATATTCTTTTATCATTCATCTATATATTTTTTAAAGATTTTATTTGTTTATTTGAGAGAGAGAGGACAAAGAGAGATCAAGCATGAGTTGGGGGCAGAGGGAGAGGGAGAAGCAGGCTCCCCACTAAGTGGGGAGCTGATGTGGGGCTTGACCCCAGGACCTGGGATCATGACCTGAGCCGAAGTCAGACGTCTAACTGATTGAGCCACCCCGGTGCCCCACATTCATCTATAATCCTCTATCTATTTTATGAAATTTTAGAAGGAGATACTTTACTTGAGACTTTTTAATAAGAGGCCAAAACTCTATTTTTACTTTTGTTTTCTTCTTCCAAAATACTTTTGGAAATATTGTTAGAGATTCATAATGTTTACCAATTCACAAGTCATTCCATTATTTGTTCACTCATGCATTCTTTCAGTAAGTGTTCATTGTGGGTTTTCTCTGTGCAAGTCATGGTGCCCATCAAAGGAATAGCAAAGATTGATAAAATCACAGTCTCTGCTCTGAATGTGCTTCCAGTGATGGAAAAAAAAAAAAACAGACATAAATAAAGTATTAGTGGTACATACAAATGCAAAGATATAGGCATATACAGAGAAGGGATGCCTATCCGGAAAAAAAAAGTGAGGGGCAGAAAGGGCACACCTGAAACAAAACCTTCTAGGTAGGGGCAAGCATGGAGGAGAGCAGAGTGTATGGAGGTAGAGCCACCACAGCAGGACGGTATCGGGTGATGTATCTGCAAATGTAAGTAAAAGTGAAAAAGCAAAATTCAGCTTTTCTCTGGAGACAGAGAATCACTGAAGTGTTTTAAGTGAATGACATGTTTATATTTGCATTAACAGAACGTCAGTGAATTGTATAGTGGATCTGTAGGAAAGAGTATGATTCCAATGAGAAAGAGAATGAGTTTGCACTGGGATTCATTTTCCTTACCTAGAGAATGAGATGAAAGTAACAGAGGATTCCTCAGGCTAATAATCTATGATTTTCTAAATGTGGTGTCTTTCCTTTGACACGGTCTGAGGGATCTCAGGTATGGCACTTGCCTCTAAATCTCATCACCTCTAAAATGAGGAATTTGGGCAAGGCAATCTCTGAGGTCTCTTTTCACACAAATAATCCGTGATCCTAAGACCATTTTCTTTCTTTCTCTCAGGTAATAACAGAAGTGTCAGAGTGTATTAAACAATGTTCAATAGTTTTGCAATTAAAAAAAATAAAGGAAGATTATACTCAGATGTCTACTCATCTCCAGCAATTAGAAAGTAATTACACTGCAAGTTTTAAAAAAGTCTCCCCAAACTTGATAGCTCAGCAAAAATTATTAATTGAAACTAAAAATAAACATGTAATCCTCTTTGTGTTCCCCTTTTCTTCTACCCTAGTGGGAAATCCCCAGTGAGCTTCCCCCCCATTTCAGTGAGTAAGAAAATATGCAATGGACCTTCCATTATTGATTCTTTATTAGAATCATGCGTCTTGCTTGAACAGAAAACTCTGCGGGTGACTGAGGGCTCCCAGTGCCCACTGGGTAATTAAGCCTGGGATTATGAAAGTTGGAATTGCTTACTCCCGCCCTGGAGCTACTGGAAGACCATCACAGCTGACCCTAAATGCAAGTGGTATATATATCATTTGCCAATGGGAAAGAAAATGTAAATTGGAACCCAGAAGTCCAGGCCATGGAGTATGGCTACCTTGCATTTCCAGCCAGCTCCATCTCTAAGAGTATGATCGTCGGAAAACTCACAGACCTTTATAAAACTCAATCACTCCTCTAAAATAGGGATAATAATGAAAATACTCATATCATTTGATGAGCAGAAAAGAAGATACTTAGCTCCCTATTGAATACTGGAAACTACCTCTTTCTACAATTGATTCCTACCCAGCTCCACTTTTTATTTTCGCTGTGACACTTATCGCCTTCCAACATACGATATAATGCACTTATTTATTATTTTTATGCTTGTTTATTTCTCCTTTTTAAAAGATATTTTTATTTATTTGAGAGAGAAAGAGAGCTGGGGGCAAGGGGAGAGGATGAGAGAGTCTTAGGCAGACTTCGAGCTGAGCTGAGCGTGGAGCTGGATATGAGGTTTGATCTCACAACCCTGAGATCATGATCTGAGCTGAAACCAAGAATCGGGGGGTTAACTGACTGCACCACCCAGGCATCCCTATGCTTACTTATTTTTCCACTACCATGAAGAACATGTGATCCATGAGGGCAGGGCCCTTTGCTTTGTGTGATGATTATCCCAAATGCCCAAAATGTTTCCTGGCTCATAGTAGGCACTTGATAAATGGTTGTTTAATTAATTAACTAATTAATTAACAATGATTTTGGGCATTAGCATATGATGAATGTTAGATATATTTATTGTCATTGATATTCATTATCATCATCACCATCATCAAATTCTATGTAATTTGGTATTTTTTGTATTTATCAAGCATTGCCTTGCTGACTCTTATTTTATTTTTCCACCATTGATAGCATCCGTGGTTACATTTGCAGGAGATGATGAAATCAGATTTGGTTGCTCTAGCCTCAGCGTGGTTGATTGCCTACTCTGCTAGGCACTCTGCCACATGCTGGGGAGATGGAGACGGGAGAGCTAATTCCCAGCCTTAGAAGCTTACAAACACGGTAGTGATTATTATCTTGCAATTAATGAACTGGATCTGAGGCCTCTAATGAATTCATTCCTTATCTAATTATATCACCTACGATCCTCACACACACACACACAGATAAATGGCCTTTCCTCTCCTTCCCCAACTCAGGAACTTCAAGGAGAACCTAGGGTGACTTCCATGGCAGGAATAAATGGGCCATGAATATCACCGGGAAGACTTCCTAAATAGGGAAGGACCCGCACCAAGAAATTCTGGCTCAGTAGGTCTGAGGCGGGGGCCAGAAATCTGCATTTTTTAAAAACATCTCAAGTGATCTTTTCCCAGTTGGGTTGCAGACTACACATGGAGAAATACTGACTTAGAGGGTGTATTTCATCTGGGAAAGAGTTGTCAGAGCATGTGGTAGTTTTGGGATCCTGTGTATAGTACTAGGAATCATGAGTAATGCTTGCCAAGGGACAGCGAGGCTGAAACATGCATCACTGCTGTCAACAGGGGCCACGGCTAAGGAAATGACTGAGAAAAAAAAGAGGGAGAATCCAGGAATTCTCAGGAGACACAAGACGATCTTCCTATCTGGACAAGCTTGCTCTGAACAACTTGGGAAACAGTGGACTTGCTACAGAGAACCACGCTCCTAAACACCCTGGCCCCCTGCAGCTCCTTCCTTTCACTCAGCGCTTTCTGAGAAGCAGAGACATGGCTTAGGGTAAACTGAGACAACAGTTGGTCAGTGGCATGGCTTTCTGCTTGTCTGATTTTATTTCTAGTCCCTCTCTCTCTCTCTCTCTTAATTGACTGGTCTATTTGAGGAGCTGAGGGTAGAAATGGGCCATTTAGAGATAGACACTGATAAGGACGCATTTCCTCTAAAAATCCCACATAATAATACAGATAGATAGAAGTTTCCTGAAAGCCCTGGCCATGGAGTTCCCAATTTAAAAATGGAGAAGGAGTTAAGGAATGAAGAGGCATTCTGTTTCTAGCAGATGGTCTTAGAGCTTGGTCTCTTAAGCAGTTCCTATAGGTCTTCCTGCCTCATCCAGCCACAAAGAAGGAAAACAGTATATTTAGAACATGGAAACATGTTCTACATGCAAGCTAGTAAATTATCAGCATTTTTATCATTTCAAATGCAAAAACACTCAAGTTTCAACACAGACTTACAGTTTTCTAAAAAGAAAAAAACAAAAACAAAAAAATCGAAACAAAAAACATGACTCTGAAAGAGAAACTCAAGTGACCTTATAAAATCTAACTGCTAGACTCTATTCATCCAACATCTAAAGAGCAGGACTCTCATTCCAATCAGATTATTTTAATTGTCATAATTAATAATATCATATCTAAAATACACAGATTTTAAAAATCATATATATTATAAAATATTCATGGAGAGTAATAAATTTATTTATTTATTTATTTATTTATTTTCAAAGATTTTATTTATTTATTCATGAGAGACACAGAGAGAGAACGAGAGGCAGAGACACAGGCAGAGGGAGAAGCAGGCTCCCTGCAGGGAGCCCGACGTGGGACTTGATCCAGGCACTCCAGGATCATGCCCTGGGCCGAAGGCAGGCGCTAAATCCCTGAGCCACCCAGGGATCCCCAATATTTAAAATCTCAGTGTGGCCACCAACCAAAAGTGTTTACACCTATTCATCTGTTTGTTAAATACTTCTTGATTACCTACTATGTGTCAAGGCTATTAGAAGTCTAGGGATACAATCTTGGACAAAGCCTTCAAGGGACCTTCATTCTAACGGATGGGAGGGATAACAATGAATAGTTCCAGGTGATGTTAAGGGCTAAGAAAATAAATAAAGCAAGGTGAAGGGGCCAGAGAATGACTGGGTGCTATTTTACAGAGTGGAGTCAAGGAAGGTCTTTTGGAGTTGCTGGCTGGTGTGTACCGAGTTGACTGCAGAGAGGCAAGAGTGGATGGAAGGCCAACTAGGTGGGTTTTTGTGTTTGTTTGTTTGTTTGTTTTAGCAAACCATGTGAGACAATAGTGGACAATGGTGGAGTGAAAAGAAAGTGGTAGGAAGGAGGTGATAAGATCCGGACAACAGAGGGATACATTTTGGGAGGCAGAGCTCACAGGCATTCCCTGGTAGGTCTGAATGAGAGGTTGTAGAAGAGAGAATTCATGACTCCTAGATTTCTGGGCAGAGCCAATGGCAGAATGGCGGTGTCATTCACTGATCTGAGGAATTTAGAGAAGGGAGTCAAGAATCGTGTTTTTTGATGTAGTCACGGTGACGCTCATACTTGGACTTGACACCAATCAGGTAAGTTACACACACACACACACACACACACACACACACACACACACAGGTTTTACCTGGAAAATCTTCACCGAACCCCTTATTGCCTTAGTATTTGCATGTATGCTTTTGGACCAGTCTATACTCTGTTAACTCCGCATCGGACTCTAAAGATGTAGGGACTCTAGAATCTCAATATTCTTATCTGACATTTTAAAAAAAGAGAGAGAAGTATGTAAGAGAGAATGATTCTTGTATCAGGAAAGTACTCAAGGGAGTCCCATGTTCACTAGGGAGGGAAAAGAGGCAGAGCTTATTAAGAAAGAACATAACCCTTTTGTAGAGAGTCGAGCAGAGGGACCCTGAACCAAGACCACTGAACTGGGACTCTCAATTTCCCTCTCCAAAACTCAATTTGCTATTATCACACTGTGTGGTCTTAGGAGACTTCTGTTTAGAATCCTCTCAGAGTCCTTAACTCCCATCTTCTCAGGTGGAATCTTGGAGTAGAGCACAGAGGTGTCAACTTCATGTGGTTACAGTGTTGGAATAACATGTGAAGAAACCACGTGCATGAGATTTCTCCCTGTGACACAGCGAACAGAGGCAACTCCAGGTGTTCACGTAAAGTTCACATGTTTCATCTCCGAAAAGCTCTGTCAAGCCCTCCACAGCCTGCCAGATTCAGAGTTTGCTCACAGCTGTGGGATGGTTTCATTTTACTGCCTCCCTCTGTACTCCCCCGTCTCCAGCTCACCATGGGCCTCAACAAAGCCTTCTTGCCGTAACTTCCCCTGTGCACAAATTGAAAAACTTGATAGGCCAAAATGCCATTCAAGAGCACGTCGCTGTTTCTCAAGGAGAAAGGAGGGCTGCTTCCTTCCATCTGTAGTGATGACTGTTTTCAGCTGGACCTGAATATGTTAATCGTTCAAGAGAGCAGTTACTTTTCCAGCATTTTCTCTGTGATATCCACTGCAGTTCTCCATTCTCTTTCCGCACAAAGATGCTGTGATATTGGTGAGTTTTGAGGAGGCAGGCTTATAAAGGAGACCTTTGTGAAACTGGTGCAAACTACTCTGGATCCTTACCTTTCTGAGGACAGGTCACAGCCTAACTTGCCCAGACAAGTATTTCCTTGTGTTATTGATCTTCAGGTCAGGAACTGATTTACTGTTTCATTTCTCCCATTTCCTGATTGGTGAAAGCATCACCAACGATAATTGCAATTCTCTTTTGTCTTCGAATGCTCTCTGCCTCTTTGCATTTTGATATAGAAGAATTATACGACTGAAACAGTTGTTTTGGTCAAGTATTGCTGGTTGATGGGAAGTGCATCGAATAAGAGGGATTCAATCATCATCATCCTGGGGGGAGGTGGGGCAAGGTCTCAGGAATGTCTGAGTTCATCTGAAAGTAATTTAGTGCTTACAAGTCAGTGTCTGTACTATATGTCACAAGATTCCTGAATTAATTATACCACAATAAAAAGATCAGATCACTGAGGATGGAGATCTTCAGATTATGAACAAAGTTAAATTGTACCTCTCCTACCCATCTCAGGAATGGGTCAACTTCCTGCCACAATATCGAAACTGCTTTGTGTTGGAAGAAAGCCAAAATCAAAAAAATAAAAAATAAAAAAATAAAAAAGAGAGCCAAAATCAGAGAAATGCTATGCAAATCTTACAGTGGGACAAAGGATTTTGGACTTTAGAAAAGTACACTCTTTTGCATCAGGGTTAAACTATACATACCCTGCTTCCATGTGGTCAATAGGCATCCATGAAGCTAATAAATTTATTTAAGATTCTATGAGCCCAAAGCATCCCTGCTTCAGAACCAAAAATATGTTTAATTGTTGCTACCAAAAATATGTTTAATTTTAACAACTTCCATAAGTACTATGGCTGACATTTAAAAAATAAATACACTAGAGTGATAAATGATTAAATGATCCCAAATAAAGCACCTAATGCACAAGAGACTTTTGCTTACGATAAATCTGGATCTCAACGTAAATGAGAATTATTTTACTTCTTAATGACACTGGGGCATAGGCTACTGTGGGAACTAGAGCAGTAGCGTAGAAACTTGGTTGCTAAGTCTATCATCTGTCACTGATGAATAGGGGGGAATCATAGGGAAATTTTCATTAATATTCAAGAGGGCAAATAACATCAATCAAATCTGTCCCCCAGAGGAAATATTCAAATAAAACAATTTCCAGGTAAAATATTTGAATTTGGTAAAGCAACAATAAAATTCTAAAATAGCATAGTATTTTGCTGGAGTGGCTGTAGCCAAGAATCCGGTCAGTCCTCTCACTGTTGGACACACAGAAATCCAACAGAATCAAATTAACTTTATTTTTAATCAAGATGAATAAAGCTGTAGGAATTTAGAGGCTGACTCAGTCAAAGCAAGGTTTCTTGAGGTGATGATGGGTGACTGAGGAATAAAAATGTTGCTGATAAGAAAATGCAGCGTCTTTCATTTATGAAACAGCTCACTTCTCCCCTTAGGACTCATGCAGCATCTGATTTGTAGTTTTAAAGCAGAAAATATATTGGAACCCTTCTTTCTAAGTGAAACCTGTATACAAATATGAGGCACCTGCACTGGTGTTGGGAGTCGTAGAAACAGTGGTGGCAGCAGCGGTCACACTAGAGGTAGTACTGACAGCAGTGGTCATGGAATTGGTAATAATGGTAACGGCAGTGATGGTAACAGCAGAGGTAGCACTTCTACTACAAAACCACAGCCAAGTAGACTAGGAGGCTACCTTCCGGTGTGCCTCCCCCATCGTATAGCCCAGGAAAACTAGTTAGGAGGGGACAGAGGGCTTATATAAGGTCTTAAAGAAGTAAACAATACACCAGGGACAGAATTCAAACTGTGCAATTCTCAGTCTTAAATAAAAAGGACATGAATTTATGACTCTCAAAGCCATTCAGGAGGTAGACAATCTGGAACTCATGGCGATCTTTATGGAACACTGAGACATGTTACATAGTTAGGCCCTCATATAAAGAAAGAATATTCCCAGCAAGAAATCATGATCTGTGCTCTTTGTCTACAATGGATTCACTAAAAAAAAGGATGGGGGGGGGGAGGGCGGCTAGCTGCTCAAGTAATCCTAATTAACAGTGTCTGAATCTTTACATTAGTATTTTTTTTCCTTAATGGGCATTTATCTGGATTTTTTAAAGGAGACTATATGAAAATGGATGGGGAATATTTAAACAAGAATATTTTGAGAGGTTGCAGATGGAAGGGTTTTTTTTTTAATTTTTATTTATTTATTCATGAGAGACAGAGAGAAGGAGAGAGAGGCAGAGACACAGGCAGAGGGAGAAACAGGCTCCATGCAGGGAGCCCAATGTGGGACTTGATCCCAGGACCCCGGATCACATCGAAGGCAGATGCTCAACTGCTGAGCCACTCAGGCGTCCCTGGAAGGGTTATTTAAGTGTTAAAAGATTCTCACGTTTCCATACATGTGTCCAATGTAAGATATATTTCCAACTTGGATTCAATCCTAAAATTACTTTTGAAGTTAAAGTTTTGGAGCTGTGGCAGGAAGAAGAACCCAGAGACCCAAGAACCCAGAGTTCTCACATGTGAGAAAGAAATCCTTCAGATTGAAATAAGAGAGAATAGATGTTTCCCAAGATGACTTGGGGGCAGCAGTCTCGTCTGCAGAGCATAGTGTTAGGAGTTAGTTGGACAGTTAGATAGTCAGGGCCAGGCTCCCCAACAAGAGGATACAATCGAGTCAGGACAACTAAAATAAAACAGCCCCGTCATCCTGTCTTAGAGCTTAGACAGGACGGTTCTCGCATTCCGCTTTGCAGCCTTTGCACAAATGACTCCTGTAAAACATCCTAAAATAAGGAAATTAATCTCAAAGCATTTGTTACTATCATGGGCAAGGGGCAGTTAAGACCTAAGCCCCCAGTTGTCAGCCAAGAAAGACCATCAGCACGCAGACAGTAACCAAATACGGAGACAGACCCGTGAACGAAGTCCTGATTGGCACGATTCAGCACATGCTGATTACTTGAGACGGTTGGGTCAAAGAGCCCATAAAACGCCCCCAAACTTAGAAACTCTGATGGCAACCCTCTCAGGTCCCCTCCCTCTTTGGGAGCTTTGTACTATTGCCCAATCAACTTTGCTTTGCTGCCCACCACCCTTTGGTCTACCCCTTCTTTCTTCAAAGCAACATGACCAAGACCTGTGGGCACTAAAGGTTGAGAAATCCTGGAACAATAATTGAGGCCTTAAAACTAAAGGTTGATTGAAGTCCACCTTTGCAGCACCAACTAACATGGGCTGGGATCACCTGGAATATACAGAAGGGGATCCTCAGAAGATGGACAACCTGAGGAGATCAATGTTCAGACTTCTGTTCAAAGCAATTCTGTGATAATAAGGGAATAGAGATTAGTGTCAGAAATCTCCAGGAAGGAAATACAAATCAAAACCACAATGAGATCCCACCTCACACCAGTGAGAATGGGGAAAATTAACAAGGCAGGAAACCACAAATGTTGGAGAGGATGCGGAGAAAAGGGAACCCTCTTACACTGTTGGTGGGAATGTGAACTGGTGCAGCCACTCTGGAAACTGTGTGGAGGTTCCTCAAAGAGTTAAAAATAGACCTGCCCTAGGACCCAGCAATTGCACTGTTGGGGATTTACCCCAAAGATTCAGATGCAAGGAAACACCAGGACATCTGCACCCCGATGTTTCTAGCAGCCATGTCCACAATAGCCAAACTGTGGAAGGAGCCTCGGTGCCCATCGAAAGATGAATGGATAAAGAAGCTGTGGTTTATGTATACACTGGAATATTCCTCAGCCATTAGAAACGACAAATACCCACCATTTGCTTCAACATGGATGGAACTGGAGGGTATTATGCTGAGTGAAGTAAGTCAATCAGAGAAGGACAAACATTGTATGTTCTCATTCATTTGGGGAATATAAAAAATAGTGAAAGGGAATAAAGGAGAAAGGAGAAAAAATGAGTGGGAAATATCAGAGAGGGAGACAGACAGAACATGAGGACTCCTAACTCTGGGAAATGAACTAGGGGTGGTGGAAGGGGAGGAGGGTGGGGGGTGGGGGTGAATGGGTGACGGGCACTGAGCGGGGCACTTGATGGGATGAGCCCTGGGTGTTATTGTGTATGTTGGCAAATTGAACTCCAATAAAAAATATGTAAAAAAAATTGAAATAAAAATAAAAATAAGATAAAATAAAGAAATCCCCGGGATGCCACCAGTGGCCTGTTGTACGTAATCACGGCCCAGTTAAACGGCCTGTTATACAGTGTCTGGCTCTCACTCCAGGGTATGGTTCCAGTATTCTCCGTCCATCCTGTCATACCTGTGGAATCCTGAATTAGAGAATTCCTCCACTGATTATCATAAACAGGGAGCTCGGCCAGGGGGGCATTAGCTGACCGTCCACGTCAAGATCCCCGCGCCAGACCCGTAGACTGCACGCTGACCGAGCGCTCAGCGACCCCTTCCCAACTGGGGAGTGACGCGAAGGCACAGCACTGCCCCTACACAGGCCACGGCAGGTGCAAGCATTTAAGAGGAAAAAGATAAAGGAAGGGAACAAAGAAAAGAAATCCACTATTTTCTCCTGTAATTTTTAGAGGGAAAAAAAAATCCTCATTACTCTAACATCAGCCTTAGATCACAGGACCTGAGAACGGTGACAAAAGATCATTTGGAGACGACTTTCTAGAATATCAAAGCATGATGCTCCAGCCCTTCTCGTAGTCCCTCAAGCTACAGCTTCCTCTCGCCCTCCTCGCTGCTCCACTGCCCTACATTCCCTTCCCCTTTCTCACCTTCCACTCCACGACTCACTGCCTTGTAGCTGCTTAGCTCCCCTGATCACCGTGCTCTAAGCCCCTAACCTGTGTCCTCCCCCAAATCAGAGCTCACTCAGACAAGGGGGGTCTCATGCTTTTGAAAAACATCAACAACAGAAAAGCACTAGGGCGCTTATCATCTTTAATGATGACTCCGACGTTCAAGCATTTGAATAAAGATTTCCTTTGCAGCCCTGCCGGATGAGCAGAGGCCCCCTTTGTGCCTTGCTTTCAGGGGAACCCCAGGCAGAAAGAGGAGAGGTCCCGCCACCATAAAGTGCGCGGGGGCCACCTACAGAGACCTCGGTGACCTTTAGACAGACAATGATACGGGAGCCAACGTGGGCCTGCAGGACCGTACCCGGGCGGCAGGGGCCTGCAGCAGAAGCCTCCTGCCCTGAGCTAACTCTACCCTTGGGCCTCGGGGAAAGGCTCCGGGCCAAGTTTAAACCCCTGGAGACTAGGAGTGTATAATTTAAGCACTAATAGAAGCTAAGAGGGAAAGCAACAATCCAAGCCCTCCCATAAGGGTAAGATCATTATGTTTAGGTTTGTATAGAAAGCAGAGCTGGCCGCTGTGAGGGAAAATGTACCCTTTGAAAAGAACCTACCATTGTTATATTTAAGCTGTTGGGATATGGCTTTTGACTCGGAGGCAACTGTCATCTGCTCAGAATTACCCCATGAACGTCACAGGCTTAATGATTCTGAAAGCAGCAACACACAGACAAAGAAAGGTGAGAGGCCAGGACTGGGAAGGGTTTTATGACCCATTAGTTCTTTTGTCTGCTAAAGAATGCGTTGCCATACTAAGAGCAGATGGAGAATGATAATGCCGCCTTTTAAAGAAATTTTTTTTCTTTTGCTCATAAATATTTACCTGTCTTTCTTGAGGCAGGATAACGGAGAGGGCGAGTACTTGGTCAAACAGACATCATTTACCATATGAGATCGGCCACTCACAGCCGTGTGGCCACGGATAAGTTACTCACTTCTCCCAGTCTCCAGCTAGTTAACAGATAATAAATGACATAATAATAGCACGTCTCAGAGACATGAGGCATAATGTTTCATTCATCCTACGTATAGTCACTGGCTACTACCCTCCGTCTGGCAGTGTGTCAGGTGCCAGGGATACAGCAGAGAACAAGACACACATAAGATCCCTGCCCTCGTAGACGATCTAGTGAATTAGATGAGAAAAGAACATGTGTCCCTGAGCACAGGGCCCGGCGAAGAGCAGATTCTTACCCACATTCAGTGGTAACGCCTCCCTATGAGATCACTGCATGTGGGGGTTACACTGCCCCCCCTCGTCCCAGTTCTACTCCAGGGAGTGGCTTGGCTGGGGCTGTGCTCTGTGATGTACTGGAGTTTGTTTCCCTGCAGACCAGGGGCAGTACCCACCTCCCAGGGTTGGGGTCAGGATGGAAGGAGGGAACTCATAGTTTCTGGCACTCAGGAGAAGCTTCTGAATCAGAAACGCATCAGACTGAGATATGACAGACTGAGAAGAGCGGAAGAGGACTGAATCTCTGAGTGTGCAAGCCAATGAAACAGCTGGCCCACTCTGGCCTGGGCCCTACCTGATTCCCTCTGTTAACATCGCCTTCACTTCCACCCTGTGGGCTGTGCTGGGAGCAGAAGTGCAAAGCACAGCTCTCTAGCCAGGGGACAGGGGAGAGGCAGCCCCACACGACAGACAGAGGTAACTGGCTAATACTGAGACTGGGAGAACTCGGTGGGTGCTACAGGACAGGTATGCGTGAAGGGTTGTGGCAGCCACTGGGACACAGTCAGGTCTGATTCCCGGGAAGGATGTCCTCCATGTCGGTGACCAGACCTCTAGAGCAATGACTACATTGCGAACATCATGCTTTGTCATTCTGCAACCAAGGATACCTCCCTGGGGGACACTCATTGCCACATGGGGATGTCATGCTAAAGGGGGAGGAGACCAGAAAAGTAGCATCTATGGGGAATCCGCTGGGGGCAAGGCACTGGGCCAGGTGCATTAAACATCTACCTTGATCCTTCCAACAACTCTGTGAGAGACATGCTTCTGTGCTACATTTTAAAGGTGTGGGAACTAAGATTTAGAGGGTTTAATTCACTTGAGCAAGATCAAACAATCGTAAAAGACAATGCGATATGTATACCCCCAGGTCTTATTGACCCAAATGTTCTTTTCCCTACTATACATTGATGCTTCTCACTGGTCATATATGGATCACAGTTTTCCATGGGGGAAAAAGTAAGTTAAGGAAAGTGCAAACAAATAAATGATTCAAAGTGTCATCCAAGGGTGCACTCTTATTGTCAAAGGTCAAAAAGAAACATGGGATTTTCCAGGTAGAGTAATTTATTAAAGAAAGTAAGGTCTGTTTCAGGGCCAGGATTCAAGTTATTTTTGTGTTGATTTCTTCTTGATCCCTTTACAGGATACAATCTACTGTGACCATATGCAGTAGAATTCTAAAGGGCATGAATATATACCTTGATTTTGAGGAGGGCTCCACAACATGATTTTGGAATCATTATGGTGGTTAATGACTATATTAAAGTGGTTGTATCATCTGGAACTATTCATAAATTGCAATATAATTAGGGCAATTAGTAGACATTATAAGGAAATAGGGATTCAGAGAGAGAATCAAGATAACTAAACAATGTGTGGCCAAAAGATCAGGGTCTTAAAAGAGGAAACTTAGCTGTCCCTTGAGAGGTCAAATTCCCTCACCAAATTCATGAGATTAGTCATCTGAAATAGTTTTCTTTATGACAGATTTATCTCAATTCAACGGCAAGAATAGATGTGCTTAGAAATTCAGTCAAGACTTGGCAGGATGTAAAAGAATCCTGTAGCTTGGTCAATGGTACTATTAAATCTGATGTTATGTATGTTAAAAAAAAAAAAAAGAGGGTATTTCTGCATCCAGGAAGAATAATGGGAGAACATTTTGTCAAAATTGATTCAGTATTTTCCAGGAAAAGAGACACTAAATATAGCATTACCCGTATTCTGGACACCAGGGAGAGTTCAAGAGGTGTCTCCACTACCTTGAGATACAAAATATCTTATCATCATTTTTTGTTCTAATTGCTGCTCACGATGGAATAACTGGAAAGTACCATGTGGATTACTTACTGATGTATATATTCTGATTATTTGCAAGGTACAACTTGAAAATATATCTTTGCATTAAGGATAGCATTGGCAGGGGCAACTGGGTCAGCTGAGATGCCCATATTTGTGAATACAGTGGTCTTGGAGATGGCATAAGAGCTGGAAGGAGCATCAGTGATGTGGAAAAAAGATAATGAAAATATCTCAGTGCCAAAACAGTGACTAAAGGCACTACAGATATAACCAAGAGAGAGGTCAGCAAAACCCTGAGAGACCCTGAGGCCCTTCTTTTTTGTGGACAAGCCAGAAGTGGCAATGGAGGTGAGAGCCGGTACCTGGGGAGGAGGGTAACAAGCTGACCAGGAGCTGATGGGAGTTGGAAGCGAGTTTGGAGTATGACAGGGAGGTGGTGGTGGTGGTGGATGTGTCAATCCCCTCTCACTGGTCAGTCAATATAGCACATGTGCATACAATTCTTCCTTCTATCTCCAAGTTGGAAAATTCTACACAGGGTTGGGACTTACCTAATGTCAAACTAACAAAAGAGACACTTGCTCCATAATCTCCCTCAGCTTTATTTTTCCATTCTAACTTGTGTTGTTCTAAAACAGATGCATGAAAAATCTGTGTTGTGACCAATGTGGTCCATAGCAACTCCTGCTAGGTCTGGAAAAGGAGAAAGGGTAGATGGCATTATGAATAACTCTGGCCACAGAAGGAACCATAGTCTTTAAATAAGATGCAGTGCCATAGAGGATGAAACGGGCTTGTCATTGCTAGAAAAATTAAGAACGCAAGACTGGTTTCTGTAGGGGAGCAGAAACCAGAGTTCCTGAGGAGGAAATGCCTGGGAAAGGAGATGCATGAGAGAGGAAGGGCTTTGAAAAACTCTTTTGTATACCAGGTAATAGAGAACAGTGAGTACATGTCTGGGCCAGACACAGGCTCAGAGAAAGCCCAGAACATCCTACATTTTCACCTCTAGTTGATCTTCATACTCTGCATGAGCAGGGAATGAAGACTGAGGCAGAGTTATAAAAGGGCCATCTAAGCATTGCTCCAACACAGAACCAATCTGTAAAGACTGAGAATGTCTTTCTTTTCTTTTTTTTTTTTCTTTCTTTCTTTCTTTCTTTCTTTCTTTCTTGCTTGCTTGCTTTCTTTCTTCTCTTTCTTTCTTTCTTTCTTCTCTTTCTTGCTTTCTTGCCTCTCTTTTCCTTTCCTTTTCTTTCTTTTCCTGTTGCTTAAGGAAACTCTGTCAAAACACTGGCTTACTGGCAAGCAAATGGAATACAGACATTCGTGGCCACATATGACAAATAATACAGAATTTACAAAAATAGTTCAGAAAGTCACTAGACAAAAAAACAACCACCCACAAGAAGCAGCTACAACAAACCATGAGAAGGTGGGGTATCTGATTTCTAGAGTTTTCCACATTTTATTATTCAAAATATCTGTTTTCAACAAAAAAAAAAAAACCTGATGCATGCAAAGATACAAGAAATTATGGGCCATTCTCACATAAAAAAAATAAATGAATAGGAACTATCATGTACACAGTTTCCCAAAACCTAGTATGTCCATTAATAGGTAAGTGAGCAAATAAACTGTGGTAAATCTGTATGATGTAATATTAGCCAACATTAAAAGGGAATGAATGATCAAGCCACAAAAATATATAGATGAATCTAAATACATGTTATTAGGTAAAGAAGACAGTCTGAAAGGGCTATGTACTATATTAATCCAATCATATTACACTGTTTAAAAACTAAAACCACTGAGACAGTAATAATCTGTGTTTGCCAAGGGAGTGGGTGAAAGGGGTAGGATTGAGTAGGTGAAGTACAGGATATTTTACAGAGATGAAATTCTTCTGTATGATAGTATAATGGTGGATATATGATCTTATGCATTTGTCAAAACCAAGAGGACTTTATAGCCAAGAGTGAACCTTAACATAGGTAAGTTTTAAAAATGTCACTTAGGAGCACATAGGATCCCAGAATGAAATGCATAATGTGATAAAAGACTCTAACCATTTTATAAATTTATGAAATGATCATTCCCAAAGGGGTGTGGAGAAAGGATGGTGACCTAAATAATGCTGGAACTGAGTAGAGTCTAGAAAATAAAGGCAATTGGAGCTGTACATAAGTACTATATTCTCATCAATAAAGTTGTTTTCCAAATGGAGGGCTTATTAATTCTCATACCATTACACAAGTACACTGGAGTTGGACAATTAAGTAAATGATGCTGCATGGTAGCAGCCAGGTTTCCCACTGTTGAGTGGAAGGTTACACGGAAGCAAAGGGAGGAGGCCAGAATGATCTATGTGGTAATGGATTATACTTAGAGGTAGTCATAGGAATTCATGTTTAACTTAATATAGATACAGATGGTTTTATACAAAAATATTTATAGATGTGTGAATATACATAATTTTAGGATATATACTTATAACCCCCTGCTCTGTCCGAGACAGCCTAGATTTAATGACACCCCAGTGACAATGAGCACACTGAGCTCACAGATATTGGTTTCTAATACCATTCTCCAACTAAAGGAAACAAGGATTGTTGACAAAACGGATAATTTTAAGACAGCACCAGAAAATATACAAGAAGAACTTGGGGCATCTTTAGTTCCAGAAAATAAGGAAGTGATAAAAATAAGTATCAGTAACGAGGGTATGTCAAAGGGACACAGGGGCCGACTGAAAGGGCTCCTAATGGCCAAAGCTGGAATAATTCGAGTAACAAAATGAAGTAATATTGGATTAAAATTCTGAGCGTGAAGTAAAAATGGATGAATCCACACTGACTAATAAAATCACTGACTAAATAATATGGGAAAGGAAACAAATCTTCCATGCAAAAGAATGCCAAATAATTTATGTACATAATCCCCACACTAGGCGGTGGAACAGAACTCCCCGTTCCTGTAGTGTGGGCTGTGCATAGAATAATCCACCCAAAGGCTACAGGATGGAAAAGAGGGCGTAAAGAATAATAACTTTGCAGCACAGAAACTTGACAAACACTAGCTCAGCCAGATGACCAAAATTAACATCAACAACGATTAAGTCATCTTGAGAGCATATATGTGGTCTTGATAGGATGGGATGAAAATGGTACTTTACGTTTGTGGTCTTCCTTCCCCAAACACATAACTCCAGTCTAATCAAGAGGAAGACATCAGATGATCTCAGCTGAGCAGCATTTGAGAAAGTGTCTGAACAGTACTTCTCAAAAATGTCAAGATTATCAAAAACAAGGAAATTTTGAGAAACTACCACAGCCAAAAGGAACCTAAGGAGAAACAATAACTAGACATAACATGGTATCCTAAGAGACCCTGGGGCACATAAAAGGCACAGGTAAATAAGGCAATATGAATAAAATGCAACCTTAGTTAATAGTAATGTATCAATATTGCTTTATTAACTGTTACAAACGTGACAGGTGTTCATATCAAGGAAAACCAGGTATGGGGTCTATGGGAACCCTCTATACTATATTCACAAATTTTTGATACATCTAAAAGTGTTTTAAAATGAAAAGTTTATGCATAAAAATATAACTAAAATAATTTCATATTTTCAAGTTTTTCCTATTTATTTTGTATGTACTTATACAATGTCTTTCAGTTCTCTATATAGATACACACATATATCTATATGTATGCATTCACCCTAATTATTAAAAATCTTTTATTTAAAACACTGCAATTACAGCAAAAAAAATATGTATGGAGGTACCATTATTTACTCAATCTCTATTACTGTACATTAAAGTATTTTAAAACATCTTTACTAATAAAAAAACATCTTCCATGCAGTAGAGTAATTCTTAAGGATTAGATGTAGGTAGTTTTTTTCCACTGATTTTCAAAGATGAGCGTCAGCGATGTGGTCACGTCAAGGGTAGATGGTAGGAAAGAGTAGTTTAAGCTAAACACAGTGCTTCTCCCATTTTCACATACATAAGCTGCCTACAGACCTGGTTCGTTAAAATGCAGGTTCTAACTTAGTAGATCCGTGGTGAGAGCTGCGTTCTGCATTCCCAATAAGCTCCTAGATGAGGCTCTTGCTCCTGGGCCAGGGACCACGTATGAATGGCCAGGTGGTAATGAGCACCTGCCTGGATTCAGGTGAGTCGGATTGGCTGCTGTACCAGTTCTCTTTTCTCTTTCCCATGCGACCTTCAAGAATCAGATGCATTTGAGGAGCATATGCCCCCTCTCCCTGCCACCACCCTGTCTCACTTTCCTCCCTCGGCTGTTGTGCTTTAGACCATGAATGTAAAAATTCTCTGTGAACTAGGAAGCACCTAGTAGAGGTGTGTTTGAGCTGTCTCCCGCTGGAAGGTTCAATGTGGTAAAGCCCCCCACACTCACACTGTACATCACAAAAGTGTCTCAATCACAAAAGTGCCAGTGTTAGCCACTAAGACATGCATGAAATGGCTGCAGCACCATTAAGGTTCTTACAGCTCTCGTTGCCAGGAGTCAGACCGTTTAATCCTCATTAGGACCGATACCATTAACGGAAGGAGTTAGAAGACATAAGTGGCTATAAAACCTGAGCCTTGTTTTCAAGGAAATTGACATTCTTAGCAGAGCTGGGCAGGGTGCGGGTGGTTGGGAATGGGGGAATCGTCATTAAGCAAGAGCAAGTCAATCACACTGGAGATGGCAGGCAAGCCTTGCGTTTTCCCAGAAACGGATGCTCTCAGCAGCATGTTCCCATCAGGGGCCCACGAAAACACGCTCTCCAAAATAAATGGGCATGTTGGGGTTTGCATCTCTGTCCCTGGGATGTGATCACTGAGTTGTCAAGTAATATGAGATCCAAGAGCTATAGACGCTATGCAGGCAAATCCAGTGTAACCTCACAATAAGGAAAATCTACATTCTTTATTTACTTAATTGACTGGAAATTAATCAAATAAGGTATGATTTTTATCTTATCATGCAGACTTTGCCAGCACTGACAGATGGATGTATGGGTGAATGGACAGGTGGATGAATGGATGGATGGATGGATGGATGGATGGATGGATAGGTGGATGGATAAATGGGTTAATAAATAAGTGAAAAACTAAGTGAGCGGATAAGTGAAAGAGTGATTGAAGAGGCACTTGACAGACCCAAGCACTTGGGACTTGGTGACTAATGTGATTACATTTTTAACATGCCAGAAACTCCATTAAACCTAAGGTTCTAACTAGTACGTGAAGAGTGCTAAAGCTAACAAAAAGCAGGCAAATCAAATGTACCTACGTGTAGATTGTGAACCTCGGAAAGAAGAGACAAAATAGCAAAAGAATAGATTGAAGAATCTGGGAGTCAGGAACCACAGCTATCTCACCCGTGACTGTATGTCCAGCGCTCCGTGTGCCTGACACGTAACGGGAGTTGAATGAATCCTGTTGAATGAATGAATGCGCCCGTGACTGCAGTAATTGTTCTAAGACTTTAAAGTATAGGAGAATCGGGGCGCATGGGTGGCTCAGTTGGTCAAGCGTCCTATTCTTGATTTCAGTTCAGGTCATCATCTCCGGGTTGTGAGATCGAGTCCCGCATTGCTCTCTGGGCTGGGCGTGGCACCTGCTTAAGATTCTCTCTTCCTCTCCCATTGCCCCTCCCCTGCTCTTGGGCACTCTCTCAAAATAAAATAACATGAAAATAAACACAGTATATGAGAATCACTCGTAGAATACACTCAAAGGCTCCATTTCCCCAAATTCTGATGCTATAGGGTTGGGGTACTTACTTCTTCGGGAACTATCCCTAGACCACTCAGATTCAGGTGAGCCTCACCAACAAACCCCAACAAATGCTTTCTGAAAAGTTATTTTTGGGTGGCTCCGAGGGAGGCACTACACACGCCATATGGCATTCTGATGTGGGTAGTTTAATAGCTCAGGGTGAAACTAGACCTTTGATTTCAGGCTCAAGACTTTGCCCCTGGAATGCAAAATGTGCCAGGCCAGTGGCTGAGCAGGTAATTCTGTAAAGGAGTCACACTGCAAACTACACTGTATGTTCCGAGGTTTCCGTGTCCCACCCTTTTCCCAAATTTCAGTTAGTACAGATGTTTTTAATCCTGGGTCGACATTACAATCATCTGATGCAGGGGTTTGAAGAAGAGAGACACCTGATGTACACCGTAAGGCAGCAAAGTCACAAATCCGGAGATGGGGCTAGGGATCAGTGCGTAGAGAGGCGTCCTCAGTACAGCTAGCTTGCAGGCCCTGCCTCGTCCACACGCGCAGCACTGCCAACGCAAAAGCTCCTCTTCTCTTCCTACCCACCATTGATTGTTTTATTTTCTGAAACCTGCTGAATTCAAAGTATTTTATGTCCTGAATTCTGGTTACAAACAAGGGAAAAGCCCACTGCATTAAAATGAACCAGAGGAGAAATAAACTGGGAAAGAAATCATTTTTGGAAATTGTAGTTTCATGTCATTCGCTTTTATTTAATTATTTAGTTTGGCAAGACCGCAGCATGTTCCATTGTCATGCAGCTTGGATTTGGGAGGCAGAAAAGTTTCGCAAAGCCAGTAGGTGACCACTGTCTGCCTAGCTTCCCCCTTGAAGTGACCCCATGGCCGGGGCTGCTCTCCTCAAGTAAGAGAGGTAATTTACCTCTCTTGCATAACCTCCCTTCATTAATTAAAAATACATATGTGCTTTATATATATCTCCTGCCTTGTTCCAAAACAGATTAAGGGAAGTTTAGATGCGATGCGATCTATAAAGGAAATATACATTAGGAAGGACGTGAAGACAATGAAACAGAGAGACAAGGGCACATCCATGCAATGAAGCCAAATATGGATCCTCATGTGGATTTTCCCCCAGGCTTCCTGGAGGCTCCCAGGACTTCCACAGTCCCCCCAGCACCCTCACCCAGTTCAGCCCTCTCCTGATGCCGACCTCATCATGCCAAACCCACCTCTCCCCATCAACACACCACACCCATTCCCCTGCCTAACATTTGTGCCCCTTTAATAGTCCTCCAGCTTCAGATGCACCAGAATCTCATTATTAAAGGGCTTATTAAAAACCAGATTGCTGGGCCCTTCCACCTGAGTTTCTCATTCAGTAGATCTGGGGTGGGGCCTGAGAACTGGCCTTTCCCACAAACTTCAGGTGATGCTGATGCTGCTGGTCTGGGGACCACACACGGAGGCCCACTGCTCTGTAAGAGCACGTCACGGTAACATACACTCTTCAGGTGAAGACAAACTATTTCTCCTGATGTGAAAGGCCATGTGGTCCTGGCTCCTACCTTCTTCCTTACGTCTGTTTAGCAGCACCTCTCTTAATCCTGTAAGCTCCCACCACAGTGTCCTTCACCTAGTATCTCTAGGGAACAATGATACACCCTCTGGGGACAGGCCCTCTCTATATGCAGTTCTTTCTCATCATTAACTCATTGCACAACCCCTACTCCACCATCTTCAACATACTAATTGTCCTGTTATATTATGCCTCATTTCCACAGGAAAGTCCTTAGTTTAAGTCAGACTTTCTTCTTTTACGCTCCCATAGAACCCTATTCCTTGCCTGTACAACACTTATTTCAAATGATAATCATCCATTCATGAGTATGATATGTGGATTAATGTCCTTCTCTTCCTCTAGACTCCAAGCCTCATAAGACTGGGAGATATGTTTGTTTTTTGTGCATTCAATTATCTTAGCACACTACTTGGGGCAGAGGAACTCCATTTACTTTTAATGGAATAAGATTTCATACACTTGCTGAAGTTGACCTCACATTTAGCTCTAACTTACCAGCCACAATGTGAAAAAAAAAAAAAAATCTAACAACACACCATTTATGCAATTCACAGTCTTCATTCACATTACTCTTGAGTTTGCAAGGAAGTCAAATGTTCCAAAGTATCACAGTCATCCCTGATCCTCAAACTGAGGTGGGAATTGCATGCAACCCAAACGCCCTGGTCAGCTAAACGTAACAGCATGCACTGATGTTATCCCAACGACAAACCCTGTCATCAGGGTCTCGGTTCCTGCCCTTCGCTCAGTTCCAGGGTGGGCCAGGCAAAGACTTCCAGAGCATCCCGTGGTGGTGACAGTTGGACACCATATGATACTCTGCAGGTACACTGCTGATGGCGGATGGTCTGGCTTAATCTGGAGTTGATTTAGAGTCCTCAGAGGAATAGATGGACTCTGTATACTCCAGGCCATATTCCAAGAATATTGTTTCTCTTGTCAAACCTTCAAAAAATATTGGACATCACCAGTGTGTTTTAAGACTTTACTCCCTGGCAAGTCAATGGAGGTTGTTTTGATTGGGTTCCACTACAGAGTAGAATCGTCTGTTTTATAAGCCAGCCCAGATGAGAAACCTGAACCTCGGAGAAGCTGCCCTGGCTTCCTGGGATGGTCAGGGTGGCAACTATGATCATCTTATTTCTCATATTCTGGCCTCCCTGATCTGCAAACCTAAAGTTTACAGGCTCTAAATTTGTCATAGCAAACTACAACGGAGGCACAAAAATTCGTGTAGTGGGAAGAATGTGAGCTGAACACGGATCACAATAACCTGGGTTCAAATCCTGCCTATGCCCATGGCTGGTTTGATTAAATTATGAAAGCCGTTTCTAGACACTGGTTTCTCCAACAGGCAATGTTAAGTATGTTTTTAGAAGATGAAGAATAAATGAAATAATGTATGTAAAGTGCCCAGCTTATGAAACACAAAGATGCTATTTTTTGTTGTTTTCCATGATGACATGGGTAACAGCTTAATCAGCTATTATTTTAATAAACCCAAAGCTTGACATACCACCACAACGTGATGTCACAGGAATTTTCATTTGTGAAGCAAAGCAGATTTGAGGCTAAGCCTGGTTACCAGTCTTTGTTCTCATTCCCTCCAATGCCTTGAGAACAACCCCATGGATGCTTCTTAGAATACTAACATAGAAAAAAAAAAAAGTGATTCCCCAGGGCCCAGTGGTTGACGAGGCCAAAAAGGATCACGCTGCCTATTGCTCACAGTCAGGTGGCGGCGGGGCAGGTACCTGGGGCCCAGCTCGGAGGCTTTTGTTCGCAGCGCAGCCCCACAACTGAGGGTGCTCCCGAACACCTTGTAATTCAGGTATTAACCCGGTTTGCTCAGCGGCCAGATCCTCTCCCCAGTGGTTTCTGCAAAGGGTTTTAAGTTTGTCAGCTCATTTTTCACTTGCAGCGTCTAACTCTGGAAACGGCAAACGGTCTTGGGCTGCCCCCAACTCTGATTAGCACACACAGAACATTTTTTAACAGACTCTTCCATTTTTAATATTGCTTGGAGCACCACAGATAAGCAACACTCCCTGGGCGTGAGGAGGCATAGTTTTGAGCTAACTCTGCCCCTGAAAGAGCATTCAGGGAGAGGGAATGGCATGTGCAAAGCCGTGGAAGCAACCGAAGGACCTGGAGTAGGTACAAAGCATTCAGAAATTCAGTGTGGCTGGAGCCTTTGCAGTTAGAGGGTGGTGGTGGTGATGGAGAATGAGGTCAGGCAGGGACGCTGGGAACAGATAGTAAAGACTCCTTCTTGTTCTAGGGTTCCTCTTCCTCTCATAAGCCGCAAGAAATCGGACTGTGTAGGATAGACATGGAGGTGTTGGCATAATCAGTTTATGTTGATGAAATGTCATTCTCCGTGAGGACGGAGAAAAGGTAATGTAGACACAAGGAAACAAAACACCAGTTAGGACGTTTTGACACAGTTGTTGAAGTAATCTAGATTTTAGAATTTTATATACATGTGTTTTTTTTCCTTACGTAAACATCTTAACCACCCCTTAACCATGAACATGGGTGCACACGCACAAGTCATTTAAACAGAGAAATCAGTGAGGATAAAAAGCAGTCATTAAATTGAGGAAATGATCCTAAGGAGAAAAAAAAAAATTCAACCGGATGTGGGAAGAAATGGGGGAAAGATCAGGTTTTTCATTTGCTGACTTAGTATGTCTGGGTGGATAAGAAAATTATCATGAGGGAAGCTTTAAACAAATGCCTTTCCCTCCAGGGTCTTGGTTTTACTGTTTGTAAGATTAGCAGATTGGAAGACAGAGCTTTATTGGGGTAGAGGGAGAAAGTGTGACCTCTGCTGCAACCACGGTCGCGCTGAAGGTGGCCTGGTGGGCAAGCAGCAGCTGAATTTTGGAAGAAGTTGGTGATTTGAATCTACAACATGAAGTTCTAACGCAAATGTTTTAAAACCAGGGTTCGTGCTTCCGGGCGTGTTGTATCTTTGAACCCTAGGATGATAATTGTGTTTGATGAAATAATTCTATAACCTGGGGTAGATAAACCTGGCTTCTCGGTGTGCCTGGGCTTTTTAAAGGAAAACTCAACTATTTCTCCAAAATGATGAGCTCTCCGCAGCCTCATGTTATGGACTATCTGATGATTGGGAGTCAAATAGGCCTATAGTCCACGGGGACTGCAGTTCATAGTCTTAGAAACCTGAGTAATTTAAGTTCCCCAATCCTCAATATTCTCATCCATAAAGTGGGGCTCCTTTACATGGTCGACGTAGTATAGGCAACAGTCTGTTTTCATTTACCCTTGTTGGATATAAGGTCACAATAAATTGTATCAGCCGGTACTGAATGAGCTTCGACAGGAGGTAGGGCATGGCTATGTGAGGCTTGCTAAGACGATATCCAATCCAGGAGAAAAAGCACTGCAACATTTCCTTAAACTGAGTTAACTGGTAATGAATATGTGGGGGAGATAGAGTCAGAAGCTCTGAATCACTGGGTAAGAAGCAATGTCTGAATACTTTTCTTTTTCGCACAATGTATTATATAATGAGATTACGACCATTTAATCAGCAGCAAACAATATATCTCAGCACTGATCACACACTATCAGGCAAATACGGTGCTGGGTTTTGAGAGAAATAGGAAAAGAAGAAATAAGAATACATAAGCTCTCACCTGCTTCCCAGGGAACAACGCACAAGCAAATAAGAGTAAAGAGTTCAATGGGTCTCTCAAGCAATAGTAAGTACATGTGTGGCGACGCACAGAACCCACTTCTTGGCTTTCTTTCTTTTCCTAGGTGACCAGTACTTGCCTTTGCAAGAAAGGAGTTCATTCCTCACTTAGGAAGGCACCCGACAATTTTGCCTGAAGAGCTAAATCACAGAGTTAATAGAAGATTGTGCTCTCCAAGAAAAGCTCACTCAGAGTCACAAAAAGACCCTGAACATCTACAAAACATGGGCCTCCACTGAGGGAAGCAGAATGCATTTTCTATTTCTAAACAAACTTTAATATTTTTCATCTGGAGTTATTTCTATACTGTCAGCAGAAAAAAAATCTTTGCATGTGGTTGTGTATTTATGAGTGAGTTTTATCTCTAAACAGATTTGTAACTAAAAACAGAAATATCTTTTTATGGGAGACAGCTGGTGGGGAGATTAAAGATACACATGGAGAGAGAGGGGGCTCAAATTAACAAACATTCCTAGACATAGAATGTCTGTGAGTATTAGGAATCTTTTAACTTATGACCTAAAAAAATATCTAATACCCACCAGTTTCCCAGGATAGATTTCAGCTTATTTGGCATTTAGAGGGGGGAAAAAAAATCTTGGTAAGCCTAGTACAGAGCTGTAACTCTTCGGAATCTCAAGGAATCATAGATAACCTATAAATACTATGTGAACATAAAATTCCTAAATATGCAGTTCCATTTATGGGATTCAGAAAAAAAAAATTAACCAGTCAAATCAGGCCAATTCTGGGCTTACTTTCTCCCTCTTGGAATACAAAAAAGATGTGCTTCTGAAATTTTGGATTTGATCTCCAAATTTCAAGCATC
The DNA here is from genome assembly GCF_905146905.1 of Nyctereutes procyonoides. NCBI lineage: Eukaryota > Metazoa > Chordata > Mammalia > Carnivora > Canidae > Nyctereutes > Nyctereutes procyonoides. Next base: position 5,090,036 of record NW_026575140.1, on the reverse strand, counting down.
TGCCACATGTTTGTGCTGGAAGTATATTGCCATTGCAATAAAACTATCCTTGGGTTTATTTTGCAAAGGACATTGGCAAACATGAATTTTCAAACCTTTTTACTGAAGCTGGGTGAAACCCTTTGCGTTTCGTAAACCATTCCCCAAATTGGATTTAGGATATCAATGACCAAAACAGCTCCAGTGATTTTCATCCTAATCTAGGAATGGCTTTTGAAATAAATGGCCAGAACTCAGGCTGGCTTTATCTGAGGCTCTGGTCACTGTCATGAGGACACTGGTGGGAGAGGGTTTGAGAGCAATCACTTTCATGTGGTGAGCTCCATGCCCCAACTCATGTGCTTTAAGCTGATTGAATTTTTGTAATCGTCTGAATAAGACCAAGGCATAGAGTTTTTACTAAACTCCATGATTTTATTTTATTTTATTTTATTTTATTTTATTTTAAACTCCATGATTTTAAAGGTAAAACTGAAGTTGCAGTCATGATGGTTGGCTGATACAGAAATTACGCACAATCCATTTCCCGCACTTCTCCTAGTCTAGCTGGGTGTTTCTCAAAATTCTATTAAAATTGAATTACATGTTTGATTTGTTTGAAAAGTAAATGTACGCTTCTGTCATACGTGGCAAGCCGGTATTGACTGCTACCAGTAGAAGGTCATAAAAATAAATACCATAAAAATAAAACAATGTTAGAAACTGTTGCTTCCTGAAGAAGCTCAGCCTGATGCCTACTATTTTGTGGTGGTTACTTAAAGGGAGGATAGCAATTTTTTTTTTTTAAGTAAGCTCTATGCAGAGCTTAGAGCTTGAATTTAGGACCCTGAGATTGAGACCTGAGCTGAGATCAAGAGTCAGAGGCTTGGCCAACTGAGCTACCCAGGCACCCTAGGAGGAGAACAGTTTTTAATAGATGTTGAAAACAAATTACCAATGTGGTACCTGGGTGGTTCAGTCAGTTGGGCATCTGACTTTGTCTCAGGCCATGATCTCAAGGTCCTGGGATCAAGCCCCAAGTTGGGCTCTGCACTCAGCAAGGAGTCTGCTTGTCTTTCTCCCCTCCCCCCTCCACCCACTTGTGCTCTCTCTCAAATAAATACAAAAAAAAAATCCCTAAAACAATGACTAATAAAGCTGTTGAATGGACTGAGTGATTGCTGCAAAAGCCATACTTCTGCCCCTTGTAATATTTACTGCCATGTGGTCACACTCCATGAATAATTATTTTTGTTTTTTTTTTTTTAAGTTGTCTCCATGTCTGGCATGGAACCCAACCCATGACCATAATAAGATCAAGACCTGAGCGTAGACCAAGAGTTGGACACTTAACCAACAGACCCACCCAGGCACCCCAAACAATCATCTTTAAAACCATCAGTGGTTTGTATTCTCCGCTTTGGGAAATCCTTCTCTAGTGGACAGCTGCTATTATTATAATACAGAACTCATTTCACTTGATAAGATACAAATCTTCAAGAGCTTAGCAGTCATTAACACCTGGAAGGTGGATAAAATTTAGAATCTTGATTTCTCTCCAGCCCCTCAACCCTGCCTGCTTCATCTTCTTCTGTTTCTAGGGCTGCCTTCCTTTGCTCTTATATATCTCCACACTTTTATATATTGTACATTGCTTCTGTGATCTAGAAAACTCTCCTCAAGGCAGTTCTTCCTCCACAAACATGACTTTGTGGGATTAGACAGCTTCCACTCACCCACCACGACTTTGTGGGCTTAGACAACTTCCACTCACCCACTATGAGTCCAAAAAAACTTTGGAGGACAAGTTGATGATAGATACATGTGCTATACTTTAAGGTAAGGAGTTTATTAATCAGAAAAGATTTCTTTTAAAAAATATTTTATTTATTAATTAATTTCAGAGAGAGAGAGTGGGAGGAGAGGGATAGAAAGAGAATCCTAAGCAGACTCCATGCTGAACGTGGAACCTGAGGCAGGGCTTGGTCCCAGGACCCTCAGATCATGACCTGAGCTGAAACCAAGAGTCAGACACTTAACCAACTAAGCCAGCCAGGGACCCCAATCAGAAATATTTTCTTGGGACGCCTGGGTGGCTCAGTGGTTGAGCATCTGCCTTCAGCTCAGGGTGTGATCCCAGGGTCCTAGGATCAAGTCCTGCATCAGGCTTCCCGCAAGGAGCCTGCTTCTCTGTCTGTCTATATCTCTGCCTCTCTCTGTGTCTCTCATGAATAAATAAAAATCTTAAAATAAAGATATATTTTCTTAAAGGTATAAAGATATGAGTGATTATTTTCATATTAATTTGAAAAACCAAAAATGGAAGTAATGGTGATATCCATAAGCCTCAGACTGGCTAAACAACCATACTTCTATCATACTATGTAATATTTTGAAGTGGTTAAATATAATGGAGTTAATCTGTATACTTATATGTAAAGATAGCCACCTCGTCTATATAATTGGCTGAGTACCTCCTTGTTTTTGACCTGGATTGATCAATTCACTCACTGAATCTTCAAAAAAATCCCTAAAGAATGGCACTATTACCCCATATAACAGATGAGGAACTTAAGTATAGGAAGGTGAAGTTATTTGCTCAAGGCCATCCTGTTTAGTGAAGAGACATGATTTAACCCTAAGAATTTTAATAGTTTTTTTTTAATTTTATACTGTATTGTAGATCTTCTTTTAAAGATTTTTATTTATTTATTTATTCATGAAAGACAAACAGAGAGAGGAAGAGACAGGCAGAGGGAGAAGTAGGCTCTATGCAGGGAGCCCGACGTGGGACTCGATCCTGACACCCCAAGAGCATGCCTGAGCCAAAGGTAGATGCTCAACCACTGAGCCACCCAGGTGTCCCGACTGTATTGGAGATCTTAAAGAACATATGTCAAATTGTTAACTTCATTTCCTTGGAAGGCAGTAGTATATTCATAAGGGACATCTTGGCATCTGCAACAGAGCCCATGGTATTTGTTCTTGTTGCCATTAAACCCTACTTAGAAGGTAGGGACATGAAAGGGGACATTTCTATGATGTTGTGGGTCCAATACCAGGCTCACAGTGTTACTTTGTGAGCCCCAATGTCGGGGCTCTAATAGGACTCACTGCCTTAGAACTGGATTTTCACAGCCATATCCCTACAGATCTCACTTGGTCTCACTAGCTCCCAGCCATGATTCCCCATCACTTCCTGCTTCTTTGACCTCTCACCTTGGTAGTTCTTGTACCTAGCTGTTCGGTGTTAACCTCTTCTAAGATTTGAGGTTTTTTCTTAAGGTTACCTGAATATCAAAGCTCAACTTGTACCCACTCTCGGTGGTGGGGAGATTTCTATTTCTAGAATAATGCTGAGCCTGCACTATTGTCCCCAATTCAGAATGGGTATCATGAAAGTGATTACAGCCTGTGGTTTTAATCTTTGGATCCCATCTGTCTTTTCAAGGTGAAGCACAGAGACATATTCTAGGGAGCCGGTGATGAAATCACTGAGACAGGGGCGGATTTATTTTTAAGTACATTATAATAACTATTGGCAAATTTGTTTTCATAATCTCTCTTTGAAAATGAAAGCTCTGGGCAGTATGACAAGCATCACAAAGTACCACGTTCTTACTGACAATAACCTAGTTATTATTATCATGGTTATTATTCCATGGTTTATTTACAAATTTTAAGTGGCAGGTGTTTTTTACGTGGTTTCCGGCCGGATATCAGGTGTCCCTTTCTCCGTCTTGGTTAATAATACCTATAAACATCAATTGGAAAGGAGTCTGCTGTCTGTGAGCATTCCCATGATACAGAGGGCCGAAAGATGGCTGAACGTTGGGAGACTGTACTTAGGGCAACAATATCAGTATCCCTGCTGGGTCAGTATGGGGCAAACACTATTATGTTCTTCACGTTCAGAATCTCTCATATTCTCAAAAATACATCAAAGTAAACATAAGGATCCCCATTTCAGAGATTGGGGTAGTGAAGATTTGGGAGGTCATAGGATTTGACCAAGGTTATCAGCAAGTGGTACGACCTGATTTCAGACACACGCCTTCCGGCCCAATAACCCCAACATATTGTCTGATTCCAATCTCCACAGTCAAACCACAAACCTGATTTGGTATCCTCCCATCTTCGAAAGGAGTTCCTTTGAGAAATCTGAACGCTAAGGAAATTCCTCTTACTTTCTGGGTTGAGGTCATGAAAGGGTGGGGACATATGGGTAGGAGTTTGCTTTTGTCTCTCCTAACCACAGCTATGCATTTCGGGAGCTCCCCAACATCGGCCCTGTGCTGTATCAGCACACAGCTGCGGGATGTCTTCCAGAAAAGACATTTATTTTCACTGACCCTTCCTCTCCCACGCTTTAGTTTTATTTTATTTTTTATGGGTTTAAGTGTGAACAATCACCATCCACAAGAAATATTCCAGCTGCTTCTGGAGCTCTTTGGAGACCAAAATCCGAAAGCCACAGTCTGCCCTGCCCTGTTGCCCTTACCATTCCATTTCTGAGGGAAGAGTCTTCTGGCCAAGAGCAAGCCTGGGAGGGAGCAAAGGGCAGGGAAAACCCAATCCAAAGATGCCTCCAGACTCTTGGCAGCTGAGCGGCGCTGGCTGTTAGGATGATCAGAAGCCATGGAAAGTCCTTCCCACTCTGCCCCCCCCCCTTTAGTTCCCTATAGATCTCTTGTGAGTTTCAAAGCTTGCTTCTAAGTGATTCTCATTTGGTCCAAAGCAAAAGGCCCCAAGATTTCTGTCAGGAGCTGCAACTTTCCACCTGATGCAAAGGAAATGAGATGTACTGGATACATCCCAAGTGTGTGGTATTGCCTTATGCACTTTTATAAAACTTTTTTAAAAATTGAGATGAAATTCACATAACATGGAATTCACCATTTCAAATGTTTAAATGCAGTGTTTTCCAGAACACTCACAATGTTTGTTTTGCATTATCTGATTTCCAGAATATTTCCTTCCCCTCATGTCACTGAATCCCATCAGCAACACCGTGAAGCACGTTTCTTATTTACGTTTGTCAGATGAGGAAATGGGAGTCTCAGATACCTGATGTGACAAGGATTACAGAGGTGTGAAGTGGTAAAACTGCGATTTGCATTCCAGAGTGTCTCACTCCAAAACTGAGCTCACAGAGTCCGTTCACCAGAGGCTGCTCACAGTAAGGTTACTTCATACATGGAGAAGTTTAAGTGCTGTTAAAACCAATGATTTACTCCTCCTAAGAAATCCAGAAAATCAGAGGAGAAAGAGTTGGTGACATCAAGCTTAAAAATCTATCAGGTAAAAATTAGATGCCGGAAGATTGCAATCTATAGCTTAGGATAGGGGTTGGAGGATTATGACTTTGATGTGGGCAGAGGGAACAAATGAAAAAGCAAACCAAAAAAGCCAATAAGAATTCCCACCAGAAAGTCTACACTGTGGGTCAGTATCTTACTGTCTCCATTTCAGCCATGTCTGCAGAACTCTTCTGTATGTATTACCTGATGGATGAATATATTCTAGACTCTTAGCCAGGGATCAGCGGGTTAGCCAAGAAGCTAAGCAGCTTGTGTAGGACGAGGCCAGGTGGATATAGATGGGGACCACTAGTGGGGAAGAATGGTTTCAAGTGTGAGGAGAGGTCACGCCAGGTTCGTCATCACTCAGCACTGGCGGGGCATGAACTCAGACAGGAAAGACAGGCAGCAGGTGAGACGCAAGGATGGAGACATCTGATGTCTTGCATCACAAAGGCTGCGAGCAAAATCCTAGAAGGGAGAGGAACCCTGAACAGCCCCTGAGGCCAGATCCAAACTTTTAATCCTCAAGCAGCCTGTGTCCCAGATGCTTCCTCCTCTCTCTCTGTAACAAAATTTTGTCTCTCTGAGGTGCTGCCCCTTCATTGCGGAGTTTGATCCACATGGGTTTCCAGAGTAATTCTCATCCCCTCTTCTCACTGGATTGGAGGTGAGAATTGGATGCGGTCTTCCAGAAGGAATTTCATCTCCCTTTAGATCTAGAGGACTGGTTTCAAGATCAGAGGTATGTCTTTCTCCCCATTGCTGGTCAGGAAATCCCCTGGGGTTCTTGGTCTCCCAGTTTATGTTGGTTTGGGCCTGAGGTTTGCATCTGAGCCCTCAGCCCCAACTCTATTTACTCAATGGTTCCACCTTTAACTACACACATACTTTTAAATCCTTTACTCTAAAACCCTGAATTTCCCAATTCAAAAGAAAATATTTAAAAACATTCCCTTGAAGAATGAGCATAGTGAAGATGTCAATTTTCCCAAAATGTATAGACTTAATGAAGTTCTTATCAAAATCCCAGCAGATTTGTTTGTTTGTTTCGGTTTTCTGTTTATTTATTTGTTTGTAGATAGAGACAGAGAAACTTATTCTAAAATTTATATGGAAAGGTAAAGGACTTAAAACAGGCAAAACAATTATGATAAAGAGTAAAGGAACCACCCCATCTGATGTTAAGGGTAATTATATGGCCACAGTAATCCAGACAGTGTGGTAGGGGCAGAGGGAAAGACAGAGCAATGGTACAGAATAGAGAACCCAAATATAGATAGACCCCTATACATATATCCACCTGATTTTTGACACATGCAAAAAAGAACAGCCTTTTCAAAAAATGGTATTGGAGCAATCGGATATCCAAAGGCAAAAACAAACAAACAAACACCTTGACCTAAAACTTACAATTTGTATAAAAATTAACTCAAAACAAATCACAAATTTAAGTGAAAGATGTAAAATAATAAAACTTTTATAAAAAAATGGAATAAAATCATCGGATCTATGACAAGATTTAAAAAAATGTTTAGACTTGACACTAAAAGCATAAATCCTAAAAAGAAAATATGATAAATTGGACCTCATCAAGATTTTTTAAATTTTCCCTTCAAAGACCCTAATAAAAATATGAAGAGACAAGCCACTAGCGGAAAATTTTGCAAACCACAAATCTGGCAAAGGATTAATTTTTAGAATGTAAAGAGAATTCTTGAAACCCAAGAGGAAAAAAAAAAAAACTAACAAAAACAATTCAATTAGAAAATGCACAAAGGATATGAAAATATTTCACCAAAGAGGCTATGTTGATGGTGAATAAGTACATGAACAGATGTCCAACGTCATTAGTTATTTGGTAAATGCAAACTAAAACCACAATGAGATATTATTACATGCCCATCAGAATGACTAAAATTTCCTATAAAATTAAATATGGGATTAAATATCAGATAACCCAGCAATTACACTCTGACATTTATCCCAGAGAAATGAAAACTTATGTTCACACAAAACTCTGTACATGAATGTTCATAGAAGCTTTTTCATAATAGGCAAAACCTATAAACGACCCAAATGTTCTTCAACAGGTAGATGGTTAAGCACACTGTGGTATATCTATCCCCTAAATACCATGCAGCAATGAAAAAGGAACAAACTATTGACACGCATCACAACTGGGACGGAGCTGAGTCATAAAAGCCAATCTCAAAATGGTATATATAATGTAATTCCATTTATATAAAATTCTTAAAATAACAAAATCATAGAGACGAGAACAGATTAGTAGTTTCCAGGCTTTAGGACTGGAGTGGGGGATGGACAGGTATAACTATAAAGGGTTAAGAAAAGCCATATGATGATGGAAAAATCCTGTATCTTGATTTGATTGTGGTGGTGGTGGTTATGCAAACTTACCCACATGACAAAATTGTGTACAACTATGTACACACACAAAGCAATGCATATGTACTTAGGAAAACCTGAATAAATCTTGTGAATTATGTCAATGACCATTTCCTTATATTGACCATTGTACATAGTTATACAAGATGCCACTATTGGGGGAAATTAGGCAAAGGATATATGGGAACTTCCCATACATTGTGTTATAAATTCTTGTGAGTCCATGATCATTTCAAAACAGAAAGTAAAAAATAAGAATTCCCTTGAGCACAGTATCCCTGCAAATGATCCCCATTTTTTTTCTTCCCATGAAAAAAAAAAAAGCCTATATTTGCCTCCTGCTTCTTTTTCTCCTTAATTCTATCACCTACCACCTCATTTCCCTCCTACCAATTCATTCTAATTATTTTCCTTGAGATCTCTGGCAACGAGTTGGTCTGCTCTCCATCTTCCGGAGGGATTTGATCATGCAATGTGCAGTCACCAAATTCTTTCCTGAAGAACACTAATTTGATTAAAGATACTTGAGTAGGAAAATGGGTAACTGAATCCGTTATTCTAATATGTTTCTAAAATGTTGGGTGAAACAACTTGCTTTACTGCTAAATTTGTGAGAGCCTTTAATAAGGTGATTTGCTTCATGAATCTCTAAGAATGTCAGAGCTCAAAGCAATCCCCTAAGTATCTTTCCACATAAGCTTTCTTTCAAGGAGTTAATTAATGGGGCTGGTGTTTCATATGAGAGCACTTTTTGGAATTTTGCTGTGTAGTACATATCCCCACGCCCCTATATCCCTATATACCACAATGCACTTGCACATCATTCCTTTTATGCCTTCTTTCTATGACCTCTGTGCTTCTTCATGATTCATGTTATCTCTTCCACTAAATTCTCTCTAAAGGCTCATTATATTTCTTCCTTGCAACCTCCCATTCTGTTTCCCAAACTATAATCTTTATTGTTCCATTAAATCCAGGATTCAGGATGCACATCTTTTTATTTTCCTTGCTCCGTCTTGGTGTCAGTTTTCACAGTTTCATTTATCTCCATGGGTCAGCTTTTAAATTTGTTTCATTAGTGATATGCTGCTTCTCTGATTCCAGCTCATGTATTTAACCAACAAGCAGACACCTCCATTTTGGTGCTGTGAAAAAATATCTCCACACCAACTTGTTCAGAGATGAACTGCAAATTCCCGACCATGGTTGTAGTAGACTGAATGTTCGGGTCTCCCTAAAATTCCTATGCTGAAGCTCTACCCCCCCGTGTGACGGTAGTTGGAGGTAGCACCTTTGGGAATTAATTAGGTTTAATGAGGTCATGAGGGTAGGACCCCCATGATGAGATTAGTGTCCTTATAAAAAGGGGAAGACAGACTAGAACTCTCATTCTCTCTGCCATGTGAGGACATAGCAAAAAACCAGGCATCTTTGTTCCAGAAGAGGAATCTTGCCAGGAATGGAATCAACTGGCACCTTGATTGTGGACTTCCCAGCCTCCGGAACTGTGAAAAATGAATGTCTATTGTTTAAGACTGCCATGGTATTTTGCTACTGTGGCCGGACTAAGATTCTGGTCTTCTTCTTAGTTTCTTCATTTCAGGAAAAGCCACCTCCACCAAGCCGTTCATCTAAGTGAGGTACCTGGAGGTGGTTCTAGACCCCAGATGCCCCCCTCTCCAAATCATAGTATTAGAAATAGCATTTACAGAATTTCAGTATTTTCCATATGAATCAGGTCATATATACCTATCCCCTTAGGGAAAATGTGACTTACATGTTAAGTCCGTACTAAAACAAAAATAATAGACCTACACCAAAATCCCCTGCATATCAAACATCAACACACAGCGTCTTTTCACATCATCATTTCATCTCCCTTACACTCACTCTTTCCATCACCTCTAATATCATTCCCCTGCTTCTGTTTCTTCTGCAGTTCCCTGTGGCTTCTTTCCTAAACACCTGCAATAGTCCACTTAGCTGGGTTTTCACCTCCAATCTTTCCCTTCTCTATTTAATATTTCACACTACCACCAGATCTTCATGATCTTCAGAAACATTTATTGGTTCCCATTGGATACTGAATTAAGTTTATAATTTTCAACCTGAAATTTTAAATTTTAAAATGATTTACAATATGTTTCACCTTCTCTCTCCCATCTGTATATGTACAATTGCACTCTTTCTTTTTCTTTCTTTCTTTCTTTCTTTCTTTCTTTCTTTCTTTCTTTCTTTCTTTCTTTCCCTCCCCTTTCTAACTACTTATTTATATCTATGCTTTTGGTTTACAAATCTATTTACTGGTGCCAGGATCTCTAGATTGGAAGCCTTGGATCCTACTCCTAGTCTTTATCTTGCTTAATCTTTTAACAAATTGCACAAAATAACCTAAAGAGCTGTTAATAACATATGTGGAGAGGAAAACAGATGGGAAAGAGTGTGGTAGCAATGAGAGATTGATGTGAATTCAAGTCATTGCCCACATTCGTATCTAGAAGGAGCTTTAAAAGCGAGAGAAGGATGGATGCGTTGATACAAGCATACATGGATAGGTAGCAGATCACAGTGTGTGTTATGGAATAAGCCTTAAATATGTGGGGGAAAAAAGCTTACTTAACTTCCTTACATCACCCAGCCTGATATACCAAGCAGGGAGGACTGCCTTTGCTAATCTCTGACTGAAGAAGGCATGAAGGCCCTAGTGCTACCCAATCCCTAATTCTCAGACTCCCCTCTCCCCAATTTCTGCGATTCTAGGAGTAAGAATCGCCTACTTTTCTTGACATGAAACAAAAAGATACATCGAAACATGATGAAAACCAATGACAGGATATATTGTCCTGCCTCATCAGTAGATTTCCTACAGACTTCAATTTCCTTATCAGTAAACTAAAGACACTTGATAAAAATAATGTGGAAGGCTCACCCTAACCTTGATATGTTGATCATCTGGGATTCTGGCTATGACTCAGCTATTAGTAAAGCTTTTTGCTAGTGTGGCTTCCACTAGAGTGACCTCAAAGTATCATGAGTCACTTCCTGCAGGGGCAGGATGGGACTGTGGGGTCTCAGTAGATCACTTACATCTATCTGTTTCATTTCTTTTGAAGATTTTGGTCCTCTAAAATGGAGACTAATGTTCTGGAACTTTATTATGGACCACTTTTGGGATCATCACCAGTAGAAAGATAGGAAAGGAAGGAAGCATAATTGAATAGATGGAGAAGTCAAGAGCACTGTAGTCTCAACAAAGAATTTCAATGACTTCGTGAGGAGCTCTGAAACTTGAAAGTTGGAGTGGAGAGATACGCCTTTAAAACAGTGTCAACCAGACACTGGTTATAGGTTGCTCCAGTTGAGCAAGGCAATACTCTTCAGCCAAGACACTTTCCAAAGAGGATTGGCCGCTGAGAACTATCTGCCAGTGGCACTTTCGGTAGCTGGCTCTTTACTCTTTTAGGATAGAAGACTGGTTGGCCCACTTAAATAATGGATTCAGTTCCCAGGTAAAACATGGTGTCTGGAAATCAGTAGTGCCTGGCAAAGATGTAGGTAGGCCTGTGCTGGCAGGAGTGTCTTAGAGAGTGGTTGGAATCCTTGTGTCTTTCTCACTGTGGAGAGAATGATCTGGCACTAGTTGTCAACCATTTACAAATCCTTCGATATGCTGATTGTCATTGCCATTGGTAGAACCATTTACTGGCTGGCCTGTAACCTCTTTTCCCCAATCTTTTATTGCCTGGCTAATTTTAATTTCCAATTCTCAATTCAGATTTTGGCCAGCAAAAGTAATTTTCACTCATTTCTGATTTAGGTATCCATTACTCTTTTGGTTGGGTTGATTAAAATAGATTGAATCACATGAAGGTGACTTTATGGGTAAGCGATTTGATGGGATAAATAGGGACAATGGATGGATTTATGGATGAGTAGATGGATACACAGGTACCCCCACCTTTTAAGAGCTTGCTTTATGTCACTTAAGTTTTATGAAAGAGCTACATTCATACCTGTTTTTGCTAACAGAAAGAATAAAGAAAACTCAAAACAGTGTTCAGCATTTGTTTTGCAGCAACCCATTATAGAGGCAGCACACCTCGATCAGTGAGAGTGGCACTGCCAAACTCCTTCCCCAGAAACCACACTCAGCATCTCAGCATCCAGTCACTAGAGCTTTGAACTGTATCTGTGAACATCTGTGCTTTATCTTGATTTATTTTGTACAACCATTATCAAGCTGTGTCTTAAGGTATCAGAAAAGCCTAAAATAGTTTTTTGTTTTTTTTTTTTTTTTGTCTGGGAATGCTAAAAATTTTCCATATGAATTAGTGGTAATTACTCTCTGGCTTTATGTGATTTTGGCTTATAAAAGATGTTGTAGGAAATCTCTACTTCCAGATAGTGTGGGATACTTTCAATTGATGAAAAACAGGACTCTCTGGCCAGTATCTTGAATTCCTCTCTCTGTTCCTTCTTTTGCAATATCAAGGAGAAAGAATGAGGTTAAGACTGGAACTTTGGTTGGAAAGAAGAGAAGAAGGTAAAATAAGGTACACCAGTGTCAAAGGGGATCAATCCTACTGATTTAAGTGCACCAAGCTTAGGTACATCTGTTTCTTGACATATGCTGTTCTCTCCACCTCTGATTGCCTAGCCTCTGCTCTGGTTCCATTCAAATCCCATCCATCCTTTCTGATCCAAAAGAATCCCCCATACTATTCTTTCAACATTCTATATTATTCTCTGAACCAATTTAATATCCTCTGCCTTACATAACAGACCTCAAGATAAGAAAAATTTGTTGATCACATAGTTTGTGTGGACAGTGTGTTATGACTTCAAGACTAAAGAAAAATGGCCCAAACTCAGTTCTTCTAAGAAGTTTGTTTTCCTTGGGGTGCATGAGTGGCTCAGTAGGTTAAACATCTGACTCTTGGTTTCAGCTTAGATCGTGATCTCAAGGTCCTAGGATGAAGCCCAACACTGAGCCCTACATCAGGCTCTGCATTCAGCAGATAGTCTGCTTGAGGATTCTCCCCATCTGCCCCTCCCCCTACTCTCTCTCTAAAATAAGTACATAAATCTTTTTTAAAAAAAAGAAGTTTGTTTTCCTTTTTTACATATTAAATAGCAGTACAGTATGATATTCATTACCATAGGAGATGCAAGATGTGTTGACAGCAGGTGTATGGTAAATGCTCACTAAATTTTTAAAAAATAAATGAATAAACATGCATGCATTTTAACAAACTATTCAGGATGGATGGATAAAGTTATCCAGGAAGGAAGGATGCAGGAAGACCAGGTTGCCTGAAATGAGATCTTGAACTAGGATAATGGCAGAGAAGTCAAAGGACTAACTGGATAGTCAAGAAAATAGTGCCCTACTTAGGGCCACACACAGCAGCCATATCAGGAATCTGTCATCAGAGCATGTTGGGTCAATGAATGAATGATGACAAGGTTTGTACCTTGTCACATCCAAGGTAATAAATCCAGAAATCTAAACTGAGTTTATTTCCTTTTTCTTGCTATTTTAAATTTTCATCTTGAATCTTCGCATTTCTCATTTTCCCTCAGTTTATAGCAAATGCAGGTATAGTTAAATTTAAGTAAGAGAGCACTTTATACAGTGATCTTTTCACATTTAGTTAATCACTCAGTTGTTTTCCCCAAACATATTTATATTAAAACATTTTGGAAGCAAATTTGTAGTAAGCCAAATATACCAAACACACATGAAAGGCAAATGTCAGCAGTTCACCAATGAAATAAAACAGGTTGAAATCTGAGTTGTCAAATTGTCATTTTTGGTTCAGGAATGAGCAACTGAGGAAGTGCAGGCCTTCTCCTAAGCTCAGTGATATAGCATTAAGCACCTCATTTCTTGCCAATTTGTTTCATATGACTAGTTTTGAATTTTGGATTTTGAAACAGTTATGTCTCTTACCCTTCCCCCACTACACATGCACTGGGCTCAAATTATAAAAGACAACTCATTTTGCTCAAAAAAAACTGTATTTTTTTTAATTTGCTGTGCTTTTGTTCATAGGCTTCTTCAGTAACAAATGCTTTCTGTAACACTTCTTTTCCTATTGCTCAACTCCCAGATTTCCACTGTGAGACTTCGCTACTGTCTTCTCTGTCTAGCATACATCATATTAATATGTGTTATTATTAATGCTTGGCACAAAGGATATGTTTGACAAACACCTATTGAATTGAATAAATGCAGAGACCAGAAGAGAAAATAAAAGACCAGGAAAGAAATGCATTTGTAAAATTTCAATGAATGTACACTTCAGATTTTTGCATTTCATTGTATATAAATCTTTACATGAAAAATAACTTAAACATTAAACTCTAGTTAGTAATGTGCATACTGAAGTACTTAGGGGAAGTGTATAGGCGTCTACCATCTACTTGAAAATGTGTAAAAAATAGATGGATTGACGATGGACAGAGGGATGGATAGACAGATATGTGATTTACAAAACAAGTAAAATGTTCATGGTAGAAACTAGGTGGTGGGTATGTGGGTGGTGACTATAAAATTCTTCCAACTTTGCTATATATTTAAAATATTTATAATAAAATGTTGATAAAAAGCAAGGTGAAAAGGAAAGATTAACTAAAGAATGCACAAATATAAACTAAGTAATCAGTATGATCCCTGCTGACTGGCAATCAGCACTAACTCAATTTTTTTTCATTAACTTATTTTTAAGCATTCACTATGGTTCACGTAACAATGTTGTGCCACAAGACAGGAAGAAAATAATCTTTGCAAAGTATTTTCATGGAAGAAAGAAACCATAAAAGGTCATCCAGGTGGTCTCTGCCTTCATGTACACTTTCCCCAAAGTTTATGCATCAATCTGAGATGATAACACGACTCATGAGTTGAGAGACTGATGATGGATTATATGTGTTTTTGAGGTATGGGTAGGGACATTTTATGGAAACGACCCACCCAAGATTTGCAGTTCTTGCAAATCTGGCCTAAAGCTATTAGATCATTCATATATAATATTTTTTATCTGGATTTCAAGGAAATAAATTAAGGATAATTTGAGGGGTAAGAATGAAGTTCTGGAAATCACATATATTTTTCTTCTGACTTTAGAGTTTAGAACAGACTAATAAATAAAGGGCTGTGGCTTGGTTATATCTAAGGAAATAGAGAAAACATTGCAATATTGGGGATCCAGATTTAAAGCCAAAGACAGCTAGTACCTTGAGAAGAGCACCTAATTCACTGACTCAGACCTTAAGTATGCTACAAACTCTCCTTTAATTGCCTCTTCTGGGGGCACCCGGGTAGCTCAGCAGTTGGGCATCCGCCTTCAGCTCAGGGCATGATCCTGGGGTCCTAGGGTCAAGTCCTGCATAAGGGTCCCTGAGAGGAGCCTGCTTCTCCCTCTGTCCATGTCTCTCATGAATAAATAAGGAAAATCTTTAAAAATAAAAAAAAAATAATTGCCTTTTCTGTGAAATGGAGTTATAGGTACTATCTGCATTTGTCGTTATCGACTTCCTGCTGAACACGGTGGGCTAAACATGTTGGTTTGCTTCTGATTCCTTTTTTTTAAAGTGATTTTTAAAATTTTATTTATTTATTCATGAGAGACACACACAGAGAGAGGCAGAGACGGGCAGAGGGAGAAGCAGGCTCCGTGCAAGGAGCCCGATGCGGGACTCGATCCCGGGTCTCCAGGATCATGCCCTGGGTTGAAGGCAAGTGCTAAACCCACCTGGGCTGCCCTTGCTTCTGATTCCTAATAGTTCACTAAAATCAGTAAAACTAAAAAAGGCTCAAGCCTAAAAGGCCAAGGAGAACAAAAGAGGAAATCAAAAAAAAAAAAAAAAAGAAATGGAAACAGGTTTGGAAGGCAGAAAGCACATGGAAAAACTTACTAGAATGCAGAAAGCTGGGGGAGTGACGGGGAAGCAAGCCATTCTGTGTCTGAAAATGTGAGCAGGCTCCAAAAGCAGATGCTACAGTTGTCTCAGAAGATGGGACAAGTTGCAAGACAGAACTTAAGAGGGCTTCTTAAATGTCTTGATGAGGTTGCTCACATCCTCAGGTGACCTTTTGCACTCTGGGACCAGGTAGTTTCCATTCCCCAACTCCAATGGAAGAGCATGAGGTTAATACTTAGAGAAAGTGAACCAGAAATGCCAGCCTCAGGCCATGAGACCAGATGAGGATTTAAATGAGATAACATACCCCAAAAAGAGAGAGATTAAGTGAATGTCTAGAGACTGAAGGGTGGGACTCCACCTCAAACCCCCTTTCCTTGTTTGGCTTCTGTAATTCTCCTGAGTAATTTTAGGATTGTAGGAAATGGGAGGCTTCTTTTCTGGGGAGACTGGCCAGCTCACCATAAAGGGAAAATAATATTAATAAATGGAGGGATGGATGAATGAGTGGATGGAGGGATGGATGGATGGCGGAAGGAGAGAGGAAGGGGTGAATGGAAGGGGGAGGGGGAACACAAAGAAAAATGTATAGATATTGTTTAGAAATGTAGAGAGAAGGAGAGGGAGATGGAATGTTTGACAAGGGCAACTGGATATAAAAGAACAGGATCTTATCTTCACCGCAAGAAGTCAATCTAAAGATGAAAAAGAAACGAGAGCATATTATTCAGAAGTATAAAGGTGAATACTTTCTGAAAATGACCAAGGGATTTCAGAGCAGTTGTTTCCCAGTAAAAGATAAAAGTTTGGGGCGAGCTTCGGTAAAAAATTGGTAATTTTTGTTATATATGTTATAAAACTATGTGATTTTGTAGAAACCATGCAGATATTTTACTTTTATAACAATCTATTTAGCGTAGCATTAAGACTGATCAATAACAACAACAACAAAAAAAGACTGATCAATAACAGACTATGGCACATGGGGGCAGTGGGGTCCTGGTGGTTAAGATGCAAGCTCTGAGCTGTTGTCTGCATTCTTAGTCTGACTCCATTCCTTAGAAGATGTGTGGTCTTGGGAAACTTCTGTACATTCTCATTGACTTAATTCTCCCATCTGTGAAATGAAGGCATTTTTCTTAATAAAGATTTTATTTATTTATTCACAAGAGACACACAGACAGAGGGAGAAGCAGGCTCCATGCAGGAAGCCCGACGTGGGTCTCGATCCCAGGTCTCCGGGATCACCCCCTGGGCCGAAGGTGGTGCTAAACCACTGAGCCCCCCGGGCTGCCCATGAAGATATTTTAATAATAATATGCAGGATGTATTTTATAGCTTTGTTGTGGGGATTAAAGAAACTGATTTTGGTGGATTAGGATAGTTTCCCACAAGTAGGAAGTATAGTGTCATTATTATGTACAGCCATTTAAGAAGGATGTTTACATGTAAAAACATCTAGTAATTAATAAAAGGATACTAAGGCCTATACTGATAAGTTTGCTACATTTTTTTTAAAATGGGATAATCCTGGAAATACAGCAACACACAATGATTTTTTCTTTGTCAGGAAGTTTTCTGGACTTTCAAAAATTTCTACAGTGAAAATATCTCACTCCTATAATCAGAAATAAAACCATTATTTTATTTTATTTTATTTACTTATTTTTAAAACCATGATTTTAAAATGCAAATGAGCTTTGGAAGATAAATCTGGCTGTCGTAGGGAGAAATGATGTGAAGATTAAATGAGAAATGGTAACATCTGGCACATCCAGACAAGATATTGGCTTTGTCCAAAGTAATGTTCTGAAAACAAGGTGACTTAACTGGTTTTGTCCAATCTGAGCTCTAGCTGTGGTCTGGGGTCCTGGCAACACATGCACCCACCTTCACCAATATCTGAAGAAATTCCTTTATTCTTATGCAAGCAACAGTGATAAAATGTTTAGTTAAAAATCACTTAGGGGCACTTGGGGGACACCATCAGTTGAAACATCGGACTCTTGGTTTTAGCTCAGGTCATGATCTCAGGGTCATGGGATCAAGCCCCATGACAGCCTCTGCAATCAGCTCAGAGTTTGTTTGTCCCTCTTTTCCTCTCTGCCCCTCCTCCTGCTCACATGCTCATGCACACACTCTCTCAAATAAATAAATAAATAAATAAATAAATAAATAAATAAAATATTTTTTAAAAATTACTTAAACCTTTAGTCTTAAGTACTGCTATATACCAGTGTTTAACAGGTAGAAGACTATTTATTTATTTATTATTAATTTTTTAGGATTTTATTGATTCATGAGAGACACAGAGAGAGAGAGGCAGGGACACAGGCAGAGGGAGAAGCAGGCTTCATGCAGGGAGCCCGACGTGGGACTCAATCCTGGGACCCCAGGATCATACCCTGAGCCAAAGGCAGACACTCAACGGCAGAGCCACCCAGGCATCACGGTGAAAACAATTTACAAGTATTTATTGATTGGACAGTTAAAGCCTATTGAGATAAGAACTACATACAGCTTACTATATCACTATCTATAGTGCAATTATGTAAAATACCCATAAGAGTTGCTGATTGTATTCCTGATATAAACTTTTAATTCCCTATTCATTAAGGAACTACTCGACCCTGTTAACAACACTGTTATGGGGCAATTGTATGAAGTTGCAATTTCTTCTGGCCTTCTTTTTTTAAAACAGGTTTCAGGGGTACAGCTTTATAGTTTGACATCTGTATGCACTACAAGGTGATCACCACCAACTCTACTCACTATCTACCTCTATAGTTTACCCCCTTCAACCATTATGCCTACCCTCCAACCCCCTTCTCCACTGGTAACCAGCAGTCTGTATCTATGAGTTTGATTTTATTGTTTGTTCTAGTTTTTCTTAGATTCCACAGGTGAATGAAATTATATGTTATTTGTCCTTCTCCATCTGACTTACTTGGCTTAGCCTAATACTCTAAGGTCCACCCATGTTATCACAAATGACAAGATTTCATTCTCTTTCATGGCTGAGTAATATTCCATTGCATAAATACACTACATCTTCTTTATCCATTCATATATTGATAGATACCCAGGTCGTTTCCGTATCTTGGCCACTGTAAATAATGCTGCAATGAGCATATATCTTTTCAAATTGGTGCTTTTGTATTCTTTGGATAAATACTCAGACATGGAATAGCTGGGTAGTACAGTTTTAGTCTTAACTTTTTGAGGAATCTCCATACAGTTTTCCATTTTGGATGCACCAATTTATAATCCCACCAGAAGTATGAGGTCCTCTTTTCTTCACATCTTTACCAATACATGTTATTTCTCATTATTTTGATAATAGTCTTTCTAACAGGTGTTAGGGGATATTTCATTGTGGTTTTGATTTGTCCTTCTCTAATAATCAGTGACACTAAGCATCTTTTCATTTTTTCTGTTGGCCATCTGTGTGTCTTCTATGGAGAACTGTCTATTCAGATCCTCTGTCCATTTTTAAATTGTGTTGTTTTTTATCATTGAATTGTATGTGTTCTTTATATATTTTGGATATTAACCTTATTGGATATATGGTTTGCATATATCTCAATAGGTTGCCTTTTTATTTTGATGATGGTTTTCTCTGCTGCACAGAAGCTTTTTAGTTTGATGTAGTCCTATTTATTTTTTATTTTGTTTCCCTTGCCTTTGGAGTCAGATCCACAAAGACATCACTAAGACCAATGTCAAGGAGCTTACCACTTATATTTTCTTCTAGGAATTTTATGGTTTCAGGTCTTACATTGAAGTCTTTAATTCATTTTGCGGTAATTTTTGTATGTGGTATAAGGTGGTGGTCTAGTTTCATTCTTTTGCATGTGACTGTCCAGTTTTCCCAACATTTATTGAAGAGACTGTCCTTTTTCCATTGTATATTCTTGGCTCCTCTGTCATGGACTATTTGTACATATATGTGTGAGTTTATTTCCAGGCTCTCAGGTCTTCCGTTGACATATGCATCTGTTTGTTTTTTGTTTGTTTGTTTTTACCAATACCAGACTATTTAGATTACTATAGCTTGGTACTATAGTTTGAAATCAGATAGCATGGTACGTCCAGCTTTTTATTTCTCAAGTTTGCTTTGGCTATTTAGGATTCTTTGTGGTTTCATACAAATTTTGGAATTATTTGTTCTAGTTCTGTGAAGTATGCCATTGCAAATTTGGTAGTGATTGCATTCAATCTGTAGATCACTTTGGGTAGTATAGATATTTTAACAATATTCTGTGAGCATAGTCTTCTAGTCTGTGAGCATAGAATATCTTTCCATTTATTTGTGTCTTCAATTTGTTTCATTAATGTCAAATTTTTCAGTATACCAGTTTTTTAGATCCTTGGTTAAGTTTATTCCTATGTATTTTATTCTTTCTGATGCAACTATAAATGGGATTTTCTTAATTTCTGTCTCTATTGCTTCATTATTGGTATATAGAAATTTCACAGATTTCTATATATTGATTTTGTATCCAACTTTACAGAATTCACTTTTAACTCTAAAAGTTTCTTGGTGTATCTCCTGGACTTATTTTCTTGTAATGCCCAAGTTCTGCTGATTTGCTTCCATTTACTCCTCTTTGTTCCTTTTCACCATTCATTTTCATGCAGCTGGTCACCCTACTGTATCAGAATCCTTGCAATATTATGTATAACATCCCTGGCTTTAGCGGATATTCCCATTAATGTTCATGTTATGTAACTTAACATTGCAAAGGAAACTCACTTCCTTCCAAAATGTATGCCAGATGTTTTCATTGATTAATCCATTCATCCATTTTGCCAAAGAATGGGTATTGAGAAGATTCTAAGCTCCTGATGTTCTCTGATGAACAAAACTTAATTCCTGACCTCAGGAAGCTTGAAACCTAGTAGAGGCAATAGTTATTTTACTTTATAACTATAAAGGGGTGATATATGCCTCAACAGAGATACATAGGTTTCTAAGAGCACATGTAAGGAAGCACTTGAATCAGACAGGGTGAGTCAGGGTAGACTCCATGGGGAAAGAAAACTGGATATTAACTTCTTTCCCACCCCTCTAAATGGAATGCTTTTCAATCTTCCCAACTCATACTACATTATAACCCTCTATTCTTTCTGGGACAGGCATAGATTTCTGACGTGAATGTGAGTTATAAATGAATCTTCCATAGGTCTGAAAAATGATCTTCCTAACACATCAGTATCATCCAATAAGCCCTACATTTATAACATTTCAGGGTCTTCTGTTTAATTGTTTCTCATTCAATCACTCTAAGTAAAATTTTGATTTCTATAAGGGCTTACAAAAAAAACTGTTTTGTTTAATGTTTTAACATAAGTGTTCACACTGTTGCTCACATAGTAGGTATTCCATGAATATTGGTTGAATGGGTAAGTAAATGAATGACCATAGAAGATGGTCAATGTTCATTCATCTTTCAAATGAAAGGGCTCGATGAAGTAATTGCCAAGTCATATTTTAGCTCAGGAATGCTTTACTTACATGCCAAGTGAAACTTTTCAGAAGAATATTGGCCTCTCTGGGCTTTCCTTCAACTTGCCATCAGCTGCTTCAAAGAAAATACTTCAAACAATAAATCAAGAGCTTTAGAATCAAATGCTTATAAACCAAAGATGTGGCAGGATGGACATAGGACCTGAGTAAGACAGACCTGGATTCTGATCCTGCTGCTGTCAATTACTAATTTTGAAGCCCAGGGTCAATTCAGACTCATTCACTGGACTTCAACTTGCACCATTTCCAAAAGAGAGATAGTAATGTGTACATGATATATAGAAGGCACTCAGTACATGTTTGTTGAAAGAAGAACTCAACAGAAAACTAAACGAAATAAACTATCTATATCACCTGACATAAATGTTCAGGTGTTCAATTCCTCCTTCCATGCATTTTACAACCAAATACAAGTAAATAGGATGATGGCAGGAATGATGAGTCTTCTGACACTGGGGGGAAAAAGTATGCATCATGTCAAATTTTTAAAGGAATGAAACCTCAAGACTTTCCTTCTTTCCCACAGAATTTAAATAGAAAAGAACAAGTAAGACAAGACAAGCAATTTATTAATTCATTTCACAATGGGCCCATATTACATTATCTTTAGAGTCCTTTAACAAACAAAAATTAATTTCTAGACCCAAAAGTTGTTGGCACATTGATAGACTCCTTAATTACAGAGTCTTTGGTTTAGAAAATAATGATTGATTATTTTAGGCTGTATTTCACTTAGTTATGGATGAGACCCTGAGTATTTGCACAGAGAAATTACTTCAAAGTTATTATGATTAATAAGTGTTATAGACAGGATGTCTGAGTTATTGCAAAATCTGAGACAATGAAAATAATTTTCTATAGTATTTGAAAGGGTTGTTCTGAGGTAGATGACAGGAAATTGAGAAAATAAATTGTGCTTCTCTTTATTTATTCCACAAATATTTACTTGATACTTTCTAAATACAAAACCTATGTTGGACACTGGAAATACAAAGTTAGATGAGGCATGATTCCTGCCCCAAGAAGATCAAGGTAGAACAGAGGAAACCAAATAAATGCAATGTGGTGATAGATGTGCCCTGATAGAGTTTGGAGAAAGGTACTGAATGTGCAATTTCATCTGACGTGCTAAAGAAATACACACCACCTCACAAAGGTGACATGAGCTGATCTGGAGAGGTAAAGAGGCCCTTCCTGGGTGGCAAACAACAGCAAGAAAAATGTGCCAGACTGATAAAATAGCATGGTAACAGTATTATTATGCTTAGAGACTACTTCCAGGGACTTGGCTACGGAGTGGAGGGTACCAACTGGTGGATGATGAGGATGAGGCTAGGGACATAAATTGTCCAGTGGAGGTTTGCAAACAAGCAAGGGAAACAGTTACATCACATTTTAAAGAGACCATTCTGTGTCAACATGAAGGCCTGAAAATGGCTAAAACTGGCTCCATGAGGCTCTTTGAGAAGCAACATGGATAAAAAGTGGAAGGACCAAAATGGCAGTGGGATGCGGTAAAATTAAAATGGCCCTCAGGTTTCTGACTAAGGGTACTCGCTATGAGGTATGGGGTCAGGTCATTTACAGGGGTACGGGACTCAGAGACAGAAATAAATTTGACGAACTGGAGAGATTTTTTAAAAATCACAGGGATCTGAACTAGAGGTAATTTTTTGTTCATTTGAGATATATTCTCTAGATGTGATAAAGTATTTGACATAGAAAAGTCTTTTTCAAAGTAGGGATTGAGGCTCTCTCAACCCTCTTGCTATTATAATGCTAAGCCATGTGAAATGCTTAATATTTTAGCCTGGCCAATGGAGCATGAGGGGAAAGCGATTCACAGTAATTTCTGTGGTGGTGGTTCTTTATTTGAGATTCATCACATGTTGTAAAAAAGGAGAGAAACTCCTACCTGATTCACAAGGTAAGGATAAAAATAAAAGTCTGGCCAGGGGTGAAAAAAAAAAAAAAAAGAAACTCATAGCTTCTATTGAGCTTGGTTCCAATCCCATGACTGTGTGTTTAGTTACATAGGAATAAAAATTATAGGAGTGTGACCTCTAACTCCAGGGTGACTTATGTGACTTCCATCTTCTCTCTATGCGTAATTCTTGAGATGTGGTTCTGTTTGTATTTTGACGGTCCCTTTTTTGTTCATCTGCATCAAATCCCTTGGTGGGAGGAGCTCAAGGAAGCAGCTGGGATAAGAGAAATAAGATGTCAGTGGATGGCCAGCTAAGGGTGCAGCAAGACAAATAAACTGAAAGCAAGTCTAGCTTCTATGTGTACAGATAGTATAAAATTGGAATTGTTCCAAGAATCATAAAAAAGCAAAAATTCAGAGAAGGGCTGCGCTGGGCAGACTGAGTCTGGTTATTTTCACTTCCAACTTTTTGGTGCAATACCCCTTAAACCAAATTCTCCCAGAGAGGCAGCCTTGTGTACTGGGACCCCTGAAATGGGTTGGAGCACTGGCTCAGCCACTTGGTACCTATACAGTCTGGGGACATATTATTAAATCTCTCTGATTTTTGCTCAGTAATACATTCATTCATTCATGGAGCCAGGGCAATACAATTGTTATATATTAGTCTGTGATTAGATGAAGGAGTGAATTCACATTTCACAGGTGAGGAAACTAAAGTACAAAGAGAGGTTACAGAGGATTCACATTAAAGACTTGATCCAGAGTCTACTGATAGTGACCACAATATTTTCCATAGGATATGGCAAAGGAAAACATTATTCTGCTGGAGAGGAACTTGATTTGGGTTCTTTGGAATCATATCAGCATTTTCCCTCTGTTCTCAGATCTGTTTAGGGTTGTGGGGCTTCAAGAGTAACTTGAACAAAAATATTTGAGTAATTTATCAACTTTCCACTTTGCTTAAGTTGTGCAGCTCTGGCCTAAGGGAGTCAAACCAGGAGCCTTGTTCACCAATGAAGCCCATCAATCATTCAATCCATCCTTGTCCCCAACCCACAGAGAAGAGCTGGAGTTGCTCAAGGGAAGTTTGCCATCATTTAGGAAACAGCCAGCACATAAATATGGTCATTCAAGATGCATGCCTTTAAAAAAGAAATTGTTCTGCAATAAAGAGAAGTAATGATTATCAGGGCAAGAACCATGAAATAGCAGATTGGGAGTAAAATATGCTTTTATTAAGTCTCCATTTCTATGTGGCAGAAAGAGAAATAAACAACGGAATACAGAGCTAGGGGCTGAGAAAATACTGCCAAGGGTGGAGTCTAATGACTTGACTGTGAAACAAAGACCCAGCTTTGAAGAGAGTTAAGTATGTTGGTGAAATCAGAACGGATTTTCAAGATCTCCACTGACCTCTCAGGCAATGCTTCCTCATTTCCTGACTTTCAAGCTCAAGATGGACCCTTTATTTTTTTTCTAATCTCTCTTGATTTCATTTTAAGAAGTACTTAGCCATTGTCAGGCTCAAATAAATCCTCTGATTCATTAGGATTCATTGAGATTTTATAATATGGTATTTTAAATAATACCGCAATTAACATTCTTTGTGCTCTGTGTTTTTATTCTCAGATAATCTTTCTTTTGTCTCACCTCCATGTGCTGCCTCGAAGCTATCATAGTCAATTTCATATATATGAAATTATACACACACACACACACACACACATTCACACACATTCACACATATACAATTTTGCTGGTAGGTTGTCTAGGCTAGATTCTGACTGCTTTTATTTTGTAGGTCACTGCAATGTCATATTCACATTGAAGTCTTTAGCAAATTGTGCTTTGTGCTAAGAGAAAAGTAGGAAAATGTTAATTTTCCTTCTCTCCTGTCATTAAAAAAAAAACTCCTCATTTTTAGCATCTTGATGAATTTATAAATCAGGCTTTAAGATTTTATTAAGTTTCAGGTAACAGTAAATTAAAATCTCATTCACAGATGCTTCATTAATTTCATTTGTTACCAATAAATGCATCTACATTTCTTGATACATTTGAATGTGTCCTATAAATATATATTAACAATGAATTCCCGGCAAGAAATATAACACATTGTTGTGTAAAGCATATTATAATGACAAGTATTTTTAAAGTATGTGTTTAATACATAATTCAAATTATCAAAATGTGGGTGTATAAATCATAGCAGAGTTTAGAAATGAACTTTTCAAATTTGTATATGTAAATTTCTAGCAAGAATCTTCCTATTTTTCTTGTGAATGTGTGGGTTTGAATAATTACTTGATAGGCATCCACACATATTAATGGTTTCTAAGCATGTCATAATTAATCTGTCTCCCTAAATGTAGTGTGGAGATATTTTTTCTTTAAATTGCCTTAGTGGCTGCAGTAAAAATGCCCCAACTTATGTTTATCTGATAGAATGCCCTAGATCTAGATAGAATATTCTCCTCTTGGTTCAATGAGCAGTTCAAACACTAGATAGGGTAGGTCATTATTTTTGCTTTTGTGTGATTCAGACTGAGTGCTCAAGAAGTTGGAATTGAGACTTGATAATTAAAGAACCAGAAACATCTGAGTCATCTTCTCTCCCTGGATGCTGTTGCTTCAAATATTTATCTCTAGGGTGTCAAAAATAAATGTCATCTGTAGGGAAGGGGCTGACATCGACTGTAAGTAGATGTCATGCTCAGTCTCATCACAGAGGATGAAATTTAAACCTATAGTGAGTGAGATTGGCCCAACTTGAGAAGGAACATCTGACCAGCTCTAGGTCTCCTAACATGAGGAAGACGGCCTTAGGGGCAATGAGTTTCCCACTACTGGAAGTGCTGATGCAAAAGCAAGAAAACCACCTGACAGGGAAGGCAGTTTGCTCTAGTTGGCAATGAAAGCTTCTTTCCGTTCGGTCATTTTATGGTACTTTCCTGAGACCAAAAGCTTTAGAGGGAGAACAGTAACACGCATGGATTCTTAAATCAATAGGTCAAATTATATTTTGGTCAACTAGATTGGTTTTATCCTCTGTGAAACACATGTGGAGTCTGGGACCTCAAATCTTAGAATCCTGAAGCAGAGAGTGCTTCCGGACATCTTCTGGCAAAGAGACATCAGTTAAAGAAATTGGTCTTGAAAGATAGAGAGTAAAAATGACTTAATTAAAATCACAAAGTAAACTAAAGTAGGCCTTGTTATGGGTTGAATTGTGTCCCCAGAGATTCATATGTTGAAATCATAACCCTCAGCACCTCAGAATGTCACCTTATTTGGACACAGGGTCACTGTAGATATAACTAATAGGATGAAGTCATTAGGGTGGGCCTTAATCCAATTTGACTGATACCCTTATTTTAAAAAACAACAAAATCAGAAGTTTTGGACATAGAGATTTAAGGGTACACGAGGAGAATGTCATGTGTAAATTGGACATATGTTGCTACAAGCCAGGGAACTATCAGAAACCAGGAAAAAGGCCTGAAATACATCCTTCCTTGAGATGCAGCATGGCCTTGCTGATATCTTGATTCAGATCTCATGGTTAGACCTCTCCTTAAGAATATATCCAGTTCTGGGGCACCTGGGTGGCTCAGTCGGTTAAGCATCTATCTGCCTTCAGCTCAGGTCATGATCCCAGGATCCTAGAATCAAGCCCTGAGTCTGGCTCTCTGATCAGTGGGGAGTGTGCTTCTCCCTCTCTCTCTGTCTCCCCACCACTCATTCTCTCTTTCTGAAATGAATAAATAAAATCTTTAAAAAGAAACATTAATAAGATAGAATATATCCAGTTCCTACTCAAGTCTGAAGACAGATCAAGAACAGACTTCCTTTGCACCTAAAACGATATTGTTTTTTTTTTTAAATATTTGGACATCTTTTTGAAGACAATACCATTTATTAGTATATTTTCCCAAGCTACAGAGGATGAAATACATCTTTCCTTATTTTCTTGCTCCATGTTGCAGCAGCTGCCAGATTATGGAATATAGGCTCTCCCTGTTTAAAACAATCCCTGACCTGTGGGGTGAATAAGCAATGTGGCATCTGATATCTGGGTCCCTCTAGATTTTTATTTGTTTGTATTTTGCCTGATTTGCAAAACACTTTGACATTTCAGTGGCCTAATCCCTTCCTATTATCAATTCCAGAAAGTAGGAAAGGGGACTGATATTTCTATTTTATATTAAAAATGGCCTCATTCATAGATATATTAAGTGGACTGCTTATGATCACCTAGCAAACCAATGACAGAGTAGGGACCAGAGTATTGGCATTTTGTGCCAAATGATTTTCATCCAGCAGATGTCTACACGTGGTTTCATCTTCTCCTCTAATACTTCGAGATGTCTGCCTTCTTTGATACAGGACTTTCCAATACCTGTTGTGTCTGCCTTGGAGAGGGTTTGATATCTTGGCCTTGTTGCCTTCTGGTCTGGCTGTGTGAATCACATTATTTCCACAATGTGAGCGGAAATAACATGTGCACATGCAATCAGAAACTTCTTTAAAAGAAGATTTATTTATTTTATTTGAGAGAGTGAGTTTGAGAGAGAGGAGGGAGGGGAAAAAGAAGAGGGGAAGAAGACGGTCCACTGAGCACAGAGCCTGACACGGGGCTTGATCTGACAACCCTGAGATCATGATCTGTGCCAAAACCAAGAATTGGATGCCCAACCAACTGAGCCACCGAGGCACCCTTGCAAGCAAAAACTTCTAAGTCACTGTGTGGTCACACCATGCATGGTCCCTCTGGCATAAAAGTAGCAATATTCCCAAGAAGAACCTCTCTCAGCCTGAGTCCTGGCATAAAAGTGGCCTGGTGCAGGCCACATCCATACATGATGGTCATGTAGAGTAGCTGAGAATAATCCTTGGTTGCCAACTACTGAGATTTGAGGACACTTTCTTAGGATAACATAATGTGAGCTACCTGACAAATACAGACTTCAGAGAAGTCTTCTTTGCCTTCTCTATCCTGCCTCTGGAGGGAAGAAAAAGCTTTACTGTCATTCAAAAATCAATATAGTAAAAATAGATATTGAATGTATTATTCAGGCTTTTAATTTATGATGTGCCCTAATACATTAATACAGATAGATTAAATCCCTGTGTATGATAAGACCTAAAAACAATTGAAAATCTACTATGTTTTTAAGGACTTTATGCCTCATTTTCTCCAACATTGTCGTGTCAAACCGGAGATGTGTGGCAGATGACAGAGGGGTTGATAAATTCTTCCCCTTCCTACACCATACCTGTGTGAAGTAACACAGCAGGTCCTCCATATAATGTAAGAGCTAGGAATTTTTTTAAATCACGTTTCCTTCTTTTGAAAATGTGAAAATTAAATCTTAGAGTGACGAAGATGTTTATTTAATATTCCTTATTGAAGGTGTATGAGAGAGGCGGTACTAAAACCCAGTATTCTCTGTATCTGTGCTGGCATAACTGACTACTTCAGCAGAAAGAATTTTCCAGAGAAGTGTTGGGTTGGTGTTATTTCCCTCTCATCTTTAACAGCATTTATCTGAAGTCTCTCTGGGTCTAGAATGCTGAACTTCTCCCACTTTGCACAAAAATTTACTTTTAAACTATTCTCGGGATTGGTATCATCAAGGTCTAATTTATAGACCCATTTTATGTTATGCAGACAAGAAGGAGCCCAGTATCTTAAATCAAAGTTGGAGTAGAAAAGTTTGAAACTGCATTCGAGTGAGTTATCAGTCATAAGGGTATCTGTGAAGATAAATTATGTGCGTGTGGAACTAGTCAGTCAAAAAAACCAAGTATACGAGACCAGAGACAAAGGTGGAAAGTAAAACCGGGTGGAGTTTCCTGAGGATCCAGAGGGTCATCACACTATATTTTTTTTCAAAACATCCTTATCTGTCGATGTGGACACAGGTCCTGACCTGGCCTGGCCAATCAAAGGTGGGAGATGTGACATTGGGAACTTGGGGGTAAAGGAAGTGCAGGGGTCTCTGGATTTGTAGTGGCAGCAATTAAAAGGTCAATATAGAAGATGGTATCTTGCAATATGCCTCCTAAAAAAACAGCAAAATAATCCCAGAAGTGAGTGCAAGATGCAGCAACTGTCATCACCACAGGTTTGAGACTTTGACAATAAGGAGCACCTGTCCTCACATCTCGCAGAGGGAAAAACTGTACTTGTGAAAACATGAGAGAACTGTAAAAAAAAAAAAAAAGTGCCCGGGAGCAACTCCATACATGGAATAACATCAATCACTGTTGATATGTAAAACTTAAACTATTTCAACAGGAATGAAAAGCAAACAACAGGGAAAACCTTTATATGACCGGGAGAGAGGAAGGCAGAAATTCAGGAAAGCAATATAAATGTCTTAGGTTTAAGAAGAACATGGATGAGCATGATGTGTGCTGGCAAACAGGTGAACAGGAATGATTGTGAGGGCACGGGGTGTCAGAGGATGGGGGGGGGATGTGCAAATATTTTAGTACAGTTAGGTCCATGACCTGGTGATTATCACCACTTGCCTCTGCACTTCTTCTTTCTAAAATCACAGTTCTTCCCAGACCTGGCACTCTGGAAGATCTGTATGATCTGATATAATAAAAAAAAATTAAAACAAGAAAAAGAGGCATTTGCAGGAATCCTTTCTGCCTCCTGTGGTTTCGCATTCTAATGAAGCTCACCCACAGTCCCTAAGTAAAATCCTAATGACGGAGGCCTTTTGACTCTCTCTTTGAACATTTTAAAGCTTTGCTGAACTGTCTGAAAATTCATTATACTTTATTTGACTTCCTTTTATTGTACAGAAATGAAATGTCCCTGATGGAATTCTGGAATCAACATGTTTCAGGGATTTCACACAGCAAAGGAGAAGAGAATCTTTAAAAAGTGATGCTGTCTGGAAGGCAGTTAAGCTTTTCTACACACTTGTATGTTAACACACACATGCAAGCATATGCATCCACACACGCCTATGTGTATCACTTGTGACATGCTTATTACACATTTTCAGTGAAGCCAACTTAGTACACAAAATGAAAATGAAGTCTACTCATCTTTAAAATAAAGCATGCATGTGGCAAATTACATAGGAAAAGAAAAAAAGTCAAAAAGAAAGCAATTCAAAAGGGTGATAGAACACAAAGTAGTAGTTAATTATGATTTATAAACTTATTAACTTGCTAAGCATTGTAACGAACCAAAGAACAAATTTAATTTTCAATAACATTAAAGAAGCAAAGTTGGCTAGATGAAAACAAAAACCAAGGAAATGTATTTAAAGACTAAGAAATCACATTTTTTAAGGAAATAGCCCAAATGTCACGTTTTAACTCAGCTTTCATCCATTTAACATGAACACAACTAGAACTAATAAAGAATAATAACAACTCAACATTTCCTAAATAATTGTTATTAAGTGTAATAATGTGTTTTTTTTCTTCCTTTGACACAAGTTGGGTATTACTTGCAAAAACAAATTACCATGGCAGTTTACAGTTTGGAATTCTAATGCTCTCTGTGTACCTACTCTGTGTAAATCATGGCCTATTGGTCTGTATGTTATATGTGTACAAGTAAGCAGGAGAAAGCATCATACCCTCTATTTTGGAAGCAAAAAGAAAAGCAAAATAATATAGAAATTTTGCTATTATAGAAATCATTTGCATAATATATGATGGAAAAGGCAACTCAGTTACATTTGATTACATAACATCATACCTAAGTTGCCTATAACTTTGGACTTCCCTGTTTTTGCCCACTAGCATGTGAAATGAGAAGAAAATTGTAGTAGAAAATAAGTCAAAATGCACTTTTTTAGGTATATCCCACTTGCTAGTGCTTTAGCACCCGGGAAGTGATTCTTTTTCTACACCATTCACTCCAATTTTAAAGTCGATTGATGATCAGAGATAGACAGAATAATGGTGTGTCTATATACTTAACAGTTTTAAGGAACTAAAAGCTTTACATACCCTCACCCTTTATTTAGTGATGAATACTTTTATACAAAGCCCCTGAGTTTTAGGCTTATTTCCTCTTTAATTTTTTCTGAACCACCAGGCAGAGCTAATCTATGACCACATTGAATCTAGTTCTTTTTTTTTTCATAATAAAACTGTACATGTGTATACTGAGCACTTATTCTATGTCACTGTGTAAAGAGTTTATATAGACAATCTAATTCCTCAAAAACCAAACCAAACCAAACAAAAAAAATATTCACTGATTGAGGAACTAAGTGTTAAAAACTTCAAGAAGCTTTCTTAAACTCATCAAGTTGCACTGGCGGAGCTCGAAGTGTATCTCAAGCAGCCTGACTCCATGTGATATTCCTGAATCTCATGCTGTTATTGCGGTGGGACCTGTTTGGTGGATGGTTGGATGGCTGCTAAGTTAGTCAGGTGGATGTTCTGTCCATTGGTTTACATGCCATTCCCAACAGACAACTGTACAGATGACAATTTATTGATTTCTTCTAGAAGCACTGATTGTCTACTATATACTAGACACTTTTCTACATAATCAAGGTATAAGAAGGAATAAAATAGAAAAAAAAACCCACAGCTTATTGGAAACTACTTTCTGGTGGGTGAAGAAAGACAAACACAATTTTATAAATAGATGGTGCGCTCAGTATCATAAAGTGCTATGGAGAAAAATAACCCATGACATGGGATAGAGAGTACCAGTGATTAGAAGGCGAGGACATATCTTATAAATGGTTGTTAAGGGTGGCTTCATAATAATAGGGTGTTACTAACTAACTGCAGACAAAAGATCATTCATTGCAAAGGCCATGAAGCACTTGGAACCATGAACCATGAATATGAACTATGTAAAAGAAACCCCAACCAGAGTAGCTGGTAGCAGGTGAG
Organism: Nyctereutes procyonoides; assembly: GCF_905146905.1. NCBI lineage: Eukaryota > Metazoa > Chordata > Mammalia > Carnivora > Canidae > Nyctereutes > Nyctereutes procyonoides. The sequence continues at coordinate 5,058,073 of NW_026575140.1, read as the reverse complement.
GTCCGCGATTCAAGATGAGGGAAGGGCCCATCAGCTATAACCTGAAGGCCTTTTAAAAACCTTTGGTGTATCTATATAGCACCTGATACAGTTCGTATTCAATAGACTTTATAAAAAAAAAAAAAAAAGACTTGACCTTGACCTTGAATAGGCCATTTCTTGCCTCACTGACATAGAACCATCACCAGATAAATGAGAGGCCTGATAATGGATTCCTCAACCTCTATAAATATGATTTTAAGTTTCATAAGTAAATTCATTTAGTATAATAATCTACTCTTTAATGACTTCATAAGATAATTTTTAATCAAGATCAATAAAGTCCTATGAAAAAAATGACCCTAGACCAATCATACATGAACTATACTGTGCTCAGGACTATGGTTTTTAAGAATCCAGCTATTTATGGGCTAATTTAAAGTGTTATATGAGGAAGTAAGCTTAACTAATTGGCATAGGCTATTACAACATTCAGAGCAAAAGTATATGTGAGGGAGAGAGAGCAGTAAAAGGAGGAGGGGAGGAGAAGGAGAAGGGGAAGAAACATGATAAGAAATTATTTTCTCAAGGACAAAACCTGGACTTTGGAAACAGTCAAATCTAGGTTTAAATTCTAATCCTTCCATTTGGACACAAGATGATTGGCTGCCCACTACAGATATTCCCATCCCCCTCCTTCCTTGCTCACCCCGATCTTATTCTTATTACCCTCTAAATGGCCATGTCCTCAGAGAGATTGAGCCCGCCTCACCTTCATGATCTGAATTCTTCTTGGTCTAAGGTCACATCATGATGGTCTCATGTATTTTGCCAACCCAAATGCTTAGGTGTGTCCAGGTATAAGACCTAGATGAATGTATAGTCAGGATCTGGGAGTGCTTCTAGAAAAGTTTTCTTTGATCTTAAAGACATGTGAGACAGAACGTTCCCTTAGTTCAGCCTCTAGAGAGTGCAAGCTTCGTGTGCCAAGCTGCCTTATTTGGACAAGCTACAAGTTAAAGGCAGCAAAATGTGAAGCTGATGGAAACCTAGTCCAGTGGAATGATGCTGAGTCCTTGAACTAAACTGTCTTGGACTTGAAACAACAGTAGTGTCATTAAACCACTTGCAAATGGGTTTTTTGTTTGTTGCAACTGAGAGGTGATTAAGTAATAAAATTCACGAGATATTTACTAAATCTCATGCATTCAATACTTAGCCTGATAAACCATGCTGGGAGTGAGGGTATAACGATAATGCAGTTTCTTAGTCTGGGTGAGCCTTCACCTACTAATTTTAAGGTGGTATTACCAATACTGACCTCATAATCTTGATGTGGACATTAGGTTATTACTTTTAAGCTTGAACTAGGAAAACCAGCTAAGGGATTACTATCATACAAATGGAAAGGTTCAGTGGATGCCTCTAGCCAATAAAAATAGTTCCAATATGAACTTCAGTAATTGAGTGATAACCTCTCTTCAAAATGTTACTAACACAAATGAGGATGTCTTTAATGTAGTTTTGCTTTTTTACCTGAGGCTTAGGCAGCACCACTGCAGAGTCATGGAAAGAACCCAGTTTGGAATCTGGAATCCAGAGGACTCTATGATTTATTGCTATGTGACTTGGGAAAAGAACATAATTTCTCTTGATTCACTGAGAAAATAGAAGCTATATCAGAAGAGAAAGTTCTACCTGCATCCATCACCTATTACACCCAAGTTCCTGCATCTAAATCCACAAGGGCATGTGTTTGCTCGTTATGATGAGTGAACTCAACTTGCGTCTCACGCCAAATTTCTCCAGGGTGCCCTGGGCCCGCTCTTCCCCAGCCAAGAGCATCTATTTTTGCTGTTATGTTCTTCCTTGGGTTTTCAAGTTTCTCCTATTCACTCTGTCATTCTCATCATCCTATAAAAACCATTGCAGCATTTCCCATCTCACCAAAAGCTTTCCCTTTATCTCAAAGCCTCCTTAAACTGTTGTCCATTATCTCTGTTTCCCTTTACAGGAGAGCTCCTAGAACAAGATGGACACTTGCTGTATTGACTTCTCCCCTTCCCATTTCCCCTTGTGCCAGTTTTAATTAGGCTTTTTTTTTTTTCATTTTTGTTGACCATTGCTTCAGGTCATTGTAATTTATTTATTTTGTTAAATGTAATTTTATTTATATTCAATTAATTAACACATAGTATATCATTAGTTTCAGAGGCAGAATTCAGTGATTCATCAGTCGTACATAACACTCATTGCTCACTACATCCCGTGCCCTCCGTAATGTCCATCACCCAGTTCTCCCATCCCGTTACCCCTCATTCCTCCAGCAACCCTCAGTTTGTTTCCTATGGTTAAGAGTCTCTTTTCATTTGCTACCTCTCTGATTTTGTCTCATTTTATTTCTCTCTCCCTTCCTCTATGCTCCTCTGTTTTGTTTCTTAAATTCCACATATGAGTGAAATCATAGAATTGTCTTCTCTGATTGACTTACTTTGCTTAGCATAATACCCTTTAGTTCCATCCATGTCATTGCAAATGGCAAGATTTCATTTTTGATGGCTGAGTAATATTCCATTGTATACCTAGATACACCTTCTTCATTCATCTGTCAATAAAATCTGTGCTCTTTCCAGAGTTTGGCTGTTGTGAACATTGCTGCTATGAACATTGGGGTGCAGGTGCCAATTAGGCTTTTAATTTAACATCTCTTCTGGGACCACTGTCAATTATTTCTGAATACCCACTCAGTTCTCTTCCTACTTCACTAGTCACCACCTGTCAGTTTCCCTTCCCCGTTTCCCCTCCTCCTCTCCAGCTCTAAGTAGTACTGAAATGCCTCACAACTGAATCCTGGAACCCTTTTCTTGGCTAATCCTGCACTTAATCCTTAGGTTATCTCATTCAGATGATGCTGAACTCATGTGTTTATCTGCCTGTTTGACTAAATGTCTCAAAATTAATTCATCCCCAACCAAACTTGTGATTTCTTTCCATCCCAAGTTCAAACAGGCTCCTTCTACAACCTTCTCTCAATAAATGGCAATTCTATCTTACCAGTTTCTCAGTGCATAAACTTGAGTGTCATGACTGAGTCCTCTCCCTTCATATCCCATTTCCAATTCATAAGCAAACCCTGTCAGATCTGTCTCTGGAGCATTTTAAATCTGAACATTCCTCTTTTTTTTTCGCCACTGCAATCTCCAGGTCCAAGCTACTGATTTCTTATCTCATTTTGTTTGGGCTACTCTGCTTTCAAACTACTCCCCTCACTGCAGTCAGAATGACCTTTTTACAATAGATCACACCACATCTTAGCTCAGAATCCTCCAATAGCTTTTTATCCCATTCAGTAGAAGACATAATCCTGACAACTGTCTTTAAGGCTCACATGAACCCCCTGCCATCAGCTACTCCCCGTCCCCCACTGGCTGCCTCTCCTCATACTCCGCTCTTCCTCACCTCATTCAGGTCATTCATTTCCTTTTTTCCTGGAAGACTCCAAGTACTCGTAGGGTCTTGTATCTGGTGTTCTTTCTGTCCAAATACTTGTCTCCACTTACCTACCTGGATAGCTCCCCCACTTTTTTCAGGCTTCTACACAAATATCATCTTTTTAAAAATATTTTATGTGTTTATTCATGAGAGACACACAGAGAGGCAGAGACATGGGAAGAGAGAGAAGAAGCAGGCTCCATGCAAGGAAACTGATGTGGAACTCGATCCTGGGACTCCAGGATCACGCCCTGAGCCAAAGGTAGACACTCAACCGCTGAGCCACTCAGGCATCCCCAAATATCATATTTTTAAGAGACCTCCCACTACCAACATATATGAACTAATCCCTCATCAATAGCACTGTATTCCCTTATTTTATGTAGTTTTTTCCAAAGGAGTTTCATCAACTAACATACTATGTGTTTATGCTTCACTTGTCCTCTTCTTCACTATAAGGAGGACACGGTAGCTATTTGGGTGATTAGGTTCACTGCTGTGTCTAGCACTATATCTATAATGTCATAGTCTCTCCACAAATGTCTACTGGGAGAATAAATTAATAAGGGTACTAATAATCTATGGTCATACAGACTATACACAAACAGTAACATCATATATGAGCTGATTCAGCATTTGTATGCATTCCTATCTTATCTGTTCCTATATATTCAGGTATCTTTGTTTGTTTTTCCATTCATTTGTCTTACAGAGTGGAAATCATAATATATTCCATGTTATATTCTAATTGTTTCACTTAACATGAAAGCCAAATCATCTTTACACATAACTTTGAACTTCCGTAAATGAGTCTTTTAACAGTAGGGTAACCTTTCTTCAAACAGATGAGTCAGATTTTACTTATCCATCTGCCCATTACTGGACATTCAGGTTCTTTCCACATTTTCTTCACACCTTTTGTTAATAAGATGAAAAGCATTCATACCAAGTAATTTTTTACTATTTCAAATAATGTCCTTAGAATCAAGTGAAAACAGAAATGGGAGTGGGGGTGAGTTATCTGAGTGAGATTTCAAAGATTGGTTATATAGCCTCCCAGAAGAGTTAAACTTACTTGTACTCCAACCACTGGGTTTCCTTAGCCAGCCTTTAACTTTATGCTGATGTCAATGCACTGCGTTGGTAAACTCTTTTCTTATATTATTAGTGAACTTATTGATTTCTCCATTTCTAGCCATTTGTAGAAATACATGTTTTGGTCCTGTTTCTGATGCTCCAGAAATAGTGATAGTATATATATATATATATATATATATATATATATATATATATATATATCTTATTCTCTATATATATATCTTCTCTATATATATCTTATTTTATATATATATATATATATATATATATATATATATATATATATATATATATATATATATCTTTTGGAGTTGTAACACTCATATTTTGATGGTCAATAAGACTTGCATGCTTTTCCTAAGGAAAAAGGCATAATGTGGAGTAACTTTGCAATTTTTACCCTCTTTTTTTTTAATTTTTTTTTTTTTTTTATGATAGGCACACAGTGAGAGAGAGAGAGGCAGAGACACAGGCAGAGGGAGAAGCAGGCTCCATACACCGGGAGCCCGACGTGGGATTCGATCCCGGGTCTCCAGGATCGCGCCCTGGGCCAAAGGCAGGCGCTAAACCGCTGCGCCACCCAGGGATCCCAACTTTGCAATTTTTAGTACTATTTCTGCTTCTAAAATAAGTTAACTATTTATATCAGTCTTTACATGCCCTGCATCCTATTTGCCAAATCAGTTAATATGAGTGTTCATATCGATTCACATTATTTAAAAAAGTGACTTGCACAAAAAGGTTTCAGGCTTCATTTTGTCCACATGTGAATGTAGGAGTCACTCTTGCGGGGAGCACAGACTTCATGTTAGTTGGGCACAGATGCAAACACTAGCTCTAATACATTCTTTCTCTGTGACTTTAGGTAGGTTATGGAGTCAGCATGAACTCAGCTTCTTCAGCTGTGAAAACAGTAAAATGATATATACCTCACAGGTTGTGGTCAAGACAGAATGACAGCTAAACGAGAATAGCATATAAAGTTCCCGGTAAACTGTAGAGATACTAGCTCTCCTTCTCTTTCTTCAACCACCTGCAGAGTATTCCTGTTTACCAACTATTCCAGTTTCTTATTGTCATTATGGGGGCCCTCTCTAAAAGAGGAGTATACAAATCTACACTGTTAAACTTGAGGGGCCACGTGAACTGCTTTTGCCAATGAAATGTGGACAAAGTGATGTGGTGCTTCTGAACAAGAGCAGCTTGGTCCATCATGCCTTGTTGTACTCTAGGTCATGACAATGATGAGACCCCACCATTAGCATGGGGCCCAGAGTGAAGATGACAGATGATGGAGGTACACCTGAACTTAGCAAACATGCAATATATGAAAGAGCAATAAACATTCTTTTTTTTTTTTCATTTTTTTGAATCACTGGGGTTGGGGTACATTAATTACCACGGCCTAACCCACCAAGAAAAAAAAATAAAGCATCTAATATGTTCAGGTAGGGGAAAAAGTAAAACAAACAAACAAGCCATGCTTACTTAAAACCTAAGTAAGAACAAAGCTCTTTGTGAGTTATTAAAATTATTTATAGATGCTCTTTGCCCTCAAAGAGATCACAGTCCATTATTCAGCATATGTTGTTATAAATTATCTCTTTTCCATTCACACAAGGAAAGATGTTCTCTGACCTGGAAACATGAAGAAGATGTCAAAAAATGTCCTTCTGCCAAAAGGGTGTGGAGTGAAGAGAGATTTTTCTCATTGTATCCACATCTTATTCTACATATAGCCCAAAGTGACTAGCTCACTGCAGTGTCTGTTATTGTAGAAAGACAAAAAGCAATTCCACGAGCTATTTTAGTTTTCCTAATGGAAAAACTAGATGCTACAGATGAAAGAGTTATTAGAAAAATAAGTCTTAGCTTTTCTATAAAAGCATCCAAAATGTGCTGCACGTCTCGGCCAGTCCATCAGCACCGTGAAGGTGTACATTAACAGACAGGATCTCTAATCAAAATCTATCTTATATTTAAATACCTCTTTTTCCCTAGAAAGTAGTTAAAAGAGACAGAAAAGACACTTAATGTTGAATGAACATGTTTCAGCCCAATTTCGGATGCACCCTGGTCCTGATGAGAAGCCCTGTGAGTAGAAGTCACCCCGGCTACACACCCCATTCTGTTTTCTCTCTTCCCCTTCCTGGCATTATGGCTCTTCATCCCCATTTTCAAGTTCTGCTTCTGATCACAAGCTCCTCTATCCCTGATCCTTGTCATTTCTTCTTTTGTTCATGTTTTTAATGGTGACAGAACATATGTAACATGAAAGTTACTGTCCTAACCATTTTTAAGTGTACATATCAATATTGTTAAGTATATTTGCATTGTTGCGCAACCAATCTCCAGAACTTCTTATCTTGCAAAATTGAAACTCTGTACCCATTAGGTAACAACTCCCCATTCCTTCTCTCCATTCTTTGGCAATTGCCATTCTTACTTTCTGTCTCTATGACTTTGGCTACTCTTGACATGGTGGGTAAGTGAAATCACACAGTATTTGTCTTTCTGCAACTGACTCACTTCATGTGATGTCCTCAAGTTCTATCCATGTTACAGTATATGTCAGACTTTCCTTTCTTTTTAAGGATAAATAATATTCCTGTGTGTGTGTGTGTGTGTGCGTGCGCACCACATTTGGCTTACCTAGTTACTGTTGATGGACATTTGGGTTGTTTCCGTCTTTTGGCTACTGTAAATAATGCCATTATGTACATGGATGTACCATCTCTTCTTACTTTTCACTTTGTGGAGAATCTCAGCACAGGATAAAATGGATTTTCTTTTCCACCCTCAGTTGCATTTGGGCAGGAATAAAACAGCAGAGCTGGAAGTAGAAGTAGTTGGGGCACCTGTCTTGGGCATAAAGTATAAAGAACTCAAAAAAAAAAACAAACCAAAACCCTCAGCAATCAAGGCCTATAGTACTTCAATGTACTCTTTTAAAAATATCAAAATCAATACAAAAAAAATCCATGATAGAAAAAATATAAAAGTTTTAAAAAAAGAAACAAGAAAGGTACATCTACAAGCTATACACAGCTGAATTAGAATCAGAAGCAAAAGGAAAAATTAGTAACACTGATCCCGCCTTTACTTAAAATTTGCCATTATTAGTGGAAATTTGCATTTGTTTTTAATTATTCATTGAAATATTATTTATTTTGATTACTGAGTTTTTGGTACCTCCTTTAGATAGTGTGCCACTGGTAACAATTGTCTCACTTTCCCAACTCTAGCCCCAGCCCTGTCAAATAGATGAGACTTATGTGCTTATGTTCCCCATTGGCTTTATAAAACCAGATTAGGCCAAGCAATTGCTCCTTTATTATTATCTTTCTAAATCCGAGAAACAGGTCAGGTTCCACAATGTAAGTTATCATCCATCTGGCCCATGATCTGTCAAATACATCAGTTTTTGAAACACCTCTTTTGGTGAAAATAAATTTTTCATGGCCAAATTAGTTTTGTAAATGATCGGTCGAACAGAGCTAAACAGATATTACTTGAGAATGTCTAGGAATACATATGCTGGATGTGTCAATGTATACTGATGTGACAATACATATTATGAATCTCTGAGGTAGGTGCAGCCTACAGCATTTTCATATTTGAGTAAGAAAGCACCATTTTCAAGGGCAATCCAACACGGTCATCCAGGGAAATGCCTCCACAATCTTGGGGAAGGGATCTCAATCAGCTCTCTTGGAGAAGATGCACATACCTCATGAAAAGGGAAATTGATAACAGGCATGCTGACACCACCTAAAGAATGGTGTCACAACAGAAAGTCGAAAATTGCTCACTTGCCACTCCGGGAAAATAAAGTTTACGTTGCATGATTTAACATCCTCCTGTTGTTAGATAACACGCAGCTTCATGTAGAATAGAATAGGAGAAATGTGAGTTATTGTTAGCAACTCCTTTATAGCTGAGAAAAAAGCACCATTTTACTAATTTCATTTTAATTTTCATAAGATCATCATTTTGAGTTGGAAGACAGAGTCAAAGCTGGCTTTCCAACAAGGTGGGAAAATGGACCTGAAAGTGGCTTCTCTTTCAGCAATGCGATAGTGAACTCTACTTCTCTGGGTGAAACAATGCAGAGGAGTTTCCTTTTATTAGATCCTGGCAGGTCAGTTGTCTTAAAGACATCCCATTAAAGAGAGTAGACAAAGTTTATTGGGGGCTCCCCATATGCCAGATCCTATACTAAGCACTTGAGAGATTATCATTTTTAACAGCTATGACAGTCTCATGAGGTAGAAACTATAATTACCCCCATTTTACTCAAAAGGAAGTTAGGTTCAGCGAGGTTAAGTCATTTACCAAATTCACCTACGTAGTACGTGATGGAGCTTGGATCAGAAGCCAGGCTGACTGGATTTGGTTCATAACCACTAGTGGTTAGAACTGTAAAACCTTTGCTTCTAAGTATCAGCAGACATTAAGCTGGTACCCAGCCGTCAGCAACTTCAGGTGGGAATACAGCCACTCTGGCGAGGGCCAACGTAAATGATGCTTTCTTGAAGGAATGAAAGAGCGACCAAGGGAAGTGGTGGCAAGACCATCAACATCAATATAATAGCTTGACACTTTTCCTGAGCCCAGTCGTCAAAGAGAAGAAAAGGAAAAGCACTCCATGCTAAGGTGGAGTTATCATGGTAAAGGTATCGATTCCCAGAAAAAATAGATTAAATCTACTTCAGCTGCATCATATACACAAACTTCTAGAGAAAGAAAGGTGAATGATTTTCAAAACCTGTCTGTGGCAAAGACATTGATCGACTCTACTCCCAAATCCTATGTTCTTTTCCATGTTTCTCCATTCCCTTCCTAGAGGGTTGTGGGATTAGCTCTGACCAATGAACTTGGCAAAGACTGAAGAGCTAAGGCAGGACCCTTCAGCTTTCCCTGCCTCCTGCAAGGACATAAACATTTCAATGACTGAGCCAAACATAAACTATCTCAGATTGTTACTGCAAAGAGGACATCTTCTGAATATTAGAATAGAATATTCTATATCCAATAGATTATTGGAATAGAATATTCCAATAATATTCTAATATACCACATCTTCTTTATCCATTCGTCCACTGATAGATATAGGTAGTTGTTTCCATATCTTGACTATTGTGACTAATGTTGCAATAAACCTGGTAGGGCAGCTATCTCTTTGAGATCCTGTTTTCATTTCCCTTGGATAAATATCCAGAAGCGGAATTGCTGAATCATATAAGAGTTCTATTTTTAATTTTTTGAGGAAACTTCATACTGTTTTCTGAAGTGGCTGAACCAATTTATGTTCCCACCACCAAGGCACAAGAGTTCCCTTTTCTCTACATCTTTATGGAATCTAAAAAAGCCAAACTCCTAGAAACAGAGAGTTGGATGGTGGTTACCGGAGGCTGGGAGGTGGAGAAAATGGGAATTTTGGCCAAAGGATACAAATTTCCAAGTTATAACATAAATAAGCTCTGGGGGATCTAATGATTACAATGATTACTGTATTGTATTCTTGAAAGTCACTAAGAGAGTAGATGTTAAATGTTCTCACCACATGCACACACGCACAGATACAGATTATAGGTCCACTCTCTGATCTATTAAATCAAACTTCCAAAGGTGAAGCCTGAATCTCTGTCCTTACAAAGCTAGGATAGTCTAATGATTAGCGGTTTTGAAAAACACTGTAAGAAACACTGTTAGATACGGTCCCACTCAGCTTTTCAAGTTGTTTCCTCTCCAAAGTATACCATTATAGATATAAAAAGAAACACAAGGAAATCCATAGATATTGAAGCTAAGTCCTGGGTGTCCTAGCATAGTATGGCCAGGTGGTGTCCCAGCTCTGCTATACACAACTGGTGTGGCACTGGGAAAATTATTCGACTTTTCTAAATTTACTTTTATCATCTGGAAATTAGAGATAAAAATGGCATAGTTATCTTCTTGACTGAAGTACTAGCTACAGAAATGTGTATATTTGCCAAAGCTTATGAAATCATACACCTGTCTGTATCTCACTGAATGTAAGTTTTACGGTAATAAATAATAACAGTAACAATAAAAATAGTACCCACTTGGCGAAGGCACTGTGAGAATGAAGTCAGATAGCCACAGAGAACACTTAGCAAGGTATCTGGCTCTTTTGGAAGTCTTGCTACGATTACAAAATACATTGTTTATTGTGTACCATCATCAGAATTTCTTCCAAAGTCACACATACCTAAAGCCGCAGTAGATTTGGTTAGTTGGGAGGAGAACTCAGATATGTTAGATTGTGAATGGTGTTATCGAGGTATACTTCTTCATGTTTTAAGTGCGTAAGTTCTCTTTACCAAAACTATTTCACAAAACAAATTTCATACTTACTATGTGAGTTTCTTACAGAATATTTTGAGTTCCAACCTCAGCTTATTCATGATTTATAATTTTGCAGATGGTGCATGCTCCAACACACAATATATATTTTGTTATGCTTTTGCTATAATTAATCAAGCAAAAAATGAGTATTATATTTCCTAATGACAACTTTGTGCCTGCAAAGAAAAACCTTGCCACAATGTTAATACATCTATATGGTCGCCTGCATCAAAATGTACAATCCTTAATTCTAATTTCAAGCTTTAATTGCTATAGGCCATAATAATAAAGGATTTTTGCAAAAAAAAAATACACTGTGCGTAGGCTTTCTCCTTAAGAAATGCAACACAGTATAATGATAGATGACACACAGAAAAACCGCACGATAAAGAATATCAAGCATTACAAATGTGTTTGGAGAGAGAGAAATTAAGTTGCTACAAATTTTAATTTACTGGAACCCAAGAAAATAGACTTAACAGTGATAGACTTTAAGGCAAAAGTTTTTGTTGCAAGAAATATGTAAAATATAATATAAACTCTTCCATTAAGAGGATCCCTGGAAACATCTGACTTTTTATTGAGTTTCTATTCTGTGCCTTGCTCTGTGCTAGAAACTCCAGGGATGTCAATGATGGGAAAAGCAAGATGCCTTGCTCAAGAAACATATACTTTTTTCTGCAGGGAATGTTGCCTACGGTTGCGGTTTTGATAAATTATCTATCTCCTCTCTCTGGAACTCAGAACAATAGCAACCAGAACAAAAAATCTTAAAATAAAACAAATGATAAATATGATCATCACAAAGAGACAAATGACTCCTGGACAACAGAATGATCTGGTTGTAGAAGACTGTTTATAGTAACATATCTGAAGAAAAGCAAGAGGAGCAGGAGATGAGACAGATTTACAATGTATCTCAGCCAGGTATGTGGTGGAAGGTGGGAAAGAGGTCAGACACGGGCTAGTCCTGTTACAGAGAAGGCAAAGAGGCTGCAAGTGTGAGGGCACTGAAAATTGGATCATCTCTGTGATCTCCTTCACTGATGCGGCTTCCTATAAATCTGTATTTATAACAAGTCTTCTCACACAATTCCCAACACACAGGCACACAGGCACACACTTGTTGGTCTTCTCATTGTTACCAATTTCATTCACATGTTTAGATTCTTATGAGCAAGCAGTTGATGTTAGTTGGCCTTCCCCTAAGAAGATAGTAGATACGTGTTGAATATGTACTATGTCCTTATAGTTGACATCTTGTTTTTTTGATTGCTCTTCTTAACAGCCCCAAAAGCTAGGTATCATTACCCTATCATTATGTGTAACCCAAATGTCTTCTCCTCCTTTAGTTTATAAGGTGCAGGGAAAGTATCCAGATTCATAACTCAGGCCCTTTAAATATCCCCGCCCCCAATTATCCATTGTCATAAAAGCATTATCAAACATGACAAACCATATTGAAGGTGTCTGGCAGGAAAATGAGAGGATGTATATTGCATTTATCTAGAAAATATCTCCATCAGACATTCTTCTTCTCCATAGTCATTTCCTAGTTTTGATAACAGTGGTACCACCTGCATGTGAGATGTAGCAGCCAGATACAATTTATATCTACCTTGACTCTGACTCTCAATTTTTCACCTCTCAACCATTCAAGATGCTTATTCAAAGCAAAAAAAAAAAAAATCTGGAGCTATATTGTCCTCGAGAAAGTAATTTGGGAACCATTTTTCTCCACCTGAACATTTTCTTTCTGCTCGCTATTCATTCCACGTATTATTTATTTGTTTGGAACACATATGGGATTCCTCTTAGGAGAAATTCTGGTGAATGAAGTTGTCTTTATTGCTTTAAAAGTAGTTGGGATTGTGAGCTTCTGTTTTGTCAGATCTCCTCCACTTAAGACTGAGATAACTCAAGTGTTAGGAAAATACAATAAATATTCTCATCAATCATCATCTCTGGGACTCAGACAAGACTGAATTCTTGGACTTCCAAAGCAAAAAAGGTCAAAGCCAAAGTTAGCTTATCCTGGGAGGTCATCTGAAGATCTATCATTAGCATTTCCCTGGTGATACTGCAACCTGCCGTGTGCATCTCCTCCCTCTTGTGTGGAAAAGAAAAATAGACGCGTAGAATGTGATTCTGTGTCTAATTCTCTGATGAAGAGGGTAGCTTCTCAGTGAGCTGGAGAGAAAACCTCAAGCATCAAAGAAGTGAATACAGACTTCATGGTGGTGGTAGCGCTTGGAAGATGGTGGGCAAAAGCATGACATGTGAGAAAATAGGCACAGGCACTTTTTCTATGCCTTCTATACATTTACGCGGGTGGGGCTGGCCATTTGTCTGAATCAACTCATCCACCTTGGGTTCTTTCAGTACCTTGAGGGCGGAAACTATCAACATTGCTTAGAACCATTTGTCTTTGAATACATGCTTGATTTTATTATTCTTGATATACTGATAACAACTCGGAATCTTATCTCTGATCTTCCAATCCTACCCAAGCTCTTCTGCTTATCCTACTTTAGTCCTTCTTGATGTACCTTTTCGAGAAGACGTGTATGAGCCACACATGTAAATTGATCTGTTCTCATGCAATTGTGAGGCAGTGTGTTCTATGAAGGGTGCAGTGGCCACAGAATCCAATGGATTAATCAGAAAAATAATCAAACAAATGAATCTGTCATTGATAATTGCAATGTACACAACCGGCAATGTACAGCTAGACATAGAAGAAATTTGGACATTTCAGGAGCAGAGTTCCATCTTTTCCCAAAATAAATCTCACTTAGACCTAATATTACTATATATTATTCCCTTCCTTTGACTTCCTCTTTTATTCTGGTCTTTCCTCCCTTTACTTCTACCCCACCTAAAACAGAGAGACAACTGAGTTTGTGGTCAGGCCCACAATGGGTGGAGTGTTATTATCTGGCTAACCCTGTACAGATTGCTTCATCTCCTAGAGCCTCATGCCCCACAACTGAAAAACGAAATTGATAACATCACTTCCTCAGGATTGCCGTGCAAGTTAAGTGATATGGTGAATCCAAAATGCAAAGTGTCTAGTACAGGGATCGTGTGCCTGTTACCCAGTAGCTACTCTCCAAAGGGCACCTGGTATATGACTATTAACAGTAATTGCAATAGTGGTAGTAGTTTTAGCATTAATAGAAATAAACTTTTATTCGAGACCTAGAGTACTCTAACTAGACCTGTTCCAATTTCTATGAACATTTGTACTGAAAAGAGGCTGTAATATTCTCCCTGTGAAACGTGGGAATATCTGTCAGATGGACATAGAGTCTGAGTTTCTCTGCCTGAAATGAACCAACCTCTTCATTCCAGAGACTGAACAGTACTGGCTCTCCTCCTCCAAAGGCTCCATCCATTAGTCTCAGCTTTGTACCCCCTGGGGCCAAGCAAAATAAATAAAATCAGTCTTCTTTATGACAGCCCTTCAGATATTTCAACAAAGTGATCATGTACCCCCAGAGCATTCTCTTCTCCAGACTATACATCCTCAAATCATGTCTCGATGTGGCTCACATTCCAGGACCTTCAATGTCCTGATGGCCATTATGACGTCCAGGATTGAAGACTCTAACATAGTCTGTGGCAGAACGCAGATGGCAGAGAAGCACCTGCTATCTGTGCTGAGTGTTTATCAAAGTGGTTAAATAGGTTGGTAGTCTCTCTGTGTTGGAGCTTATCAAGGGTCTGATGAAATGAAATATCCAGCTCTATGATGTGTGAATGTTGGCAAAGGCAAGGTGTATATGTGTTTTTATACACATCTCTCTCTCTCTCTCCTCTCTCTCCATCCCTCTCTCCTTCCCTTCCTCCACTAGGAAAGATCCTTTTCAGTAGTTGCAATCTCACATGCATGTTATGAAAATTAGTTAAGTCTATGTGCACTGAGAACAGTGCCCACCCATGTAAGCACTAAACAGATGCTAGATATTATTCTTATTTTATCCTCACATGCACTGTGACAGGTTCTAGGGATATGTAAATAGCTGGGGATATGTATCCCCAAATTATGTATAAAAATGGCTGCCACCCTTAAAGAATAAGAGTCTTGGGAGGATATATATATATATATATATATATATATATATATATATATATAAATGACCAGGCAAGTATGATATCAGAATTAGGCACATGGTGACCAGAACATAAAGGAAGGATATTAAATTAATACTGTAGGCAGGAGAGCGAAAGGGGCAAGGAGAATCAGGAAAATATTTTTGGAGGTTAGGACACCCGAGCAGAACATTTTCAGAGACTTTATTGGAATGACCTGGAGCATGCATGGGAAAGCTTGTTTTAAGCATGTGGAAGGAGGAATGCAAGGACAGCAATGCTATGGGCATTTGGAGATAGGCAGAGTTTGACAGGTTTTCATGCATTTGGCTTCAGGATATAGATGTATTATAAGACGTTAAATGTCCAGTTTCTAGGAAGTGTTCATCCTATCGGACTGAATACTTGTCCGTTTACATCTGAGAGATACCCGCAGGTACTGGAATGAGAAAGCTACGTGAAGACCCCCAAGCTCCGCAACGTCTAGGCTGTATAAACTTGGACAGACAGCTTATCATCTAGCTTTGTAGTTTCCCAAAATGAGTGTAATAAGATTGAGTAATAATATGAGAAAGGCACCCCTCTTCTACTAACCGATTAGGAAGCTACTGCCTTTACTGCTCTGGGTATTTTCCATTTATAACACGATATTTAAAACAGATATTGGCCAAATAAAACATATAAGTATTCTAGAAGCCACACGGTTAACAAAAGGAAAAGGAAAAGATGTTTCTCATGGAAAAGCAATTACTGGGTGTTGGCACGAGGGTGAGGGGTAGGGTTAGGAAGAAGAGGACACAGAGGACTGACTACTATTTTCAGCTGCTTTCCTGCTTTGAAATCATACCCCCATTTAAGTGACGGTTTGGCTAAATCTCTCGATGTCTTCTCACAGAATCTTTTGTAAATATGCATATTTTTGGCTGATAAAAAGATAGCCGTACTTCATTTTATACATCTGCCCCATCCCAAACAGTTTTATCTGATGATTGACTATTTTGTAGCACATCTTCCAATGTTTGCTTCCGTGACTCATCCGACTTAAAGAAATTAGACTGTCTGGGTGCATGTCCCCCCTTCCGTGAATGTAAGCGAAGCTATAGGAGGAGAGCACTTCACAGGGTAAACACACTTGGTAAATTTTGCTCCTTTTGATAAACGTTTCTTAGTCAATCAAGACTTGCTTGTACTAAAGACTAAATGATGAGTATATGTCACAAAGCAGGGAACTATTAACGCAATTTGGGCCAGTTAATGGATTCTGCTTTTACTGTTTTTCTTTCATATTCTAAACCAAAATCTCTTTTGAGCAGCTGGCATGCCCTGTAGGATTTTTTTTTTTTCCTCCTCTCTGTCATCCCTCTTCCCATGCATTCTTCTTCAGATATCTTCTTTGGCAGTAAAGGTTAGCATACATTTACTGAACACCTACCATATGCTTCTGAGGCTTGAGATACAGGGATGAAGCATCAATAATTACTGGTCTCTAGATGCCTTTCACAGAGAGATGGGAGTGAGACAGGCAAATGGGATAATATGCTGTGGCAATATCAAATCATACACAAGATTCTCTGTGGAGGGGAAAGGCCAGGGGGTATTTTCTGAAGTGTTTGATCCCTTAGCTCAGTTCAGAAAAAAAAAAAAAAAGATAATAAGGATAGGTGGCAAAGGCGTGGGGAGTGGAAGGAGAAATACATTCACTGAATATTTACTGTTTTTTAGGTACCGTGAATTGTCCCCTTTCTAACTTACCATAATTCTCCGAAGCAGGTACAGATGTCATTACAACTTTACAGATGTGGAAACTGATGCTCAAGGAGGTAAAAGATTTGCCCAGTACCAGGAAGGGCCATACCCAGCATTCAGACTTGGGCAGCTCAATTTCCAAGTCCATTCTCTGTGCCTTGCAGTTCTGCTCCTTCCTTTGAGAAGAGCAGAGAAGGAAGAAACGGGAAGCGAGCAATGTCGTGGACACTTTAGGTAGAAAAAAGCAGCTGAAAATCCTCGGATGTCATGGATAGCAAAGGATTGTTGACAAATGGCCTTACCTGGTAGCACGAGGGAACCTAAGTGACCTCTGCACTGAGCACTAGGGTCATTGGACTGCGCCTCTGTGCGTCTTCTGTCCATTACCACTGCCCCAGGTTCTCTTTCCCCTGTGTCTCAGGACAGGCCTCCAGCTGTACAGAGTCAATATAAATGTATCCTTTGGACATGGGTTTGAAAAACTGTGCCTGGAGTGACCATAATCAGTAATCATGGGCTTTTAGAGTGAAACAGAAATGTACACATCTTTTGAGCAAGCCTCTTCGTTCTGGACAAAGGAGAAGTAGCTCCGAGTGAGGCAAGTATTTTCCCAAAGTCGGAGTTCGCAATCCAGGTCTTCTGCTCACAGCAGAGTGATTTATATTTTTATCTAATTAAACATCAGGTGACACTGCCTTCCTGACCCAGGAGGATATTTGTGGGAGCAGCCTAGTCCCCAAAATGGGTTCATAAAACTACAAGCTGAGGAATCTTACTTCCCGCACCTGGTCTCATACTCACATACCTGGTCGTCCTGTAGTCCTTTCCTAGTCAATAATAAACACCTATATCTACCCAGTTGGTTGAGTCAGTCACATGAGGATGATCCTTGACATCTTTCTCTCTCTCACTTGCCACAACCAATTCAACATGAAGTCCTGCTTCTGTTTCCAAAACACACCTAGGGTATGCATCCCTCTTTGCTGCACTGTGTGTTCCAAGCCAGCTGCCCTCTCTCCTTTTTAACTGCAATGATTCACCATGCATCCATTCTTGCTGTCCTGGCTCACAGCCCAAACACTCTTTGTCAACAAATACAATCAGATCACTCCTGCTTTAAAAAAAAAAAAAATCCATATTGCCCATTGCATTTGGGGTACAATTTCCTTGTCGTACAAAGCCCTGGATTATTTGTCTCTGTGTACTTCCTCAGAGTACATTAAGCACCAGGCTTATGAATCTTTTTTAGGTCCTGAGATGCCCCAAGTCCCATTGTGCCTCAATACTCTTACACAATCTACTCCTTCCATGGCGTGTTCTCTCCCTACACTTATCTTAACTCTTCCGTATATTTTAATTCTCAGATGAAAATGAATACCTTTAACGAAAGCTTCACTCACCTCCCCTTACAACCTCTCCCGTATGAATTAGTTCCACAATGATATTCCCTTGCAGACTCCGAGCAATTACATCACGTTTAATTATTCATTTATTAGCAAACTGTTTGCCGTTGGGTCAGCCGTTCAATTCTCTGAGCTTTCTGGTCCTCACCTATAAAATGGGGATACTTTGTAGAAGCGTTGTAAGGACTGGAATTAAAGCACTTAACAGGCATTCAATGAATAGCTATGAAAAGTGTTGTTCTTAAATTCCACTCATAGCTCAAAACAATTCTCTGTACACTGGAAAAATCAATCATGGCTGAAGACCCAGAACTAAGGTGACTATCAATCAGAATAGAGAGACTTTTCTGGAATACCTCCTCCAAGAAGAAATCTCTTTCCTAAGCCATCTGTGTATATGCCACCGGTGCATTCCATTTTGACCTACCTGTGCTCTATGGAAAGACCCTATTAGCTCTTAGCCGTGAAGGAAGCCACTAGAAAGGGTAGAGAAATATGCACAACTGGGAAAAAAGGCTGAAATACAGCCTATGCTGTGTAAGTTCATCTGTCTTAAGCTGAGGATGCTAAAGAAAGATTTTTGTAAAAAGCTTTCTGCATCAGGTAACAATGATTTCTTCCTTCCCCTTCTCAACACAGACGGTCAATGCTCCAACGTTCACAAAAATTGGAACACAGAGCTCTCTTAAATCCTATTGTCCAAACTGTAGACTATTTGCAAAGCAAGCCAGTACCGATCTTGAATAACATTTCCAATGGTTCTCCTGGAGCACAAACACATTTAAATGCGCCTATTCACAAGTTTAAAAAAGAATGTAAATGTATGCACATACGAACATTGAAATAGCCTTCTGTGAGGCGGTTTAATAAGCCAATCTCTTAGTCCACACAGCAAACAAACCGGAATTAGAAATCAGAAGCAGGGCTGTCATTATGCATACCTGTAATTCATTTTAGGAAATTCGTATGTTCTAGAAAGTTGTCTGCACACCACCATTTTGAAAATTGGATTATATTTTTAAAAGCACTGAAGGAGGTAGCTGTTTTAACCAGCATCCGAATGAAACCTTTGGTAAAGTGAAGAATCATTTTTTGTAATGTGAATAATTGGCATCATTAAATTCACTTTGTAAACAAGGGACACTTGTACCATGCTTAGATTCAAGCAGATGATCCATCTGCTCTTGGTTTCAGGATTCATTCATTCAGTTAGCATTTTTCATGCATTTGCTATTCATGTATTCATTCTACAAATATTTACTGAGTGCTTACCATATGCCTGGCACTGTATTAGATGCTGAAGATACGGGAATGAGCAGGAGAGGTGAAATCCTTTGCCCTCCTGAAGCTTGTACCGTAGTGGGGCAAGAGGACAATAAACACAAACAAATAAAAGTACACAATACGATCTCAAGTAGCTAGATAATGTTATGAATAAGAATTAAGCAGTCTAAGGGGAGAGAAAGGGATGGACTGCAGGGGACTGGAGTGTTGGGTGGGAGCTCCTGCTGATGGAAGAGGCAGAGAAGTCCTGGTTAAATGGGCAGAATGAGGGAGCAAGGCAGGAGAAAGACGAGGGGCAGTGTGAAGCAGAAGGAACAGCCAATGCAAAGGTCCTGAATCTGGAGCATGTTTGTGTTTGAACAATAGCAAAAAGCAAGTGCGGCTTGAGTGATCCAAGGAGAGCAGTGGGAAGACCAGCAAGGCACTAGCAAGGCCCTCAGGCATCAGCCCAAGATGCACCTTCTAGACCATGGATGGACGCATGCATGAGGCAACTGTTCTCAGTGCCAGAAGGCGAGGAATAGAAGACTTGGAATCCACAGATTTAAATTAAAAAAAAAAAAAAAAGAATCCACAGATTTCTGCCCACCGTGGAAGGGACGGTTTTCCAAATAAATTAGCATGCTGATATCTTTTTTTCTTGTATCCTCCTTATTTCATTCTTACCTTCCCTGCCGCTGTCGCCCTTCCCTCCTCCCTCTCCCTGCCTTACTTTCACCATTTCATGCATATCCGTGTTGTACCTATTGTGTCCCAGGAAATGTGCCCAGGGATCTGATGGATGCCTTGTGCCCTGGGCTTACAGGCTTAGAGACAAGTCTTCCCTTTTCCCTACACGCTCCCCATTCACATCAAAACTAGCATCTGCTGAATGAGCTTCTCCACTGGGATAACTTGGGAGTCAAACACTCAGAGGTTGGAATCTAGCTTCAACACGTACCTGCTGTACTATATTGGGGAGTGCATATGGTCTTCCTGTTGTCTCAGTTCTCTCATCTGCAAAATAGGGATAATAATACATACTTTGGTGGGATATTTTGATAATTTCTGGTTTTATTTATAAGCCAGCGATTCTTATTATTGCATTACTATTTCTGCTTGTTTCTTCCTTTACAACTGGAGCCTCAAAGTTAAAGCAAGGACAGAGTTACAAGGGTTGGTAGGAGGCTGAAACCGTCTTCTGACTCTGTCTCCTCTAATGTTCTAGAATTATAGGATATAACCCATGGGATCTGACAACCCAACGTGACCCAGCACGGAGGCAGGCTGCGAAGCTGTTTGTGCCTGTGGGAGATTGTATAATAGCCCCAACTCTCCATCCTTCCCTGTATCCACACCCTTTGCCACACAACTCTGAAGTTCCTCTCACTTAAAAAGCAGATTCTATTACTCAACCCCTTATCTTTCAATCTGGCCACGTGGTATGCTCTGGCCAACAAAGGCACGAGGTACAAGGGACCATTTTCAGTCCTAAGCCTGCACCTCAAGAGGTCCCTGCATGTTTCTGCATGACATCTTGTGCAGTTGCCACTGCCATGAGAATATGCCCGAACTAATCCCAGGAGCAGGACGGAAAATACAGGAAGCTGAGCAGTTATCCTAGCCCAGCCCGGTCTGGGTGGGCCAGGCAACCCCAGCCAACCTACAGATGAGAGCCAATAATTGTTATTTTAGGCCACTGGATGCTGGAGTCATTCATAAGCTAGTATTATCGCGGAGATATTTGACATACTATCTTAGTTTAATCGAAATATTCATTAACAATCATCAATTAATCAAACGTATTTATCGGACTTCTGTAGTTAATACACACCGGGTTCTGAGGATACAGGCATAATAAATCAGAAGGATATCATCCCTGCCCTTGGGGAACTTAGATGAGGGAGGAAAACAAAGAAAGGCTGCTGCTCAGAGTTGAAAAGGGTCTGTTTCAGAGAAAGGGGGTGGCCTGGAGTCAGGGTTTAGCCTGAGAAGATTGACTACTCCTAGCGGTGGGAAGGGGAACTTCATCAAGGAGACGCTCTCCCTGTCCCTGAGAGTAGGACTTTAAAACCCTAGAACCTTAGCTCTGAAAGGATCCTCCCCTGAACTTATCTTGGGTGAGCTCTCATTTACAGCTAGCCTCAGAGAAAGGGAATGACTTACTCAGGGCGACTCAAGGAATTTGTGGCAAATCTAGGACATGAACCCAGCGCATCCGTCCCCAGGGTTGGCACGTCTAATACGACCTCCGATGGGTCTTACGGTGTCAGTAAACTTTGAACCGCCATCAAATTCTTGGCCAGAAGTTTTATTACTAACACCACTGAAAATAAGATCAATCTCCACGATTATTATAATTCATAATTTTAACAGGCCTCCTTTCTTGCTCGGGGCATTTAAGGTATGCTAAGAACCAGACCTCATAATTAATAACAGTAATTAATACCTTTCATTGATTGAGCCTCCTCTCTAAGCACAGTTTCGATGGCTTTAGATATGTGGGCACATTTAATCCCTGCAACAACGTACGCACAGATAATAAGCCCCATTTTACAGAACTGGAAACTGAATCTTACGGAGATAAATTCTTTTTTTTTTTTTTTAATTTATTTATGATAGTCACAGAGAGAGAGAGAGAGGCAGAGACACAGGCAGAGGGAGAAGCAGGCTCCATGCACCGGAAGCCCGACATGGGATTCGATCCCGGGTCTCCAGGATCACGCCCTGGGCCAAAGGCAGGCGCCAAACCGCTGCACCACCCAGGGATCCCAAATTCTTTACCCAAAGTCCCACAGTTACTAAGAGGCAGAACCGGGAATCAGACACAGACCAAAGGCCTGTGGTTTTTCTACTCTTCTCTGCAGACCCAGCTGTGGAAACCTTTATGTGAACTGTTGGTTCACAAATGGCATTCCTTCCTGTTCCATCCTTCGCAGAGCTTTCCCTCTGCCTAGAGAAGGCACGATTGGGGCCCACCCCAACGTGATAAAACCATCTCCCTGCTTGGATCTTGCCCCATTTTTAACACCTTATACCAAAGGATGCCTCTGGAGCGGGAAGCTTTGAGAAGACCTGGGGGAGCCTGAAGCTTCTAAGTGGAAACAAGGAACTGACTCACCAGGGCCTGGTTATCTTCAGAGTCTGAGGAGAGGCGCATCAAAGGGATGAGAGCCTGGTACCTTTGATGAAGGAACCAACAGGAAATTATTAGCCTCATGCTGACAAGGACAAAGACAAGAAAAGGGCCATTTGGGTCTCATCTCTGTCTGGACTGGAAGAGGCAGGAAGCCTAAGGGGCTGTTTAATCTTGGCTCCAGAGCGATGTGAACCCTGGCTTCCTCCCTTGAAGAACAAGGTGAAGGAAAGGTGAGGCAAGTTAAGATAAACACCCAAACTTCTGGCTGCCTGGATGAACTGAATCTTTTAATTTAAGCTGTCAGTGGGTTCTTTCTTCTCTGTCTTTTCCTTTTTTAATCTAAACTGTAATCACACAATACTCCACCCAAGTGCTTGATATGGATTTCTAAGACAGATCCTAACATAGTCATAAAAAAAAATCCCCTCTGAAATGTGCACTTTGTACTGTGTCTATGTGTAGGTGTGTTTAAAATGTCACGAACTGGAATACCTAACTCTAGTTCCCAGGAATTAATCACTTAGAAGAGTGAAAGGGGGAAATTAACTTGCTTTAACACTCACAAGACTCTCCAAAGCAGGCGCCAAAATAGAACTTATTGAATAGACGTATGGTTATCTTTCTATAAGAACTAAAACTCTTACAAAAAAAAAAAAAAAGAAAATATTTTTTCTTATCTAAAATTGCATTGTAAAATTTTCCTAAGTTACTTGGGCTCAACTGCAGGTCACAGACTCTCACAGATTCCTCATAGGGAATAAAGGTATAGCAGTTTTTTTTTTGGGGGGGGGGCAAGGAGGTGGCCTTTTTTAAAGTTACAACTCAATGAATTTTAGTTAAATGTGTAAATTTGTGCAACCACCACCACCATCTGATTTTAGAACATTTCAACACCAAACAAAGTTCCCTCATGCCCATCTGTAGTCAATTCCTATTCATACACTGAGCCAGGACCATCACTGATCCGCTTTCTGTCTCTACAAATTTGCATTTTCTGGACATTTATATGAAGGAATCATGCAGTATGTGGCTTTGTATCTGCTTTTAGCATGTTCTCAAGGTTCATTCATAACGTAACGTGCATCAGTGTTTCTTTTCTTTTTAATGGTGAATACTACTCCATTTGGTGGATATACCACATTTGTTTTCTTGGCAATTGAGGGACATATAGGTCATTTCCAAAGCTTGGCTATTATGGACACTCTAGCTACGAACTTCCAGATGCATGTCTTTGTGTGGATGTGTTTCCCGCTCTCTTGAGTAGAATCAGAGGCACAGAATCGATGGATTGTGCAAAGGGACATCGAGCAGGACCAGACACTAGGCCTCCTCTGATTCAGATATGCTGTGTCCGTGAAAATCTGCCAAAGGATTCTTAACTTATCCTTGAAATCAGCTGATGCTATCTTTCATGGGTGGGAGGGCCTAAAAGAAGTCCCAAACAACAACAGCAACAACAACAACAAACAGAAAACAACTGCTCTCATTTGATGAATTCTGAACAGAAAGCGGGGGGCCGGTCCCAGCTACTACCCCTCCACTGGCGCCCCGGTGCCGTCCGCGGCCAGGCCTGCAGAGCGGAGCCCCTGAAATCTTTCTGGAGGATCAGGACATGCGCTCGGCATCGCAGGGGCTGGACGGCTTCAGCTCCCTGTGCGCCCGCGAGGAGGGGAGGCGCGCGCCCAGGCGGCCGGGCCACCAGGCAGCTCTGCGGGACAGAGTCCTCGGGGCTCCGCGCACCTGCCGGGCAGCGCGCGCCCCACCCCCGCCGCGGGCGGCCCGGGGCACCCCCAGCATCCAGGCCTCGGGGCGCGGGACTGGCGGGGGGGGGCAGCACCAAGGGGTGAGAGGCAGCGAGAGTGCGGAGGCCGCAGAGGCGGGGGTGGGGGCCGGGGCCCCGAGGCCGGTCCCCTGGAGGCCTTGGGGCGGGGCGCTGGCGGCGCAGGGGCCTGGCGCAGGGACGCGCGGTCCAGAGGCCGGGGCCACTCCGAGGGCGCCGGGAGCGGGGAGCGGGGAGCGGGCGTGGGGGGGCGTCGACGGCGGGCGCGCGGGGAGAGAGGCGGGCGCCCCCAGGGCCTCCCCGCGCACCCCGAGGCCCCCGCGCACCCCGAGGCCCTCCCCCAGCCCTGAGGGCCTCCCCGCGCACCCCGAGGGCCTCCCCGCGCACCCCGAGGGCCTCCCCGCGCACCCCGAGCGACCCCTCCGAGCCTCGCGCGCCGTTGCCCCGCGTGCTGCCCCGCGTGTGCCCCGGCCCCGGCTGGACGGGGAGCAGCGCCCCGGGGCCCCGCCCGGCCTCCCGCCCCTCGCCCTGTCGCGGGCGGTCCGGAGGGGCGGGAGCTTCCCCACTCGTCCTCCCCGGCCCTGGGGTCCGCCGGCCCGCCACCCCGGCCCGCCCCCCCGTCCCCCCCCCCCCGGGCCCGCTCGCCTCCTCCCCGCGGGCCCGGCCCCGCCTGCCCCCATCCCGGTCCGTGCCTCCCGGAGGGCCAGCGCCCCGTCATCCCCTTGCTTCTTCGCCGTCCTTCGCCCCTCCTTCGTGCGCCGCCCCGCGCCCCGAGACCTGGTCCAGCCCGGGGTCCCCGCAGGTCCCGGTGCCCCCCCAGCCCCGCCGGGGTGCGCTGCGCACGGCTCCCGGGGCCACGAGCGGGCGCCCAGTGCGCGGGGGATTCCGAGGCCCGACCCCGCCGCCCTGTCGGGTCCGCCCGAGGGACGGAGGCGGGGGCCGGGGCGAGGCTGCCCGGTTCCCGCAGGCCGCGGTGCGTGCGCGGCGGGGGCCCGAGGGGCGAGTGAGGCCGCCTGCGGGGCCGCTGGACCTGCCCGCGGGGGGCCGGCGCCCTGGGGGCCCCCGGGCCGAGGCGGGGCGGGGCGGGGGCAGGGGCCCGAGGCGCGGCGCGAGTCCGAGGTGCGGGTCCCCGGGTTCTCCGCCGCGCCCCGAGCAGAGTTTGCGGGAACTGGGGGTGCGCGGGGCCGAGGCCGGCGTGGAGCGCTCTCGGGGCGGGGGGCGCGGGGGGCGCGGGGGGCGCGGCCGCTCCAGGTCCCCCGCAGCGCAGCGCCCAGGCCTCCCGGCGAGGCCCCGGCCGGGCCAGCGGGAGCCGGAGCCGATCGGGCGACGCAGGAGGGGCTCCCGCGCCCGCCCGGCTTCCCTCCGCCGCCCGCCGCGATTGGCTGCGCGTCCCCGGAGCCAACTTCGGCCGCCGCAGACTGTGCGAGCCCGGGGGGCCGGGGCGGGGGGCCGGGGCGGGGGGCCGGGGCGGCCTCGGGCCCGCGGGAGGGGCGGCGAGCGGGGGCCCCCGCAGCCCGGCCGGGCCCAGCTCGCGGCGCCGGGGCCTGGGCTCCTCTCCGCCCTCCCCTCCGCGCCCCTCCCCGCCGCTCCCGCCCCTCCCGGCGGCCTCCCCTCCCCTCCCCTCCCCTCCGCTCCCCTCCCCTCCCCCTCCCCCGCCCCGCCCGCCGCCTCCCCCCGGCTTCTCATTCCTGCCACTGGCGCGCTCGGCGGCTCAGTCCGCGGCCGCCGCCAGCCGAGGGGAGCGCGGCGCGCAGATGCCGCGGGGGCCGCTCGCAGCCGCCGCCGACTTGGGACCGGGCCCCGGGCCGCGGCCGGGCTGACCCCGCGCCCCCGCCGGGCCCTCCGCCGGCCGCGCCGACCCACGGCCCCAGGTGAGGCTCGCCGCCCGCGCTCCCCGCCCCGGATGGGGCCCTCCGGCCGGGGGCACCGGGGAGCTCCCACTAATGCGGCGCACCGGGCGCGCGGGGGGCGCCGAGGCACGGGAAGGTTTGCTGGGGGACGCGGCCGGGGAGGAGCAGGCGCCAGAGGTGCGCTCCAGCCTCCCCGCGGGGCCGCCCGGGTCGGGCCGAGGCGGCGGGAGGGCGGGGACCGCAGAGCTGCGCCCCCCACGCGCCGGCCGCCCGCGGTCGGGTCTCCGGGGAAAGTCGCCCCCGGCGGGGCCGGCCCGCTCGCCCGCGGCGCCTCCTCCCGAAAGCGGCGACGCGAGCGCGCTCCGCAGGGCTCCGGCCCCTTGCCGGGTCCCTGCTCCCTGCGCCTCCCGGGGAGCCTGCGTCTACCCGGGTCCCTGCTCCTCCCCGGGGTCCCTGCTCCTCCCCAGGGTCCCTGCTCCTCCCGGGGCTCCTGCCCCTCCCCGGGGTCCCTGCCCCTCCCCGGGGTCCCTGCCCCTTCCAGGGGCTCCTGCCTCTACCCAAGTCGCTGTTCCTCCCGGGGTCCCTGCCCCTTCTCCCGGGTCCCTGCTCCTCCCCGGAGTCTCTGCCCCTTCCCGGGCCCCTGCCCCTCCCAGGAGTCCTACCCCTCCCTGGGGTCCCTGCCCCTTCCCAGGGCTCCTGCCCCTCCCCGGGTCCCTGCCCCTTCCCAGGGCTCCTGCTCCTCCCCGGGTCCCTGTCCCTCCCTCGGGTCTCTGCCCCTCCTCCGGGTCCCTGCCCCTTCCCAGGGCTCCTGCCCCTTCCCGAGGTCCCTTCCCGAGGTCCCTTCCCTTCCCGGATCCCTGCCCCTCCCCGGATCCCTGTCCCTCCCCGGATCCCTGCCCCTCCCCGGGTTCCTGCCCCCTCCCAGGTCCCTTCCCCTCCCCAAGTCCCTGCCCCTCCCGGGGTCCCTGCCCCCTGCGCCCCCCGCCCCCGGCGAGGCCGGGCGCGCGGAGACCTCGGGGCCGGGACTGCGGGCTGCGGGCTGCGGGCTGCGGGGCGCGCTGGGGCCCGGGCGCGGTGGGCTCGGAGCCCGGGGCCCCGCGGGGAGGTGGGCGGGCGGCGCGGACCGGGTCCCGCTCCCCCGCGCTGGCACCGCCGGCGGCTCCGGGAACTTTGCGCCCCGCGCCGCCCCCCGCCCCCCGGCCGCCCGCGCCCCTGGTCGGCGGAGCCCGGGAGCGCCAGCCGCGGGGTGCGGAGGGCGGCGGGAGGCGCCCCTTTCCCGCTCCGGCCGGGCAGGGCTTAGGAGGGCCCGCCTCGCCCCAGAGGCAGAGCCCCAGGGAGGGCGGGCTGGCGCCCCTGGTCCCCCCAAGGCCGCGCGGTGGCCGGGGCGGGAGGCGTGTTGGGGAGGGTGCCCCGCGCGCCCCCCGCTCCGGGTAAAGGCTTTCTAGGGGCCGGAAAGCCCTGTTGCTTCGGCTGGTAACGCAGCGGGAATTCCATGGGCCGTGGCACTGCTCTTAAGAAATCGCCTCCTTCAAGCATCTGCTAACGCCCTGGGTGCCGGCGAGGGGCCCCGGGGACGGGGAGGGGGCGCCCCGGGACGCCCGAGGAGGGGGCGCGGGCCCGTGCGGAGCCTCCCCTCCTGTTTTCCCCCAAAGACATCTCGCCGGGCGGCTGCGAATCCCTCCTCGCTTTCCTCCCCGGATCCCTCCGATCAGGTTCATCTGAGGCAGGGGGAAGTTTTCGGTTTAATCACAGGGAAGACACGATAATGAATCTGGCAGGAGGATGGATCGATCATCCCCGGGGCTCGCGGCGGCGGACATCGATGGCTTTGCGGGGTGTCTGGCCCCGGGGGGCGGGGGCGCTGGGAGTGTTCTCCGGAGCGAGGACCCACCCGCCGCCGGGCAGGGCTCGCAGCGCGGGGGCCTCCGCCGTGGGAGGAGGAGAAAGGGGCCGGCCTTCCTCTCCTTAGTCCTGGGATTATTCTTCCTATAAACGGGAGATGCAGACAGCGGAGCGCAGAAGTGGCCCCAGCCCGACCCTAGCTGCAGGGAGCCTGGTCTTCCTCCAGCAGAACAAAGGAGTAAAAGTTGCAAAACAAAGGGACAGAGCTGTGGTCACTACCAGAGGGACCCGAAGCTCCTGGGCACTAACGTTCGCCACTCCTGAGCTCTAGCTGTTTAGACTTGGCCAGTGGGCCCGGGAATTGGAACCTCCGTGCAAAACTGAAATCCTGCCTGGTACAAAGAAATGTGAGTAGTTTTTCCAGGTATAGACCAGAGAAGGGCGTAGGAGAGGCCAGGAAACTTTGCTTGAGTGAGAATGGGCTTGACATCTTACTTCTGAGACGGTGCAAATTAATGTGTTAAAAATGTGTTGCAGCCGGGCTTTATTGCTAATGACAATCGTTGCTGTCATTTTTGTTGTCGTTTCAGAGTCTGCATAAACTGGCTATTTTATTGCATTGTTTGAGAACAGGGAACCCCCCTCCCCCCCCCCCCGACCCTGCCCCACCCCTGGGGTAAGGGATGGCAAGGGAGAATGAAGAGAACTGAGATAGGATCATCTGTTGAGGCCCAAACATGTAGATTGACTCAAACTGGGCTTATTGCTTACTAGAAAAAAAAAAAGGGGCTTTTAAAATAGTTTTAATGGAAGCAGTGGACCATCTTGATAGCACTTCAGAACTTCCATTATGTTCAGCAATCTTATCAAAACGGCAGACAGTAAAATTACTAGACACCTAAATTCTATTTTCAATTAAGATGCGATCTTTTGTTAATTTGAGAATTTAAAAAAAAAAAGTCACGGCTCTATTTTCTTATGACCCAGAACTCTTGTTTGCTCTTTGCAGGGGTGGCTGTGGCTGTGGCTGTTTGTTTGCTTGTGCGAGGAGAGGGGGACAGGGTCGGAGAGCCATGCCCTGATTTGGGGGCATACAGACCAATTTCATGCTCCTTTAATGCACTTGTCTTCATAATTCATGGTTTTTCTTCCACTTTGAATAGAATTACATGGCTGCCTTGTAAAGATTCTGGTTTGGGGGACCCTCGTATGGGAAACGCCATGACTTTGACCTCAAGGCTTGATTTACAACGCGGAGCCAGACTCCCATGAGCTTATGTGTCTCGGGGCCTTGCCCGCGAACGTCTGTGACTTACGAAGTTGACAGTTCACACACACTTTGATCTGTGATATTCAAATCTATTTTCAGAACCGTCTGAGGGAGACCTACAGACCTCATTCTAGTTTTCCTCCATTTTCAATGCATCTGTGTGGGCACATGTTCAGGAAGCATAACCGTTGTGTTTGCTTATTTTCAATATTTTGCATTCACCTTGCTCATGAGCATATCTAACCGCTAATAGTGATAAAATAACCCTGGTCTGTGGAGTTTGAAAGTCGGTAGGAAACGTTTCCTCTTAAACTTCCAGGTGTTTGCAGAATGACTGTAAACGCCCGAGTCCTTTTCCTAGAAAATCTGGGCCCATGACTTAAGGGACCGAGGTATGTTTGGGGTGGGTGTTCCCTCTGGTGGAAGTGGCCATGGTTCCAGAGAAAGCTACCTGGTTCGTCGAGAGCCCCCGTTCTGGATGTGCCAGGCGTCTCATCCTTTCCAATCCAATGTCATCGCCCCTAAAATACGTAAAGATCTTCGGTCTGTGTGGGCTCGGGGACAGACATCAACAGGTATGTTAAAAAGGAAAAGTAAAGCTGGAGAAAGTGCGACGGGTTTAGGCACAGCAGTAGAACCACGCGTCCGAGGGGGTTCGGGGGGACCACGGTGATAGGCCCCGAGCCCCCCTGTGCGCAGGGACAGCCACCGGGCCTGTGGCGGCTGCGATTTCCCGGTGGCCGGGCCCTGGGCGCTCGGGCAGGGGCTCCTCGGTGGAAGCTGGCGCTGCAGCCACCAGAGGGCAGTGGCACCCTTCTCCCCGGGCTGCGGGGGCCCAGCTGCCGCGCTGGGCACCATGAAAAGCGGTTTTGTTGCCACCAGCCTTGTCTGGGCCTCTCCGGGGAGACCGGATCCCGGCTCGCCCTGGTCCAGGCTGCCGCCGGCGCCGTGTCAGGCCCAGCATCTTTCTGGTCGTGGGGCCCTTACCTCCAGCCTCCTCTCGCCTTCCTGGACTTTACTAGAAAGTTGGAGAATCTTGAGTGTCTGGGCAGGAGGTGCGTGGGACAAGGTCAGCTCTCACTAAGGCAGCGATCTGGGAGGATTTTCCGGCTTTTTTTTTAAGTCCCTGCCAGGAAGAGCATCGTTTGAGACTCTGAAGGAAAACGAATGCATAAAGAAGAGAAATATTAGTAAGATTGCTGCGGTATCGTTGCCTGTTCTCTCAAGAGGTCTTGAAGACGTCTGCAAGACATTTCCCATTTGCAAAAAAAAAAAAAAAAGAAAAGAAAGAAAAGCACTTTGATCTTTGGTAAACACTTTGGGGCATGCAGTTTTAATACAACTGCCAATGTTTTACTATTATCTTTAAACCGTTCTTGATCTTGCTGCAAAAAAAAACCCAAATTGAGCAGAGAGCGAAATTTAATTCAAGATTGGTCCTCACGCACTGGAGTTTAATCATTTGACTTTTTTTTTTCCCCCTCCGTGATACGGAAATTACTGCTTATGATTAAATTGCATATTTCAGGCTGCACAGATTTATATTTGTTACTGTTTGATAGTGTCATTATGAAAGTTCAGAAGAATAATGTGAAAAAAGAAAACCACTAACGCTATATTATAATTAAGAGGCAAGCTCTATTTAAAAAAAATAAGTACTGTCTTAAGTGGATTTTTATTTGTATTTTTTTTTTTTTAACTGAATACAATTTGCTTCCCTGGTGAGTCAGCAGCGCAGTTCCAGTGCAGCTCTGAGTGTGCTGGAATGCAAAGGCCGTTGATGAAGAAGGAATCAATGCAAATGGATTATGGGAAGGAGTATTAAGTAACTCAGTGGAAAGTAAGACAAAGTGTTTTGTAAACCGATGCTCACTCACCACTGGACAGTTTATTTAACTCAAAAAAGAAAAAAAAAAGAAAGCACTTTTAAATTGTAAGTGCTTGTGAATAATGCATGTTTGTTAGAACTGGAGGCAAAATTTCATTGTTATTTGGTTTAATTAGTCATCAGACTGTTGCAGAGTTCCAGAATTCTTATTGAGATAAATCACTGTTCTCATGGTCTGAGAGGGGGAAGTTTCAGCTCAGGCAGAGAAGCCGGTACCCCCAGGATATTAAGTGAGATAGGAGGATGAAGGAGAAGAGAGGAACAGAAGTAAGGGAAGAAGAAAAAAAAAAAAAAAACACCGCGAGAGAGCCTAATGGTGCTCTTGCTCACGGTAGGCCCAATACTGGTGTCCCCCTCCCTTTGCCTCCCTCCTCCAGACCCATGTGACGTGCTGAACCCAGAAAGCGGGCACGGGTTTCCAGGCCATAGAGAACAGTGGCCGGGGTCTTAGGCTATGCCTTTCTGACACTGAGAACTCCTCACAGGATACTGGGGATTTTTCTTGAATTTTTCTGGTTGTTGCAGGAGAAGAAAAACCTTCACGCGCTTCCTCCACAAATTCCCTTCTTTGCCAGAAATCCACGAGACGTGGTCTTCTGCACTGGCATGATTTCACTGATTAAGAATTTGTAGGGATTTCTGGAAGATACTGGCTTTGGGTGCAGTGTCTTCCACACGATGAGGGTCACCTAATAGAGCAACAGGAGTCGGGGAGGCTGCTCCCTGGTTTTAGTTTCACATGCATGAGATGGCTTTTCAGCTACCATTGGGCTCAGTCAGTGCAGCCGGTGAGGACTACAAGCATCCCTGGCACCTGCGGTGTTTATTCTCAGTAAGACCCGGCCAGGCTGCAGGCAGAGATAGATGTGCCAGATAGGGTACCGTAACCCCCCCCCCCCATGGATTGTGGGAGAGCGTGACCCGTGATCACATCCTGAGCACCCAGGCTGCATCCCTCATCCCCACGCCTGAGGCTTGGAGCAGCTAGTCAGGCAGCAAGGGATTCGGGTGAGGAGCAGGAGGCCAAGGCATGCAAGTGCAGGGGAAGATCCTTGTCTTTCCTCAACATTTTGATATCTTGCTCATGAACATTCTCCACTCAACGTGATTTCTAAAATACTGCATGACAGTATCGTTCGACTTGGTTGCTGAGTTCCTTGGCAGGCCCTCATATTTCGTGCCCAAGGACAGTGGCTCATCTAACTCACTATGGGTCCAGCCCTGCCCAGTACTTGGATTCTTTTTAGCTCGAGCTCCAGTGCTTAGAGGGCATGTGACGGAGATAAAGCAACGTAACATCTCCGAGACTCAGGTGCCTCACCCCTAACAACGGGAAACATAATAAAACTCCTGTCCTAGGATCGTTGCAAAGGTAAAGTGAGAATTGAGTGCAGTGCCTGATTCATGATGAGTGCTCACTAAATGCTCAGTATTTTGTCCTCTCAGCCCCGGGATTCAGTTTCATAGACCAATAGTGACAGGTAACAGTTCTTCCTTATAATTATGGGGCCAAAATCCTGCACTGAACATTCGCTCTAGATTGGGGCCTCTCCCAATTAGGGATGAATTGTTTATTAGTGCTTCCCTTTTTTTGAATTATTTCAGAAGTTTAAGTGATCCATCCCTCCTCCATTTAAAATATTCAAGAGGCAGTGGAGATTTTAGAGATAATTAAGGCTTTTGAAAAGTGCCTGCCTCCTTCTCCTACCTTTGCATTTTCTCTCTGTTCCTTTTACATATGAGTTGCCAGCGGTAAGTTGCCCTCAAGTAATATCTTACTGGGAAAGTTTGCTAAGCATGTGCTGTTGAGATATTCATCACAGGGTTTGCTTTCATTTAAAAGGGGCTCATTACTATTCCAGACTAGCTTAAATGATAATTAGCCCCATGATAAATCGTCTCCATTTCAAGCATATTCCTGTTTGTTTTTCAGGTAAATGTAGTTTGGGGTTTTAAGGGGGTTGAGCAGTGACCATTTTGACTGCTGGGGAGACTATAGCTAAAGAACCTCTGGTTTGGCCCGTGGTCTCCCTCAGGTGCAGGCAAAAGCACCGTGATTTGGTGCAGCATTGAAAATACCAGGAAAAAAAAAAAAAAGAAAGAAAGAAAGAAAGAAGAAAGAAAGAAAGAAAGAAAGAAAGAAAATACCAGGAACCATCATGGCCCGCCCCCCTGCAGCCCTTAATGGTTCTCCAACTGTTTTCACAGTCAGTGGCACAGTCAGGCCAGGCTTTCCAAGGCTCCTGGACCTTCCAGGGTGTCTTGCTGTGTCCCATCTGGAGCCCTCTGTGTGTCATGTGTTTCTACCCCAGGCCCAAAGTCCCTCCTGGGTGTGCCTTGCAAGGAAAGGAAATACCCTCCTGTGTTTGCCTGGGAAAAGGAGGGAAGAAGAGCTAACTTTCATATCCTACCATGTGCCAGGGGCTGTACCTGACACCTCGTTTATTCTATGCCTTCATGCTGTGAAGTATGGGTATGAGCATTTCCATTGTACGAATGGGGAAACTGAGTCTCGGGAGGATTCTGGGCCCTTGTCTAGGCTTCCGGGGCTTGAGGAAGGAAAGCCAGCCTTCCCAGTCTGTCCTGAATCCACACGCCCAGGAGTTTTCTACTGTATGTGATGCATGTTGCAAGCTGGTGTCTCCCTGGATGGCTAGAGACAAACAGCTGGACCGAGAGCTGAGCGGACTTCTCGGACCCTGTGTCTCTATAGAGACCCCAAATCTTAACCATTAAAGGAGCTTCTGAGATCTTCTGGTCTAGCTTTTCTTTCAGCATGAGCTCTGTTGGCCATTAATCCCGCAGCTTCGTACACGTCCTCATGACAGCCTGCTGACTACCTCTCAGGGAACCTATCACGGTAGCTATGACCCATTAATTCTGTTCATTAAAATTCCCTATCATAGGGGGACCTAAAATGCCCCTCTTTTGTGACTTTCTCCTAATTGTTAGTTATTCTTTCTCCCTGATCTCCATCACTTTTTCCCCTTCCTGACAGCCCTGCAAATATTTGAAAATCAGTATCAGATAATAGTGAAAATCCGGCGTTTGTTGAGCATTTAGTTAATTTCAGGCACCGAGCTAAGAACATTCTATGTAATATGAGACTTCCCCGTAGTGTCTCTATGAACTGGTAAGATTTTGCAAGGAAAACAAAACAGAACGAAAACATCCGAAAACAGACATTCCCAGTGTTCCCCAACTGGTAATTGAAAAACGCAGGCCCAGAGCCTTTCATTAAAGCAGATGACAAAAAGTTCTGTACAATGATTGGACCTTCTACTTCCCGAGCGAGGAGTGGACATTCCACTTTACCACGTAAGAATCGGTTGGTGCGAAGTCATTAATGGAATTATCAGCTATTTCAGTCCACCTTCAGTTAGAGAGGAGGGTCCGGGGACCCAGAGAGAAGCCACGACTTGCCTACGATCACAGGGTCATTTAGGGCAGACAAAGCAAGAACTGGGCGCGATCTTGGCTCTTAACTCAGTCTCTTACCAGTATCTAAGGGCAAGTTTGTTTTTGTGGGGTTTTTTAGAATAGGTTTACTAGTGGTCTGATTTTTATTTAAACCTGTCACTACCTCCATTATCTATCTATCTATCTATCTATCTATCTATCTATCTATCTATCTATCTACGTATCCACACAAAAATACAACCAGTTCCGTCATTAGGCGGTTAAGTTGTGACACCTAAACATGGGGCTTTCCGTGAATCTATTTGTAAGTCCTAATCCGCCGATCCAATGTCATTGGATAATATTTGGCAGACTGTACCATTTGACCTTGGCCCTCGGGTCTGTCCCACCTCACAGTCACTATCATTACTACCTCCATTCCATGTTTGAATAGATAACAGAGCAGAGTGGATCTCCCCCCGTCACCTCTTGCAAGCCTTCACTGGGCTTTCTGGCAAGGCTGGATTTGAACTCGATTTCGAACCCATTTCTTTGTTACCCACTTTAATGAAAGGCTCTGGGCTGGGCACACAGAAATCGTCGAATCCTAAGGCCTTCCCCCAGGGAGCTGCTACATCATCAGTGGTGCAGAACATAGGTCTGTCCATAAAAACGCAAAGCTACAAACAGTAAGTGCAGCAAAGGAAGTACAAACAAATGGGGCCATCGGACCGATGAGCCCCAACTAGGGCAGCGATCGAAGATGGTCTGCGGAAGGAAGGCATTCGCGACTGCCGTGGACTGATGGTGGCTGGAGCATCATCCGTGGTATGCGGTGCATTATCCCCGGTGCAAACCATCAAGGCATTGAGAACTTTC
Source organism: Nyctereutes procyonoides (assembly GCF_905146905.1). NCBI lineage: Eukaryota > Metazoa > Chordata > Mammalia > Carnivora > Canidae > Nyctereutes > Nyctereutes procyonoides. The sequence continues at coordinate 5,022,578 of NW_026575140.1, read as the reverse complement.
CTTTTTTAGAAATACTTCCTTAGGTGGAGCCAAACTATCTCTCCAGAGGTCATGTTCTTTGATGCAAGCCTTTGATGCCATGCAGAATGGAGGTCGTTCCTCGTCCGCATTCCAGTTACTCAGTATTTATTGCCTTCCAGGTACCTTTTCCTCAGCCTTCAACATCTCCAGAGTGAGCACCTACCCCATTTGTTTTTGCTCTAGCCTCCATGGAGGGAAGGACTGAAGACAAAGATCTAGGCAGCTAAACACTAGACTGTCCCCTCCTTTCCACACACTTCTTTTATTGCAGCCTGAGGCTACATTACATTAGCTTTTATTGCCAGTCACATCACCCAGAGGACTTATGCTCCACAGTTTATTTGTTTATTTGTTTTTCCTTATGTGCTGCTGTTAAGGCACATTTCCCCACCTGTCGCTGTGCACGTAAGACATGACAGGCACCTTTAGTGGTTGTTAGCACAGGCGCTGGAGTCAGGCTGCCCTGCTGCCGGGGTTGGCCTTGCCACATTTAGCAGAGAGGGTTGCTCTAACCATCTCTCCATTTCCCCATCCGTGCGCTCGGTTAATGACATCTACCCTATAGGGTGGCTCTGATAGTCAACACCGTTAATATATAAACGTGCCTAAACCAGTGCCCAGGATCGGATTACTGGGATTATTAATGTCTCGGTTATGCTTCATATTGTGAGGTTCAGTCCACGGATCCAGTCTCCCCAAACATTTTCAAGTTTAAATCCTTAAGTCTGTGATCCAGAGTCTCTGTCATGTGTCCTAGCCTCACACTCCAAGTTGCTTTACTTAGTCCCCAGCCGTGCTGGGTTAAAAACAAAACAACAACAACAACAATAAAAATAACCAGAATAGGAGCAGGGGTGGAATCTTATTAAACAAGACACTTCCCTCTCAGTGATTCAGCAGCCTGGGATACAATATTTGACATGTTAGTCATTCCTTGTTCTGCGTATTTGTCATCTTGTTTGCTTGTTTGTTTGTTTGGCTGCGGAGCTTTGGAACCCCTTCCTGTGTTTGGAGAGTAGCTCACAGTAAGATTCTCAATAGAGAGAAGAGCGCCGCTTCTCCTCCAGAGGCCTGAAGGGCCAGAGAGTTGCTTCCCTCGCCCTCCTGGAAGCTAGAAGAATACAGACTCAGCACCAGCTTCCTGGTGTGTCTTAAATGTGGATTCAGTTTCTTACATAAATGCAGACACAAACACGCACACACATGCATAACCACTGGCCGTGGAGAGCTCACCGTGGCCACCATGGCAGGGGGCCCATGTCTGTAACTGCCCATGTCCAGCGGAGGCAGGTGAGGTGCCCTCACCCACCTGTTCCATGACGGTGTCTGGTCTACAGGCTCCCTGACATTCCTGTCCATCTTCTGAGCCTGCTTCTCTAGTCTTCCTGGAACGTGGGTAGGGAAGGAACTTTGGGTAGGAACGTGCTACCCAAAGTCTGTTTCTGTTGCCTTGAACTAAGAAACCCGAGTGGCTTCATTTCCCTGTGTGTTTCTGCAGGACTATCGTGTGACCTCTTATCCACTGCAGTACTGAGTGGGGTATCTGGCTTTGAGCTCCTTTTGAATGCTGAAGAAAATGTTGATGATCAGGTGCTAGGGTATGAGAGTAGGTCAGAGGGAGTCTTTATTAACATGGGAGAGTTTAATTTGAGCAAGAATTAGGCAAAATGTCAGGACCGATGCTGAAGCCTACTGAGATGGCTTAGTAGATGAGGTGGGATTTCCATGGAGGTCTCTGGCAGACGGCGTAACTGTAACTGCGAGTCGTGTGTATGTAACTGGTCTCTTGGAAGGGACGGGGCAGGTTGTATGGGAAGGCGGCCCATGGATGCCAATGCAAAATTCCCAAAAATATTATCCAGAGGAAACTAAGGCTAGATTCAGGGACAAGGATCCAAATTGGAACCCTAACCCAGCCAGGTAGTAGAGAGTATGCTAAATTCAAAGCCAAACAGCTGGGAGAAGGCCGGAGGGAATACATAGAAACTCTCCAAGCATGGATGGGAGTGTGAAAGATGCCCCCATAGAATGAGCTAGTAGCCCCAAGTCACATCCCCCTTCTGGAGGGGACAGCCCCCGTACCCAGCTCCTGGCAGGAGGGCCTCTGTGTTGGTCCAAGGATAAGGTGATCAGGTGACAGCTGTCGGAGCCCAAACAGCGAGGCGATTTGGGGCAGCAAGGACAGACAGGTAAAAGCTGCCTCTGAGGTGGGCCTCATACCAAACCAAGATCACTTTCCTGACCCACCTTTCTAGGAAATCACCCTTCCAGAGAAGGAAGCCTTCAGGGCAAGCTCAGAATGTCAGAACTGCCTAATGGGCCAGGTAGTTGAATATCGAATGGCTTCGGTTTTGTGGCTGATGAGACCCCTTGCCTACACCTGACTCTGTTATCACCATGCTGCCCAGGACTCGTGGAGCCGTGCATTTCAAGTCCTATATGTCATGCTTCCTGACTGGTCACTGTGGACCCGAATCCAGACCACAAACCACAGATGACTAACCAGACAGGTGAAGCTGTGTTAGTAGATACCAAATTCTAGTCACCTATTAAAGCATGCGTACTTCAAGGTTTTAAATATTTAAAAACATATTTAAAGGTTTTATGAAATATTTCATGGACAGTAGCAGCAAAACCGTATTTAAAATCCAAACCCAAGCTGAAAAATCGGAGGTTATGTATGCAAACACTTCCAACGCAGAACATTTTGACCTCAAGTATCCCAATAGTGATGGGAGATTGCTCTTGAACTGCCTTGCTCCATTATGTGCTTCATATACAGACACAGCTGTAGTATAAGATGTAGTTTTCATTGTTATATTATTCTTGGGAACCTAAGGAGCACTGTACAAATGAAGTGTCACTATTAGTATTATTATCTTAGAGTAAAAATTGCAGTGTAGCAGTTAAAGCTGGGCACTCTAGCCTTCGAAATAACACATTGGTGATTCTTGTGTTTTATTCATCACTGCTCCTACCGCAAACATCGCAAAGGATCTTCAACTTCAGCAAATCTCAGCAGTGCATTTGGGAGCATTAGTCAGGAGACTAATGCAGCCCGAGAGGATGTGTCTTTGAAGTAAGGGATGGGTCCTATGGAATTATTTCAGCTGCCCTCTCCCCATCAACCCCATTGCTCTCGTGATCTGCATTACAATCCAGAGAGGCACCCAGTTTTCACTTAGAGAGGCATGCCTTGGGTCCTTTGCCTATTGGCTGCATAACTTCTCATTTCTCACGAATGGAGTAAGATCACCTGTCAGCAAGTTTGCTGCCAATTGCTGATGAATTATCCCTAATAGGCTGCCTGGTGATTCCCTCCCTCTAGGTGGACCAGCCTAGTGCCACTCTGACATTGCTGATAAATAGCTGTGTGGCCTTGGGCAGGCCAATTAACCTCAGTTTCCTCATCTGTAAAGTGGCCATTGGGGCCTTTTCCAGCTCAAAAATGGTCTGGCTCCTAATCTTCCACAAATCCGTTGACTTGGTGTTTTCCGACTATCACATTTCAGCATTCTGGAGAAAGCCATGTGAACAGAAACACCAGGAGGTGAAGGCACAGCCTGGATTTTCCCGAGCAGAGTATGCCAGCAAGCGACAGTGGGCAGAGTATGCCTGCAGGGTAATAAGGTTGGGACTCTGGAGTATGCTGAATGCCAAATTCAGGGCTTTGGACTTCAATCCCTAGGCCCTAGGGAGCCTTTGAAGGGTTTGGAGAAGGGGAGTGATGTGTTGAATGCTTTATTAAATGATTTCTGGAACAGCATTGAGAATTACTGATAGAAAGAACAGAGATCCTAAACAGGGAAGCCAGCAGGAAGGGGATTACAACAGAGATGATGAAGCGGCACCTAGGGTGGCAGCCGAATCACCATCGCTGATGTGCACTGAGCATTTACTATATGCACACACCGGGCGCAGCACTTCCCGTAAATTATCTCAGTCCGCCCTTGCCACAACTTTAGTGAGGTAGAGACTATAATTATCCCCATTTGTAAAACATAGAAACCAAGACTCGAGGTAGTTAAACGACTTTCCCCAGTGCCGCGCAGTTAATAGGTGAACAAGCAGGGTTTTGAGCGGAGATTCCACTGCTCTGTTGTAGGGACGTGGAGGTAAGAGGCGTTGAAGGGTAGATTCATGAGACTTGCTACAGATCGTCTCGATGAGGAGTGGGGATTGAAGTTTGGTGAAGGGCATGTGGAGTGCCCTGGACTTGGCCTTCCAGGGATTACCTCATCGCCTCTTCCCAGCCTCAAAAACTGGAGACCCAAGGTCACACAGATAAATTGTTGCAGAGGATTTGAACTCAGGCCTGAAAGATCCAGAAAGCTTTTCCTGTGGCTCTTCTAATGTTTCTAGGATTGATGGGTTCTTGGCTCTCTCCCTACCTGGGAAGATTTGAAGGTGACACAGACTGTCACGTTTTCCGTGATGTGCTCATACGACTTAAATACTTGGAGAGACGTGCTACACGGGAAAGAAGTTATGCTTCCAAGATCCATGATTTCTCTTAAAATTTTGGTTCTTTTCCAGCCCTGGCATAGGTGAAGTTGCCCCAGTAGTGTCACTTCAGAACGTTATTTTGCACCCACGGTTTAGAGTGTAATTCTAGGGACTGTTAAGAGGAGGCATCTAAAGCCAGTCTTTGCCCATCCGTGGGCACTCTCCACTTTGAGTTGTGTGGCATCAGGATCTGGCACAAAGTATATAAAAGGTGAGAGAGGAGAGTCACGCTGTATCTGCACTGACTCCTACTAATAAGGGCCCAGGCTTCTGAGAGATAAGAAAATCACCTACGTAGGATTTTAAGAGGCTTCACATTTGTCTCTCTAAGGTAGGACTTAAGAGCAAATGAAATTGCAAACACCAACATGACAAAGTCTTGTTCCGAGAGACAAAGGCCTCAGGGCCTCTGTGCTGGGTATTTCTTGATCTGCTCTAATATTCTTGGAGCATTTTCATTTATCTACCTCTTGATCTATCCTTTGCCCATTCATTCTTTGTTAACCAACTCACTGTGAGACAAGAGATGGAAACTTGCCTCCCTGGCCTGGACTCAAGTTCCCTCTTTCGTAGTAGAAGAGGGTTCGAAGGGAAAATTGCCTCCCCACAGGAGGATCTGGAAGGACAGCCCAGCAAAAAATAAAATAAAATAAAAAATAAAAAAGCTCTGGCTACCCTGCTTGACCCAGAGAATACGTGCATTATTCTCTTCTTAACCCAGCTCCAGGGGTTCAGATTTTTATGTGGACAGTGAAAACCAAATTGATGATTGGCTGTTGGGAACTCAGGACTTCCTTCTCAGTTCTGGCAAAGAGCCTCCAAAACCTGTCCCTTGACTCATTTAAATTAATGGTTTTAAAAACAAAGGCAAGTTACAGAAGCTTTGCGGATAAGAATGTGAATTGATTAAATTCATGGAAATAGCATCACTCTTCAAGGATTGCCTGTCTTTGCTTAATGTTGAAAATATTGATACTATCTCCAGTATTGTTTCCCCTGTTTTTGCATTTGCATGGGAAACGATTTGATTAACATTTTCTCTGAAGATGGTTTCCTTCCGAGAAAGTTACATTGATTGTATCAGCTCGGCCCACTGAGCGCGCCTTCCCAGGCAGGGCTGATTTGGAGGCAAAACAGAGCGATTTTGGAAACCGTAACTTTACCTGTGTTGAACCTCTTTTCAAGGCTCAGTTGGGTTTGCTACAGTAGAGCATTGAGGATGCCATTCACATGGCACTCGTGGTGCTAATACGACTTTAATTTTCATATCAAATTGGACAAGAAATGAGTTTGTCAGAAATAATCAAGCCTATTACAAGAGGTGCCAGGTTGGATAGTTACTGAGATGTGACTGTTCCTCCGTGAAGTGACCTTGTGCTGTGGGGATGTGTAGATGGAGGTCACCCGGCATGCCGGACCCAGCTACACCCTTTGGGAAATTCCTAAGGGTCATTCCTGGCAGTGGCTCAGCCAGTTAGGAATATTCCCTAATCTTTCACCATTGTTTGGCTCTGCCTCTGCCTCATTCCCAGTGCCTGCTGGGCTCCTTTCAAAAACCAGAAATGCTTTATGTAAATAGTTCAATCTCTATGAAATTTATGCTTTACCTTAAATAAAAGATACTGTGAGTTGATGCTGGATCTGCATAAGTGCACCCAGAAATCCGCAGAGTGTGAGGAGGAACAGGAAAGACATGTATAAGTGATTCCCTATACTGAGCATGTAGGAACTGATTTTAAGCGTATTAGTTACCTCTGAGGCCAGAATTCTTTTGGCTTCCTATTTCATAGGTGAACTTTTGAATATATTTCCCCAGAACACTCAACAATCTTACAGGCTCCGGATAACTACCAATATATCAGAGTTTCCAGAGTCCACTTAGGTTCCTCTTCATCTGTTTGGGTCTTTATTTTGAACTGATGGGGGCCCAGAATGACTTTAATACTATATCCCGTCAATGCTCTGTTGTGCCTTTCAACAATAGAGACGGCTGCTTCCCAGGGCCTTCGCATGTGCCTTAAATTTGTTATCTCAAGGGCTCAGTTAAGTGGCCGACTCTTGATTTCAGCTCAGGTCATGATCTCAGGGCGATGAGATGGAGCCTCATGTGTCTACGCTCAGCGGGGAGTCTGCTTGAGATTGTCCCTCTCCCTCTGCCCTTCCGCCAACTCTGGCACGTGCTCTCTCTCTCTCTCAAATAAATAAATCTTAAAAAAAAATCCCTTAAAAAAATTCATGGTCTCACTCAGCTCTCATGACAGCAGTGAAACCTGATCTGAGTGATTAAAAGCTCAAGAGCTGAAAAGGTTCAGACTAAACAACTAAATGCGCTCAGATTCCACTGCCACCAGTCTTGAGCCCTTTGGCCAGGCGTATATGAGTTCTTCTTTTTGCTTCAGTTTCCTTATCTGCACCATTGGCATGACAAGGACACGTGCAAAGCCAAGTGAGTACTTGATAAATGTCAGCAGCAACCCTGTGAGTTAGACGTGTATTATCATTTCTGCTCTGCAGAGAAGAAGTGAAGGTGCAGTGAGCTTGCACATCTAGGTATACAGCTAGTAGTGACAACCTAGACTTTGTACCCAAGTTCGGTGGCTCAAATGGTTCCCCTCTGTTCCTTCCACTCCAGTTTACTAAGCTGTTGTTTCTCTCTTACACACCAAAGCCTCCTCTGGATTTTTTATTTTTATTTTTTTTTTAAGATTTTGTGTATTTGAGAGAAAGAGAGAGAGAGAGTGATTGAGCACATGAGGTGGAGGGAGGAGCAGAGAGAGAGGGACAAACAGAGCAGAGCCCATGTGGGGCTCGACCCCACAACCCTGAGACATGACCTGAGCTGAAATCAAGAGCCAGTCAGTCCACTATTGAGCCACCCAGGTGCCCCAAGACTCCCCTGGATTTGATGAGAACTAGCTTTTCCATTGCTTTTGAAGGTTTCGTGTTTTCCTTTTAAAGAAATTGACATAAATAGTGGTCTCTTTCCTAGGATGAATCATATTTGCGTAACTGTGAAGATGTTAAGAACTCAATTTTCTCCACCAAATCCTTTGTTTTTGAGCTTTTACATGTTTATAATTGAAATTCCAGGAGTTTAGCTCTCCAAGCCAGTGTTGTCCTTGAAACATGTAATACGAGTCACAAATGTGAACCATATATGCAATTTTACAGTCTCCAGTAGTCCGATTAAAAAAGTAAAAAGGAAATAGGTGACAACTTTAATGATGCAGTTTATTTAAGCCAGCATATCCAAAATATTGTGACATGCAATCAATATAAAATTATTAATATGCTATCTCTTATTTTTTCTTGTACTATATCTTTGAAATCTGGTGTGTGTGTGTGTATGTGTAACACATCGCAGTTGGGAATAGGCACGTTTCAAGTGCTCAGTAGCCACATGCACCTAGTAGATACCGTATAGAGAGTGCAAGTCTTGATTTCTCAAAGGACAGTTTCTACAAAAAATAATTTTTTAAGGATTTATTTATTTATTGTAGAAGGGGAAGAGGGGGAAGGGCAGAAGTAGAGAGAGAGAGAGAATCTCCAGTCGACTGTGAGCTGGGCACAGAGCCCAAAGTGGGGCTCGATTCCAGGACCCCAAGATCATAACCTGAGCTGAAACCAAGAGTGTGACACTTAACTGAGCCACCCAGGTGCCCGTCGTGGCACCTTTTATACCACAGCTGCAGGAGCCACCTTCTTTCACTCTTCTTAGTTTGATTGCAGCTTTCCTGAATCTCCACCCCAAAGCTGGATCTAACAGAGGGATCCAAAGAAAGGGGATGACCAGCCAAGGTCATTCTTATCTACAACCAGAGATAATCATGGCTTTCAAAGGTATGAGTGAGCTAAGAGTGACACAAGCTTTAGGCCTTGCAACCTGACTTTAAGATGTGGGACACCTGTGAGTACAAAGCAAAATACATTACACTAGAAATGTGCCATCCATCCATGTAGCGAGTATTCATGGGGTGCTGATAAAGTAATGAGGCTGGAGATGTAAGGGTGGACATGACAGACGGCTTCTACTCTCATGGACCTTATATTTTAGTTTGAGGGAGCAGAAAATAAAATAAAAACAAATGAAAAAACTATTTTTCTGTAGTGATAGTGTAAATCAGGACGTGATGCATTAGGAAGTAACTGACATTTGGTAATGAGAGCCGCTGCCTCTGCCCATCCCAGCTGAGTACTCCTGGTACACATGAGGAAGCCAGTTGTGAGGATGTTTACCATTATTAGGGGCCTGAAAAGTGATGACTAGGAAGGGAAGGAGGAAGAATGGAAAAAAAGAAGAAGAAGAAAAGTGACCAGAAAGGAAGGAAGGGAGAGAGGAGGACAAGGTATTAGTATCATGGCCGACACTTTTCATAAGTAATGATGGGAAATCCCAACCACTATCCTGAGAGTTGGATCTCCTAGAGGAAGAAGACCTTGACTGGCATCACAGGTGAATCCAGGGCTCTTCCAGGACAGAATCGGGTCCTCTTTGTCACGGCACTTGCTGGTTCATGCCCGTGTTGCCTGGGGGGAGTTCATTGCCTTTATTCCAAGGAAAGCCCTTCTTAGTGAGGATGTATTAGGAGAATAGTTGTGTCTCTTGCGGGTTCTGAGAAGTCAGTGAATGTGTAGCACAAGCTTGTAGAAGTAAATGGTTGGAAAGGATAAAATTATCAGAACATAATTCCTTTGGTTGATGGATAGAAGCTTTGAGATGATGCCTGATAAAGTATAGCCCACAATATCTGAGGGATTGCTTTGGGGGAGAAAGGGATCAGATTCTTGCCTGTGACAAGAAAAAAAGTGACTCAACCTCCAACTCAGGAAGAGATACCTACATTAAATCCCTTGGTTAAGAGGTACAGGCTGTGGTGGAAGGATGTGGGGTCGTTTTCTCAGGGGGCAATAAACACAGCCATTTACCTGCCCATCTTGGGTAGCCCGATACATGCCATTGTGGGGGGAAAGCCTCTCCCTTCAACTTCCCCCAAATCCAGTCTCTTCAATTTTCTTAAGATGTTTCTCTGCGGGGATCCCTGGGTGGCGCAGCGGTTTGGCGCCTGCCTTTGGCCCAGGGCGCGATCCTGGAGACCCGGGATCGAATCCCACGTCGGGCTCCCGGTGCATGGAGCCTGCTTCTCCCTCTGCCTGTGTCTCTGCCTCTCTCTCTCTCTCTCTGTGTGACTATCATAAATTAAAAAAAAAAAAGATGTTTCTCTGCCCCAGAAAAAATAATTTTTTTTTCTGAGTTATCTTGGTTGGACACCCATCTCAGCCTTTTCTGTTAAATATTGGAGATTCTTTGTGCTTTTTTTCTTTAGTGTTTTATTCCATTTATTCTCTTCTCCCATCGCACTGGTTTGCTGGGATGATTCACAGACTTCCTAGCTTCACCTACCGTCCTAACACTGGCGAGTCCCCAGACTGCATTCCAAACCTAACTTAGCAAACCTTTAAATATGATCCTCTTCCTGTATTCCATATTCCGGTGATACCGACATTCTCCCACCGAGGTATCCAAGCAGAGGCAAATGAAAAAACAAACATAAATCTCGAGGGGCCTCGTTTCTGAGACCTCACATCTAATCTATGGCCAATTACTATTGATTTGATTTCTGGCTCCTCTGTCAATACGGCCGTTTTTCTCATTTTGCTATTGTCCCGATTTCATCTCTTGTCATTTCTTTTCTGACATTTAAGATTCATCCTTCTTCTCTTTCCTCCTTGCTTCCTGCATTTGATCAGAGGCCTTTGACCTTCGTTAGCGCCAACACTTACAGCCTCTTGAGTATTTTGCACCTAGCAGGTTGTGGCGGCTACAGGTTACAGAAAATCTAGCTCAGAAGAGTTTAGAGAGAAAGGGGAAGTTTGGGGCTGTGTAATTTGAAAGTTCCTGTGAGGTCTGGCTCCCGGTTGGACTGGATACAGGCCTTCGGCATCTCGGGACATCTGGCCTACATTTCCACATGGCGACCTCTTGGTCTCTGCATCTCCGCTTCTCTTAGCTCAGCGCCTACCATAGTCCAGCCCCAACGTGAGATGCTGTAGGGGTAGGAAAAGTGAAAAGACAGAGCTCCAGTTCTCCAGCAGATGAATGCGGGCAATTTGGTAAATGCCCAACAGCATTAACATTATATATTCAGAGAAGGAGTGTCATCCTGGCCTGCTGCCCGGATATTTTCTTGCCCTCTGAGTAGAACTTAAATATCTCCTGTAACCGGACTAGCAAGGCTGTTTTAAAGAAACCTCTGAAAGCGTGTCGACTCGACTATGTTGGTCCGCCCTTCCCTAGTGTCCAGGGAATTTAGGAATAACAAGGAGAAGAATGTCATAAGACCCGGGGACACATCCCATTCCTCTGATTCCCTGAAGATGCCACATTGGCCAGGTTGGCTCTTCCAGCCGTTGCTGCCCAATCTCATCCCCCCACCCTTCTACATTTGGTCTCTTTTGACAACATTTCTTTTCTCCACTGAGTCAGACAAGCTGAAGTTTCAGGTTGGAAGGAAAAAACCCACAAGGGTTACCATAGTTGTACCCCTCCAATATTCCAGGCAAGCTTCCTCTGCGTTTGGGTGGCTCACCTGCTACCTTGTGGTTTCCAGTTAGATTATTATTCTAGTATGGCTTTGTTCCCTGGGAAAAAATCACACCGGAAACCAGTTTGCAAACTCCCATTCTTAATTTCCTCTTATGACTTAAAATTTATACCTCAATTTCACTGCCTGAAAGTCCCCAGTAGTTACAAAAGGAGAGAATGTCAGGGGCTTCTTGTGGAGGGTAGGGGAGCTCACAGTGTGTTCTGTTCTTTGTTATAGGGCTGATAACAGGGTCATGTTCCCTTAGTAAAAATTCATAGAACTATGGTCTTCTTTATATATTTTATACTTATTTTTTTAAAGAAAAAATTAAAAAGAAAAATAAAAAATAATAATAATGATTGCACTCCTAGAGTACGGTGGTTATCAACCCGGGATGATTTTTCCACCAGGGAACATTTGTCAAGGTCTGAGACATCTTTGGTTGTCACCACTGGGTAGGGGTGTCATAGCGGTAGCTAGTGGGTAGAGGCCAGGGACGCTGCTAAACATCCTGTAACATACAGAGCAGCACCTTTCCTCCAACAAATAATTACCTTGCCCAATAGTGCTGAAATTCAGAAGCTCTGCCCTAGAGGATGGAGATCAATCTGAAAGATGCATTTTTGAAGGGCCCTAGCAAGTACCATTCATAGAGATTTGTGTGTATATTTTATTTCACAATTGAGGAAACTGAGGCTTAAAGAAACTAATCTGTCCATTCATTTCAGAACCCATGAACCTCAAACCCTTGCTCTTTACACTAATACATTCTCTTGCCTATTAATCACTTCTCCAGTGCGAAAATCATAGTTTGAAAACCTACATATGTTTTTCTCCATAACTGAAACTTTTTTTGTGTGTTAAACAACCAGATAAAGTCATTAATGAAAAGAGGCTTTACAGAGATATCATCCATATGCTCTTCTGCAACAATGGCTTCATAATAAACTACTATGATTTACTTTTTCCAAGAACTTGTAAAAAATGTGCAAACTGAAAGGCATAGCATTCTCGTTATTGAACCAGTTGAAATCTGGCCTTTGGGCATAAGTAAGAAGACTGCCATTCAGGGCAGTTAGAGTGCATTGCTGGCTGCTAGCAGAGGTTGTAGAGCCTCTTCTGGTCCCTTGAGTGTGAAGTTGCCTGAAGTTTCCTAACTCTAAATGCTGATGTACACATCGGGTATCAGTCGGGATACACCGAGGGTAACAACCAGTAGGATACACATAGATCAGGAGATTTATTGAAAGGAATTGGCTCAAGCAACTGCGAGGGTTGGCAAGGTGAGTCTGAAGTCCACTGGACAGGTGGGCGGGAAGCCATGGCTGCATTCTCCAGGTGGACTTTTCTCTTCATTAGAGTAGCTTCAGTTCTGCTCTGAAGGGTTTTCAACTGGTTAAGTCAGGCCCACCCAGACTATCAAGAATAATCTTCTTTACTTAAGTAAACTGATTATAGACTCTAATGACATCGACAAAACACCTCCATTAGTGTTGGTATGACTCGGGACAATCACCTAGCCAAGGTTACCCATTAAACTGACCGTCACACACAGTAAGTGTCATTTTCCCAAAGCCAGAAGTTATTTTGGATCGTGTAGTAGAGTTACCAGATAGTATGATGAGCGTGAAGTGATGTAAACTACACTATTCCTCTTAACAGCATGAGGATATGCTTGGCCCTACCCATCTCACTGTATCTCATCTGTTCTCCATATTTGAAGACATCTTTGTGTACCACCAATTACTCGTGATTCTGTCTTGAGATTCACTATGACGTCACACTGAGAAGAAATACGGCAGCCTGGGAAGAGCTAGGAGTAAGGCAGATGTGGACTCAGAGCTCAGCTCTGCCCCATAAGAGCTCTGTGAATGTGTGCATTACTTAACTACCTACATATAATAATAATACACTGCCTCACAGGTTCTGGGGAGATATGCTTGTGTAGTGGATGGCAATATAGGTACACGCGTGCATAAATATATGTGATGTGTACAGACGTGCACACGTGTGTGCTGGTGTTATTTTAGCAAGCATCCATTTATCTAACAACATATTGACTGAGGAATAGCCACAGGGCTAGGTACTAGGCACACACAGAGAGAGAGAGAGAGAGAGAACTATCGTAGTCCTTAGCTTCAAAGTTCTAAAAGTCTGGGGGACAAGGATATAATTAAACTGGTAATTTCCAGAATGTTCTGATACATGCTATACTGTGCACATTTAGAGACATTAAAAAGGCCTCTTGAATGTTGAATAACGGAAAGCAAAATTAATTAGCTAGAAGACTGTTCTTTGAGTATATGCTCCTTGGATGGATGTAAGGACCAACTCTTTCTTAATAAGGAATTAGTGTTTGTTCGGGTTTAACTAAAGCTCTGGGCAGACTGCCAGGAGAAAGGTGATTGGATTCCCAGTGGTTGGCCATGTGAGGAGCTCAAACAGTGTGGCCTATTTACTTGTCCATTTATTTATGGCCTTTCCTGTTCTCAAGAGGTGTTGAAGTGGCCTTCATAAATACCAGCAACGTGCTAAGATTTCAAGAAAGGGAAGTTTTAAAGAAATTAGGATGAAGGCAAAGTAAGAGTAAGGTGGAAAGATGGAACAAAGAGCATACCATAATTTATGACATAGAGCATTGTTTCCTAGTAACCAAGCAACTGGAGAAACACCGAGGGTTATACAAGCACCACCGAATAATAATACATTAGTGTCCAGGTGAGACAAAACATTTCTTGACACTGAGGCCAGTAGAATTTCTCCCAAAGGGCCTTATAGGGAGACCAGTACCTTTAACAATTCCCCAAGCATAAACAAAAAGTTACACATGCGCGTGGTGCCTATATGGTTACACATGTGCATGGATGTATATATCCAGGTGCGTCTCTAGGGTTGCTTAGTTCAAGCAGGGGCCCAGGTATACTGGATCTGCTGAGTAACCAAGATGCTTAGATAGTGACACTTCCATGGGATTTGTAAGGTCATGTCTCAGCCCAGACTCTCCCCTGCCCTCTTGTCCACATTTCTTAGACGTGCTGCCCCATGGCTTTCTCCCAGAAGGAGCCAAGATGCTATGAGCTAGAAATAGAATAATATACCTGAGTGAATCAGAGCTGCTGAATGTTCCAGAACCACACCACTCTCAGAGCCACTGAAAGCTCTGAGTTCTGGGCACCTGTCACTTGCCTCCTGTAGTAACTTCAGACAAGGCCATTTCCCTTTATGGCCTCAGTGCTCACCTGCCTGGAAGCGGGTCACTGGGCTTCTAAGAGCCTTAGAGTCTCAGAAATAAATAATGAACAGATACAACATCTGAGATGGTTTTTGGCCTTTGGCCTCCCGTGAACTCTTGAAAAAATAGAAACAGTTTGCTGCTGTCACTACTGGAAGTTTGATGAATCTGTCAAAAAAATTTTTTATCATGTCACAACATAAATGACATTAACACAGGGTTCTTTTTGTCTATTTCTTTTTCTTCTATGTAAATTCTCTCAAGGTGAGAAGACACCACTATGCACTGCAAAATCATGGCTCATTGGTCTGTGCATGGATTAGAAAAGGCTTGTGGTTTGAAGTGTTGCAGGAGAATTCAGGAGATGCACCAAGTCCATGGACTTGTGAGTGGACTCCTGGTACCTGGTCTGGGCTTGGTCATATGGGTATGGCCATGTTCCTTAGCTCCTTTGTGCCCCAGTGTCTCTACCAGTAGGAAGATAATAATAGCTGCCCTATCTTTATTAAGGTTGATAGTCCAATGGCTGCATAAGGCAATTCTATACTTAGAGAGGGGTTGGATAGTGCCAAAGACAAAGAAGAGAGAGATCCTATCCATTTGGTTCAAAGCATTGTTTTCTCTCTGGGCTCAGTGGAAGTGAAGGTCTCCTTCTCTACTCCGGGCTTGGAGATGGCCATCATTGGGCAGCTGTCGAAGGAACCCTGGCCTGGGAGTTGGGAATTCTAAATTCACATCTAGATACTGTTATTTTACATAAACCTTGGACAAATAACTATCCCTCTTGGGGCATCTGTTTGTATGTGTGTGTGTGTGTGTGTGTGTGTGCATTAAATATATATATGTATATATACACATATATACATATATACATATTTTTATATATTTATAATATATTTATATATAAAATATATTCATGAAAATAATATATATTTTTTTAATATTGGGGCTAAACTATCCCTCTTGGGGCATCTGTTTTTGAGTGTGCGTGTGTATTCTTTTTTTTTTTAATAATGGGGTTAAACTTAGTGGCCGCTGAGAAGTTTTCCAGTTCTGACGCACTACGGTGTACCATTCACAGTGCTGTGGAATAGAGACTAATGAGTGAATAAGCCTGACCCTGCCATCTGTGAGGGTTCTGTTGGAAGAGTCAGAGAGCATCCGTGATGGGACAATTTCAGATTGGGGTAGTTGTCATATGGACTCTGTCATAGAGTCAGCTAATAGAAAAAGAGGTGAAATGGGTCTTCCTTGCTAAAGAAAGGTGAAATGGGTCATTCTCCCAAGAATACTCTGAGGAGGTGACATTGTTTGATCCTCCTGTTTATGCTTGCAGAATAAACAGTTAAAATGACATCTGAAAGAACAGCTTTGTCCTTTGCAAATCCAGCTCAGCATTAGCAGTAGAAGACAGAATGAATTTAAGAAGAAGAGGTTTCCTGTCTGAATTTTTTGTGGAATGTGCCAGGATATGAATAAAGGAGAATAAAAAGAAGGATCTTTGCAACTTGAGCAAGAGATGCATCTGTAGCTCTGGGGAAGGGATAGGATCTAGTAAATAATTTTCAGGATGTTTTAGTCGATTCAATTAATGTTTATTGAGCACCTACTAGGTGCCTTACCTTAAGCAGAGCGCGGAAACTATGGTGTTTAATCCTCTAGAATCTTCCTGAAGAGAAGCCTAATCTGGAGGGAGAAGAAGCATATAGAAATAAATATCTCTGTTCCATGGTAACAGTGGTGGTGGGAAGAAATCTGAGATAATTCAGGACATTGGTAATGGAGCTGGTTTGATGTATGAAGCAGTTCACAGAAAATGCTAAGGATGACTGTTTAGGTGAAAAATAAACCACCAAAATTATTTTGAAATAATGATGTCACTTCTACTGAGATTTTACAATATTCATTTCACTTTTTTTGGAATTAATGCTTACCAAAATGTCTTAAAATGTTAAAGTAATTGCAAGCATTAAGTATTCAGCATAAGAAAGAAGAAAGAAAGAAAGAAAGAAAGAAAGAAAGAAAGAAAGAATCCTTAAATATCTAACAAGAGATTGGTGAAATAAATATGGTATATTTTTATGATAAGCTGTAATGTCACTGGGCATATTAACAAAGAATCTGTCGCTACAGGGACATATGCTTGGGATAAAATGTTAAGAGGTGCAAAGTAAACCACCGAATTAACTGTCCAGTGTGATTTCAACTTTCTCCATGCGTACCAGAGAGCAGAAGGGTATTATTCCGAAATAGCAGCAATCATGGAGGGATGGTATGATTAATTAGTTTAGTTTTAAATTTTATTCTTTTTCGATTTTTCATTACCGCACATTAGTACTTGAGAAAGAAGAACATCGAAAGCTACTTCAAATCTGGGGGTATTTGACGAAGGATGGAAGAGTGGTTCCTTCTAGTTCAATCCGTTTCTGATGAATTAGTTATTATTCCTCTGGAGTAGAAGCTAAACCTTGAATTAAAAATAAACTGTACATTTTGTCTTTAATTCTAAGCTTTGGTGATATTGCAATTCATTTTTTACTCTCCACGTTTTTTTTTTCTTTCCACATTTAAATGAAACAAGAATAGAAAGCATATGTGAGTTTAGAAAACCTGGTTTTGTTGTGTATTTCTGGGGGTGCTCAAGAAGAGCTGAAGAAAGGGATGGAAGACATGCTGGGAATAAAAAGGACCTTAGCAGAGTCATGTCGTGGCCCAGAGCTCTAAAAGCTTAGAGACAAGGGGGGGAGTTGCCCGTGGTCACGTGACTGGTTTATAGGCCATTAAGCATCATCAAGGTGCAGATGGGGAGAGTAAGACTGAAAAGAATTTGGCCCAAGGTTTATTGTTGTTTGAATGGTGATGGTGATGATGGTGGTGGTGGTGATAACGGTGATGACATTATGTAAGAGGCAGAACGAGGAATTGGGCTCACACTCGGTCCAGAGCGACAGCGTGGTCGTTGTGAGAGTGTAGAACCTTCAGGATACATTATCTGAAAAGGGGAAGCACAATGTCAGAAAGGGAATTATGAACCCAATACTGAATCAGGTCGAACTTAAAGTCTGGGTTTTAAGCTTTGTTATTCCATGAAAACTCAGAACATGTCAATTTTCAGAATAGAAATGTTTCTCTCCATATCTGAATTTTAAAATTCATTGTGCATATGTTCTGCGATTTAAAAGTAACAGTCTTTTCCATTTTTCTCATTCTGTTGCAAATTGCAATCGTACCATGTCATCAAAAAGTTATTTAGTGACAACTTATGGGGAGCCAGAAAGTTTCCTATAATTTGCATATATTTTCCACATTTGGAATGTTAGTGATTAAGTTTTTTTGTGTTCACTTAAAATAATATATTATTATTGAAAATAAATATAATAATAAATGCAAAATGTTGGCTCTAACGGCATATGCTAAACACTTGCACAGTGCAGCACAGCATATGCTTAGTTCTTCATTAAGAGATTTTAAAATAACTCGTATTTAGCAAGAATACATTATCTTTTATTCAGAATTAATTATATGCTGTTTTGTGTACCATAATTTAAAGTGCTACCCACTTCTAATATGTAATACGCAAAAGAAACTATGGTTACAATTCATTAGAATTGGCTTCTTTCCTTTGCAATTTAGTGGCATAATGACTACAGAGAACTGAAATGCTATTTGTTACTTGAATCAAAAGTTACATGAAGTGCTGATAACTAACAGTTACAAATCCTTCATTTTTTTGAATCGCAGCATGCCTCAGGAGAATGGAATAAGTCATGAGAGTAATTCATGCATAATTAGTTGTTTTACCATTTTCTGATAGTTTTAAGAACAAATTTTTAGAAAGGGTATTGGAACAAGAAGGTAGAAGAACATTTGGAAATCATTTTCGTGTTATTCAAACACGGTTTTACTTAATCGTCTGCTAGGCCCAGACAGACACTGCTTTGAAAGCAAACTCTGACTTGATTCTAGGTGTCTGTTAAATCAATGTAACATTCCTTCTTAAAAAATGAGACTCCTGTCTCAAAAAATGACCTGGAGACATGTCAGTTGCCTGCTTAAGTGTCTGCAACCTTTGTCTGATGATCCGCTGTCCCAACTGTGCTTTTAGTGATGAGGAACATGCTGGCCCAAGACGTCAGACCCTTGGCTGGGGTGACGCAGCTCAGGACCAGGGGCCCGGCGTCCGAGTCCCGCCCTCTTAGCTTAGGTGAGGCTGTTATTCGGGCTGCCTGCAACTTGCCTGCGTGCTCACATTCAACCTTAATTTTGACCAAGAATTTCAATAAGGGAGATCCATCTGAAGAACACGTCATCGTAACCAAGCAGGATGAAAGGACCAACGTGGCCAAAGTGCATCAAAAGTGAAAATGAAAATTCTTAAGTGCAGTTTCCATTTTTGAACCAAATGATGACATCTTGGGTTTTTCATTAAAAGTGACAGAGCCTTAAATAACAATACTAATATTCGTGCTGACCGGGGTGAAATGAGATGAGCACTCTAATACCTTGCTGATGGAATCATAAATCAATACCAGGGGGCATCAGGCAACGTTTATCCTGAGCCTAAACATTTACCGACCCTTCGTCTTTGTCCTTTTACCTCTGGATGTCTCGCCTTAGGAAACGCTCCGAAGCCCAAAGATTGAATCATGAAAAAGTGTTTTCCCAGGTGGTTTCTTACAGTCTGGAAATTGTACCTCGGTAAAGCTCATACAAATGACTCATCACATTTTTTTTTTATTGGTTTTAAACATAAAAACGCCCTGCATGCCTATCCCTCGGAGGAAATCTTTACATACTAACAGTTCATTCATACAACCTGAATCTGTGAAGTCATTCATCAGATTTAGGAAGAAAGTCTCCATCATATGGAAAAATACTTGTGGTAGAGGCTTGATCATCAGGTGCATGATTTAAAAAAAAAAAATGTGTGTGAACCACAATCTCTACTCTGAAATTTTTTGAACTGGTTAAAATAATCAGAAGGGAATAAATCATCATGGTAACGAATGATAGTTAGGAGAGGGTCAGAAGATTGTCCATTCATTATCCTGTCATTTGTTTACGTAGTCAGTCAACTTTATTTAGTTTATTTTAAACCCTACATTTTCAAAGCGTTCCTCCTTGAGGATTAATTACTACTAAGGACCAGAAAAAAAGGCATTAATCAGTGTCAAAGTAAGGAGACCTCACGCACAGAAATCTTGGCTGTATGAAAAGATGACTCTGCACACCTTCCAGGAGACTGAGCTACGCTCTCAAGATGTCCTCACCTGGCAGAAGGACCCGATGAGATAGGATTGGCCAAATTCACCAACATTTCTCTTTCTAAGTCATGGTGTTTGTGGATCAGCCCTGAGAACGTCCCATGGAACAGGTCGCATCAGGAAAAATCCACCTAATCCCTCTGGTTTGCATAAACTGCCCCCTCTCCACGTGTAGCCCGCAGTGGGGTTGTTCACTTCCATCATTTTTATCCACTGTAATCAAAACGTTAAGAGCACGAAATTCAGAATTTGCTCACTACAGCGGCGTGTGGAGAATGATTGGCGTTAATAATCCAGCCCTTGCTGCTCGATACCTTCTCGTGGTCAGGCCCTCCGTTCCAGTCCAGGATGCAGACGTGTTTCCTGCAACTTGTTAACTCAGTTACACAGTCCTCTGAATTGCAGCAAACATTTCTCATACAAAGCCACTTGCATAGTCTCTGTGGTAGCTGACACTTCCTAATTCCTAAGGGAAGATATGGAGAATTAGACTAAATTCCCTGGATTCTGAAACGAAGGGAAAGTGATTAAGACATCGAAATTGCTCCGGCTATGCTGCTGTCGTTGTTGGAGGAAGCGATACTGTGTCAGGTGCAAAATGTAATAGCTCTGATTACCCAGTACCTATCTTCTGGGACATTTCCAATTCACACCTAACTCTGAAGGCTGCTCCAAATCGTAAGGGTCCAGGGTATGCTGGTCTAGGAGTTTCTTTCATCTCAAATGATCTCATTTTTTTTCTTATTTGAAATTCACTCTGAAGATCCCAAAGTCGAATATTTGACTTAGATGTGTCCATGAAAAAAAATGAAAAAAATTTTTAATACACTTTCCTTCTCTTATGATCTGTTGTGGAATACCTAATAAGAGTATATTATTATACTTAGTATATTATACAGCTTTGTGGGATGCCCAATCTCTAGACGAAAAACCCTGGCCTTCAAAGCCAGGGGTCGTGGGACAGATTTCCTTTCATGCCCTGGGACTTGTCTGTATGTTACAAGGTTTCAGAGGAGGTGGCTGCACCTCCCTGCACCATCTGCTCCCGCATGACCTGGGGACCTTGCTCCAAAGGAAGCATCCAGGGCCTTCACTTAGGTGGGCTCTGAGAAGCCGCTTTTAGAACAAGCTTCCAGGTGATTGTGAGGCCCTCTAAAGTTTGAGAAGTGTTGCATTAGCTTGCTTTTACTTTCAGAAAGTTTCCACCCTCACCGTCCCATTCTTTACTTCATCACAGCTTTCTCTGCAGAGGCTCAGGCATTTGCAGCACAAAGAAGAAACATCCTAATATCCCAGATCCAACACACAGGAGTCTAGACTTGACTTTCAAGCTGTGCTCCCTGGATGGCAGCATCAGACATCCCGGGGGGGCTGTGTCAGAAATGCATTTTGGGGGACCCACCCTGTGACTTTCTGAATCGGACACCCTTGGGGTGGTTTTAAGAAGCCATCCAGGATGGCCAGCCCGGGTGGCTCAGCGGTTTAGCGCCGCCTTTGGCCCAGGGCCTGATACTGGAGACCCGGAATCAAGTCCCATGTCGGGCTCCCTGCATGGGGCCTGCCTCTCCCTCTGCCTGTGTCTCTGCCTCTCTGTGTGTGTCTCTCATGAATAAATAAATAAAATTTTTAAAAAAGAAGCCATCCAGGTGATTTGGGTGGTTTGTAAAGTCTGAGAACCTGGCCCAAGGTGTTGCTTCTCCATCTCTGGTGCTAGCTAGCTGCAGGCCATCCACCGTCCCAGTTTCTAGAAAGGACGAGACAGTTCCTTCTTTCAGATCACAATTCCTTTTAGAGAATCTCACCCACTTAGAGATCCCGAAATCCAGAAGAGATTTTAGAACCCATGTCCCAGGCAAATGATGCCTTTACAGCAGGTAATGGTCCTACCAAGGAGATAATGGTTTGGTCCCTTAAGAGCAGCATCAAAATAGCATGACGAGACCCACCGGGTTTTCAACCAAGGGGCAGGCTCCTCCGGTAAAGCTAGTTCGTTCGAATCTTGGTTTTGACATTTACAGCTGTGTGGCTTTTGGGAAAGCGACCGATTATCTGGGAGCCTTACTTTTCATATGCGAGGAAGAGTATAATGATAGTCTCACAGGGTGATTTTGAGCATTAAATGAGGCATGGGAAGGAAAGTGCTCTGCCCAGGGCTCGGTAATCAGCAAATGCCCAAAGAATGTCAGAAGACATGTAACCATGGATATGCGTTGTAGTCTTGTGACCTTTACTTCCCTCATTTTAAATGGAGAGTAACTGCAGTGCCTAAAATTGTTGAGTTTCAGCCACAAAACAGAGAGCCGCAGCTAGAGAGTGAGAGGGTTTCCCAGGAAAGATGAAAGGACGGATCCGGCCTCCCTGTGTCCCCAGCCTCCAGGTCTGGCTCTGGCGCACGTTCAGCACCTGATGAATAGATCATGTAAGCAATTATTCAAGCTATTTTCAGAATCCGGTATGACAATCTTCGGCTAATACTCCCAACACACCCAGTGAGGAAGGCACAGTTACTTATCTCATTTTACAGAAGGAGCAACTCGAGCTCGGAGAGCTGGAGTCCAGTGACTAATGTGGCACCGGGTGACAACTCCGGTTATCTGACTTCGGGGCTCCTATGCTTAATTATTCCACTATGCTGTTTTAACCTCTGCATGACTCCGGCTGGTAATCGCCAGCAATAAGCGACAGGGATGGGCGAGGTTAGAAATAATTTTTCAAGCACTTGTGGAAAATACAGAAGACATTGGAAACTGGGATGAATCAGCAATCCTTTTTTTTTTTATTCAGTCCTATAAGCTAATTAACTCCTACCCAAAGAGAGGAGAGTGATGATTTTTATTTTGTTGCTAATATTATTTTATTTATTTATTTTTTTGCTAATATTATTTTAAACTATGTTCTTCCTAGATACAATACAGAAAACACATAAAAGCAATTGTGCAACTGAATATGTTATTGTCAGGTGAACACCTTTAAACCAGCACTGGGGCACCTGGGGGTTGTCTGGCTCAGTGGTGTGGTGTGGACTGGACCAACTCAGAGCTTCCCGATGCCAGAATCCATTCCATTATCCACTAAGCATTCTGCCTTTAATTGAGTGTTAAGCCTTGAACGAATGAATGACTAAATAAATGGATATAAGAAGATGATACTAGACATTTATTAACAAATAATTCCTTCTTCCCAGAGGGCTTTGTTTCTCCTGGAATTAAATTCAGCCTGGACTTTGCATTTCGCATTTGGGTTGAGGCGAGAAAGAGTAGAGCCGGGACTCTGAGTGGATTTCGGCGGGGAAAGTGGAGCGTCAGGCATCCATTCCGGCTTCTTTGACTAGCAGGTGGTGTGGTCTACTTCTCCTGACCTGTGCTCAGACACTGGGTGGCGCTTTTTTTTTTTTTTTAACCAGCTGTTCTCCTTCTCGTGATGAGGGGCTCACTCATCTAGCCCGTCCTATGGGCAGTGTAGCACCCTGTATGGAGCTTGGGCCCTGGCCCCTTCCTTTCTTCCTCTCCACATAGCTGTCACCTGTTAAAGGGTGAGATTCCTAGTTGGCACCGGGGCAGACAATGCTCAGATGAGCCCTCTACCTGGCCAGGTATCAGGGTACCTTTGGGAAGAACTTAACCTGGTATAGCCCAGGAAGCTGAACCTTCTTGAAAAGGATGTGGGTGGACCAGCAGCTCCGTGGTTTACTCCAAAGGGCGGGGGGCGGAGGGGCAATCTCCACCTACAATGAGAAGCAGTGACACTGGAGAAGCCCTGAGCACAGGGCGTGGACCCAAGTGGGTTGTCAGCCCCTTCTCTCTCCTTTGCTCTCCTCCCTCTCTGTGCAGATTTCGCATGACATTTCCTTGAATCCGTTCTGTGTCTCACTACAGGTCCCAACTGTGTTTTCAGTGGATTTCAGAACACATCTGTAGAGTACATTGCTCTTTGAAATTAATAAGTTTTGTCTCAGAATATATTCAGAGTGAAGATTTTTGAGTGATAATGATGTCTTTATGGTTTGAAGAATACAAAAAAAATATTCAGGCTTACTTTGGGGCGTTCTGGGTTTTGATGCTGACAAACCACATTCTACACTGATAGATAACTCAAGGAAGCCACCGTTCGATAGGCTCTGTTGCAGCGCAATCAGCAGCAGATCCTGCCTATCTTGTGTGAAAGCCATTCTATCATTACCATGACACGAAATGGCTCATCCTTGGGATACCGTTAAATTTTTATACCGATTCTCAGAATATGTGGTTTGATGCATCAATTTAAATATTTAAGAGAAATACTGAAATATCGAATATAGAGAGGTAAATATATATATATGTAGTATTATCCAATATTAAATATACCCAACCTATATAAATTATAAATATGTACATTTTAATATATAAAAGCAAATCATTTGAGATATTACTTTAGTAAGAAAATACAGTACACTACAATCTGGCAAGGATTTATTGAGTGACGATTCTATTCCGGGCACTGCCATTCCATAAAATGCTGGAGACACAAAGATGAATAAAGTAGGACACCTGTCCTAATGGAGGTCATGGTACACCAGGGAGCCAGGCAAGTGAAGATACAATCATTAAGGGAAAAAAAAATCACAGAGAAAAGAATGAACAAATTAAAGTGCCAACTTGTGTACATCAAAAGTATCATAAGCGAAATTATGACTAAAGAGCACATCTGGAAGCTACTCAAAACAAATAGGAACTCAAGAAGTATTTTAGTATTTGAATAAAGAGCTCTTGTAAAGGGATAAGAAAAATGCCATCACCCCATGAAGAATTCCACTATGTTGCTATTCAAAGGAAGAGAAATTCAAGCAACGATGCCTTTTCACCTTAAAAAAAAAAAATCTGCGGGTGGAGGGAGGGATTGTTACCATGAGGGGACAGGGAGACTGTAATGACATTCCGTTATAATATTGGTGGGCTGTGCTAATTAAAATATCTTTGCTGGAATTAATCTGCAATATGTACAGAGAGGTTTAAAATCTCACCTCTTTGGTCACAGCAATTTTGCTTCTAAGCATCCATTCTAAGAGAATGAGCGGGTTTATGGACAAAGATTAATGTACAATTAAGTCTGCTGCATTGTTACTTACAATAATGGGGACTTTTAAACTACCAAGTAGCCCAGTAGTAAGGGATTGAATGGTTATATAGTTTGTTGTACATCCTGGCAGGCCCCTATGCTTCCATGAGAAGCAGGATTCGTAAAGAATGTTTAGCAGGTGCAAGGTCAGAAGCGATAGAAGAAAGATTCCAACTGTGTAAAAATAGGGGAAAAATATGGGACACCTGGGTGGCTCAGTGGTTGAGCACCTGCCTTTGGCTCAGGTCCTGATTCAGGAGTCCTGGGATCGAGTCCCACATCAGGTTCCCCAGAGGGGAGCCCGCTTCTCCCTCTGCCTGTGTCTCTGCTGCTCTGTGTGTGTGTGTCTCATGAATAAATAAACAAAATCTTTTTAAAGAACTAGGAGAAAAATAGTGGAAGGAAATGCTTATTTTCTTATTTACGCATTTTATTTCCCAAAATTTTGATGCCGGGTATGCATTATCTTGGTAATTAGAAAAAAAATATCAATAAGTAAAGCCTGGGCATTGGATGGATAATATTAATGAAATGTGAAGTCAGAATTATAAAAAAGCAAAGAGAGCTTTCCAGGAGATTGATCAATTAATTCCACTTGATGAGTCAGGCAGACAAGGCTGGAGAGAAGAGACAAGTTTTAAGGACTGAAATGAAATTTGCCTCGTGGATAAGGGAAAGAAGGTCATCCCGTTTCTCGTTGTGCAGATGGTAGAGGCATAAGCATACCTGGCATGGTGAAGGGATGCAAGTGATCTGGTGTGACTGGACCGTGCCCTTGGCAAGCTGGAGGGCTCAGCTGGACCAAGGAAGGGGAAGGACTCCGGGCTGTGAAAGATTTTCCATGTTCAGGCCTTGGGAGGGAATTTAAGCATCAAAACCCAATCACAGAGTCACAGCTGAACGCTGATTGGGCAACACAGACACACCGCACACACTCGTACGCATGCACAGGGTGAGATGCATCCTACTACGAGTATCAAAGTAACGGCGTACACATGAATATAAATATACACGTATCTATTCAGAAAACATCTTAGGGGAAAACTGACGTTTTCTCTATGATAAAATTCCAAGAATATCATGGTAGAAAAAAACGAACATATTTAAAAACACCATTTTTTTTCTTATGGCTCATTCTTTCCTGTCCTTCAAGGCTTCTTTTCCACCCTTAAAACAGACCTGTGGGAGATGGTTTTCTGACCAACTAGCCTATGCCAGCTGTTCCCTCCTATTGGTTTTCTTTTTCTTTTCTTTCTTTCTTCTTTTTTTACCTATTGGTTTTCTTTTTTTTTTCTTTTTTTATTTTTTTTTTTTTAATTTATGATAGTCACACACACAGAGAGAGAGAGAGAGAGGGGCAGAGACACAGGCAGAGGGAGAAGCAGGCTCCATGCACCGGGAGCCCGATGTGGGATTCGATCCCGGGTCTCCAGGATCGCGCCCTGGGCCAAAGGCAGGCGCCAAACCGCTGCGCCACCCAGGGATCACTACCTATTGGTTTTCTATTAGTAATCACTGACTCGATCATGACGTTCATGCAGACACCGAGATGTTTCCCAGCTCCCGGCGTGCGGCGCCCGCTCGTGAAGAGTTGCTGCCTGGGTCCCCTGCACTGTGTCCCTGCACGCGGAAGGCTTGTCCAAATCCGTAGAGTTGATGGCGATGGCTGTACTTGCACACGACTGGAGCCCCCCTAGTTTTTCAGGAACAAGCGCAGCCACATCGCGCTGGATGATGACACTTTCCCCCTGAAAGCTGGTGTCCCTTCGCAGTCACTGTTAGGCGGGGAGCCCGGAGAGCAATTGGTGAACACATGGCCTGAGGCTGGGCCACCAGCGGCCCCCGGGTTTCGGGGAAGCCTCTGCCACGGATTCCCCAAGTGGTGTTGGCTCTGCGTCGTCCTTTCGGAGCAGGGCTCCGAGTCACTGGCCGGGATCCCCCCACGGGAACCCCTACTTTGTACCTGAGCACGACTGTGCAAAGCCCAGCAGGACGGGGCACCTGATAAATGCTTGGTGACTTATCGATCACAATGGCTATGAGGCCAGAATTATTTATATTTGGAGGCTGATATCAGCATTGTGAAAAGTTTCTGGACACAGTTTCTCCCAGGGCGACGGGGAGATTCTTTTCAACTGTGTGTTCACAGGGGAGCCCCTGGTTTCCTCTGGGGCCTCTACACCCTTATTGGGGTCATGGTGTAGCAGGAAGCAGCGTCCTCAGCGACGCTGATGCCAGAGATGTCCCATCCCTCCTGCCACGTTAAGTGGGCCTGCTGCTGCCGGGGACGCTAACGCATCACACGCGTCGAGCCCAGCGCAGAGGTTTTGAGCTCAGGAAGCACGCGAGTGTTGACTCACTAGTAGGGAGCCGTGGCCCGCTTTTCTGCCCGTGAAAGCAGCAGAGTGAGAGCAAGGAACTGTAAAGCCTTGCAGACAGACACCACCGCAGACTGAGCTCTCTGGATTTCACTCTCAGCGTCAGGGAGGGTGGTGTCACTCGTCTATATCGTCAGGATATGAATAGGAAAGAAACGTCCAGAAGAACGAGCAGACGATGCCGTAGTTTGCCTTCGGCCTTAATGCATCTCCTGGGCCTGCGGGGGGACAGCTGGAGAGAGCGGGGACAGCCCAGGAGTCAGGGGATCATCATCATTGCCACCTTCTGCCTCAGACACACTTAAGCTAAACACCTTCGTGGTTCCCCATCTGTGAGTGAAGCCAACGCGGGTGCTAAGCACACAGACAACTTGCGGGCGCCTTTCTGGCTAAGGTAGGTCGAAGCCAAGTGCCTGAAAAGGGTCCGCTTTATCCTTGATAGGCAGAGGTAAGATGCTGCAAAGTCTTGAGGATGAACAGAAGAGCAGCCCCTGTGATGTTAGAGCTCTTTTATGCGTCCCATCATAAATATTTGTGAAACTCGATATGGTGAGTTCTGTAGCTGTGTGACGGCTTAATATTTAATTTAAAAGGATTTCCTCCTTTAGGCATATTGTGTTGATTGTAAAACCTGTACAGTTCCTTTCCAGGCACCTTGTAATTCACTTTCGTCTTGTCTTGGCTACACGGAGCATGTTGGGAGACCATGTGGGTGAGAGTCAGCATTCGCTAATTTTCTTTTTTCCCTTGGTCTTTCCTCAGTCGCCATTGGGTTTGTGCCCTGGAGGACCGCCTGTGTAGTGGGAGCGGGCCATATCCTGGTTTCCAGTGTTAATTATCCTCTTTACATTAAATGTTTATTCTGCTGCCTTATTATATATACACACATATATATATATATATTTTTTTTTCTGAAGCCAAGAAAGGAGGATACGCACATGCAGTGAGCTTCCACGAGGTGCCAGGCTCTTTGCTCCCTTATCTCGTTTCATCCACGTGTAATCATCGGTGAAGTTGCTTATGCCCATTTTTTTTTCTCAAATAAGAAAAAATGACCTTTAGAGAGATCAAGTGATTTTCAGGTATTTCCATGTTGGAACGGTTAGGTCAGAAGTCACACCTGCTGCAGCTTTTGCTTCCTTCGACCTTTGCGCGGAGTGTTTGAGTGGGCATGAGCGGCTGTGGGATTTCCCCACTCCAGGATACCACAGTGCGGGTGTGCAGGAGAGTGTGCAGGAGGGTGTGCATCAGGGTGTGCAGGAGGGTGTGCATCAGGGTGTGCAGATGGGCGTGCAGGAGGGTGTGCAGGAGGTGCCATCAGGCAGGCCCGGCTTCCATCATGTCCCTGATAAGTCCCTTCCTGCCCGTGGCCAGGTTGCTTAGGCTCTCATGTCTCAGCTGCCCCTCGAAAAAAAATAGGGGTGCCCCGGCACCCTTACCGGGTGCCTATAGGGTTACGAGGGCCACAGGCCCCAGGCTGGGTGGGCCGGATCAGCGAGAGCCCGTCTGTCTGCCCGTCCCTGCGCCCGTGCCCCCTTGTCCAGGCTGCGGTCCGTGGACCGAGTTACTGGGGCTCCTCCGGGGGGAGCAGCCCGGGAGCCCCGGGACGGAGCGCTTTCTCTTCTGGCCTGTCGCATCACCCACGGAAGAGAGAAGGACAAGCAAAGACGGCCTTGCCTCTGGAGCCGGGATGCGGGAGTGGGAAGGGGCCTTGCAGCGGATAAGTCAAAGAAAATCTTCTAGAATTGGTACAGATGAAATTTGAGCTTACAGAGCGTGGCGTGGGGGCAGGGTGTGGGCTCCTTTAGCTGAAACACAGTCCGTCTGCCCCGCGACCCCCAGAGGCACCCCGAGCACGTCCTCCGGCCCCCCGCTGGCCCTCCCCGGGGCAGAGTGCTGGCAGGCCCGGCCCGTGCACTTCTTTCTTATCACGTGTCCTTTCCAGAAAACCACAGGTGTGTGGCGCCCCCCGCCCCCCCAAAGCAGGTGCAGGGAACTCCAGGTGCTTGATGATGTCAGGCGGAGACTGCAAATCACCGCCCGGCTGGGGGGGGTCTCATTAACGTCCAGCTTCCCCGGTGCTGCTTCTGGACTTTGGGAGAAGCACTGCGCTGTTCACGCGTCGCGTATTTGTGACTATGCAGTGTCCCGCACGGCCGCCTGAGCCTCCTTAGCAGCCTTCCGAAACCGCCTCTAGCGGTAGCCCCAGGGCTAAGCCCTCGCCGTCTCCGTCCTAGAGCAGCGACAGCTTGGAAACCGCGTTCAGAGAGGTTCGACTACTGCGGCGAGGTCACACAGCCGCTCTGTTGAACGCCGTGTCATCTCCGGCAGCGGCCACTTGTCCGGGGGGGGGGTGGGGGGCAGCATCCTGGGAGCATCGGGCTGTGCCCACTTCATCCAAACAGATAAATCTCCAGGGATGCCTTGCTGTTGGAGGTAGATGCTCCTGACGTACTCCTCTGCTCTACTGTGAAAGGCAGTGATTCAAAGATCCTTGCCAACGGATCATCATAAATCCTGTTTAGACAGAGAAATCCCTCGAGGAAGAAGGGTTCTTTGCAGAGGCCCACAGCCTGGAGCAATTGTGTCCAGAAGAGGAAAATTTGCAACAATGCTTGAATGGGAGCTGAGGGGCTTGTTTACATGAGCAGTGGCACAGATGTCCTGTGAGTAGGATTTGATGAAGAGTCCCCTCGCCCCGCATGGAGAGTGGGGCCAGGGCTTTCAGACAGTGTCGCCTAAGAGGCCACTGCACATGTGGACTCCTGTGATCCTCTGCCTGAGTGGCTGCCTCTCTGTCAGAGATAAGCAAGCTTGTCTGATGCTCCGCTCCTACCACAGTGAAAATTAAAGGCCTGGCTGACAGCCATTGGGTTCAGTCCTCTTTCCCCTTCCCTTCATCACGCTGGCCGAGCAGTGTGGCAACGCACACCCCCACATTGTGGGGGGATGAGCGCGTTACCGGCCACGCCAGCCAGGCCCCGCCACGTAGAGAACACAGGGCTGCGGGATGCGGAGGACGGGAGCCCGAGGCCGTGTGTGTACGGGGATGCTTGGTTCCTTTCTTAAGGATATTGCCATGTACATGCATTTTTTTTTATTTTTTAAGATTTTGTTTATTTATTCATGAGAGACATGGAGAGAGGCAGAGACACAGGCAGAGGAAGAAGCAGGCTCCCTGCAGGGAGCCCGACGCAGGACCCGATCCCGGGACCCCAGGATCAGGCCCTGAGCTGAAGGCAGGCGCCCAACCGCTGAGCCACCTAGGGGCCCCCCACATGCATTTTAATTTAAAAAAATTAACCATTTCTTTCACTCAAGATGGAAGATGATTTACTAATTCCCTAATAATTATTGCAGTATTCTGTGCAGTAGTTAGGGAAGATTTATAAAGAAAAACACTCTTTCGAACACACGCAGACATTCTGAGAAGGGCTCAGACCTGGAAACAGAAGGTTTGCCAAGGGGCAAACAAGGGGGCATCCACGAGAGCTTCTTATTTTTGTATTAACTATTTTTTTAAAGATTCTTTATGTATATATTCATGAGAGACACAGAGAGAGAGGCAGAGACACAGGCAGAGGGAGAAGCAGGCTCCCTGCAGGGAGCCCAAGGAGGGACTCGATTCCGGGACCCCCGGGGTCACGCCCTGGGCCGAAGGCAGACGCTTAAGCGCGGAGCCACCTGGGTGTCCCGAGAGCTTCTTATTAATGTTCAGTTTTTCAGGTGCTGGACTTTGGACTTTGGGAAAAACTATTTTTGACGTATCTTGCACATGCAAGGGTGACTGGGCTCGGAGCAGCAGTCCTGTGTTAGACACCTTTAGGATCACATTCCAGACAGAGAAACCAAGGTTCAGTCACTTGCCGAGCTAGCTCAGCTGGCAAGTAATGGGACCTCCGCCTAAACCCCCAAAGCCCAAAGCTCTGTGCTCTTGCTTGTGGTCCCTTGGAGTTTTCCCGAAGGGCAGTGAAAGGTGCCCTGATGGCCGATCCCGGTATACTGACCCGGGGCCGCTTTATTCCCAGCGACTTGCTCCTTTTCGGGCCTGGGCGTTTCCGCAGTGCTGACCAGGACACAGCCCCATCGGCTGTGACGTCCCTGCCCCTGCTCCCACAGGCGGAGGAGCAAGGGAAAGAGAAAGTTAAACGAACTCCCCAAAGGGCAGTCACCAGGAGTCAATGGGTATTTGCTTTATTCTATTTGTTTGATTTAGAACAAAACAAAACAACAAATGTTCCCTGCCTCTGGGTCCAAGGACTTAGCTGCAGATTTAACAACAGCAGGTCCCATGAATAATGAAAGAGTCTCCAACTTGTCTGCAAACAACCAGGACATTAAAGGGACGCACCAAAGTGAAGCTCAGGTGCTTAGTATTCCTGCCAGCGTGGGGAGGCGCGGCAGCCCCTTGGCCACCCCCTGCGCACCTGCTGGATACGTGGGACCCCAGGTCCCTGCCCTAGACGTCCTGGGGCAGAAGCGGTATTTTAATGAGGTGCTCAGGTGACCTACTAGTGGGCGCGGGCTCTCTGAGGAATGCTGGGAAAGTGAGGACTTACCTCCCAACCGGGGCTACTAGGGGCCGAGGGAGTCCCTCCAGGCCCAGACTTTCAGGGTGCCAAGCAAAGCGGTGATCAGCATAAGCAATATTTACTGCAGCACTTTCAAAATGCTTTTTGAGGTTGTTTAAAAAGCTACCAGGAGGGACCCCTGAGTGGGTCCACAGTTGAGCATCTGCCTTGGGCTCAGGTCATGATCCTGGAGTCCCGGGATCCAGTCCCGCGTCGGGCTCCCCGCAGGGAGCCTGCTCCTCCCTCTGCCTGTGTCTCTGCCTCTCTCTCTAGGCCTCTCATGAATAAATAAGTAAAATCCTAAAAATAAATAAATAAATAAATAAATAAATAAATAAATAAATAAATAAAGGTCCCTGGAGATCTGCAGTCTTTCTCCTTTCTGGTTCTTGGAGGGTGGGAGCAGGACAAAGTACTGCAGGAGGTCTGGGAGCTCTGGTTTCCATTTTCTCGAAATATTCTAAGTTTGCAGCAGGTAATCTTGCATGGAGGGGTTTCCACTTGGCCTGCATGCCCTGTGTGTGTTACTGGGTCCCCAGCCCCAGGATCACACCCAAGGACCCTGCGTCCTAAGCGGAGCGGCGAAGCTCCAAGCTACACCACCGTGGACGCTGCTGGACCGGCGCGGCGTGTGTGGCGGGCTTGCCGGATGCCGCTGTGCCACGGGCCTTAACGTCCTCAATTTTTCCGAGAACCCTGTGGGGGAGGTACTGTGTTGGTCTCCGTTTCGGGGACGAGGGGCTGGAGGTGTACCCAGAGGTGAGGTGACTTGTCCATAGGTAGGAGGAGGTGGGGGTCCGACCCAGGCAGCTGCCCCCAGAGCCCCCGCCCCTCGGCTCTGCAAATTGGCAGTAAAACAGCATAAAATGAATTTGCGTGATCGTCAAAGTTCTTTTTTTTAAAGATTTTTTTTTATTATTATTCATGATAGTCATAGAGAGAGGGGAGAGAGAGAGAGAGAGAGAGGCAGAGACACAGGCAGAGGGAGAAGCAGGCTCCTTGCAGGGAGCCCGATGTGGGGCTCGATCCCGGGACTCCAGGATCACTCCCTGGGCCAAAGGCAGGTGCTAAACCCCTGAGCCACCAGGGATCCCCGATCGTCAAAGTTCTAAAGCAAATTCATGCACATTTTTTTCTTCAACGTGTATTCGGTTGCCAAGTTTTTTCACTCTGAAAACCTGCCCCTTTTCCATTTTCTATGTTAAAATGCTCTTGAAGACAGTGACACGAGAGTGGAGACATGGGTGGTTGCCTTTTAGAGATCCCCATACAGTGTTGGCTACAATCTTCTTTTTGACGGGCCAGGAGGGGAGGGGAAGGGAGGGGAGGCGTTGAGGTCCAGGCAGGCCCATGGCTCAGGGCCCTCTGCTGGGAGTCCAGGTGGGGGACCCTGGCCGCCCCCCCTTTGCTTCTGCTCTGCCTGCTGTGCAGCGGGGCCTGCGCGTCCCCCCCGGGCTGCCGTGTGCGTGGGCTCATTAGCAGTGGGGGGGTGTCTCACCACAGTGGCTCATTCACAGGCCTGCCAGCAGGCTGTCCTGGGAGGCTGCTGCTCCGGGCTTTCCAGAACAAAGCCGGGCTGCACCCTCTCCCGGCCCTGCGGCGTCTGGTCTCCTCCCAGGAGATGCCCTAAGAGCAAAGCAGAAAGCCGCCTTCGGGAGCTGGCCTGTTGTCACCCTGGATCCTGCCTCTCAAGGAAGATTCTAGGTGGCTAGCAGCTGCTGGGTGGCCTTCGTGACGGTGGAGTGAGTAGGCACTGGGTTCAACAAGCCTGGCCTCCCCATCTGCCGGCCGGAGCGCGGGTGCCAGCGACACGGCCCAGCCCAGACGAGGGGGGGTGGGGACGCGGGCATCCGGCAGAGGGCACTGGCTTTGCGCACGCAGCTTGAGGTCGGGGTGGGGCCATTTCACTGTCTCGCCTGGGCCGTGGCCTCTGCTCCCTGCTCCGCCTTGGCTGGTCCCTCTGCATCCGTCCACGCAGCTCCCTCTGCGTCCGATGCAGGGGCTGTTTTTAATTCTGCTGAGGGCCCAGCAGCTTGGCGTGGGCTGCCCAGCCTATCTTAGGAGTTTCTGGAAGGTGGTTCTGGTGCATCCAGGAGAAATAGCGTGGACCGGACCCTGCTGCCAGATTGCGGAGTCTGGGGCCACGTGCTCGGGGCACTATTTCCATCGTGCGTCTTTGTCTGGTCTCCTCCTCATTAAATCTTCGGGCTCTGTGGCGTTGACTACCAATTGGTGCCTGACCTAGTTACAGAGCCACCACGTCCCCCCTGGCTCATCAGAATAAATGCATTAGAACAGTTTGCTCACTGAGACTCAAAGTGCACTCTGTTATTTCAGAGTCCTTTCTACCTACTTGGGCCGTGTGCGTGCGTGGGAATGCATCGGTGTGCACACACGCGCGTGTGCACGCAGGCCTGGGCGGGGGCAGGGGGTGGGGGGCGTGTGGCGGTCGCCTAAATGAAGGCTGACACTTTCTGTTGCTATGTTGGGACTCTGCTTTTGGACAGCAGTCCCGTGGCTTTGCCTGGAATAGTTAATGGCCTTGCCGGTTTCCCTGGATCGATCCCTTCTCACTTGCTGCTTAGCCCTCTCCCCGGAGCACGGGTTCTCACGTCTTCCGCGCTTGGTGTCAGCTCTGTTTGCCTCTCTTCTGCCAAAGGGCACCACGGAGTTGCTCAAAGGACCTTTTGAACTGTTTGTTCAATGAATGAAGAGCTCAGTTGGGACAGTTACTGGGACAGCACATGCCTCCAACTGGTCCCTGCCGCAGCATTGCCGGCCCGTGACTCAGGCATCTGGCTTTGGCCTCTGCTGATCTCAGAAGCCAAGTGGGAGGTTGGTTTTGCTGGCGTGTCCCAGATTCCGTGACCTTTGCATCGTCATTTTACTTTGCGTTTTGAGAGATACTGCCCCCAAAGAGGCTGCATTTCTGAAGTCATAACCGATC